>NC_057800.1:345792108-346392108 GCF_018294505.1 Triticum aestivum | reverse complement strand
TTGCAGAATTGAACCAAACAGTTAACTAAACACCACAACAAATGAACCAAAACGTTAACTGAGCACCACATTGCACAATATAACATACTCCTAATAGAAGATCAGACAGTTAACCAGACCAAGCATGCTTAACAACTTGGAAATATAGCAATTGTATTTGTTTCTCATGTATTTAGTACAGCCAAATTCGATTTATTTCTCACATGGTATACAATAACAGAATGCACCCACAACAATTGAACATCGCATTGCAGAATTGAACCAAACAGTTAACTAAACACCACAACAAATGAACGAAACGTTAACTAAGCACCATATTGCACAATATAACATACTACTAATAGAAGATCAGACAGTTAACCAAACCAAGCATGCTTGACAACTTGGAAAATTGCACCCTGAAGAATTGAACATCACATTTGCAGAATTAAACCAAACAGTTAACTGAACACCACATTGCATGACATATAGAACATATACACTAGAGGTAAAGATTGCATGGTAAAAGTAGATAACACAATTCACTAGAATTTGTTAAGGAAAGGAAGTAGCTAGCAAACTAAACATGGGTCCTTATAGTGAGCTAATAAGGCAAGCTACTCCTCATTGTCGGAGATACCGATGACAATTGTCTCCTTGGACATGGAAGAGGGCGAGGCCTCCACATCATGGGTGCCCTCGTCATAGTGGTGAGTTGCCTGAGCCGCTCCAGGCACCAACCTACTAGCTCTTGAGATGAGGTAAGCACGTGCCGCTGAGAAAACACCTCGTAGTCTTTGTCGAAGGCACCGACGGTGGCCCCGAGAAAATGCCACGAACTGTCATTTAAAGTAGCTAGCTAGACCCATTCCTAGCAGCTACTTCGGCCTGGTCAAGCGGCTCGGCAATGCCTTGCCCTGAGTTGAGGCTGTGAAGCGCTCGGCGTGCATAGAGGGTGCGCGGATGGCCTTTGCCCGTGTCAAGATGCACTGGGCGAAGATGCAGCTGTCATTGTGGCCGTCGAGGGTCCACCCAAGGGCAAGGACTATCGCAAACCGGAGCGATACTTCGAGGACGTCCTAGAGGGTGCCCATTTGATAGAGGGTCAATGCTCGAAGGACATTATGTTCGAATGAATGTATCTGAGCTGCCCAAACTTTGCATTATGAAACAAGACCATTGTATGATACACTGGCTTGTTTATCTCAAGTTTATTTTCCTCCTGTGTGGACGTTTGTTGTATCTGAGAGATTGCCAGTTGTCGGCTTCAGCCCCCACGTAGACACTACAGGGTGTTCGGAACAACACATGACCACTCTTGTCCCAATGTCTTGGTCCGTAAAGGAGGTGATCATGCAGTGAACTAGGCAATCAGACAATGCGGCTTTACCACTCTCACTTAGCCATAGGAGTTTGACAATGGGATTATAGGCTTAGCCCCTAGTGTTGTTCGGCTATCCGAACTTGGGTGCTTTAGATGCCTGGCCGGGTGAAGGCCAGTCCTTCGTGTAATACGGAAAAAATCATGAAAATATTTTAATATGTCACCGAACTGCTCACCAGCTCTTGTCGTATCATGACAATCAGTTTTCGGCTTTCTCTACTGAGGTATTTGACCAGACGAGCCAGAAACACAATCGCAGAAGTTCTCCCTTTACTACCTTAGCCGAATGGGCGGAACATAAGATGGTAACCACAGGAGCCGGGCAACCCAACTATTGACCAAAGACATGGTTCGGAGCTGATGCATATAATGCGGTATTCGGGACACCGAAGTGTACTATGAAAGTGTTCCGGACTTTTTATTTGTGAATATTTGTGGCTGAATAAAGCCCCTGGCAATTAATGCCAATGTGTATATGTCAATTAGTCGTGAAGACAGAATACATATTATGGAATAGGCCAATACCTAAGAAGGTAGAACGAAATTGTTTCCGCTATATTCTGATTGATACGTTGAACTTGCTCTTTACAGAGAATGCCATAATTATCAGGGCTATTTTACGTGCCGAGAATTCAAGGGAAAGCTCTATACAGGTCCTAAAAAGGAAAAGGTGGTCTTGAAGATCCTTTGGACATTCTACTGCATGTCTGCACCGCTTTTCACCTTGGTGTAGGATCCTTTGAGAGGATCAATCGATCGATGATACATAAGGGGCCTGGAAAAGGGCCCTCGGTACCATCGTTAAGTGATGTGGGTTGTAAAGAACCTGAAAATTAGAAATTAGAAAAAAGGAAGAATATGAGGGTCTGAATAGGGTCGAACCGTATTGTGGACTTTGTTTTTAGTGCACCTCCGTCCTCACCCATGGTATCTTTAGTGCATAATTATGTACGTGTGGTACGTATGCCACAATCAGGTGGGGGTTTTGACGGAGGCTGAATTGCTAATCTAGCTCTGGACGAGCCAGACTGTCATTCAGCAGGGTAGACCGGACTTGTTTGATAGTGTCCGGGGGCTTGACTACTGATGTAGTATTCGGCTTGATAAGGCAACCCTGTACTTCAGCTGCTAGGGCCACGGTATGCTCCTCAATACGGAGGGAGCGCTCCATGTTTCCATTGACTGCTATAACAGCGCGTGATCTGGGCATCTTGAGCTTTAGATATGCGTAGCGCGGGACTGCATTAAAACGGGCGAAAGCAGTTCGTCTGAGCAGTGCATGGTAACCACTGCGGAAAGGGACGATCTCGAAGATCAAGTCTTTGCTTCTAAAGTTTCTGGTGAGCCGAAGACTACCTCCAGCGTGATGGACCCTGTGCAGCAGGCCTCTACGCCGGGTATCACTCCTTTGAAAGTGGTTTTAGTGGGCTTGGTTCTTGACGGATCAATGCCCATTTTGCGGATAGTGTCCTAATAAAGAAGGTTAAGACTGCTACCTCCATCCAAAAGGACTCTCGTGAGATGGAATCCATCGATAATTGGATTGAGGACCAATGCTGCCGAACATCCATGACGAATACTGGTCGGATGTTCTCTGCGATCAAAAGTGATCGGACAGGCTGACCATTGTGGTAGTAGCCGACGCTTCGAAAAACTCTTTGTTGGGCGTTGAAGTCCATACTCTTCAGCGGCTAGGACTTGGGTCCATCTGTTGTTGACTGTATCATGTTCGGCTTGGAGCTGCTGCTGCTTCTTTTTTAAGCTTCTCGCGGTAGCGATTAGCTGGCGCTTAAAGTTCTCTTGCTCGAGTGGTTCCTCTGGCATGGTGAAGTATTCGTCACTGAGGCTCACATCATCCTTGGAGAGCAGTAGATAAATACTGTCTTCCGAGTCCTCGTTCCCGACCGGATCTTGGGGGTTAACTTGCCCCTCCTGCACATCGTCTTGTTCGGATGTGGGCTCGACGGGGGCTTCGGGGTCTTCGGCACCCTCCAGAGTGTTATCATCTCCGGTGCCAATGTTACTGTCTTTGCCACGACGCGATTTTGAGCGGCGTCGCTGGCGTCGATGCTTCGGCAGTGCCTCATCAGGCTTGTCCTCCATCGGATCTTTCCTGTCTGCACCGTCATCCTCTTTGGGTGTGTCCACCATGTACACATCAAATGTGGAGGTGGCCGTCCAACAACGGGTCTTCGCCTTGTGCGTCTCCGGCATCATCGTCCATACTGTTAATGTCTTTGGAGGTGTAATCCAGCATGTCGGTTAGGTCCTCGACGGTGGCTATGAAGTTGGTGGTGGGCGGGACGTAAAATTCCCTGTTTTCAGCCCCTAGTCCAGGCTGGGCATAGTTTGGAGGTGATTCCTCTGTGATGGTGAGCGACCGCATCAAGTCTAGAGTCTTGTTTAAGAGCGAGGGTTGGACAGGGAAACGAGAGTCCGCGAGGCTGGCCAGGGCGGAGGCCTCCTGGCCATGCTTGCTTGGCGCAGACTTCGAGAGTTCGGATCTGGATTCTGGGGGTGAGTCCGCCCTTCAGTGATAGGAGGAACCCGGTCTAAATCTGAGTTTGCCATGGAATCAATTGCCTCTGAATCTTCGATTGTGCGGTTTGCAGCAGAGAGTCCGGTGGGCTCCAAACTCCCATCTTCGGACCTGGCTGTTTGCTCCGGATCTAAGGCCAGAGCGGCGGTCGGGGCCGCGAACCCTTCAAAGATCAAGTCTCCTCGGATATCGACGACATAATTTAGGTTCCCAAAACTGATCTGATGACCAAGGGTGTAGTTATCAATCTGTTCGAGGTGACCAATCGAGTTGGCATGCAGAACGAAGCCGCCGAACACAAAAATCTGGCCGGGGAGGAAAGCTTCCCCGGAAACATCATCATTGTTGATGATCGAACGAGCCATCGATCCTTCCATTGAAGGAACAGTGGAACTCTCAATGAAAGCACCAATGGTGGTGTCAAAACCGGCCGATCTCGGGTAGGGGGTCCCAAACTGTGCGTCGGAGTATCGAAGGGAACATGAAACAAGGGTGACATGATGTTTTACCCAGGTTCGGGCCCTCTTAATGGAGGTAAAACCCTACGTCCTTCTTGATTGTATTTGATGAGTATAGGAGTTATAAGAGTCGATCTACCTCGAGATCATAATGGCTAAACCCTAGATGCCTAGCCTACGTGATTTGTTCTTAGCCTTTATGGACTGAACCCTCCGGTTTATATAGACACCGGAGGGGTCTAGGGTTGTACAGAGTCGGTTTACAAAGAAAGGAAATAATACACCCGAACACTAAGCTTGCCATCCACACAAAGGAGAGTCCCATCTGGACACAGGGAAAGGTCTTCTGCCTTGTATCTTCATGGCCCACCAGTCTAGCCCATATCAAATTGCCCGGACACCCGAGGACCCCTTAGTCCAGGACTCCCTCACCTGCCTTTGGGCCGTGGTGGCGGAGCGGGTGATGGCCAGCAGTGGGGTGGCTGCCACAATGGCCACCTCCCGCCTTCGGGCCGCAGCGGCGGAGCGGGCAAGGGCCCTGGCTTTCAACAGTTGTATTATGTATGCGATCCCATCGCACAACACACACGTCTTATTAGCAGAAACTGTCTGTGTTATTATCGGTCTTCGCACACATTTTTGATTACAGACCTGTTTGTCGCGTATCACACACACATCTTGTTATATTGAATCGTTTATGTTCTCTTTTCTCAACACAAACAATTCATTCGAGTGAACCGCATGCCGTATATCGCACGCACCTTGATCTGGCTGATTGTTTCTTTTGTGTTGCCTAATCACAAACAGTTCTTCCGAGTGAACCATATGTTGTATATCGCACACACCTTCATCTGGCTGCCCGTTTCTTTTGTTCCTCCTCATCACAAACAGTTCATTGAACTGAACTGTATGCCCTGCAATGCACAGGCAACTAAAATCTGAACCGTGTTTGATGCATCCTCCATCGCAAACATTATGCACCTATTTTGATGGTTTTTTCACATCCCTGTTTGCGATTAATGCATCGCACATAGTTTCGTGAAGGGTCTTTGATCGTAGTGTCATGTTAGCAGCATCCTGGAGTAGTGTTCTCATTATGCTTACAATACGTTGAAGATGCCAGGGCCCATGGGTGTCATCTCCATAAACTCAGATCAGTAAGATGCGGTTATATGTATGGACAAGCTCTATAGAGACGCAGTTGAAGCAGAAGCTGACAGGACGACAGCTCCCACCATGACAAAAAACAAATAAGCTAATAAGCCTGCTAAGCTTATTGCCAGCATGGTGGATACCCAAGATAATGTTTCTTGAGCTCTTCTAAAGTTGTTTCAGTTACGGAATTGTTTTGCTGCCGCATTTATTTGCATCGGATGTAATATGCTGCTTTGTTCCCTATATTTGCACTGGTGGCAAACTTTCATGCCCAATGGATGTAATATGTGTAATAGCCGTATAGCCTAGCGTTAGTTGCTTCCTTGTTGTCTTGTTTAGTTTTTTGCTTGTAGTCACTTCAGTTCTTTTTCCGCGTTTCTCTATTGGACACAATAACCTATTTTTTTAAAACTAGGCCACAATAACCATGGGCAACATACTGGCCATTGTAACCATGGTCCTGCTACCTGCTATAGTGCCATGGGCCTCCTACGGGCCGAAGGATCCATGGGCCTTCTATGGGCCTTCTACGGGCCCTATAATCAATTGGCAAAACATGGGTCGTACTATTTGTGGACCAATAATAGAGCGCAATATGGGTCGTAAACGGGGTACAATGGGAATCGTCTGTTTATGGGCCGACCATAAAGGGCCTTTAAGAGGCCGATATGTTTAACGGGCTTCATTCTATCGATAGGCATAATGGGTCATTAATGGGTCGTATTTGATGATGCTATGGAAACAACCCAATGTATTAACAAGGCACAAACGGGCCGACTGTGGCCACAGGCTGAATTTGGCCCACAAGTGGAACAGGCCAGTAACGGACTATAAGTATTCGAATGCTAGAAATGAGGCCAAGAATAAATGGGCCCTTCGAAGGCTGAATTATAACACGGTCTAGAAACGGCCCAATGGAACAATGGGTCGTTAATGGGTATAAAGCGATATACTTTTCATTATGGGCCAGTATCACCACGGGCTCTTAATGGGCCTAGGGTTACAAAGGGCCTCATATGGGCTGAAAGACGTCATGGGTCGTACATGGGTGGAAGTTACAATGGGCTAGAATCATATTGGGCGACCCAGATGACCCTACTGGGCCTAATTCGATAGGCCATAACGGGTCGTGAGTTGGCGGCCTGTAAATGGGCTATATGCGAACAAGCCGTTAACAGGCTTTCTGTGGGCCGGCCCGCTACCTTTTGACAAAGTCAAATGGGTCGGCCTTTTCACGTGAATGGGCCACTATTGGGCCTTGCCACGTGTCAACGTATCATAGGCGCCTCCCGTCCATTGAGTGGATGACATCTGTCCCAACACTGAGCTGACACGTGGTTTCTCTTGCTATTGAGAATTTTACACATGGAAAACCCCATTGGTCCGGGCTGTTAACGAGTTATCGGATCGACACCGGAACCAGATAGCTTAACGGTGACCCGTTATGGTGGATGCCACGTGTCAGTTACCCTTGACGAAAACACTTCCATGACGCGGCATTTATTGTCATGGAAGTGGACACTTCCATGATGATAATTTCGGTATTGTCATGGAACACTTCAACGCCAGCACGGGTATGACTATCTTGATTCTGTCATAAAATCTTCATGGATGTACATGCATGACAGAAAAGATGACCTACTATGAGAAACACGTATCATCACAGAAGTGTATTTTTTTGTAGTGATGGAGGGTCTTGTAGATAGATAGGCTTTCTAGCCTTATTTCTTTTCAGTCGTCTGTACTCAGACAAGATAAGCTTTCGCATGTGCTTGTTGCTTGTATTACTCTGTATGTTGGGTCACCAGACCCATGTTTGTAATATCATGCTATGTATGGCTCCTCGGAGCCTTTTAAGTAAATACTTGATTTATAGAGTTAAGTTGTGATGCCATGTTGTATCTACACATATCGGGCATATTGTGTGTATGTTATTGAAATACTTGGTATGTGTGGGATCTGACACCTAGTTGTTTATTCTTGGTAGACTTCCTTATGGGGAAATGCCTACTAGTGCTTCCACTGAGCCATGGTAGTTCACTACTGCTCCGGAACACATGGATTGACTGGCATGTGTCCTTCTTTGCTCATGTGTCTGTCCCTACGGGGAAAAGTCACGAGGTGTTTACTGGAGTCATTTGTATCCTCGCTACGACTCGGTTACACTCGCTACTTACCGACACGTGCATTGTTGGGTCATGTATGAATGTCCCTGTAAGTTCATGCCACCTTGGTTTGGCCCGTGTTATCTATCATATTGATGCTAGCGACACAATCATATACATGAGCCAAAAGGTGCAAACAATCCTGGCCAAGGTAAGGCGACAGCCGTGGGGATACCATGCGTGAGAACAGAAAGTGATATGATGTGTAACCCACTAGATTGGTGTGACTTATGATCAGGGTCCTAACAGCTTTGGTATCAGAGCATGACTGCCTGTAGGATTACCAAGCCAAACTGGTTGAAGTCAAGTCTACCAATGCTTTAGTTATATAAGGGAATTGATTGTGGAAGGGAATGTAAGGCTCTTTTTACTCCTTATCCTTTTGGCATTCTAATTCTGAGTCACTCTCTTCTTTTCTATGGGGTTTAGGAACTAGGCCTTCTCATCTATCTATCAGGATGTCGAGTTACTATTCTGTAGACTTACATGAAAGTTGTCATCCTCTTGGATCAATGTTTCCATCAGAATTCAATTGTTGTGTTGTCAGTTGCCTTGCAGGTTGTCTCATTTTTCATGCTCATATAGCCGTTATGTTGTATGAGTTGTCCCAGGTTTCTAAAAAATCTGATGCATATGCAACCTCATCCCTTCCTATTCCCGATGTTCTTTTGGGCCAGATTAACCACACTAATCACTAAGTTGAGGTACTCCTGTCGGTGCAACAACATGAGTGTTAGCCACCCTGACTTATGCATAGGCACATTACAAACTCTTGTGTCAAGTACCAAGCCTCATACACAACTAAGCCAGAGAATCCGCTCTTTGTCAGATCAAGGAGAGCATTAATAAGACCAAGCATTGGGACAAACTACAAATACCTCAACGGAAGCAGCCAAGTCCAGACGAGCCGGCAAGTCTAGCCCCAACAACCCCCCTCTCTGTCATGGGCTCCCCGCCAACACCAGCGCTCCACCTCTTTCATTAGTTGATCGCTAGATCAATAAGGTGTCGAGCCCGCAGGTGCTTAGGTGGGCGTAACCCGTGCATGTCAACTTGGTGAGGGGTAAACACCTTTTTTGACACCTATCCTGATGGAGTGTCATGCTGGTAGGAGGTAGATGGCTAAGCAGTGCGTCAGCCTTGCCGGGCTTCAACCTCCACTCGACACCTAACAACACATTTAATGTGTTTTGTCCTAACTGCCAGAGTTAGGTGTAATAGATCCGTATCAATCTAGTCACCCGTGTAATGACCTTTTTGCCACTATGGACCCCTTGAGCTATAAAAGGAGGGCCAGGGCCACATTAGGGGTGGTTCGAACTCTGACAATCCTCATGCATATGTATTCGTGTAGCTGTCCTCCTCATCACTTGTCGGGGAGGAGTGCTCCGTGTACTTTGTATTTAAACTCCACCAATACACCAAAGGTAGAAGTAGGTAGAAGTAGGATTTTACACTTCCAGGCGGCCCGAGCCTGGCTATAATCGTGCGCTCCTCATTGTGTTTTCTCTCTGTGTCGATTGCCCCCCCCCCCTTGCTGAACCAGCAAAGGGGTAGCCCTGCCCCATAGATCGTCGGCTCCACGCCGACATCTTTGGTGCGCCAGGTAGGGGAAGCAACATTGGCGTGAACCAAAGCAACGACCAGCGTGCCAGCTACATGAAGATCTGTGTCTTCTTCATCCCCATGGCACCCAAGAAAAAGGCTCCAGGACGACAAAACCTTCTGCTTCCAGACTCCCACCACATTCGCCTGTGGATGGCACAGGTGGCGCCACTGCAACGGGTGGTGCGGGATCCACGGGGGGCGCGGCCATCGCAGGAGGTGTTGTTACCATGCCGACCGCAGCGGGGGCGGACAATGGACACGTCGAGATGGTTAGCTTCCATGACCCTCTAGCGACGACCACGACAATGGTGCGGGTGATACGGGCGTGAACGCCTGCCTTCCCTGCGTCAGGGCAATGCGAACGTGCAACTCCCGCCTCCCCCGCGCCAGGGCGAGCGCAACCACCAGAGCAATGCCGCCCAGTCCGGCGCAAGTTGGGATCCTCCTGTTGCACCAACCCCAGAAGCCGTTGGGGAGACGGCATCAAGGCACGTGTCGCACCCATCACGGGATGGGCGTGACAAGACGTTGAGCGGTGTTGTTGTGTCTTCATAGTAGTGCGCATGGCAAATCGCCAGTTGATCAAGTTCAAGATCTCCAAGCGCAACTCCTACCACGCCATCCCACTTCCTCTCTCACGATTCGGCAATGAGACCGCAACGTTGCTCCTGCTAGCTCCGCCAGGAGTCAAGCAACGTCGTGTTCCTCACGCTCCAACATGCCCCAAATGGCAACGGAAGCGATGGCACGCGCCCAAATGTTGCTGGATTTCCCTCTAGTGGCTAACAAGATGGACGACTAGAGGGCTACCATTCGGAGCTTGATTGAGTTTGCCGTTGCGGACAGGTCCCAGTTGGTGGAGCCCTCGCGGTGTCCGCCAAGGACGCCTGCAACACAAGCTAAGGATGATGGGGCGGGTGCTGCACCTATGGTGCAGTCCCCTCCCGGCATCAATCTCGGTGGCAACCTCGATCTTCACAACAAGACAAGCAAAACATTCAGCCCGATGATGCATCCTGGCTTCCTCACATCCGTAGACACTGCGGGATCATAGGCAAGTGCTTCTGGAAGGCGGGCGGAGGACGCTCGTACCACCATCCAATGGCACCGAGAGGCACACCGTCAATAAAACGAGCGTAACAGCCCACTCGTTGATGAGCCAGCGCCCCTTGTTGGCGGGTACCTACCTTATGAGGTCGGGTGCCTCCCTTTTACATGTGAGCTGCGGCAAGTGCGCTGGCCATTAGTCCGTGCGTTCAAGCCTGAAATCCCAGAAAAGTATGATGGCAATCAGAACCCAGCAGAGTTCTTGGGAATTTATACGATTGTTATGCAAGCTGCCGGGGGAAGAGGCTATAAAATCCTAGCCAACTACTTTCCGTTGGTGCTCAAACCCAACGCGAGATCTTGGCTAATGAACTTGCCAAAAAACTCCATTTCTTCGTGGTCAGATATTTGCAATGTGATAGAGGCTAAGGTGTCCCGATGTTTCGATGAGATGGTGGCTATCGTTTTCTGTGGGAGTCGACCTTGACGATTCGACTACGAACGTGCGAGACGTCGCGCCTTAGCAATCGCTAAACCAACTTCCGAGGGTTATTGACCACGCTGGAGCACGATCAACTTGACCACGAGGGTCTGTTTCCTGCGAGCAAACGAAGAACAAGCAAGAAACTGAGATTGCAATCGGGATATTGCGAATATAAGATGAAAGCTTTATTGATCAAGGTGGGGTTCTGTGACGTCTTGGTCTGGTCGTTGGACACAAACGAAGTACGCGAAGTTGCAGCTATGGCGAACTTTTAATCTAAACAAAACCCAAAGTCTAAACGACGCCCTAAGGGCTGTATATATGGAGGAAGAGGGGGGAATTTCGTGGCCCTTGAGGGTGGGGTCCGAAACCAACCCTAACTCTTGTTTCCCCACACATACGGACTCTAAAATAGCCTATACTTAAGTATTTCGAAATTACATGGGCCTGGCCCATTAATAAGGTGACGCAGCACCTAGAATAGCCTATGGACGAATATTATGAAGTGGCATCTTGTATATTTCGTCCAAGGCTTCATGCACTCCTTATGGCGGCTTCAAAGTCCTGAAATCATCACTTGTAACTCCGTTCTTGATCCCCTTGCGCATGCCATCAACTCCATGCGTGTTCTTGCTCCAATGTTCATCCTTCTCCAAGCTAGGCCCTTCATTTGTAAGCAAAACAAATGTATCCAATTTAGGCAGCATCATAATCTCATGAACATTAGAATCATTACCAAGAAACGAAAGTACCTGGTAATTTAATTGGCGTGCGCGAGCTCTAGTAATTGGTCCAGTATATGTAACAGTAGGGGCTGTGGGTGTAACAATGGTATTGATGTCCTCATCATCCTCCCCTTCTTGAAATGAAGTTGTCCTCGACGGAAGCGCATCTTCCTCACCCAAATAAAGCTTCAAATCTGCAATGTTAAAAGTGGGACTAACCCCAAAATCTACAGGTAGCTCAAGTTTATATGCATGATCATTTATTTTCTCTAACACCTTAAAAGGACCATCAGCACGTGGCATTAGCTTTGATTTGCGCAGATTAGGAAATCTATCTTTACGCAAATGTAACCAAACAAGATCTCCAGGCACAAACACAACATGTTCTCTACCCTTATCTCCAACAAGTTTATATTTAGCATTCATACGCTCAAGGTTTCCCTTAGTTAACTCATGCATTTTTAAAATCAATTCAGAACGTTCTTTAGCATCAAAATTAACCTTCGCTGAAGATGGAAGAGGCAACAAATCAATAGGTGCACGAGGTAGGAAACCATACACAATTTCAAAAGGGCACATCTTAGTAGTAGAATGCAATGAACGATTATAAGCAAATTCAATATGAGGCAAGCATTCTTCCCACATTTTCTTGTTATTCTTCAAAACAGCCCTAAGCATAGTAGACAATGTTCTATTGACTACTTCAGTTTGTCCATCAGTTTGGGGGTGACAAGTAGTACTAAAAAGCAGCTTAGTCCCCAACTTAGCCCATAAACATCTCCAAAAGTGGCTAAGAAATTTAGTATCACGATCTGAAACAATAGTATTTGGCACACCATGTAAGCGAATAATTTCACGAAAGAACAAATCAGCAACATTAACAGCATCATCACTTTTATGACATGGTATAAAGTGTGCCATTTTCGAGAACCTATCCACGACAACAAATATGCTATCCCTCCCCTTCTTTGTTCGAGGTAAACCTAAAACAAAGTCCATAGATATATCCTCCCAAGGAACACTAGGTACAAGCAAAGGCATATATAAACCATGAGGATTGAGTCGTGACTTAGCTCTTTGACATGTAGTGCAGCGAGCAACAAAACGCTCAACATCCCGTCTCATATTTGGCCAAAAGAAATGTGTAGCAAGTATATCCTCCGTCTTCTTGACGCCAAAGTGTCCCATTAGTCCTCCTCCATGCGCCTCCTGCAACAACAAAAGACGAACGGAGCTAGCTGGAATGCATAGCTTGTTAGCACGAAACACAAATCCATCATTAAGAACGAACTTGTTCCAAGTTCTCCCTTCCTTACAATTCTGCAATACATCTTTAAATTCAGCATCATGAACATATTGATCTTTGATGGTCTCCAAACCAAATATTTTAAAGTCAAGTTGTGAAAGCATAGTATAACGACGAGACAAGGCATCAGCAATAACATTTTCTTTATCCTTCTTGTGTTTAATGACATAGGGGAAAGTCTCAATGAATTCAACCCATTTAGCATGTCTACGGTTCAGTTTTGCTTGACTTTTAATGTGTTTCAAAGATTCATGATCAGAATGTATAACAAATTCCTTGGGCCATAAATAATGTTGCCATGTTTCTAAGGTCCGAACAAGAGCATATAATTCTTTATCATAAGTAGAATAGTTCAGACTAGGCCCACTCAATTTTTCAGAAAAGTATGCAACAGGTTTTCCATCTTGTAATAACACACCTCCTAATCCAATTCCACTAGCATCACATTCAAGCTCAAAAGTCTTATTGAAATTAGGAAGTTGGAGTAAAGGAGCATGTGTCAACTTATCTTTCAATACCGTGAAGGCTTCTTCCTGTGCGATACCCCAAACAAAAGGCACATCCTTCTTTGTAAGCTCGTTGAGAGGTGCAGCAATGGTGCTGAAATCTCTCACAAAACGCCTATAGAAACCAGCGAGGCCAAGGAAACTCCTCACTTGTGTGACCATTTTGGGCTGCGGCCAACTCTCAATAGCTTCAATCTTGGCTTTATCAACTTCAATTCCCTGTGGAGTAACAACATAGCCAAGAAAAGATACTCGGTCGGTGCAAAAGGTGCACTTTCCAAGGTTTCCAAACAAACGTGCATCACCTAGAGCAATAAAAACAGCACGTAAATGTTCCAAATGTTCCTCCAAAGATTTGCTATAAATCAATATGTCATCAAAGTGAACTACCACAAATCATCCAATGAAAGCACGTAAAACTTCGTTCATTAACCTCATGAAAGTACTAGGTGCATTAGTTAACCCAAAAGGCATGACTAACCACTCATATAATCCAAACTTAGTTTTAAATGCTGTTTTCCATTCATCACCCAATTTCATACGAATTTGATGGTATCCACTACGCAAATCAACTTTGGAGAATATTGTAGAGCCACTCAATTCATCAAGCATATCATCTAGCCTAGGAATAGGATGACGATAACGAATAGTAATATTATTAATGCCTCTACAATCAACGCACATACGCGACGTACCATCCTTTTTCGGCACTAAAATGATAGGAACAGCACAAGGACTAAGGGATTCGCGTATATAACCTTTGTCGAGCAGTTCTTGTACTTGACGCATAATGTCCTTCGTCTCCTCTAGATTGGTACGGTATGGTGCACGGTTGGGTAGCGAAGCACCGGGAATTAAGTCAATTTGATGCTCAATCCCTCGAATAGGTGGTAATCCCGGTGGCACGTTTTGTGGAAAGACATCAGCGAACTCCTGCAAAATGTTAGTGACAACAGGGGGCAAAGAGGAAGGCACGTCCTCGAATGAAAATAATGCCTCTTTGCACACAAAAGCATAGCAAACAGATTTGCTAAAATCTAGCTCATCAATATCAGATTTGGTGGCAAGTAAACATGCACTTTTCAATTTAATTTCAGAAACAACAGTAGATGGTTTATTATTAGGCTTCATTTGGTGCTCAAATTCTTTTGCCACAATCTGATTTTCACTCTTATTTGTCTTCTGTTTTGCTTTATTAGCTCTATTAATATCATCTTTCAAAATGGAATCAGGAGTCATAGGAAGCAAAGTAATATTTTATCGTTATGAACAAGAGTATACTGATTGTTTCTACCATGGTGTACAGAATTTTTATCAAATTGCCATGGTCTACCAAGTAATAAGGAACATGCTTGCATAGGTACCACATCACAATCAACATAATCAGCATATGTAGAGATACTAAAATGCACACGAACAGTACGTGTTACCTTAACCTTGCCGCTGTTGTTGAACCATTGGATGTAGTAAGGATGTGGATGTGGTCTTGTGGTGAGAGATAGCTTCTCCACCATCTCCATGCTAGCCAAGTTATTGCAGCTCCCTCCATCTATGATCACGCGAATAGAACGTTCCTTCACAACTCCCTTTGTATGGAACAAATTATGCCTCTGATTTTGCTCAGCTTGTGTAACCTGCACACTCAAAACACGTTGAGCAACTAAACATTCATACCTGTCAGCATCTTCAGGAGCCATGTATTGCGTCTCATGATCAGAATTGTCTCCACCGTGTTCTTCACGTGTAATAAGAGCCAAAGTCTCCTCATCATAGTCACTAGCGGACTCATACCCACCATCCTCAGTAACAATCATCACACGCTTAGATGGGCATTCTCTCGCATAATGACCTCCACCCTTGCAACGTCGACAAATAATATCATGTGTTTGCCCTGTTGATGCCATGGATGAAGAAGAGCTCTTTGCAGGCCCAGAAGGTGTGCTCCTGGCAGATAGTGGTGATTGTGCCTGCTTTATTGTATCACGGTTGGAGGTGGCAGCCGACGGAGGCGCCGGTGTAGCAGAACGTGTGGAAGTAGATGATGCACGTGGTGTCCATGATGAAGGTCGACCTACAGAAAAGTTAGTCCGCGCCAAAGCCTGTCGATCCTGCACTTCACGTTCAGCTTTACAAGCAAGATGGAATAAACGAGTGATATTAGTATACTCCTTATACTCTAGAATCGTCTGAATCTCTCTATTTAATCCACCCATAAAACGTGCAAGCATAGCTTCATTCTCCTCAACAATACCACATCTAATCATGCCAGTTTGTAATTCCTGATAATATTCTTCTACAGAATTTTTTCCCTGTCTTAAGCGCTGCAATTTTTGAAGTAATTCACGTTGATAATATGGTGGAACCCAACGAGTACGCATAGCAGTTTCCAAAGCAGCCCAAGTAGCCGGAATAGGATATAATCTACAATGCTCAGACCACCAAACACATGCAAAACTAGTGAATGCACAAACAGCAGCAGGAACACGTCTCTCCTCGGGATATTGTAAACATGTAAATCATTGTTCAATTTCTAACTCCCAAGTAAGATATATATCAGGAACATATCTACCCTCAAATGGTGGAATATTCAATTTTAGTTTAGGGAGATGGTCATGATCTCGTACCTGAGGGTGAGCCCTACCATTGCCATTATTTGCATGTGGACGACCTGGTGGTTGCTGTGCTGGTGGTGGCACGTAGTTCTGATTTTGATCAACCTCATCCTCATAATCTCCCACATAATCATCCTCCTCCACATCAGCAGTAGGAGCCACAGAAGTATCAACAGCAGCACCAGCAGTTTGGCCTGACTGAAGAGGGACACGGCTCGCTCGGCGGAGGGCTGTTTCCCGATGTGGAGGTAGTCGATGTTGTTGCTGTTGTTGCAGAGGTGCGGCAGGAGCAGCCGGTGGTGGTGGTGGAAAATGCGAAAGCAATTCAGCAAACTTGTTATCGAGCTTTGTTTCAAACGTCTTCTCCATGCCATCTATCTTCTCCATGGCCTCTTCAAATCTGTTTATCACATCTTGCACCTGTCCACTCATCATTTGCTGAAACGTATCATGAAGCTCCTTGTTCGTCAAGTTCTCCCAGTCAGTCTCGTCGGCTTGTGAACCTGGCATGGTTAGCAGCAATAGAAACACACAAGAATATGATCCTACAGACTACTAACAAGTGGTGGTGGTGGCGGGTGTCACAAATCCGTCAAGCAAATCTCAAATTCTTACCAGTTCTTACCCAGCAGCAGGCGGTGATCGGCAACCGTTGTAGTCAAAACTCTCAAAAGCTTGGATAGAGCGATTGCCAGGGAGAGTCAAACGCACGACGTAGATGTATGTGGAGCTGGGAAGGCTTATAGTATGGTAGCAAAAAGGGTCAGCAATAATCAATTCAGAGATGCAAAGTTGAATAAACGCTCAACGACGGTACTGTGCTGGTCCTAGGCTAGACCGTGCTAGAGACGCGAGCCTAGAACACTAACAAAATCACGGCGCTGCACGTAAATAAGGGAAAAGCACACTCTGGAACTCTTTTTTTCGCTCTCTTTTTTGCGCTCCTTTTTTTGCGCTCCTCTTTTTTTTGCGAAAAATCACTATAATGGCGAGTGTCTCAAAACTCTTCCCTCGTCAAACTGATAGGATGGGCACGGAATTTTTTTTCACTTTTTTTTGGAAATCAGGGCAGCGACGATGAAAAAGTGCGACAAAAAATCACTATGATGGCACGTGGCTCTTAAGACTCAGAAAAGCCTAAAAATAGGATAGGGAAAAAAATTGCCCGTGAAAATTTTGGCCTAAAAACTTCCCGGGGGTCTCCAAACTCTTTTTTTTCGGGACCTACGCAGGCAAGGAAACACGAATCAGAATTTAGATTGATCTCAAGAACAAACCTAATATGAGAAGAACTCGGATTGGTGGTGGATATATGGTTGTGGTATATGGCAGCGGTGGTGGTATATGGTAGTGGTGGTGGTATATGGATACAGATTGGTGGTGGTATATGGATACAGATTGGTGGTGGTATATGGATATGGATTCAGAGCGGTGGCGGATAAGCAAAAGTGGTAGATGGGCGATGATGATGGTGCGGCGGCGGCGTGACAACTTATGACCAGAACTCGAAACTCTAAAAGACTAGACTCTAAGACCAGCAACTTGACACGACGATGCAACCGCAAATTCAACAAAGCAAAAACCCTAAAAAGATTATGCAAAGGCTCAGATTGGTTCGGATATGATGAACTAACCCTAATTTTTTTCTGGCTTTTTCGTGGACTGTAGGTATGAAGAACAGACTCGATCTAATCTACAAAAAACTATAAAATCTCACCGAGCAACCTGGCAATCTGATACCACTTGATAGAGTCTAAGGTTTCCCGATGTTTCGATGAGATGGTGGCTATCGTTTTCTGTGGGAGTCGACCTTGACGATCCAACTACGAACGTGCGAGACGTCGCGCCTTAGCAATCGCTAAACCAACTTCCGAGGGTTACTGACCACGCCGGAGCACGATCAACCTGACCACGAGGGTCTGTTTCCTGCGAGCAAACGAAGAACAAGCAAGAAACTGAGATTGCAATCGGGATATTGCGAATATAAGATGAAAGCTTTATTGATCAAGGTGGGGTTCTGTGACGTCTTGGTCTGGTCGTTGGACACAAACGAAGTACGCGAAGTTGCAGCTATGGCGAACTTTTAATCTAAACAAAACCCAAAGTCTAAATGATGCCCTAAGGGTTGTATATATGGAGGAAGAGGGGGGAATTTCGTGGCCCTTGAGGGTGGGGTCCGAAACCAACCCTAACTCTTGTTTCCCCACACATACGGACTCTAAAAATAGCCTATACTTAAGTATTTCGAAATTACATGGGCCTGGCCCATTAATAAGGTGACGCAGCACCTAGAATAGCCTATGGACGAATATTATGAAGTGGCATCTTGTATATTTCGTCCAAGGCTTCATGCACTCCTTATGGCGGCTTCAAAGTCCTGAAATCATCACTTGTAACTCCGTTCTTGATCCCCTTGCGCATGCCATCAACTCCATGCGTGTTCTTGCTCCAATGTTCATCCTTCTCCAAGCTAGGCCCTTCATTTGTAAGCAAAACAAATGTATCCAATTTAGGCAGCATCATAATCTCATGAACATTAGAATCATTACCAAGAAACGAAAGTACCTGGTAATTTAATTGGCGTGCGCGAGCTCTAGTAATTGGTCCAGTATATGTAACAGTAGGGGCTGTGGGTGTAACAATGGTATTGATGTCCTCATCACAATGAGTTCGTTCGTGCTTTTACCGGAGGACAGAAAGGTCCAGAGTTGCCCAGCGACTTGCAAGTCATCCCACAGAAACAAGGAGAAAGCCTGCGCAAGTACATTTAGAGGTTCAGCCGTGTGCATCACAACATACCAGATATCAAATGTGCGCAACCGCAAGATGCAGGAGAAGAGGCGTATCTTCTTGCCAAAGACCGTCAACGAACTTTACATGTTGGCGGACAAATGTGCACGCGCTGAAGAAGGGAGAAGGCTTCCCGTGGACGAAGGCGCCGCTGAGATCGATTCTAACGATGATGATGTGACTGCCTTGGGGAAGAAGAATCAGAGACACAACAGAAAACAAAGAGGCAAGATGGTCATACCTGTGCAAGGGTCCATCAACTCCAGCCCCGCCAAGAAACGTAGGATAGAGAGTACCGGCAAGGAAGTAGCTTCATGCGTTGATTGCCAGGTCCTCGCCACGGGGGAGAAGGCTGGCAAGTTTGACAGGACGTACCACACGATTCGCCATACCAACGGCCACGATCTAAAAGAGTGCCGCCAAGTTGAGAAGCTAGTTGAAAAGCAGAAAGCAGAGTATGAGAAGTGAGACAAGGAGAAAGATCATGAAGGTACATGTGGATCTGGCAAGAAGGGCCATGGTGGATGAGGTGGACAATGAGGCAATGCTGGCCAGAAGAAAGAAAAGCCTGCCAGGGGCTGAGAAAAGTGAGAAGATGGTGAAGAAAGTGAGGATGAGGATGATGAGTCAAGTGAACAAGAATTCCAGAAGGCAACAGAGGCCGTGTGCATTGACGGGGGTGCGTCTTTGCATTCCTCCCATCGTTAGCTCAAGCAGTGGGCCCGAGAAGTCATTGCGACGGTACCGACGGCAGATGCACGAAAGCCCCTCAAGTGGTCTCACACGCCTATCATTTTTGATGCCAAGAACCACCCTAATTGCACGACAACAGCCGGGTGCTTGCCGTTGTTGGTCTCACCAACAATTCGCAACCTCAAGGTCATGAAAATGTTAGTTGAGGGTGGGGCTGGCTTGAACTTGATCTCCCCAGAGGTGATCGAGAGGCTATAGATACATAAGGAAGAGCTCAACAAAACAGGTACATTCCAAGGAATCAACCCGGGAAGGAGCCAACCGAAGGGAAAAATAACACTGCCGGTCAGATTTGGCAGAGATCTAAACTACCAAACTAAGAAGATAGTGTTTCATGTGGTTAAGATCCCCTTGCCGTTCAATGGAATCCTTGGCCGCGCTGCCTTGGCCAAGTTCATGGTAGCTTCTCATTATGCTTACAATACGTTGAAGATGCCAGGGCCCATGGGTGTCATCTCCATAAACTCATATCAAAAAGATGCGATTATATGTATGGACAAGCTCTACAGAGACGCGGTTGCAGCAGAAGCTGACGGGAAGACAGCTCCCACCAAGACAAAAAGCAAATAAGCTAATAAGCTTGCTAAGTTTATTGCCAGCATGGTGGATACCCAAGATAACGTTTCTTGAGCTCTTCTGAAGTTTTTTCAGTTATGGAATTGTTTTGCTACCGCGTTTATTTGCATTGGCTGTAACATGCTGCTTTGTTCCCTATATTTGCACTAGTGGCAAAGCTTGATGCCCAGTGGATGTAATATCTGTAATAGCCGTAATAGCCTAGCGTTAGTTGCTTCCTTATTTATTTCCTTATTGTCTTGTTTACTTGTTTGGTTGTAGTCACTTCGGTTCTTTTCCACATTTTTCTAGTGGCCACAATAACCTATTTTTAAAAAGTAGGTCACAATAACCATGGGCAACATACTAACCATTGTAACAATGGTCCTGCTACCTGCTATAGTGCCATGGGCCTCCTACGGGCAGAAGGATCCATAGGCCTTCTACGGGCCATAGAATCAATGGGCCTTCTATGGGCCATATAATCAATTGGCTAAACATGGGTCATACTATTTGTGGACCAATAACGGATTGCAATATGGGCCGTAAACGGGCTACAATGGGAATCGTCTGTTTATGGGCCGACCATACGGGCCTTTAAGAGGACGATATGTTTAACGGGCTTCATTCTATCGATAGGCATAATGGGTCATTAGTGGGTTGTATTTGATGATGCTATGGAAACAGCCCAACATACTATCGATAGGACTCACGGAAAGCTCTACTGGCAAGAACTCCAAGGCCGCTCCACCTGTGACAAAGAAGGTGCTGGCGAGGGAGGATGGCGATGAAGGTACCTTCACCATCAGCGCCACCCTAGATAGCAAATATGAAAGTGTGGTCATTATGTTCCTGCGGGCGAATGTAGATGTGTTTGCATGGCAACCATCTGACATCCCGGGTGTTCCCAGGAAGGTAATTGAGCACCATCTTGCTGTCTGCCCTCATGCTCGGCCCGTCAAGAAAAAGTTCAGGAAGCAAGCTTTGGAACGACCGCAATTCATAGCAGAGGAAATCAAGTAACTTGAGGCAGCTGGCCTGGTCAGTGGGTGCTACATCCAACCTGGTTGGCAAATCCGATCGTTGTTCGCAAGGAGAATGGGAAATGGAAGGTTTGCATTGATTACACTGATCTCAATAAAGCCTGCCCAAAGGACCATTTTCCTTGCCGCGCATCAACCAAACTGTGGACTCCGCGGCCGGTTGTGACCTGCTTTCGTTTCTTGACGCACACTCTGGATACCACCAAATATTCATGTTCGAAGAAGATGAAGAGAAAGCTACATTCATTACTCCATGTGGCACGTACTTTTTTGTACGGATGCCTTTTGGACTAAAGAGTGCAGGATCAACATTTGCAAGAGTAGTTCAGATAGGGTTTGAGCCACGGTTGCACAGAAACATAGAAACCTACATGGATGATATCATGGTCAAGACCAAAGGCAAGTCTACTCTGATCCAAGATTTGGAGGAAACCTTCGCCAACTTGCGAAAGATCAACATGAATCTCAACCTTAAAAAGTGTGTGTTTGGGGTCCCCTTCAGAAAACTCCTTGGGTTCTTTATATCACAGCATGGGATCGAAACGAACCCCGACAAGATTAAGGCCATTGAGTAGATCCAAGCAACCAAGACCATCAAGGATGTAAGGCACCTTGCCGGATGTGTTGCAGCTTTGAGAAGGTTCGTTTCAAGGTCTGCTGAGCGCGCCCTGCCATTTTGCAACATCTTGAACAAGGCAGGTCTGTAAAATGGACTCCGGAAGGGAGGCTGCGCTGCAAGACCTGGAAAGGTACTTGTCCTCTGCGCCAACTCTAGTCGCGCCTAAACCACAAGAACTGTTGCTCCTATATTTAGTGGCAACAAACCAAGTTGTCAGTGATGCACTAGTTGCACAAAGAAAGCTGGTAATAAGGAAGCAACCATGGCAGGGGCCCCCGTTGGCGAAGTAGCAATTTCCCCGGCAACACTAGGTGTCGGGGAGGAGGAAACGGTGCATAGAGAATCGGCTGAGGAGCAAGTTACTTCAAAGATTAAAGTGGTGCAACATCCAGTCTACTTTGTTAGTTACCTTCTACAGGGGCTAGGTCAAGGTAATCGGGCGTGCGGAAGTTGCTCTTCGTCCTGCTCATGGCCTCGAGGAAATTGTGCTGCTCCTTTGAAGCACATGAGATCACGGTGTTCACCTGCTTTCCGTTGCATTGTATTCTAAGGAATCCAGAGGCAACCTGCAGAATAGTGGAATGGGCACTTGAGTTGTCAAGCTTTGCTCTCAAGTTTGAGAGCACATCAACTATCCATAGCAGGGTATTAGCTAAATTCATTTCAAAATGGACACCAACTCCAGATGATGAGATCCAGGAGTCAGCACTCCCTAAACTAAGAAGAATTGGGTCATGTACTTTGATGGTGCCTTCTCGTTGAAAGGCGCTGGTGCCGGGCTGCTGCTCATTGCACTCATCGGAGAGCATCTCAAGTACTGGTTCAAATGCATTTCCACCGGGAGGAGGCTACCTACAAGACTGCTGAGTATGAGGGACTTCTTGTCGGCGTCAGAATTGCGGTAGAGTTGGGGATCAAAAAGCTAATCATCCGAGGAGATTCGCAGCCTGTGGTGAAGCAAGTTAACAAGGACTAACAAAGACCATTGATGAGGGCGTACATGGATGAAGTGAGGAAGCTGGAAGAACACTTTGACGGTCTGCAAATGGAGCACGTTCCCCGCGTGGAAAACAACATTGTTGATCAACTGCCAAAGTGTGCTTCCCAAAAACTACCTATCGAACCAAGAACTTTTGTGCTCCACTTAACTCAACCCACAGTCACCCCATTGTGACACCCGGATAATTAAGCCATAGTAATTCCTTACTAATGATGCCACGTGATCATGATAATTGTAGTTAAACTCGCGTTAGTTTAAAACCGGATCAAATTTCAAATTCAAATCAAAGTCAAAATTCAAAATTGCCAAACATGGAAACTAAAATGTTCAAAGTGTGGTAAATAATCCCTGGATATTTGTCATGTTGGAACCAACCTCTTTTGAAATCCAAAATGCCCCTAAAATTAATTTTTGGACCAGCAGCAACTAAATTGGCCTTTTCAATTTCTAAAAATGGTTAGACAACTCCTTCTAACCCCATACTTTTTGTACCATCTCAATATATTGTGTTAGATTTATGTGCTAAGTTTTGTTCATAGCAAAACTCATTTTGTACAAAAAGGAAAATGCAAAAGGGAAAGAGAAAATGGAAAACAAAAAAGAAAAGGAGGAGAACCTAAGCTACTGGGCTTGTTAGCCCACCTAACTAAAGGCCAGGCCACACAGCCCTCCCTGCCCCCTGTATAACCCCTCCCTGAAATCCTAGCTACTCACCCGATCCACCACTCCCCCCTGTTCCCACTCCCTCCCACGATCTGGATCGGGGGCACGACCCCATCGTGCTAGCCACTCGACCCCGATGCTCACGTTGACCGCCATCACCGACCCCGCCGCTGATCCTCGACGCCAGCGCCCCGCGGCCCACCTTGCCGGAGAACCCCCCTCCCTCGCCCAACGACTCGTCCTCCTACCCGGACCCCTCCCACTTGACTGGTTCTGGGGCAGGGTGGGGCTCGATCCCGCACCTCCCATCACCGCCATGCTCCGCCACCGGCACCACCGCTCGGACCCCCCCCCCCCATGCCAGACTGCCTCCTCGACCCCGCCTCGCCTCTCCATCGCCGGTGCCAACGGCTCACCACTACATCACCACGACCGTCCCCGACCTCTTCCTTGCCGGTTGACCCAGAGCCACGCTGTCCCCTTCCCTCCAACATCGGTGAGAGCCTCGCCCCCTCCTCTCTCTGTCGCGAACGCACTCCGATGCCCGCTCGAGGTCACCGCCCGCCTACGCCGGCCACCTTCCCCCATGATGCCTCTGTTTGTTCGCCGCGCCACCTCATCGGCGTCGCGCCAGTCGTCCCCCGCGATGTGTGCGTGCGCCCTCCCCCGCGTGGACGTGCGCTGCTCGCACCACGGCCGAGCCCCTGCCCCGCTTCGCTCGCCGTGCCCCTGCACCTAGCTGCTTGCCGCTGCGCCTCGTCGCTCGTGGCCGGGCCCGTCTCCCACCGCCGCCGCTGCTTAGCGCCGGCAAGGCCCTGCGAGTCCCCACTTTTTCCGCAAGTTGCAGCCCCAGCCGGCCGGCTGCGCCCATGGCCGCCGGCGCTCGCGCGCTGTGTGCGTGTGTGTTTGGGGCCGGACCCCCTTAACCGCCCCCTCTTCTAATTATCCACTTAAAAAGAAAATGTTACTATATGTGTGAATGACACCTGGGTCCCACTGGTCCCATTAACCAGTCAAACTGCTGACTAGGATAACCCAGTCAATGACATGCGGGCCCCTTGTGCCCTTGGACTAAGTCAACGGTCTCAGTTGACTGCTGACTTGGCAGTTAACTGGACCCCACCTGTCAGCCTCTTGCACACTGCTAGGTACACTCTCTGTGTACCCGTAGCTTTTTAATCTTTATTTAAGAATTATTAATGATTCCAGAAACTATTTCAATCTTTGAAAATTAATAGAAAATAAACCATAGCTCGGATAAAAAAACTTTACATATGAAATTGCTCAAAACGATGAGATGAATCCGACGACGCAGTCCGTTCGTCCGCCACACGTCCCTAGCATAATGAACATCGAACATTTCCCCTCTGGTTCGTCTATCCAAAAATGCCTAACCGCCGGGAAAACATTCCCCGATGTTTTTCCCTCTCCGTCTGTATCACCTAGCACTGCGTTAGTTCATCCCTAGCACCGCGTAATACCATGTTATGCTTTATGATGCTTTGCTTGCTTTATATTTATTGTTTCTTCCCCCTCTTCTCTTTGGTAGACCCCGAGACCGATGCCGCCCCTGTGATCGACTACGTCGACAATGAACCTTCTTCTATTTCAGCAGTGCTTCCAGGCAAGCCCCCCCTTTGATCATCCCGATATCGCCCATTCCATTCTCACATGCTTGCATTAGATTTTGCTACTGTTATTGATTGCTCCTATTCTGATGCATAGATTGCTTTTGTCACCTGCTCGTTGTACCTTACCTGCTTATCCTAAACTGCTTAGTATAGGTTGGCTAGTGAGCCATCAGTTACCCCCACCTTGTCCTTGTTGCCCCTGCTTCATCATTGAAGACCAGAGCCCGACACCTCACATCACATCACGCCCCTTTGTTGCTCGACTCTGCAGAGTTAGCATCGAGTGCTGAGGGTGGAACCTCATACATCACTCTTGATGAGATCTCTGTAGTGTAGCTATCTGGTCGTGGTCATCGAGTGTGATTTCCTCCTTAACCACTTCCAATATGGCTCTGTCGTGCAACTCCTCAAGTGTGAACCTCGAGGGTGGATCCTCTTACGTTCACCTTGATGATTACATCAAGTGGAATTCACCGGGGGTGATTCCTCGGGTTTTCCCCTTGGTGTTAGACACACGGTTACTATGGTTACTATGACTTTACACTAAACCATGTTACTAAAGACGGGTCGGCCCTGAGGGGTACCCGCGCGAGCTTAATTGCGAGTGATGTGGAGTCGGGTTGACCTGGAAGGTGCCTGCGAGATTCTTACGAGGCCGGGCATTCTTAGCCCTTGCCGCAACTCCTCGAGATGGAGCGACGGGTCACATCTTTCGTGAGTCTCTGCTTGTTACCGCGCATTCCTAATCCACTACGATTTGGATATTTGATCTGATGGGCCTCTGGCCTGATAGCACTAACCATCACGTGGGCATGGTATGGGTGTTCTGTGTCGTATGCATCAGCCGAAGCTTAATAGACATCAGCGACTGAGCGGCGCGTGCCAGGTTAGACTGCGTAAGCACCTGCCTTGTTGAAGGAGGTAGCTAGGTCTGCTCACCGGTCGCCCTCGCAACGTGCAGGAGTTCCTGGGGAGATGGCCCATGACCCCTGGGGGCATAGGCTTAGTCCGGCGTGCTAACCTCTCTATTAAGCCTAGGTCGGGTTGCGGCGTATTGTTTGGCCGAGGCCAGGCATGACCCAGGAAAGTGTGTCCGGCCGGAGTTAATCGAGCATGGTGGGTAAGTTGGTGCACCCCTGCAGGGAAGAAAACATCTATCGATAGCCTGTCCTATGGTAACGGACACTTGGAGTTGTATCCCGGTCGATACAACTAGAATTGGATACTTAAGATGAGAAATGGTTATGAGAAATGGATATAATGGCTCTAGGATTGCTTTCTCGCAGGGAGTCGAGAAAGGATCTCTGACCGAGGTTGATAACACTTCTACTACTTTACTTTATGCTACTCTACTCCCTCCTGATGGTGCAAGATGGTGGTTTCCAGAAGATGCTAGTCTTCGATAGGCTAGGTTTTCCCCTTCTCTTCTGGCATTCTGCAGTCTGGTCCATAGATACAACCCTTTTCATTGATACCGATGCATATGTAGTGTAGATCCTTGCTTGCGAGTACTTTGGATGAGTACTCACGGTTGCTTTGCTCCCCTTTCCCCCTTTCTTGTTCTTTCCGGTTGATGCAACCAGATGGTGGAGTCCAGGATCCAGACGCCACCTTCGACGATGACTGTTACTACACTGAGGGTGCCTACTACTACATTGGAGGCCGCCGACAACCAGGAGTAGTTAGGAGGCTCCCAGGCAGGAGGCCATGCCTTTTTGATCGTTGTTGCTTTTGTGTTAGCCGTCTTAAGGAAAACTTGTCTAACTCATGTCTGTATTCAGATATTGTTGCTTCCGCTGACTCTTGTGTATTCGAGCTAATGTATTCGAGCCCTCGAGGCCCCTGGCTTGTAATATAAAAGCTTGTTTTATTTTGATTTGTGTCTACAGTTGTGTTGTGATATCTTCCTGTGAGTTTCCTGATCTTGATCGTACACATTTGCGTGTATGATTAGTCCATGATTGAATCAGGGGCGTCACAAGTTGGTATCAGAGCCGACTGCCTGTAGGATCCCCCTTTCCAAATCCTTGGCCGAAGTTGAGTCTAGTCACTGAAAAACTTTTACTAACATGGTTGTATTTCTTACGGGCCCACGTCGCCATTTGGCTGGTATTATGATCTTTTATTCCTCATCTGTACTCTGGCATCACTTTCACCCGGAGAGCACCTTGTTACCGATGATCGTCTGCTGCACCAGAAGATTCCGAGGTTACTCTATGATGTTCTCTCGAGACCCTTGTACCCACCGCCTTTGCAAATTCCCTACCACTGTTATATCCTTATTGATAATTGCATACACATGTCATTCTTACATTCAATCCCATTGATCTTGTTATTACAAGATGCCCGGAACTGCTCTCCGTTGTTCTGAGAATCCTTTGAGCTTACTGCCCTGCAGTTCCTTGTCACCTGAGTACCCCTACGGATAATTTTGTGCACCCATCGAGTATTCTCTCATCCTCAGTTGATCATGTATTTCACAAAAGTCTTCGTAATACCATTTGTTCTTTTGAAAATCCTCAACAGCCTATTGTTCTTGAATTTCTTGCTTACTTGCATTATGGTTAATACCATAAGTCTAGTAATCTTATGGTCATCCTTTGCCATTATCATTTTGAGTCCATTGCTACAATTTGTTGCAAATGCTCGCAATCCTCAATCAGATGCTAGAATTCTTCCTTCCGGCTCGGAGTCATTTTAACAGGTGCTAACCTATTAACCAGAGGCCCAGCCCAGAATTGCTGTTTTTTTGCCTATTTTAATGTTTCGAAGAAATGGAATATCAAACGGAATGAAACCTTCGGGAACGTGATTTTCTCACCGAATGTGATCCGGGAGACTTGGACCCTACGCCAAGGCATCAGAGAGGCGGTCACGAGGGTGGGGGCGCACGTCCCCCTGCCTCGTGGGCCCCTCGGAGCTCCACCTACGTACTTCTTCCTCCTATATATACCTACGTACCCCCAAATGAACAGGGACGGAGCCAAAAATCTAATTCCACTGCCGCAACTTTCTGTATCCACGAGATCCCATCTTGGGGCCTGTTTCGGAGCTCCGCCGGAGAGGGCCGTCATCACGGAGGGCTTCTACATCATCATAGCCCCTCCGATGAAGTGTGAGTAGTTTACCTCAGACCTTCGGGTCCATAGTTAGTAGCTAGATGGCTTCTTCTCTCTTTTTGGATCTCAATACAAAGTTCTCCCCCTCTCTCGTGGAGATCTATTCGATGTAATCTTCTTTTTGCGGTGTGTTTGTTGAGACCGATGAATTGTGGGTTTATGATCAAGTCTATCTATGAATAATATTTGAATCTTCTCTGAATTCTTTTATGTATGACTGGTTATCTTTGCAAGTCTCTTCGAGTTATCAGTTTGGTTTGGCCTACTAGATTGGTTTTTCTTGCCATGGGAGAAGTGCTTAGCTTTGGGTTCGATCTTGCGGTGTCCTTTCCCAGTGACAGAAGGGGCAGCAAGGCACGTATTGCATCGCTGCCATCGAGTATAACAAGATGGGGTTTATTTCATATTGCATGAATTTATCTCTCTACATCATGTCATCTTGCTTAAAGCGTTACTCTGTTTTTAACTTAATACTCTAGATGCATGCTGGATAGCGGTCGATGAGTGGAGTAATAGTAGTAGATGCATAATCGTTTTGGTCTACTTGTCACGGACGTGATGCCTATATACATGATCATGCCTAGATATTCTCATAACTATGCTCAATTCTGTCAATTGCTCAACAGTAATTTGTTCACCCATCGTAGAATACTTATGCTCTTGAGAGAAGCCACTAGTGAAACCTGTGGCCCCCAGGTCTATTCTCATCATATCAACCTCCATCACTTTAATTTTGCTTTGTTTTTTTACTTTGCCTTTTACTTTTCACTTTGCATCTCTATACCAAAAATATTATATCTATCAGATCTCACTCTCGTAAGTGACCGTGAAGGGATTGACAACCCCTAATCGCGTTGGTTGCGAGTAGCTATCATTTTGTGCAGGTACGAGGGACTTGAGCGTGGCCTCCTACTAGATTGATACCTTGGTTCTCAAAAACTAAGGGAAATACTTACGCTACTCTGCTGCATCATCCTTTCCTCTTCGGGGAAATCCAATGCAAGCTCAAGAGGTAGCTAGAAGAATTTCTGGCGCCGTTGCCGGGGAGTCTACGCAAAAAGTCAACATACCAAGTACCCATCACAATCCCTATCTCTCGCATTACATTAGTTGCCATTTGCCTCTCGTTTTCCTCTCCCCCACTTCACCCTTGCCGTTTTATTCGCCCTCTCTTTCCCAATCTCCTTCTCCTTCTCCACCTCTCTTTTCCGTTTGCCTTTTTTGCCCGTTTGCTCTTGTTTGCTCGTGTGCTAGTTTGTTTGCTTGTCATCATGGATAGTCTCATATCTTCTCCGTTGTCTCCCGAGAATGAAGTTCTAAATTTTAAACAAAGGGAGGGAGAAAATCTAAAAGATGCTTGGTATAGAATTTGCAATGCTCAAAATAGATCTACCAGCAAGCAATCTACTTCAGTTCTTCTCCGCAATTTTTATGTAGGTGTTAATCCTTGGTATAGATATATCCTCGATACCATTACCGGAGGGAACTTCTTGGGTAGCCATACTTTTGATTCTTATAATGCTATGTTAGATTTATTTGGCTCACCACCTCTTTTGGTTAATGGAACCATGTTAACTTTGGAGCATGTTATGCAAAGACTTGAAATTATTGAAAATAAAGTTGCTACTATTGAATTAATTGAAAAGCTAGATAAAAAGATCCACAATCAAATTACTCAATATGGATCTAAGGTAGGAATGACTTTGAAAAATATTAAGGAAAAGGAACTCATAGTTAATGAGAAGATAAACTTAGATTCTACTAGAATTGATAAACTTGAGGGTATCATTACAAACTTGGGAACCGCTTTTTCTTCCGTAAAGAATACTCCAAGTCCTCCTACTAAAATTGCCAAGCTTATGCATGTTCCTAAAAATAAGGGTGAATCATCTAGTAAGGAAACTGTGGATCTTAAATCTATAAGTATTCATCCCAATCTTTTTGCTATCATTAAGGAACCAATTGCTACAAATGAATTTTTTGATCTTGTGCCTAAAAGTTTGATAATCACTAGAAAGAAAGAAACCCCTAAGGGAAATAGATGCCTCATTGAAGAATTGCCTACCAAAGATGGCAATTCCTAGATCTATCCTCGCTTTTATGCCTAGCTAGGGGCGTTAAACGATAGCGCTTGTTGGGAGGCAACCCAATTTTATTTTTATTCCTTGCTTTTTGCTCCTGTTTAGTAATAAATAAATTATCTAGCCTCTGTTTTGGTTGTGTATTTTTTGTGTTAATTAGTGTTTGTGCCAAGTAGAACCGTTGGGAAGACTTGGGAAAAGTCTTGTTGAACTTGCTGTAAAAAACAGAAACTTTAGCGCTCACGAGAACTGCTGTAATTTCTATTTGGAAAGTGATATTTAGTTAATTCTTTTTGAATATGATTAATAGATAAATTCCTCACGTACAGCAATTTATTTTAGAATTTTTGGGGTTCCAGATCTTGCGCTAGCTACAGATTACTACAGAATGTTCTGTTTTTGACAGATTCTGTTTTTCGTGTGTTGTTTGCTTATTTTGATGAATCTATGGCTAGTAAAATAGCTTGGGGATTCCCATGGCACCCCCAAGATAATATAAGGACACCTAAAAGCCAAATCTTGGGGATGCCCCAGAAGGCATCCCCTCTTTCGTCTACTTCTATCGGTAATTTTACTTGGAGCTATATTTTTATTCACCACATGATATGTGTTTTGCTTGGAGCATCTTGTATTATTTGTTTCTTTGTTTGTTAGTGTGCCACAATAATCCTTGCTGTACACACCTTTTGAGAGAGCCATACATGAATTAGAATTTGATAGAATACTCTATGTGCTTCACTTATATCTTTTTGAGCTAAGTAGTTTTGCTCTATGTGCTTCACTTATATCTTTTGAGCGTTATAATTTTGCTCTATGTGCTTCACTTAGATCTTTTAGAGCACTGTGGTGGATTTGTTTTAAAGAAAATATTGATCTCTCATGCTTCACTTAGATTATTTTGAGAGTCTTAATAGCATGGTAATTTTCTTAATAATAATATGCTTGGTATTCATGATTTGTGAAACTTTCTTTTGAGTGCGTTGAATACTAAGAAAAGATTGAAGCATGATAATTGTTTTGAGATATGGAGGTGATGATATTAGAGTCATGCTAGTTGAGTAATTGTGAATTTAAAGAATACTTGTGTTAAAGTTTGTGATTCCCGTAGCATGCACGTATGGTGAACCGTTATGAGATGAAGTCGGAGCATGATTCGTTTATTGATTGTCTTCCTTATGAGTGGCGGTCGGGGACGAGCGATGGTCTTTTCCTACCAATCTATCCCCCTAGGAGCATGCGCGTAATACTTTGCTTTGATAACTTCTAGATTTTTGCAATAAGTATATGAGTTCGTCATGACTAATGTTGAGTCCATGGATTATACGCACTTTTTCCCATACTTCCACCATTGCTAGCCTCTCTAATACCGCGCACTTTTCGCCGATATCATACACCCACCATATACCTCCCTCAAAACAGCCACCATACCTACCTATCATGGCATTTCCATAGCCATTCCGAGATATATTGCCATGCAACTTTCCACCGTTCCGTTTATTATGACACGCTCCATCATTGTCATATTGCTAGCATGATCATGTAGTTGACATCGTATTTGTGGCAAAGCCACCATTCATAATTCTTTCATACATGTCACTCTTGATTCATTGCATATCCCGGTACACCTCTGGAGGCATTCATATAGAGTCATATTTTGTTCTAAGTATCGAGTTGTAATTGTTGAGTTGCACGAAAAATAAAAGTGTGATGATCATCATTTTTGGAACATTGTCCCAAGTGAGGAAAGGATGATGGAGACTATGATTCCCCCATAAGTCGGGATGAGACTCCGGACGAAAAAAAAGAAAAAAAAAAGAGGCCATAAAAAGAGAAGGCCCAAATAAAAAAATAAAAAAATAAAAAATGAGAGAAAAAGAGAGAAGGGACAATGTTACTATCCTTTTACCACACTTGTGATTCAAAGTAGCACCATGATCTTCATGATATAGAGTCTCTCATTATGTCACTTTCATATACTACTGGGAATTTTTCATTATAGAACTTGGCTTGTATATTCCAATGATGGGCTTCCTCAAAATGCCCTAGGTCTTCGTGAGCAAGCGAGTTGGATGCACACCCACTTAGTTTCTTTTATTGAGCTTTCATATGCTTATGGCTCTAGTGCATCCGTTGCATGGCAATCCCTACTCACTCACATTGATATCTATTGATGGGCATCTCCATAGCCCGTTGATACGCCTAGTTGATGTGAGACTATCTTCCCCTCTTTTTGTCTTCTCCACAACCACCACTCTATTCCACATATAGTGCTATATCCATGGCTCACGCTCATGTATTGCGTGAAGATTGAAAAAGTTTGAAAAAGTTAGAGTATGAAACAATTGCCTGGCTTGTCATCGGGGGTTGTGCATGATTTAAATACTTTGTGTGGTCAAGATAGAGCATAGCCAGACTATATAATTTTGTAGGGATAACTTTCTTTGTCCATGTTATTTTGAGAAGACATAATTGCTTTGTTAGTATGCCTGAAGTATTATTATTTTTATGTCAACATGAACTTTTATCTTGAATCTTTCGAATCTGAATATTCATACCACAATTAAGAAAGATTTGGATTGAAATTATGCCAAGTAGCACTCAGCATCAAAAATTCTCTTTTTATCATTTACCTACTCGAGGACGAGCAGGAATTAAGCTTGGGGATGCCTGATACGTCTCCAACGTATCTATAATTTTTGATTGCTCCATGCTATATTATCTACTGTTTTGGACTATATTGGGCTTTATTTTCCACTGTTATATTATTTTTGGGACTAACCTATTAATCGAAGGCCCAACCTAGAATTGTTGTTTTTTGCCTATTTCAGTGTTTCGAAGAAACGGAATATCAAACGGAGTCCAAACGGAATGAAACCTTCGGGAACGTGATTTTCTCACCGAACGTGATCCGGGAGACTTGGACCCTACGCCAAGGCATCAGAGAGGCGGTCACGAGGGTGGGGGGGTGCCCCCCTGCCTCGTGGGCCCCTCGGAGCTCCACCGACATACTTCTTCCTCCTATATATACCTACGTACCCCCAAACGAACAGGGACGGAGCCAAAAACCTAATTCCACCGCCGCAACTTTCTGTATCCATGAGATCCCATCTTGGGGCCTGTTCCGGAGCTCCGCCGGAGAGGGCAGTCATCACGGAGGGCTTCTACATCATCATAGCCCCTCCGATGAAGTGTGAGTAGTTTACCTCAGACCGTCGGGTCCATGGTTAGTAGCTAGATGGCTTCTTCTCTCTTTTTGGATCTCAATACAAAGTTCTCCCCCTCTCTCGTGGAGATCTATTCGATGTAATCTTCTTTTTGCGGTGTGTTTGTTGAGAACGATGAATTGTGGGTTTATGATCAAGTCTATCTATGAATAATATTTGAATTTTCTCTGAATTCTTTTATGTATGATTGGTTAGCTTTGCATGTCTCTTCAAATTATCAGTTTGGTTTGGCCTACTAGATTGGTTTTTCTTGCCATGGGAGAAGTGCTTAGCTTTGGGTTCGATCTTGCGGTGTCCTTTCCCAGTGACAGAAGGGGCAGCAAGGCACGTATTGCATCGTTGCCATCGAGGATAAAAAGATGGGGTTTATTTCATATTGCATGAATTTATCTCTCTACATCATGTCATCTTGCTTAAAGCATTACTCTATTTTTAACTTAATAATCTAGATGCATGCTGGATAGTCGTCGATGAGTGGAGTAATGGTAGTAGATCCAGAATCGTTTCGGTCTACTTGTCACGGACGTGATGCCTATATACATGATCATGCCTAGATATTCTCATAACTATGCTCAGTTCTGTCAATTGCTCAACAGTAATTTGTTCACCCACCGTAGAATACTTATGCTCTTGAGAGAAGCCACTAGTGAAACCTATGGCCCCGGGTCTATTCTCATCATATCAACCTCCATCACTTTAATTTTGCTTTACTTTTTACTTTGCCTTTTACTTTTCACTTTGCATCTCTATACCAAAAATACCAAAAATATTATATCTATCAGATCTGACTCTCGTAAGTGACCATGAAGGGATTGACAACCCCTAATCGCGTTGGTTGCGAGTAGCTATTGTTTTGTGCGGGTACGAGGGACTTGAGCGTGGCCTCCTACTGGATTGATACCTTGGTTCTCTAAAACTGAGGGAAATACTTACGCTACTCTGCTGCATCATCCTTTCCTCTTCGGGGAAATCCAACGCAAGCTCAAGAGGTAGCACACACGGTCCACATTTGATCCGAAGCAAAGGGGGTTGACCATGATGTACTCCTTTCGGTTTTGTGTTACGGTAGGGTGAGATGTCAGACCTAGCTATTTGGGGGCATGCGTTCATAGCTAGGATTCCCCTCCCAGCAACACGAAGTGTGTGTGTGTGGGGGGGGGGGCTAGCAATAATAACGTGCGCTTTGTGCGATAGGTGCCACATCAAAGTTGTGCATTGGGTATTTGAACATCAAACCACCCTTTTCATACATATATTTGGTCCACATGAAGTGTGTTCGTGTTTTGACCCTTTCCCGCGTTTTTTGGCCAAATTTATAAACAACATACGAGTTGGACGCAACAACCATCTATGATCAGGTACGAAACAAACACGGTTCCCTAGGACTACCCGCCTGCCGTGCCCCTGCCCCTGTCACCCACATGATCACAGTAGATGAGGCTCCACGAGGCTTCCCTCCCCCTCTCAAAAATATCTACTCCCTCGCAATCTCAAAAATATCTACCATCCTAGATGGTTTTTCTGTTTGATAGCACACGATTAGTATGTATGGACCATGTGCGATGTCTGTTACTCCCGCTCTGCTTCAATTAGTAGATCCAAATTTTTAGTAGCCCCGACATTTTACTCCCGCTTGCATCCGTCGCAATCTCAAAAATATCTGCTAGGCTGGAGTGTTTTTCTATTTGATAGCACATGATTATTATGTTTTAACCGTCTGTGATGTTTGTTACTCCTGCCCCGCTCTGCTTCAATCCCTCGATCCAAATTTTTAGTAGCCCGCCATTTTACTCCCGCTTAGTAAAATTTTTGGTACCCGCGTCATTTCCTCAAACACCACCTTGGACCCCTCACTGGTACAACGACGTGCTATACAAACAGTTTTTAACCCCTTTCTGCGACGGCATTTGGAACCGTCGCCAAGTGAGTGTGGGCGATAGGGGGGTCCTTCCCACAGGACCCAGAAATCATCGGGGATAGGCCCTCCTAGGAGACAGGCTGGGGCCGTGTGCGACCGGGCGAGGCATCGAAACCCAATAATTTCCATAGGTATGTACATCCCACATGGTAATCCAAGAAAAACATTTCCATAGGTATGTACATCCCACACAGTGAATCCCAGAAAATCATTTCCATAGGTATGCACATCCCACACAATCGATCCTAGAAAATCATTTCCGTAGGTATGTACATCCCACACGGTGAATCCTAGAAAAATATTTCCACAGATATGTATATCACACACAGTTCTTTGTGTGGAAACGTTTGTGCAAGGTAGCCTAACGCAAACAGTTCGCTGCCGGAAGCCATGCGTGATTGTTAGTTGATTGAACACGCCTACTTTCTAGAAATCGTGCGGGTTGTTTGAGTTCATCGCCCACAGTGCTGTCTGAGTAACCGTCTGCAATAGAAAACCCCAATAAGTAGGGTAATTAGCCTATTATTGATAATCCATGTACTAATCAAACTGATATTTCTTATAAAACACGTCGGATATTTCATATCCGTATAAAAGAAACCAGGATTTCATAATCGAATTACATCAGATAGCTTTGGCACTCAATTACGCCATTACACAACAACACCAAGTTTCACATGCAGCATCAAAAACTTTTGGAAAGTAGCATCATACACGGTAAATAGACAGATGAATCTCATCTGGGAAACTGGAGAAGCGGAAGGCAAATATTGAGCCTTCAGTGATGTTGAATGTCCTTGCAACTTTAGGCCAGTGGCTATGGATAATTGCCCGCCCAACCTTCGTCCTCTTAAGCAAGACTTCAATATTGTATCGTGGGTGTTGAATGAATACCTTCCTCGGCTCTTGACCATGCAGGTGGTTTGAGAGGTAATCATCGGTGAACTGCTTTTAAAAGTACTGAATACAAAGCTATGCATAAATCGCTGTTGTAAATTTTGAAATGGCGCAAGGGGTAAAAATAAGGTAAAAGAGTTGGTACCATCCTATAGTTGATTGATGTCTTCTTCATTGTGCAAACAAAGATCTTGCTATTATTCGTCGCAAGTTTCTTCATCCTAACAATCTTTCTGAGTTTCTTGACTTGACTGATATTCATGGACATCTCATGTCCCCATATGCAAAATGGGTCGAATAGTGGGTCTAAGCCTCTGACAGCAGGACCTACATGTGCAAGACCAAATTGTAAGAAACCTAAATATTAGAATGATTCCTGCAACTGCACAATAATGTGCTATTAGCCAAAGGACCCTGCTTGAACAAACCTCAATGGTAAACCGCAGTGTCTCCCATTGTTTCCCTACAACACACATAAGGAAGATCTTGATCAGGTTAACTGAGAGTTGCCATACTATCAGTAGAATATGTATTGAGTACAACAAAATTCAATTGGTGTCACATGCATAACAATACAAAATTGTACCCACGGCAAATGAAAATCAAATTGCAGAACTGAACCAAACAGTTAAATGGACAACGGACCAAATGAACCAAAATAGTTAACTGAGCACGACATTGCAGAATACAAACATGTACTAGAAGATAAGACAGTTAACAAAACAAAGCATGCTTGAGAACAGTACTATGAAATGTAGCAATTGTTGGACCAAAGTGTTAACTGAACATTACATTTCAGAGGACTAAACTATTAACTAAACATCGGATTGCATATTAACATTACAGAGGACAAATCACTAGAAGGCACTGGCGGTGGCCTCGAGAAAACAACACAAACTATATTTTAAAGTAGACAACCGTGTGGCAGTGTCGATGGTGGCCTGGAAGAGGAGGTGCTCCTCCAAGATCTAGCAGTCAACACGCATGGCAGCCGTAGCGACCTCGTGCGCGTGTGCGGCCACATGCTACTGAGCTCCACATTATACTGCGTGCAAAATGGCTGTGGGTGGCACTTAATTGGACGAGGGGGCAGTGATTTCAGCAGAAGGTGTTGCGCCGTCGGTCGGGGCATGTGGGACTGCAAAGGAGAAGGATGGTGTGGGTGGCTCTGGATTACCTGACCATATCGACGAGGCCGCGCAGCAAGAAGAAGGGTCGGAGGCAAGGAGGCCGCACAGCAAGAAGAAGGGTCGCCGACAAGGAGGCGGCGCTGCAAGAAGGGTCACCGGCAAGGAGGCGGCGCTGCAAGAAGAAGGGTTGCCGGCGAGGAGGTGGCGCTGCAAGAAGAAGGGTCACCGGCGAGGAGGCTGAGCTTCTAGTAAGAAGCAGTGAAGTTTTGAACTTGGAAAGCAAGGAGGAACAGTGGAAATGTGGCTTTTGGTAGGAGGGAGGGGGCGAGAAGATAGATATTTCCGCTGTGGAAATTTTTTTCCCTCGGTGCCACGAGAAATTGGCACGCAAGTGTGGTTCAAGTGGGGGCGGTGGACTATAGACGACGAAGCTTCCTGCATAAGCCAGACAAGACGGTGCGCCAAGATATTTTATATCGCATCCCACACGATTCTTTCTAGTAAACTGTTTGTGGTATACCTGGTTTTTTCATTATGTTTTGAAAGACAAAATGGTGTTACGGAGGGAAAGTATGGTGTTTGAATTGCTAGAACATTTATGTACAGTGAATGTGCTACTAGTCCATGAGTGTCGTGTTTAAATTTGGAATTATTCCGGGTTCGTTTGGCATCTTTATGCATTAATTGAGTTACTAGGCATTTAATGTGCATAATTCAAATTTGAACTACAAGCACATGCTCCAATGCACCAAGGTTGTTGAAAAATCACATGTGTGTCTTTGGGTGAATTTATAGGTCCCATGCAAGAAATGGGAATGAAATTCAAACATCTGGGCGTCGTGGCTCGGCCGAAAAGATTGAGAAACTTGGTTTTTTAATTTCTGTAAATCCAAGACACGCCTGAAAATCACGAAACTTGGCATGGTGTCATGACATGGCACCAACATGCTGCGGTAATTTTTTTTGGCCGAATTGGGACAAGCTTTGGTGTAAGCTTTTTGCAAACAGGACCTTCCCTCAAGAAGGCCCGTGGTTCCGAGAGGGAGCGTGTCACCTTCGTGTGCGAAACGAGATACGTGCACTGCCTTCTCCTGCCTTAATTTTTTTACACGGGTAGATTAGACCAAATAGAAGTATCGTGCTAAATTTTGGAATTATTCTGGGTTCATTTGGCCTTTTGTATACATTAATTGAGTTTCTGCGCATTTAATGTGCATAATTCAAATTTGAACTACAAACACATGCTCCAGTGCACCAAAGTTGGTTGAAAAATCACATGTGTGTCCTTGGGTGAATTTCGGGGTCCCATGCAAGAAATGGGAATGGAATTCAAACATCTGGGCGTCGTGGCTTGGCCGAAAAGATTGAGAAACTTGGTTTTTTAATTCCTGTAAATCAAAAACACGCCTGAAAATCATGAAACTTGGCATGGTGTCATGACATGGCACCAACATGTAGCGGTAATTTTTTTTGCCGAATTGGGACAAGCTTTGGTGTAAGCTTCTTGCAAACCGGAGCTTCCCTCAAGAAGGCTCGTGGTTCCGAGAGGGAATGTGTCACCTCCGTGTGCGAAACGAGATACGTACATGGCCTTGTCCCGCCTTAATTTTTTTTAACAGGAAGATTAGACCAAATAGAAGTATCGTGCTAAATTTTCGAATTATTCCGGGTTCGTTTGGCCTTTTTATACATTAATTGAGTTTCTGCGCATCTAATGTGCATAATTCAAATTCGAACTACAAGCACATGCTCCAGTGCACCAAAGTTGGTTAAAAAATCACATGTGTGTCCTTGGGTGAATTTCTAGGTTCCATGCAAGAAATTGGAATGAAATTCAAACATCTGGGCATCATGGCTCGGCCGGAAAGATTGAGAAACTTGGTTTTTTAATTCCTGTAAATACAAATCACGCCTGAAAATCATGAAACTTGGCATGGTGTCTTGAGATGGCACCAACATGCTACGGTAAATTTTTTGGCCGAATTGGGACAATCTTTGGTGTAAGCTTCTTGCAAACCGGAGCTTCCCTCAAGAAGGCTCATGGTTCCGAGAGGGAACGTGTCACCTTCGTGTGCGAAACGAGATACGTACACTGCCTTCTCCCGCCTTAATTTTTTTACACAGGAAGATTAGACCAAATTGAAGTATCATGCTAAATTTTGGAATTATTTCGGGTTCGTTTGGCCTTTTTTATACATTAATTTAGTTTTTGCGCATTTAATGTGCATAATTCAAATTTGAACTACAAGCACAGCTTCCAGTGCACCAAAGTTGGTTGAAAAATCACATGTGTGTCCTTGGGTGAATTTCTAGGTCCCATGAAAGAAATGAGAATGAAATTCAAATATCTGGGCGTCATGGCTCGGCCGGAAAGATTGAGAAACTTGGTTTTTAATTCCTATAAATCCAAAACACACCTGGAAATCATCAAACTTGGCATGGTGTCATGACATGGCACCAACATGCTGCAGTAATTTTTCTGGCCGAATTGGGACAAGCTTTGGTGTAAGCTTCTTGGAAACCAGAGCTTTCCACAAGAAGGCTCGTGGCTCCGAGAGGGAACATGTCACCTCTGTGTGCGAAACGAGATACGTACACTACCTTCTCCCGCCTTAATTTTTTACACAGGAAGATTAGACCAAATAGAAGTATCGTGCTAAATTTTGGAATTATTTCGGGTTCTTTTGGCCTTTTTATACATTAATTGAGTTTCTGCGCATTTAATGTGCATAATTCAAATTTGAACTACAAGCACAGGCTCCAGTGCACCAAAGTTTGTTGAAAAATCACATGTGTGTCATTGGGTTAATTTCTAGGTCCCATGCAAGAAATGGGAATGAAATTTAAACATCTGGGCGTCATGGCTCGGCCAAAAAGATTGAGAAGCTTGGTTTTTTAATTCCTGTAAATCAAAAACACGTCTGAAAATCATGAAACTTGGCATGGTGTCATGACATGGCACCAACATGTTGTGGTAATTTTTCTGTCTGATTTGCGAAGGCGCACACATTAACAATCAACAAAGTAATTTTGGAACAATTGCTGTCATGTTACAAATCAAAAACACAAGTATTATTGAAACCGTGGGCGTTCTATTTACCAATTACGTGCTGCCATGCGTTCCCTTTTTTTATTGGCTAGGAGGTGCCGTGTGGGGTAGCTATTTGAGTACGGGAAGTGTGCGATCAGACCCCTGTGCATGCTCATCGGGAAGAGAGCCCTTTGACCGCTACCCACCGTCACCTCCCTCCCAACGTCTTCATTAATGGCGCTCGAGCCCCTGTTCTATGGCGTGGCTATATGTCTCACTGGACTGAGATTTAAGAGAGAGAAATGAAAATATGAAAAGAAAGTTTTGCACGAATCTTGATGTAAGATCCGAAGGACCTATATAGCGTCGACTGCGACTTATAGCAAGCATGATGAATATAAGGACGATGACAGTGGATAATAATTGTCTTACATATTTAGGAACATAATTAAAAAAGCCACATGCGGCAATGCCCGAAATACACAAGGGCAAAAGAAGAACGAAGACAATGATCTGGCTCCCTGATCTCTACGTTGCTGCAGGCCGTGGGAACTAGTCTCCGCGGCGAGCGGCGATGAGATCTTTCTTGTCCTCAAGATGCTACTTGAGAGCATCCACGGATTCCTCCACCAGCCTTCTGCGCTCGATGCGCAGCATGGCATTCTCATCCATAAGTTTCTCGACGATAATGCCGTTCCTCTTCAACAAGGCAGCGATCTCCACCTGCTGCTCCGCACTTCCGAAGATCTTCGCCCTCAGTAGGTTGTGCTTGGCCCGGAGCTTCGCGTTGCTCTCATTTAGTTGCCGAATGATGCCAGCAAAAGAGGCTTTCATGTCGTCCTGCAACCTCGCCCAGCCGGAGATCTAATCCATCTGGCTATGGACGATCGCATGCATGCGCCTGTAAGAGTCCTCACCTGCCCGCGAGACATTTTCCCAGCCTGCCACAGCATGGGAGGACATCTCTGCTGCATTCGTGGTGTGGCGGGACATCTCTTCTGCTTCCGCGGCACGGCCAGACTAGTCTGCCACATTGATGGTGCGCGGGACCTGCGTGCTACTTCTACGGCGATGTGGGACCTCGGTGCTGCTACGGCCGTGCGGCGGGACATGCCGGATGCGTTCGCGGCGAGGCGGGACATCTCTCATGCTTCCGCTTCCATGCTCGCGTCTCCCTGGTGGCAATCTCTCGACCCAAAACTCACGCTGGCCATGGCAGACGCAAAGGGAATGATGATGAATGACTTTATTTTTGTGGATGAGGAGTTGAGGAGGAATGTGCAGTCATGTTGGAGTAGTAGTATTTATAACCGAGTAGTAATATGCTCCTAAGTGGGAACCGTTTAGGTTTTGATCGGAGTGAACAGGTTTGCAATTTGGAATGTGACGGGACACATGCTCAAAATTTATTGACGGTTATAAGTGTGGCACTATTCCCGGAAGGCGTAATGTGGGCGCGTACGCCTTCTCGGTTGCGTACGCGGCGTTTTCACCATAGGGTGCACCGCAATAGGCAATGTCAGCACACGTCTTGTTCCAACAACTGTGCGCGCTCGTTACTACCATCGCTCACGCTTCTTTTAATTAGAATGTGTGTGCCCGTCTAGTGCAGATACGTTGATCTATCTAACTGTTTCAGTTTGTTGTGGCTAATCGCAAACAGTTCATCCATGTGAAGTGTATCCCATCAATCGCAGACACTTTGATCTGGCTGACCCATTTCTATTATGTTCCCTAATCGCAAACAGTTAATCCTTCTGAAGCGTATGCCCTCAATTACACACACCTTGATCTGGCTGACCATTTCTTTTGTGTTGCCTAATCACAAACAGTTCATCCGAGTGAACCGTATGCTGTATATCGCACATGCCTTCATCAGGCTGCCCGTTTCTTTTGTTCCGCCTCATCGCAAATAGTTCATTGGACCGAACCATATGCCCTGCATCGCACACGCAACTAAAATATGAACCGTGTTTGATGGCTCTGCCATTGCAAATGTTTTGCACCTTTTTTGACGGTTCTTTTACACCACTGTTTACGATTATTGCATCACACACAGTTTCGTCGAAGGGTTTCTGATTGTAGTGTCGCATTAGCAACATCCTGTAGTAGTTCCCTCCACACACACACCCCCTAAATCCTTCGCTCACCCCAAATCCCCCGCTCACACACATACACACCACCCCTCCCTCGCTCCAAACCTAGCTAGGTTGCCGCCGCCACGTCGCCTCCATCATCAACCTCTATCAGTCTGCCTATGCAGTTTACCCACCGATATACATACCCTCACCGCCCTGAGTTTATTAGATGACGCCTGCGAAACGCCCCCTTTCCCAGAGATCCCCATCCCCACCCTTCCCCACTCTAGAGCATCGCAGCCTAAGCCTGGCTACACTTCCCGGGGACCTCGAGGAGGTAATGGCCCAAAAGAGCTTTACCACCACCTCGTCGCCCGACGTCGGCGTGGTTGCCGCTGAGGAAGCTGACGATGATGACTGGACCTGGATTGAGCCTTTCAATCAGCGGGCTAGAGTATTCTAGCATGTCGCGAACGCCGGCTATGACATCGAGGTCATTGACATCGATGGCTTGACGCGGGTTATGTCACAGGTTAAGTTGCCCACCCCCAACCCTTCAGGTTCGACAGCCGTCGATCTGATCGATGGCCCTGCCGCTGATCTCCTGTGGCTCGTTATGAACAATTTGCCATCCTTCATCGCCAAGGGGCCCTTTTGTCATTTCTTAAGGACACATTCTGCGACACTGGCTTGGGATCCTCAGCTAGCAAGTCAGACCACATCAACGGTGACCACGAGGAGGAGCCAATCTATGACAAGTGAGGAAACCCATGATTTGTTTTCTCGGACCCCTTTTGTAGTAGAAACATGTCCGGTATTTATTGCTATATTTTGTTGTTTGCATTATGCCTTGTTTATTTCTATGGTTTATGATTGTTCGGTTGTTTTTAGTTAGCATATATCCAATTTCAATTGCCATCTTTGGTTGTTCGTAGTATGCCTTGTTTATTTCAGCTATTAACAGTGTGATGTTCTATATGTGCTAGTATGAACTGTGCAGTTCAGTTTCATAAATGCCAATTTGAACAATAGCTCTATGAATGACTATATTTGGTTGTTGTTAAGCATGTTGTACTCCCTCCGAATCTTTTTAGTTCGCATATAAGATTTGTCTGAAGTCAAGCCTCGTAAAGTTTGACCAACTTTATAGAAAAAATACCAACATTCACGATATGAAATCAATATCAGTACATGTGTCATGATTTAATATGAAAATTTTCATATTGTATAACTTTAGCATGGTAGATGCTGATATTTTTTCATATAAATAAGGTGAACCTTTATGTAGTTTGACTTCAAACAATTCTTATATGCAGAGTAAAAAGGACCGGAGGGAGTATTTAACATGCCCTTCCATTTGATTTAACAATGGCACTATTTGGATACTCTAACTTAGCTATAGGTTAGAGTTAGTTTCTAGCTCATGACAGTTAAAAAGGGAGAGAGAGATTGGTGGAATAGTTGATTGTATTGCTTGAGCCTCGTGGGCATATATATAGGAGTACATGGTCATCTTGGAGTACAAGTGAAGGTAGAATAAATCCTATGGTATCCTACGTTTCTTAAATAACAATGATACTCAACAATGACTAACCCTGAACTAACTCTAACCAAAGAGGTGTTTGGATGACAGTGTTAGATTGACAATAAATGCACTACGAGAACTAGCCCTAATCAGCACTATTATGTGGGATAGTTGTTTTGGGTGGGTTAGACGCAACTAGCTCAAACTAGCCCTCATGTTTGGATACTATAGGGCTATTTGAGCCCAAACTAGCTCAAACTAACTCTAATCCATGGATCCAAATGATACGTCCATTTTGCATCATGCTTTTATATCGATATTTATTGCATTATGGACTGTTATTACACATTATGTCACAATACTTATGCCTATTCCCTCTTATTTTGCAAGGTTTACATAAAGAGGGAGAATGCCGGCAGTTGGAATTCTGGGCTGGAAAAGGAGCAAATATTATAGACTATTCTGCACAGCTCCAAAAGTCCTAAAACTTCACGGATGATGTTTTCCAAATATATAAAAAATACTCAGCGGAAGAAACTCACTAGGGGGGCCACACCCTGCCCACGAGGGTGGGGGCGCGCCCCCCTACCTCGTGGGCCCCCTGGTGGCCCTCCGGTGGCCATCTTCTGCTATATGGAGTCTCTTGATGGGAAAAAATCATAAGCCATCTTCTCGGACGAAACTCCGCCGCCACGAGGCGGAACCTTGGCGGAACCAATCTAGGCTCTGGCGGAGCTGTTCTGCCGGGGAAACTTCCCTCCCGGAGGGGGGAGTCATCGCCATCGTCATCACCAACACTCCTCTCATCGGGAGAGGGCAATCTCCATCAACATGTTCATCAGCACCATCTCATCTCAAAACCCTAGTTCATCTCTTGTATCCAATTCTTGTCTCCAAGTCCGGGATTGGTGCTAGTAGGTTGCTTGTAGTGTTAATTACTCCTTGTAGTTGATGCTAGTTGGTTTAATTGGTGGAAGATCATATGTTCAGATCCTATATGCATATTAATACCCCTCTGATTATGAACATGTTTATGCTTTGTGAGTAGTTACTTTTGTTCCTGAGGACATGGGAGAAGTCTTGCTATTAGTAGTCATGTGAATTTGGTATCCGTTTGATATTTTGATGAGATGTATGTTGTCTCTCCTCTAGTGGTGTTATGTGAACGTCGACTACATGACACTTCACCATTGTTTGGGCCTAGAGGAAGGCATTGGGGAGTAATAAGTAGATGATGGGTTGCTAGAGTGATAGAAGCTTAAACCCTAGTTTATGCATTGCTTCATAAGGGGCTGATTTGGATCCATATGTTTCATGCTATGGGTAGGTTTACCTTAATACTTTTGTTGTAGTTGCGGATGCTTGCAATAGAGGTTAATCATAAGTGGGATGCTTGTACAACTAAGGGCAGTACCCAAGCACCGGTCGACCCACATACTAAATTATCAAAGTACCGAACGCGAATCATATGAACATGATGAAAACTAGCTTGATGATATTCTCATGTGTCCTCGGGAGCGCTTTACATCATATAAGAGTTTGTCCAGGCTTGTCCTTTGCTACAAAAGGATTGGGCCACTTTGCTGCACTTTATTTACTTTTGTTACTTGTTGCTCGTTACAAATTATCCTATCACAAAACTATCTGTTACCACTTATTTCAGTACTTGCAGTGAATACCTTGCTGGAAATCGCTTATCATTTCCTACTGCTCCTCGTTGGGTTCGACACTCTTACTTATCGAAAGGACTACGATAGATCCCCTATACTTGTGGGTCATCAAGACTCTTTTCTGGCGCCATTGCCGGGGAGTGAAGCGCCTTTGGTAGGTGGAATTTGGTAAGGAAAAATTTATATAGTGTGCTGAAATTTACTGTCACTTATTACTATGGAAAGTAATCCTCTGAGGGGCTTGTTCGGGGTATCTTCACCCCGACCAGTAGAGCAAAGAGTTGCTCCTCAACCTACTCAACCTACTGAAAATGAATATGAAAATGAAAATGCTTGCTTTGAAGTTCCTGCGGGTATGATAGAAAAACTGCTAGCTAATCCTTTTTTAGGAGATGGAACAAAACATCCTGATGAACATCTGATATATGTGGATGAAGTTTGTGGATTATTTAAGCTTGCAGGTGTACCCGAAGATGTTGTTAAGAAGAAGGTTTTCCCCTTATCTTTGAGGGGAGACGCATCGACATGGTATAGGCTATGTGATGATATGAGGTCTTGGAATTACAAATGATTGAAATTGGAATTTCATCACAAGTTTTATCCTATGCATCTTGTTCATCGTGATCGCAATTATATATATAATTTTTGGCATCGCGAATGAGAAAGCATCGCTCAAGATTGGGGGAGACTTAAATCAATGTTATATTCATGCCCCAATCATGAGCTCTCAAGAGAAATGATTATTCAAAAATTTTATGCTCGACTCTCTGGTAACAATCGCACCATGCTTGATACTTCCTGTGTTGGCTCTTTTATGATGAAGACTATTGAATTCAAATGGAATTTATTGGAAATAATTAAACACAACTCTGAAGATTGGGACCTCGACAATGGTAAGGAGTAAGGTATGACACCTAGTTTTGATTGTGTTAAATCTTTTATGGATACCGATATTTTTCGTAAATTTAGCACTAAATATGGACTTGACTCTGAGATAGTAGCTTCTTTTTGTGAATCTTTTGCTACTTATGTTGATCTCCCCAAGGAGAAGTGGTTTAAATATCATCCTCCCATAGAAGTAAAAGTATCTGCACCTATTAAAGTTGAAGAAAAGACTATCACTTATAATGATCGTATTGTTCCTACTTCTTATGCTGAGAAACCACCTTTCCCTTTTAGGATAAAGGATCATGCTAAAGCTTCAACTGTAGTTCGTAAAAGCAACATTAAAACATATACACCTCCTGAGCAAGTTAAAGTTGAACCTAATATTGCTATTGTTAAAGATCTCTTGTCCGATAATATTGATGGGCATGTTATTTATTTCTATAATGAAACTGCTAGAATTGCTAAACCCTGTGATAAAGATAAACCTAGACATGTGGTAGGCATGCATGTTATTTCTATTAAAATAGGAGATCATTGTTATCATGGCTTATGTGATATAGGTGCCAGTGCTAGTGCAATACCTTATTCCTTATACCAAGAAATTATGCATGAGATTGCACCTGCTGAGATAGAAGATATTGATGTCATAATTAAACTTGCCAATAGAGATACTATTTCACCAATGGGAATTGTTAGAGATGTTGAAGTCTTGTGTGGGAAAACTAATTATCCTGCTGATTTTCTTGTTCTTGGTTCCCCACAAGATAGCTTTTGGCCCATTATATTTTGTAGACCCTTCTTAAATACTGTTAATGCTACCATAGATTGCAAAAGAGATGTTGTTACTGCCGGTTTAGATGATATGACTCATGAATTTAATTTTTATAAATTTAGTAGACAACACTGTGAAGAAGAATTACCTAGTAAGGATGAAATTATTGGCCTTGCTTCTATTGCCGTACCTCCTAGTGACCCTTTAGAACAATATTTGCTAGACCACGAAAATGATATGTTTATGAATGCAAGAAGGGAAATAGATGAAGTATTCTTTAAACAGGAACCTATTCTAAAAAATAATTTACCTGTTGAAATCCTAGGGGATCCTCCTCCACCCAAGGGTGATCCTGTGTTTGAGCTTAAACCGTTACCTGTTACTCTTAAATATGCTTATCTTGATGAGAAAAAGATGTATCCTATTATTATTAGTGCTAACCTTTTAGAGCATGAAGAAGAGAGATTATTGAAAACTCTGAAGAAGCATCGTGCTGCTATTGGGTATACTCTTGATGATCTTAAGGGCATTAGCCCCACTCTATGTTAACATAAAATTAATTTGGAAGAAGATGCTAAACCAGTTCATGATCATCAACGCCGGCTGAATCCTAAAATGAAAGAAGTGGTAAGAAAGGAGATACTAAAGCTCCTTGAGGCAGGTATAATTTATCCCGTTGCTGATAGTCAGTGGGTAAGCCATGTCCATTGTGTCCCTAAGAAGGGAGGTATTACTGTTGTTCCTAATGATAAAGATGAACTGATTCCTCAAAGAATTATTACAGGTTATAGGATGGTAATTGATTTCCGCAAATTAAATAAGGCTACTAAAAAGGATCATTACCCCTTACCTTTTATCGACCAAATGCTAGAAAGATTGTCCAAACATACACATTTTTGCTTTCTAGATGGTTATTCTAGTTTCTCGCAAATACCTGTGTCAGCCAAAGATCAATCAAAGACTACTTTTACTTTCCCTTTTCGTACTTTTTCTTATAGACGTATGCCTTTTGGTTTATGTAATGCACCTGCTACCTTTCAAAGATACATGATGGCTATATTATCTGACTTTTGTGAAAAGATTTGTGAGGTTTTCATGGACGACTTTTCTGTCTATGGATCTTCTTTTGATGATTGCTTAAGCAACCTTGATCGAGTTTTGCAGAGATGTGAAGAAACTAATCTTGTCTTGAATTGGGAAAAGTGCCACTTTATGGTTAATGAAGGTATTGTCTTGGGGCATAAAGTTTCTGAAAGAGGTATCGAAGTTGATAAAGCCAAGGTTGATGCTATTGAAAAGATGTCATGTCCCAAGGATATCAAAGGTATAAGAAGTTTCCTTGGTCATGCCGGTTTTTATAGGAGGTTCATTAAGGACTTCTCAAAAATCTCTCGGCCTCTGACTAATTTATTACAAAAAGATATACCATTTATCTTTGATGATGATTGCGTAGAAGCATTTGAAATACTTAAGAAAGCTTTGATTTCTGCACCTATTGTCCAACCACCTGATTGGAATTTACCATTTGAAATTATGTGTGATGCTAGTGATTATGCTGTAGGTGATGTTCTAGGACAAAGAGTTGATAAGAAACTAAATGTTATTCAATATGCTAGTAAAACTCTAGACAATGCTCAAAGAAATTATGCTACTACTGAAAAAGAATTCTTAGCAGTTGTATTTGCTTGTGATAAGTTCAGACCTTATATTGTTGATTCTAAAGTAACTATTCACACTGATCATGCTGCTATTAAATATCTTATGGAAAAGAAAGATGCTAAACCTAGACTTATTAGATGGGTTCTCTTGCTACAAGAATTTGATTTGCATATTGTTGATAGAAAAGGAGCTGAGAACCCCTGTAACACCCTCGATGCGACTATAGCTCCCACGTGTCGAGGCACGACTTAGAGGCATAATCGCATTGAAGGCATATGTCGCAAGTGAGGTAATCTTCACACAACCCATGTAATACATAAGGGAAAAAGATACATAGTTGGCTTACAATCGCCACTTCACACAATTACATGAATAAAGCATTACATCAACCAAATACAATCAAGGTCTGACTACGGAACCAAAATAAAAGAAGAACCCCAAAAGCGACAAAGGTCCCCGATCGACCCCAACTGGGCTCCATTACTGATCAACTAGAATGAAACAACACAAAGGACAAGATCTTCATCGAGCTTCTCCTGAGCTTGGTTGCATCATCTGCACGGTCTCATCGACACCTGCAAGCTGGTTTTGGAAGTATCTGTGAGCCAGGGGGACTCAGCAATCTCGCACCCTCGCGATCAAGACTATTTAAGCTCATGGGTAAAGTAAAAGGTATGAGGTGGAGCTGCAGCAAGCGACTAGCATATATGGTGGCTAACATACGCAAATGAGAGCGAGAAGAGAAGGCAAAGCACGGTCGATAAAAGTATGATCAAGAAGTGATCCTAAACAACCTACGTCAAGCATAACTCCAACAACCGTGTTCACTTCCCGGACTCCGCCGGAAAGAGACCATCACTGTTACGCACGCGGTTGATTCATTTTAATTAAGGTCAACTTCAGGTTTTCTACAACCGGACATTAACAAATTCCCATCTGCCCATAACCGTGGGCACGGCTTTCGAAAGTTCAAATCCCTGCAGGGGTGTCCCAACTTAGCCCATCACAAGCTCTCACGGTCAACAAAGGAATAGACCTCCACCCGAGACATTCCGATCAGACTCGGTATCCCGGTACAACAAGACATTTCGACAGGGTAAAACTAAACCAGCAACACCGCCCGATGTGCCGACATCCTGATGGGAGTTGCACATATCTCGTTCTCAGGGCAACACCGGATGAGACATCCTACGAGTAAAACCAGCCCTCAAGTTTCCCCGAGGTGGCCCCGCAGTCTACTCAGTTCGGACCAACACTTAGACAAGCACTGGCCCGGGGAGGGGGGGGGTTAAAATAAGATGACCCTCGGGATGCGCGACTCCCAAGGGAAAAAGGCTAGGTGGCGAATGGTAAAACCAATGTTGGGCATTGCTGGAAAAGCTTTACTTAAGGCGAACTGTCAAGGGGTTCCCATAATAGCCCAACCGCGTAAGGAACGAAAAATCCGGGAACATAACACCGATATGACAGAAACTAGGGCGGCAAGAGTGGAACAAAACACCAGGCATAAGGCCGAGCCTTCCACCCTTTACCAAGTATATAGATGCATTAATTAAATAAGATATATTGTGATATCCCAACAAGAAAACATGTTCCAACAAGGAACAACATCACCATGTTCCAACAAGGAACAAACTTCAATCTTCACCTGCAACTAACAATGCTATAAGAGGGGTTGAGCAAAGCGGTAACATAGCCAATCAACGGTTTGCTAGGACATGGTGGGTTAGAGGTTTGACATGGCAATTTGGGAGGCTGACAAGCAAGTGGTAGGCATCGTAGCATTGGCATAGCAAAAGAGCAAGCATCTAGCATAGCAAAGATAGTAGTGATTTCGAGGGTAAGATCATCTTGCCTGAAATCCCGCAAGGAAGAAGAACGAGTCCATGAAGAAGACAAACGGACGTAGTCGAACGGATCCTCACAAACGCTACGTTATTGGAACCAACACGAAGAAGCAAACACCGGAAAAGAAGCACACAACATAGTGAACAACCACCACATAAACATGGCAAGATGCGCAATCAAGTATGATGCATGTCCGGTTTAATGAAGCATGTCATGGCAAAGTGCAACAACCAAAACTACAAATTAAGTGGAGCTCAATATGCATCGGGATGCATATTGGCAAAACACCACATCAATTATTTAGTTGTCTCTCGTTTATGTACCCAACAATATTAAATGTTGATTAACATGGCAAGAGGTGAAGCACAACAAAACTACCTATCTAGACAAGTTTAAATGAGGCCGGAAGCAACGAACAACAATTCCGGAAACTCCTCATATGCAAAAATTAGGTTTGGTACTGTTCTGCCCTAAACACAATTTTAAAGTTGTTAAACATGCAAAGTAAGGTCACCGTGTTAAACTAGGCAAAATTCTACCCCATTTACATATAAAGTTTGTTAAAAACGGAGCTACGGTTATTTAGTTATGAATTAAATCATTTTAACATGGCATAGGAGCAAATTAATGCAAACAACATTTTTAACATTTCAAAGATAGATGAAAGTTGGATATTATTTAATCTACACAAAATTCTGAGCAAGTTTCATATATAAAATATTTTAATCCGATGCACGGTTAGTGAGTTATTAAATGCATGAACTAGAGGGACTAATCTGTAAAACAGCAGTCTCAGGATAAATAGGAAAATCCCAGGCGCTGAAAAAAAAACATACGCAGGCCGAAACAGGAACTGGCCCAACAAGAGAGAAAAAAATCAAGAGGAGGGGGCGCTCGGGGGCTGCTCACCCTGGGCCTTGGCCCAGCTGGAGGGGAAGCAGGCCGAGGCGGGCGCGGCGCGCTGGGCCGGACTCGGGCCTGGCTTGGCGCTGCGCTGGCCGGGGGAGCTGGGCCGGCCCACGCGGAGGAGGAGGCAGGCCGAACGAGGCCGGCTGGAGCTGGGCCAGAGGCGGGGCCCGCGAAGGGTCAACGGGGCGCTCGTCTCCCTCGATCTCGATCGGATCGGGGAGGCAGGGGCGGCGATGCCGGTTCCCGCCGGCGAGGCGAGGGGCACGGAAACAGAGAGGCGAGGAGGGGCTGGATCCAGGCGATGCGGGCAGCGTCGGCGGTGAGCTGGGGCGGCGCGGCGGAGGAACCGAGGCGAGGCGCGGCGATGCGGCACACGACGAAGGCAGTGGCGGTGCACGGCGAAGGAGGCGGCAGCGCACGATGAAGGAGGCGGCCGGACATGGACGCGCGCGAGGCTCGGGGATCTCGCGGCGAGCGGCGTCGCGGTCGGGTCTGCGTGGGCCCGCGATGGGCTCGGCGGGCCGCGGCCGCGGGGACTACGACGGCGGACAGATGGCGCGAGGGGAGTGGACGAGGGCGGTGGCGCGATGACGTGGCCTCTCCTGATTGGACGAAGTGAGGTGGCGGGGCAGCGGACATGTCCGACGCGGGAAGAAACGTCCGGCGGCGCGGAGGGAGTTGGATCTAGGGTTTGATCTGCGCGGAAATTTCAGAGGGAGACACATATTTATAGGTAGAGGGAGCTAGGAGAGTCCAAATGAGGTGCGGTTTTTGGCCACACGATCGTGATCGAACGCTCTAGATGATGGAGCAGAGTTAGGTGCGTTTTGGGCCAAATTGGAGAGGTGTTGGGCTGCAACACACACGAGGCCTTCTCGGTCCCTCGGTTAACCGTTGGAGTATCAAACGAAGTCCAAATGGTACGAAACTTGACAGGCGGTCTACCGGTAGTAAACCAAGGCCGCTTGGCAAGACTCGGTCCAATCCGGAAATGTTTAATCCCCACACATGAAAGAAGGGAAGAAATGACCACCGGAGGAGAACGAAGCGCCGGAATACAAAACAGACAACGGGGAAAAAGCTCGGATGCATGAGACGAACACGTATGCAAATGAAATGTGCATGATGACATGATATGCAATGCATGACACGCAAGCAATGACAAGGCAACAACAGCTAATAACTGAACAACACCTGGCACATCGGTCTCGGGGCGTTACAACCCCGTTGCAGACAACTTGTCTAGGTTAGAAAATGTGCTTGATAACCCACTACCTATTGATGATAGCTTTCCTGATGAGTAATTAAATGTCATAAATGCTTCTCATACTGCTCCATGGTATGCTGATTATGCTAATTACATTGTTGCTAAGTTTATACCACCTAGTTTCACATACCAGCAAAAGAAAAAGTTCTTCTATGATTTGAGGCATTACTTTTGGGATGACCCACATATTTATAAAGAAGGAGTGGATGGTGGTATTAGATGTTGTGTACCTGGGCATGAACAGGAACAGATCCTACGCAAGTGTCACTCTGAAGCTTATGGAGGACACCATGCTGGAGATAGAACTGCACATAAGGTACTGCAATCTGGTTTTTATTGGACCACTCTCTTCAAGGATGCCCGTAAGTTTGTCTTATCTTGTGATGAATGTCAAAGAATTGGTAATATTAGTAGACGTCAAGAAATGCCTATGAGTTATTCACTTGTTATTGAACCATTTGATGTTTGGGGCTTTGACTATATGGGACCCTTTCCTTCCTCTAATGGATATACACATATTTTAGTTGCTTTTGATTACGTTACTAAGTGGGTAGAAGCTATTCCAACTAGTAGTGCTGATCATAACACTTCTATTAAAATGCTTAAAGAAGTTATTTTTCCAAGATTTGGAGTCCCTGGATATTTAATGACTGATGGTGGTTCACATTTTATTCATGGTGCTTTCCGTAAAATGCTTGCTAAATATGATGTTAATTATAGAATTGCATCTCCTTATCACCCTTAGTCTAGTGGTCAAGTAGAATTGAGTAATAGAGAACTCAAATTAATTTTGCAAAAGACTGTTAATAGGTCTAGAAAGAATTGGTCCAAAAAACTAGATGATGCATTATGGGCCTATAGAACTGCATATAAAAATCCTATGGGTATTCTCCGTATAAAATGGTCTATGGAAAAGCATGTCACTTACCTCTCGAACTAGAACACAAGGCTTATTGGGATATTAAAGAACTTAATTATGATTTTAAACTTGCCGGTGAGAAGAGGTTATTTGATATTAGCTCACTTGATGAATGGAGAACCCAAGCATACGAAAATGCCAAGTTGTTTAAAGAAAAAGTTCAAAGATGGCATGACAAAAGGATACAAAAGCATGAGTTTAATGTAGGTGATTATGTATTGCTATACAACTCTCATTTAAGTTTTTTGCAGGAAAACTTCTCTCTAAATGGGAAGGTCCTTACGTTATCGAGGAGGTTTACAGTTCCGGTGCTATAAAAATCAACAACTTCGAAAGCACAAATCCGAAGGTGGTGAACGGCCAAAGAATCAAACACTATATCTCAGGTAATCGCATAAATGTTGAAACCAATGTTATTGAAACCGTAACCCCGGAGAATACATAAGGGACACTTTCTGGAACGTTTCAGACTCCAAAAAGGAATAGGTATGTGGTACGGTAAGTAAACCGACTCCAAAACAGTTTTTAAGGCAATATTTCTCCGTTTTGGAATATTTAGAAAAATAGAAAAATAAGTAGCAGTCCGGGAAGGACACGAGGGCTCCATGAGGGTGGAGGGTGCGCCCTCCCCTACAGGGCGCGCCCCCTACCTCGTGGGCACCTCGTGTGCTCCTCGGACTCTGTTTTCGTACACGACACATATTTTGGTCAGTAAAAATTCATTATATAACCTCCCGGGGGTTTTGACTCCCGTATCACGCAAAAATCTCATGTCTTTATTTCGAGCTGTTTTTCTGACAGATCTAGATTATCATGGCATCTCCAAGTGCTCCCAAGGACAAGTTCTTTGAGAAGGTCACCAACCCTTACCTCGCGGAGGTGCAGCGGAACCCTCAAACCATTGAGATGAGTGATGGGTTGCTGCACATCCGTGATGCCGAGGGACCAAAGGGGACCGGAAGCGTGGAGACGAGGCTCGAAGCAATGGAGCAACAAGTTTTCAAGTGTCAGGGGATGGTGGAGCATGGACTCAACTCCAACCACATGATGATCGCAGAATTCACCAACAAACACAAGTTGGATGACAACAACATCGGGGAGACCATCTTCAAGCTTCACAAGAAAATTGAGCACCTTCAAGCTCAAATGTATGACCCGCAAAACCAAAACTGTGAGTATGAATACAGATTCAAAAGAACGAGTTTGGCTGCAGATTTGAGGATCCCGGAGACCCGGTCATCTTTCTATGATGGTGAGCCTATGCCTTGGAAGAAGGACGACAAGCCTACGCCATCAACAAAATCACCATCGTCTCCACTAACAAAGAAGAATTGAGTATCTAGTATGGGCACTCCACCTCGCAACTGCCAAGCTTGGGGGAGTGCCCCAGTATCGTATCACCATCACTTTTATCTTTACCGTTTTTCTTAGTTCAATCCTTTTGGTAATATCTTGATCTAGTAGAATAAAAGTTCTTAGTATGATCTAGTTGTGAGTTTTGCTTTATTATCCTTCTATGTAATCGAGTCCGTGAGCTATATAATAAAGATTAGTGTTGAGTGAAGGGCTTGATTATTTTGCCATGATCCTAAGTGAATAAAAGAAAAGAGAAAAAAAAGAAACAAAGAGATCATGTGAGTCTTATGGAGAGTAATGAGCCCACATAGAAAGAGTATGATGAATAAAAGTTGTTGAGGGTTGATAAACACAGTTTTGGTCATCGTTGCAATTAATAGGATGTAATAAGGAAAGAGAGGTCTTCACATATAAATACACTATCTTGGACATCTTCTATAATTGTGAGCACTCATTAAAATATGACATGCTAAAGAGTTGACATTGGACAAGGAAGACAACATAATGGGTTATGTTTTCTTACATCTGAGATGAATTATATTGTCTTGGATCATCCAACATGTTGAGCTTGCCTTTCCCCCTCATGCTAGCCAAATTCCTCGCACTAAGTAGAGATACTACTTGTGTTTCTAAATACCCTTAAACCAGTTTTGCCATGAGAGTCCACTATACCTACCTATATATTGAGTAAGATCCTCTAAGTAAGTTGTCATCGGTGCAAGCAATAAAAATTTCTCTCTAAATATGTATGACTTATTAGTGTGGGAGAAAATAAGCTTTATACGATCGTGTGATATGGAAGTAAAAAAAGCGACAGACTACATAATAAAGGTCCATATCACAAGTGGCAATATAAAGTGACGTTCTTTCGCATTAAGATTTTGTGCATCCAACCATAAAAGCGCATGACAACCTCTGCTTCCCTCTGCGAAGGGCCTATCTTTTACTTTTATCTCCTACATTGCATAAGAGTCATGGTGATCTTCACCCTTCCTTTTTTCATTTTATCCTTTGGCAAGCACAATATGTTTGAAAGATCTTGGTATATATGGCTAATTGGATGTGAGTTTTCATGAACTATTACTGTTGACATTACCCTTCAGGTAAAACGTTGGGAGGCAAAGCTATAAGCCCCTATCTTTCTCTATGTCCGATTAAAACTCCATACCCATAAGTATTGTGTGAGTGTTAGCAATTGTGAAAGATTATATCATAGTTGAGTATGTGGACTTGCTGAAAAGCTCTTATACATTGACTCTTTCCTATGTTATGATAAATTGCAATTGCTTCAATGACTGAGATTGTAGTTTGTTAGTTTTCAATGAATTTTACGATTCATACTTGATATTGTGATTGAATTATTACTGTAGCATAAGAGATTATATGACAAGAATTATATAAGTTGCTATTCTAAGAATGATCATGATGCCCTCATGTCTGTATTTTATTTTTATCGACACCTCTATCTCTAAACATGTGGACATATGTTTTGATTTCCGCTTTTCGCTTGAGGACAAGCGAGGTCTAAGCTTGGGGGAGTTGATACGTCCATTTTGCATCATGCTTTTATATCGATGTTTATTGCATTATGGGCTGTTATTACACATTATGTCACAATACTTATGCCTATTCTCTCTTATTTTACAAGGTACATAAAGAGGGAGAATGCCGGCAGCTGGGATTCTGGGCTGGAAAAGGAGCAAATATTAGAGACCTATTCTGCACAGCTCCAAAAGTCCTGAAACTTCACGGATGATGTTTTCCAAATATATAAAAAATACTCAGCAGAAGAAACTCACCAGGGGGCCGCACCCTGCCCACGAGGGTGGGGGCGTGCCCTACCCCCCAGGGCGCGCCCCCCTACCTCGTGGGCCCCCTGGTGGCCCTCCGGTGGCCATTTTCTGCTATATGGAGTCTCTCGATGGGAAAAAAATCATAAGCCATCTTCTCGGACAAAACTCCGCCGCCATGAGGCGGAACCTTGGCGGAACCAATCTAGGGCTCTAGCGGAGCTGTTCTGCCGGGGAAACTTCCCTCCCGGAGGGGGGAGTCATCGCCATCGTCATCACCAACGATCCTCTCATCGGGAGAGGGCAATCTCCATCAACATCTTCATCAGTACCATCTCATCTCAAAACCCTAGTTCATCTCTTGTATCCAATTCTTGTCTCCAAGTCCGGGATTGGTGCTAGTAGGTTGCTAGTAGTGTTAATTACTCCTTGTAGTTGATGCTAGTTGGTGTAATTTGTGGAAGATCATATGTTCAGATCCTATATGCATATTAATACCCCTCTGATTATGAACATGTTTATGCTTTGTGAGTAGTTACTTTTGTTCCCGAGGACATGGGAGAAGTCTTGCTATTAGTAGTCATGTGAATTTGGTATTCGTTCGATATTTTGATGAGATGTATGTTGTCTCTCCTCTAGTGGTGTTATGTGAACGTCGACTACATGACACTTCACCATTGTTTGGGCCTAGAGGAAGGCATTGGGGAGTAATAAGTAGATGATGGGTTGCTAGAGTGACAGAAGCTTAAACCCTAGTTTATGTGTTGCTTCGTAAGGGGCTGATTTGGATCCATATGTTTCATGCTATGGTTAGGTTTACCTTAATACTTTTGTTGTAGTTGCGGATGCTTGCAATAGAGGTTAATCATAAGTGGGATGCTTGTCCAAGTAAGGGCAGTACCCAAGCACCGGTCCACCCACATACCAAATTATCAAAGTACCGAACGTGAATCATATGAATGTGATGAAAACTAGCTTGACAATACTCTCATGTGTCCTCGGAAGCGCTTTACATCATATAAGAGTTTGTCCAGGCTTGTCCTTTGCTACAAAAGGATTGGGCCACTTTGCTGCATTTTATTTACTTTTGTTACTTGTTGCTCGTTACAAATTATCCTATCACAAAACTATCTGTTACCACTTATTTCAGTACTTGCAGAGAATACCTTGCTGGAAATAGCTTATCATTTTCCTTCTGCTCCTCGTTGGGTTCGACACTCTTACTTATCGAAAGGACTACGATAGATCCCCTATACTTGTGGGTCATCACCAAACAGGGCCAATAACTAGTCTACTTAGACCTGCATAATACAAGTATGAATGACTATGTATGCTTGTTTTTAAATATTAGGCATGTTGCAGTTAATAACACACATTTCCACCTCTTGTTTTTAAATACTCCCTCCATTTCTTTTTAGTCTGCATATTAGATTTGGTTAAAGTCAAACTTTGTCAACTTTGAGTAAGTTTATAGAAAAAAATATCAAGATTTACAAGATGAAATCAATATTGTTAAATGCATCATGAAATTAATTTTCATACCATATAGTTTTAGTACTATAGATGTTGATATTTTTTCAAATAAAGTTGGTCAAACTTTACAAAGTTTGACTTTGACCAAATCTTATATGCAGAATAAAAAGAAACGGAGGGAGTATTAGGGTTTTAACAATTTCATCTTGCACATGTAAGTCCTGCTGTCAGAGGTTTTGACCTGTTGTTTGACCCTTTTGCATATGTGTAACTGAGTTGTCCATGAATATCAGTCAAGTCAAGAAACTCAAAAAAATTGTTATGATAAAGAAATTAGCGACAAAAAACAATAAGATCTTTGTCTGCATAATGAAGAAGACATCCGTTCACTACATGATGCTACTAACTGTTATACCTTGTCTTTTTAATTCCTTTGCGCCATTTCTAATCTAGAGAAGATATTTATGCATATCATTGTTTTCAGGCCTTTCCAAAGCAGTTCACTGATGATTACCTCCCAAACCACCTGTATGGTCAGGAGGCGAGGAAGGTATTCATACAACACCCATGGTTCAATATTGAAGTGTTCCTGAAGAGGACAAAGGATGGACGGTCAATCATCCACAGGCATTGGCCTAAAGTTGCAAAGACCTTCAACATCAATGAAGGCTCAATATTCGCCTTTCGCTTCAGCAGTTTTCCAGATGAGATCCATCTGTCTATGTACCATATATGATGCTAATTTCGGAATGTGATAGATGTTTCATGTGGAACCTAGTACTACTGCAGTTGTGTAATGGGGTAGCTGAGTGCTGAAGCTATATAATGTTGTACTCTGATGTATTTCAATTATGAAATCCTGCTTCCTTAATATAAAAATGAAATATATTGTGTGCTTAATATGAAATGTCAATTAGATTAATAAATGGATTATTAATAATAGGGCAATTAGCCTGCTAATGGCCAATTAGCCAACTAATTGGGTTTTTCTATTACAAACGGTTAGTGAGGAAACACCGTGGGCGATGACCTCAGGAAACGCACACAGTTTCTAGGAATAAACCATGTTGGATCAATGAACAATCACACATGACATCCTCTTGAAAACCGTTTGCGTTAGGCCACCTTGCGCAAATGTTTACCCCATAAAAAGTTTGTGCGATGGATAGCCTTTGCCACATAGTTTCTTCTACACATTGTGTGTGATGCCTTCAATAACGCAAATGATAAAATTGTTAATATCGTCTGCAATGGCAATGCTGTCACAAATGATTTAATGGGGGAAATTGTGTGTGATGTACCTGCGAATGGAAACATTTTCCTTGGAGTGACTATGGGGGATGTATATATGAATAGAAACATACTTCTTGGATTAACTGTGTGGGATGTACATACTAACGAAAACGTATTCCTTGGATTGACTGTGTGGAATGTATAAATGAACATAAACATTTAGCCGGGACTGACCGTGTGGGATGTACTTACGACCGGAAACGTTTTGGCCTGTATAATTGTATTTTTAGCACAACTATATGTATAACAGTATTTGATCGTTTGCCCATCACACACGACCTCATTTTGCTTGCGTGTGTGCCAGGAGGGCCTATCCCCCGGCGGTTTTTGGGTCGTGTGGGAAGGACCCCCCTATCGCACACACTCACTCGACGACGGTTCCAAATGCCGTCGCGGAAAGGGGTTAAAACCCGTTTGTATAGCACCATGTTGTACTAGTGACCCCTTCTCCAAGAATCTGTGTTGGATACCCTGAACTAGTTGGTTAAGCTAAACAACAATGGGAGAGTTGGAAGATAAAAGTTTGGCCTAACTTAGTTCATTTAAATGGATATCTTTGTGTTTCTGTGTGTGTTGAAGAAAGATTATATTTTCATCGATTGATCCTCGTGATCAGTTGTTGGATCTATTATCTTGTCCAAACTTTGATTTGAATGTAGGCTATCATTGAATCAAATCAGAACCAACAATGTTCGTAATGTTGTCTTACTCGTATTTGTTCCTCAAGCATGCACCATTATATCTTTTGGTCTAACCAATGCTATCACCGTGTTCACTTAATTGTGGAATTCCATTTATATGGAAACCTGAATGAATTGTTGTTGAGCCCATTGACAACATTTTCATCTTTTCCATGATCTATGTTGAACATCTAAGCTAGTGTTGGAAACTTTTGAAAACATTTCTTCATGCTAGTTCATGAAGTATATTTAGGATGAAAGAAGTGACTTCCTCTAATTCACGTGCATTTGATGTAAGTTGCCGCCATGGATTCGGGAAAGCTTGCTTTTGTTTCCTCTAGAATCATCCCAAGTCAGTCATGCATGTGCAAAGTATACTATGGTTTGTTATATTTGCAACCTCTATTCCATATGTATCCCTCGCGCACCAAGCCACTCATTTATTTGTTCAGGGTGAAGAAGTTCATTCTTAAGAGCTAACCCGGGCTTAATCAAGGACTTCGATATCCACGATGATGGTTCCCAACCAAAACTCGGCAGTGTTTTGTTGCAAGACATCCGTGTGATCACATCTGTCTTGGACAGTGTGTTCATGTGTGTCTTGCAATCCAGCTCATGTTTTGCAGCTTGCTACCGTAGTTAATTTCCTGAGAATCTTGCAACATCATCTCGTCGATTTGTGTTGCAAACTTTCTTTCTAGACATGCCGAGTCTGAAGTATCCTGCAACCAATCAGATATGAATCTCAAGCAGATACAATGATTGGAACTGTCCGCAAGAATTATAATATTTATCTTTCAAAATCGGAAAAGTGGATGTCATGGCTAACACACTTATCCAGAAGAACTAATTTTATAGTATTGTGTTCACAAGAGTAGCCACTCCTCATGAAGGTTTCGTATGACTCATTCTGGAAGTTGTTCCTTCTAAATTATTTGCACTCCCGAAGTCCGACCTTTACTTTATGTTCTAGATACCAAACCCTATAATTGGATTACGCTAGTACATCATGGAGAACATTAGAAGCGGAGTGCTAAATGTCCCTCGGCCAGTCGTCTAGATTTTGTTCCTTTGGCATAGCTAAGGTGAAATCTGAGAAGGTGGTGTCCTCCTTTGCATCTGCATCCTCCACCATTATTCGTCATGGTAGTACAAGGTGTCACCAAGATCTTGGCATAGATGTTGGAAAAACCCTGATGAATATGGATATGCTCAAGTCCTTGAAAGCACGCTTATTCAATGGGATATGTCCATGGTATCAATTGGAATGTGCCTTCCATTTGCCGACTGTTCTATAATCATAGTTTCCATTCCAAGCTGACTATGCCATTCTTACAAATTCCTTCAAACAATCAATTGTAAATTGCGTCAGGATGGTATGAAGAGTTCCAATGATCTATGTATCAAAAGTAATTCTTTTTTCCACTTAAGGGAATGATTCTACAAGTCACCTTCCCTAAGGTGCCCCATTATGGAATCATGGCAATGAAGTTCTCGCTACTTTGAATGCATCCACCATCTTCTTAAGCATGAAAGTTTTGCCTGCCAAATTGAAACCTTTGTCATCTATTTCTTTTCATCCCTCATAATGTGTGTTTTGTATCTGAGCTAAAGAGATATGTCAATTTCTCATTCCGTGAGTTGATTTTGGGTTGCTCAATTGTCGGTGTACTAGAATAGGGGTACCCTAGTACCCCGAACTTGTGCACGGGCAGTTGCAGCACCCCGCGACAAGGCTTGCCGGGCGAACGCCAAGATCCTCCGTGGTTCCCTTGGAGCCATTCAAGAACAAAGTATTTAATCTCAGGAGACAAGGCCCCGGCAAGAGGAGCTTGCCGGGAAGGCCAACCAAGACACTCCAAGGAACTTGCCGCGACGCGCCACGCGCTCCGGCAAGGCAACAAGGCCCCGGCAAGAGGAGCTTGCCGGGAAGACCAACCAAGGTACCTCGAGGCCCGGTGAGCGACAAGCTTCCGGACCCGACAAGATAACAGCAGCGGCAAGGCGCTTGCCGCGGCAGGCGGCCACTCTGTGCCCACGCTCCAGCGCATCCACCAACATGTCGCTCTGGGGGCCTCTCCAGGCGCGCGTGGCGGGAGGCTGTGCAGCCAGCGGTGCGCAGTGGCATGCGAAGCTGACAAGATCGCCATCGTGGCGAACGGTGGCGCCCCTAACGGTCCTTTTCTGCACTGTTTGGGCGACTCAGACGGGCATTTAATGCCCTTGTCCCCTGCCGTCAGGGTTAGGTAGGGTGCACTGTACAAGTAACTGTACCAACCACCTCACTTTTTACATTTGTACCCTTCTCTGCGTTGCCACCTGTCGGTGACCCCTTTAGCGTATAAAAGGAGGCCCATGCGCAACGTAGAGGGGGGTTCGACTGGTTCGGAACCCAGAAAAACACTACGCTCTCTCTCTGGAGCAAGAACACAAGATAATCAAACAAGCAGCAGTAGGAGTGTTATCTCTCCGGAGAGCTCCGAAGCTGGGTAAACTGCTCGTGTGCTTCGCCTCGATCTGCTCTTCGTGTGATCTCCGCCCCCCGCCGAACCGAAAGGGGCTCGGTCCGCCGGCCCCATAGGTGTTCGTGGATCAGTTTCCCCGACATCTTTGGCGCGCCAGGTAGGGGGCGTCGAGATTGTGTGAACCTGATCCGGCGTTCACACGAGCTAGATCTTCATTCCCTTCATCAACATGCCACCGAAGAAGAAGACTTCGGCGGCAGCCGCTCCGTCCACGTCACTTCCGCCACCGTTGGAGCAAACGGGTGGTGGAATGGACGCCGGCGGAAGAATGGACGTCGACGAGGAAGCTTATGATGCTGCCAGGTCCAAGGACAAGGCTGCACAAACCTCGGCGACTGTACATGTTCCGCGCCACTCTCAGGAGGCGCAAGACCAACAGCGTCATGGCACTCGCAGTGCCATACGCATGATAGGCCAAGACCAAGCTGGTGGATCTCGGGGCGCTCAAGACCAGCATGCACGCCAGCGTGCTGGCACGAGCGGGGCACGGTCGCCTGGACGGGATACTGCTCCTTCTAACATCTTTAGAAGTCCGAGCACGTCCCGCTCCTCGCGCCGTCCGCCACTGCCACCCACCACTCCAGCAGAAGCTTTGGCGCGAGCTCAACTGCTCCTAGATTACCCTCCGACGTCGGACAAGATCGACGAATGGAGGGCCACCATTCAGAGTCTCATCGGCTACGCCAACGGCGACACTCCACGGCGGCCGAGCGCGTCGCCGCCGCGGCAGGGTTGCCGGGCGCGAGCCGGTGGCGACGAAACGGGTGGAGGTGCAACTACCATGCAATCACCACCCCGAAGGCCAAGATCGCCGACTCGCCGGATCCACCTCGACAGCGACTCCACCGCATCGTCGGATCCACGAGCTCGTCGCGATCAGCGCCAAGTTCTTCATGATCGACAACAAGAAGACGCTCGAACTCGCATCGAGCGCCGAAGAGAAGCGCGACGTCAATCCGACAAGCGCGCTGGGCCCTCTGTTGACATGCATGCGCCAGGGGAACCAGGCGATCTGCCGTACGCGGTAGGTTGCCCTGCGTTCACTCGTGAGCTGCGGCAAGTCCAGTGGCCCAGCACGAAGAACTTCAAGCCAGACGTACCGGAGAAGTACGACGGCAAGACGCATCCGTCGGAGTTCCTCAGCATCTACACCATTGCGGTGCAGGCTGCCGGGGGACGGGATGACAAGATCCTTGCCAACTACTTCCCGCTGGTGCTCAAGCCCAACGTCAGATCCTGGCTCATGCACTTGCCGGACAACTCCATATCCTCTTGGGCTGATCTGTGCCATCAGTTTGTCGGCGCCTTCACAGGCGGACACAAGCCTCATGGCCAGGAGAGTGATCTTCATCTGCTCGCCCAGAAGGAAGGAGAGCCCCTGCGCAAGTACATTCAGAGATTCAGCAGTGTGCAGCACAACATCCCAGACGTCCACCCTGCCGCGGTGATCAGCGCGTTCCATCAGAACGTGCGAAACCGCAGGATGCGGGAGGAAATGGCGATGTGCAAGATCAGGGACGTCAGTGAGTTATATGCACTGGCCGACAAGTGTGCACGTGCTGAGGAAGGGAGGAGACTCCCCGGAGAGAATGTAGGAGCGGGAGGATCTGACAGTGAAGATGCTGCCCCGGCAAGGAAAAACCGGCGGCGGAACAACAGGAAGAGGAAAGGCAAAGAGGTGCTAGTTGTTGAGCAGTCCGGCAACGGTGGTGGCGCCAAGAAAGCCAAAGCTGGTGACTCCGGCAAGGAGGTTGCCGCGGAGGTGGCGGTCGCCGACAAGCAGGACGGCACCAACAAGCAGTATTGCAAGATCCACCGCACCAAGGGCCATGATCTCCAGAGCTGCAAGAAAGTCGAGCAGCTTGTTGAGCAACAGAAAGCTGAATACGAGCGGCGCGACAAGGAGAAGGCCCAGGAAGGTGCTGGGGGATCCGGCAAGAAACGTCCCGGCCGAGGAGGACGCCGCGGCAAGGCCAAGCAGCGGCAAGGAGACAGACCTCCTCGCGGCCGCGACAAGGATGAAGATGACGACGACGATGAAGACATGGATGATGAGGAGACTGATGAGCAGGAGTTCCAGAAAGCCACAGAGGTCCTGTGCGTTGACGGTGGTGCTTCTCTGCATACCTCGCACCGTCAGCTCAAGCAGTGGGTGCGGGAAGTTAATGCAGCAGAACCACCCGTCGAGTCACGCAAGCCTCTGAAATGGTCCAGCACGCCTATCATCTTTGATATTGAGGACCACCCTGATCGCATAACTGCGGTCGGGTGCTTGCCGATGTTGGTTTCACCAACAATCCGCAACCTCAAGGTCACTAAGATGCTAGTTGACGGCGGGGCCGGCTTGAACCTGATCTCCTCCGCGGTGCTCCAGAAACTCCAGATCCCTGACAGCGAGCTCGAAGAGACCGGTACATTTCAAGGAATCAACCCGGGAAGGAGCAAGCCGAAGGGAAAGATCACGTTGCCGGTAACATTTGGCAGCGAGCTGAACTTCAGGACTGAGAGGGTCACGTTTGATGTTGCTGACTTTCCATTACCTTACAATGGAATCCTTGGCCGTCCGGCACTCGCCAAGTTCATGGCAGCCTCTCACTATGCGTACAACGTACTGAAAATGCCAGGCCCGATAAGTGTCATCTCTGTCCCTGGCGACAAGAAGGATGCTCTTATCTGTGCCGACAAGATCTACCGGGAAGCAGCAGCCGCAGCAGAACGCAAGACACTTGCCGCTGAAGCTCCCGGGGGGAAGAAGAAGACCAAGTCCGGCAAGAGCTCTGATGCCCACTCCGGCAAGCGCACCTCTTCGGAGTGCTGCGCTACCGTCGAGGACGCACCATCGAGCTCCACCGGCAAGTGTAAGAAGGCAATGGCAGCTCCACCTGAGACCAAGAAGGTGTCCGCCAAGGAGGACGGCACTGGTGGTACCTTCACCATCAGCGCCACTCTTGACCCCAAATAGGAAAGCGCGCTCGTTGCTTTCCTGCGGGCGAATGTCGACGTGTTTGCGTGGCAACCGTCTGATATCCCCGGTGTTCCCAGGAAAGTAATTGAGCACCACCTTGCCGTCTGTCCTCATGCGCGGCCCGTCAAGCAGAAAGTCAGGAAACAGGCAGTGGAGCGCCAAGAATTCATCGCAGAAGAAATCAAGAAGTTGGAAGCAGCAGGCCTTGTCAGAGGAGTGCTCCATCCCACGTGGTTGGCCAATCCTGTTGTCGTGCGCAAGGCTAACGGGAAATGGAGGCTTTGTATTGACTTCACTGATGTTAATAAAGCTTGTCCCAAAGACCCATTTCCCTTGCCGCGCATTGACCAGATTGTTGACTCCACAGCCGGATGTGATTTGCTTTCATTTCTTGATGCATACTCAGGATACCATCAGATCTTCATGGCAGAAGAGGATGAAGAGAAAACCGCATTTATCACCCCGTGTGGCACGTACTGCTTCGTACGGATGCCTTTCGGTTTGAAGAATGCTGGTTCAACATTCGCAAGGGTAGTCCACCACGCTTTTGAGCCGCAGATGCACAGAAATGTGGAAGCCTACATGGATGACATAGTGGTCAAGAGCAAGAACAGGGCGACCCTGATTCAAGATTTAGACGAGACATTTGCAAATCTGCGCAAGATCAACCTCAAGCTTAACCCCGAGAAGTGCGTGTTTGGAGTCCCTTCCGGCAAGCTTCTCGGGTTCTTCGTGTCTCAGCGGGGAATTGAAGCCAATCCCGACAAGATCAAGGCCATTGAGCAGATCGAAGCACCAAAGCGCGTCAAGGATGTACGAAGGCTTGCCGGTTGCGTGGCTGCTCTCAGCAGGTTTATCTCTAGATCTGCTGAGCGCGCCCTGCCATTTTTCAAAATTTTGAAAAAGGCAGGTCCAATAAAATGGACTCCGGAGGCGGAGGCTGCGCTGCAGGACTTGAAGAGATACCTGTCCTCCACTCCAACACTTGTCGCACCTAAGCCGCAAGAGAAGTTGCTGCTGTATATAGCGGCAACCAATCAAGTGGTTAGTGCTGCGTTAGTGGCGGAGAGGGAGGCAGATGATGAGCCAGCAACCACGGCAGATGCATCCAGCGACAAGCAGGGGGCTTCGCCGACAAGCTCTGGTCCCGACAGAGATGGATCTGCGCAGGAGCATGATAAGATGCAGAAGAGAATGGTGCAGCGTCCAGTTTACTTTGTCAGTTCCCTTCTACAGGGGGCTAGATCAAGGTACTCTGGTGTGCAGAAGTTGCTTTTCGGCCTCCTCATGGCCTCGAGAAAGCTGCGCCATTACTTCCAAGCACATGAGATCACAGTCGTCACTCGCTTTCCGCTGAAGAGGATACTGCAAAATCCAGAAGCGACAGGCAGGATTGTCGAGTGGGCGCTGGAACTGTCAAGCTTTGGCCTCAAGTTTGAGAGCACTTCAACTATCCAAAGCAGAGCATTGGCAGAGTTCATAGCAGAATGGACGCCAACACCAGATGAAGAAATTCCAGAGACGAGCATCCCCGTCAAAGAGGCAAGCAAAGAGTGGCTGATGTACTTTGATGGTGCCTTCTCGCTGCAAGGCGCCGGTGCGGGCGTGCTGCTTGTCGCGCCCACCGGAGAGCACCTCAAGTACGTAGTCCAGATGCACTTTCCCAAGGAGCAAGCAACCAACAATACTGCAGAGTATGAAGGATTGCTTGCCGGTCTCAGAATCGCAGCAGACCTTGGGATCAAGAAGCTCATTGTCAGGGGTGACTCACAGCTTGTCGTCCGCCAAGTGAACAAGAACTACCAGAGTCCATTGATGGAAGCATATGTTGATGAAGTGAGGAAGCTAGAAGAGCACTTTGACGGCCTACAGATGGAGCATATCCCAAGAGCTCAGAATGACATTGCTGATGGCCTGTCAAAGTGCGCCGCACTAAAGTTACCTGTGGAACCAGGGATCTTTGTGCTCAAGTTGACTCAACCATCCGTAACACCATCAACTGGACAAAGCAAGAAGAGGAAGTTGGTTTCTGGTGACTACTTTCCGGCAGAGCTCCCCGAAGCCGCCGCCAAGAAAGTCCCCAAGATCAACACCAAGGATGCTGAGGGGCAGTCTGCTCCGGCAAGCCTTATGGTTTGTTCCGTTGAAGCAGACGCTCCCGACAAGTTTTGCTCCGGCAAGCTTGCCGGGGAACATCAAGCTCCGGCAGGGCCGCAAGTCCTTGCCGTAGAAGCGGATGTTCCCGCAGCAGCAGATGTGCCTTTAGTCCTTGTTGTCGAGCCACAAGCTCCAGCATGGGCACAGCAGATTGTCCATTTCCTTCAGACAGGAGAACTTCCCGAAGAGCAAGAAGAAGCGGAAAAAGTAGCCCGGCAGTCAAGTATGTACCAGTTTGTCGATAGCATACTGTACAGAAGAAGACTCAACGGTGTGAAATTGAAGTGTATTTGCCGGGAAGATGGACAAAAGCTGTTGGCAGAGATACATGGAGGCATATGTGGCCACCACATTGGCGCAAGAGCACTTGCCGGCAAAGCTTTCCGGCAAGGTTTCTTTTGGCCGACAGCCCTCCAGGATGCAACTACACAAGTAACCAAGTGTGAAGCGTGCCAGTTCCACTCCAAACAGATACACCAGCCAGCTCAAGCTCTCCAGACGATCCCTTTATCCTGGCCATTTTCGGTCTGGGGGCTCGATATCCTCGGCCCTTTCCCCCGAGCTGTCGGGGGCTTTGAGTACTTGTACGTCGCAATCGACAAGTTCACAAAGTGGCCGGAAGTGCAGCCAGTGAGGAAGGTGACAGCACAGTCAGCAGTCAAGTTCTTCAGGTCAATTGTTTGCCGTTTCGGGATCCCTAACAGGATCATCACCGACAACGGCACGCAATTCACGAGCCGCACCTTCATGCAGTACGTCCAAGACCTTGGCGCCAAGGTCTGCTTCGCTTCTGTTGCTCATCCGAGAAGCAACGGTCAAGCAGAGAGGGCAAATGCTGAAGTGCTGCGCGGGCTCAAGACCAGAACTTTCGACAGGCTGCGCAAGTGCGGAAGAAACTGGATCGAGGAGCTGCCGGTGGTTCTTTGGTCGATCAGAACGACGCCAAATCGAGCCACTGGCCAGACGCCTTTCGCTCTAGTCTATGGAGCAGAGGCAGTTCTCCCCACGGAACTCGTATACGGATCGCCTCGAGTGCTCGCTTATGATGAGCTTGAGCAAGAACAGCTGCGACAAGACGACGCGCTGCTCCTTGAGGAAGATCGTCTTCAGGCTGCTGTACGAGCTGCTCGATACCAGCAAGCTTTGCGCCGCTACCATAGCCGCAAAGTTAAGGCCAGAAGCTTCGAGGAAGGCGACCTTGTTCTTCGGCGCGTTCAGTCCGCCAAGAATTCCAACAAGTTGACGCCGAAGTGGGAAGGCCCTTATCGGGTGAAACGAGTCACAAGGCCCGGCGCTGTCCGCCTTGAGACCGAAGATGGCATTCCGGTGAGCAACTCCTGGAACATAGAACATCTTCGTAAGTTTTTCCCGTAGGGCGCGGTTGCCGGAACCCGTTCCGGCAACCACCTTTTGTACAAGTCTTGCCGCTGTTGCATGTAATCCTTTGTACAAAGCCGGGCGCAGATCCCGTGCATAAATAAAACCCCATGTGCTCCGCACAACTTGTCCATTTCATGCATTAGTTTCTTTCTTGCATGCGTTATCTGACACTTTGTGCAGCACCTACATCCGGTAAGCAATAACGAGCCGAAGGGCTCCATATCATTATTTTCTCTTCTTCTTTTTTTCAACAAAGGAAAAGAAGGTTCCCTCGCACACAAGTTTGCCGGGGGGAAGGAGAAGATTGTGGTATGGACCAGGCGTCGTTCAAGCAAAGTTTTGCCTTGCCGGGAAGCAAACGACAGAAAAGCTAAGTTGCCAAAGTTTGAGCAATCAGTTTTTAAATTTTTGAGTTATCTTCCTCGAACGACCCTGCTTTGTATGGAAAACCTGTGCGCGGAGGAACCAACTCGTGGCTAGTTGCGCCCTTACTTTGTTTCGAGTCCGCTCAACAACTTAAGTGTGCTGCATCTAGTCGCGACAAGGTTTCTTGTCGGAAGCAGCGCCGCCAGCAGGCTGCTGACGTTCCGCACTCAGCGCTCGCGGCTCGGGTGCCTGCGCCGACAAGTTCCCTAGAAGCGTAGGGTAAAAACATACAAAGGAAGGAATCTAGTAGAGGAAATAACATAGCAATTGATAACAGAAATAAAGTTATATTACAAGATAACTTGTCGCAGCTCTAACAGACTGTTTTCATAACATGATTAGCAGCGACAAGGGAAAAGAAGAAATGGGCGGCCTAGTCTACGCGATCGCCCTCAACCCTCTTGATCTCGCTCACCTTGTCCACAATGGGTGCGACAAGGGCCTTGAGTGCGTCCCGATCGGCGTCTGGCGGCAAGGACTTGAGGACGTTGGTGAAGCTGAGGCCTGGATTGCGGAAGGCCACCTTCATCAGCACCTTCTGGAGAACCCCGGCGCAGATTTTGCGCGACTCGTCGGCCAGCTGCTTTGGGATCCTCTCCCGGAGCCGCTGGAGTGCCGTCGCCACGCCCTTGAAGAACAGGCTGAGCTTGGCGCTGGGTTGGAGATTCTCGTCGGAGGGATACCCAAAGTCCTCCATCCCCAGCTGCGCCAGCTCCTCGTCGATGACTGCGGCAATATTCACCAGACCCTCGGTCCAGTGCTCCACAGTATCTCTGAATGAGTTCTGGGTAACTGCGATGCTCTCCAGCAGCGCCTTGTCAGCCTTGACCTTCTCCGACAAGGTCTTCTCCCGCTCCTTGGCGTCGTCCAGCGTCTGCGTCAGCGTGGCCAGCTTCAACTCCAGGTCTGCATTGGAATCCTTGGCGGCGCTGAGCTCCTTGCCCCTCTCAGCGAGAAGACCTTGCAGCTCACCGTGGGCGGCAGCATCCTTCTCACGCTCACGCTTGAGCGCGGCAAGCTCCTCGCCGCTCTTCCCGATGTTGGCCTCCAGCTGCGCCACCTTCTCCTCCAGCTCTTTCTTGGCGGCCTCTGCGGTTGCGGCAGCGTCCTTTGCTTCCTTGAGCGCCCCGCCAAGTGCTTGCTCGCGCTCGGCGAGCTCCTCCTCGTAGCTGTCGAGGTTGGCCTTCCGCTGCACCAATTCGCCTTCTCGCGCGGACTGCTTCTCGGCGGCCAGCCTTTGTTCCTCCTCAGCTTCGGCCTTCTCGAGAAGGAAGGCCGTGCGCTCCTCGGCGAGTCGCTCCCGCTCCTGTGCCAGGGACCGGAGAGCTTCTTGATTGTGGCCCCGGAGCTCCTCCGCGCGCTTCTCCATATCAACTCCCGCCTTCGCGACAAGCGCTTCCCGGGAAGCCAGCTTGGCTTGCCGTGCGCGGTAGAGTGACAGCAGCTTCCGCAGCAGCTGCTCCTCCTCAGGCTCGCCACTGCTGCTGCTGGGCGCGTCGACCAACGACAGTCCAGCGGAGGCGAGCACCTCCTCATCGAAAGTTTCCCCCTCGACCGGCGCCCTGGAGCTCGACGCCCAGGGTAGCTTGATGAAGATATCGTCGCCGGCCTTCAAGTAGGCGCCGGGCTGGGGCTCCTCGGAGCCCGGCTCCGCAGCAGCGGCAGAGGGATCGGCGGTCGGCGCAGCGCCTGGCGCTCCTGCGGCCTCAGGGTCGTCAGTGCGATCGCCCGACCCCTCGCCGGCTTCTGCGGCGGCAGCCTTGGCGGCCTCCTCGCCGGCGGTCTCATCAGCACCGGCCCCTTCTTCGTTGGCGGCGGCGTCGTCAGTGCTGCCATGCGCGCCTTCCTCGCCGGCGCCCTCTGTCTCCATTGGCTCAGCAGCAGATGGGTCTGAAGAACGAAGAAGGGAGAAAAATCAATCAAAAATCCAAGAGAAGAAAATCAGAAGAAGAAGAACCCAAGGGAAAGTTTTTGGACAAGTGAATTACCTGTGCCAAGATCTGCAGTTGCGGTCTCGGGCGCCGCAGGATCAACGGTGCTGTCCCTTGCTGGAGAACTGCCCCTTGCCGGAGAGTTCTCCCTTGCCGGAGAGCGCTCCCTTGCCGGGGACTCCTCCCTTGGCGGCGTAGTCGAAGCAGATGGCACTTCGGGACCAGCTTCCGGGCGCTCCTGATATGGCTGCTCTGCTCCTACACAAATCAACAAGCAAGATATCAACAAAGGAAAAAGCACTCATGCGCGCCTGACAGCAGAAAGCTAACTATGAACTTACGCTGGGGGCTGCTTTGAGGAGTGGTTGCCGGGTCCGTCAAGGTGGTCTCGGACCCACCCCCTGCTGACACGGTGGGGTCATCTTCGATGACAATCACCGCGGCCTTGGCCCTCTTCGCCGCTCTCTGGGCCAGCGTCCTGAAAAGAAAGGAGTTCAGATTGAAGCAAGTCAGATACAAGATAAAAACAGCAAGATTGAAGAACTACAAGAGCACCAAAGAAACTTACTCTTCTTCCTCCTCGTCGGAGCTGAGCGCGGAAAGATCGAAGTCTAGCTCCCCTCTGGTGCGGCGAGGCGGAGGAGTAGGATCCCTTGCCCGCTTGGCGGGGGCAGTGGCGGTGGCCCGGGAAGATCCCGCTCCAGTTGCCGCTGCTGCGTGAGGCGCTCCCGCGGCAACATTGCTTGCCGTGGTAGAGCGTGTCGCACGGCTCGGCGGCTGTTGACCCGGCTACCGCCCTGCTACGTCCGCGGCCCTGCGAAGACGCCTTCTTGGCGGGGCCGGGGGCTCCGCCTGCGGCAAGCTTTCTGAAGGCTCGAGCTCTCCCTGCCCGCCACGCTCGGCTCAGCTTCAGAGCCGGCAGGCTCTTCCTCGCCAATGAACTCCGCGCGCTCGGCGAGGTTTGCCGCCTCTGCCGCCTCCGCCTCCTCCACAGTGAACCCGAACGCGCCCGCGGCAGCTGCGGCCGCAACCTCTTCCGCCCTAGTGGCGATGCGCTGCAGCTCCTCGTCGGTGGTGTCACGGGTGAGGCTCTTCTGCTCGTCAGCACGGACCGGCACTTCTTCCAAGTTGTCGAAGAACGCTTGCACGACGTCATCCGCAGGCTCTTGCCAAGTTGGAACGATTCCGTGTGAATCGCACAATGGCATCATGGCGCGGATCCGGTCAAGCGAAGAATTATTGTACAATGGAACGACGCCCCTCGCCAGCGTGAATGGGTGCTGGGGATCGCGTTTGAACAACTCCAGGAGCATTGCATCCAGCTCCAAGACGGTGAAGTTGTAGTTGAGGCCCGGCCGCAGCCTCATGATGTCCGCCGAGTTCTTGAATTCCCAGGCGGGCCTCCCCCTCTCCTGCAGGGGGGCGATGCGGCGGCGGAGGAAATCTGCGCCTACAGCGCCTACAGTGAGCCCGGCAAGCCTGAGGCGAAGGATCCTAGTGATGGCGATCTTCAGCCTCTCGTCTTCCGGGGCCATGTTGCTCCAGTCATTGCCGCGCACTATTGGAGCTTGGCGCACGGCGGTGAAGGGCTGCGGATTCTTCTCGACGATCCAGCACCACTCCGCTCTCCACTCCTCCCACTTGCTGCGGAGCTCACCCTCCAAGTACGCCTCCTTCTTGCCGACTCTCGAGATCCAGGCGATCCCTCCGGCAAGCGGCTCTCCTCTCTCTACCCGAGGCATGAAGAAGTGGCGGAAAAGGGCAACATTGGGGTGGACTCCGACAAAGTTTTCGCACAAATGTGCGAAAACTGCCATGGTCAGAACGGCGTTGGGGGTGAAATCAAGGAGGCGGAGGCCGTAGGTGTTCATGATATCGCAGAAGAACTCCAAGAAGGGCGGGAAGAGCCCGCAATAGAAGAACAGCGCGAAGAATGGGTACCCGTTTGGAGCCAGTTCCGAATCAGCGGCCGGGAGTACCCTCGTGCGCGGATGCGCCCGCGTCTTCGTCGCCCAAAAGAGGTAGAAGTACTCCCTCAGCTCCTTCGCGCCGAGCTGGGGGGAGAAGATCGCCCGCTCCTTCCGCAGCGCCGCGAGCCGCTGCGCCTCGGCCGACTTCACGCCCTTTCCCTTGTCGGCTTTCGGAGCCATGGCGGAGGTGGTGGGGGAGGTCGACGGCGTTGGTGATGCTGGTGGCAATGGGGGGCGGAGCGCTGCTCTCTCGGCTTCGAGAAGAAGGGGGGGAGCGGCGGAGGTTTGTGAAGATGGAGTAGTAGCAACCAGCGAGGGGGAACGAACTGCCCCTGTTTCCTCTGCTTATAAAGAGGGACGGGGCGGACGTTTCGCCCTTCCGAATAAAGAACCACCCACGATCTCTCCCACGACGCCGCATTCAACGCGTGCTGTTAGGGGAGAGCGCGGTGGATACGGAGCGAGATTCGGCGTGGCCCAGTCCATGTGTGCCCGTGCCCTGTCTTGGGCCTGGCCCAACAGCGCTCGGCACCGTGTCTGGCCCAGGCCCGGGGGCTCCTGTCGGTGTACTAGAATAGGGGTACCCTAGTACCCCGAACTTGTGCACAGGCAGTTGCAGCACCCCGCGGCAAAGCTTGTCGGGCGAACGCCAAGATCCTCCGTGGTTCCCTTGGAGCCATTCAAGAACAAAGTATTTAAGCTCAGGAGACAAGGCCCCGGCAAGAGGAGCTTGCCGGGAAGGCCAACCAAGACACTCCAAGGAACTTGCCGCGACGCGCCACGCGCTCCGGCAAGGCAACAAGGCCCCGGCAAGAGGAGCTTGCCGGGAAGACCAACCAAGGTACCTCGAGGCCCGGTGAGCGACAAGCTTCCGGACCCGACAAGATAACAGCAGCGGCAAGGCGCTTGCCGCGGCAGGCGGCCACTCTGTGCCCACGCTCCAGCGCATCCACCAACGTGTCGCTCTGGGGGCCTCTCCAGGCGCGCGTGGCGGGAGGCTGTGCAGCCAGCGGTGCGCAGTGGCATGCGAAGCTGACAAGATCGCCATCGTGGCGAATGGTGGCGCCCCTAACGGTCCTTTTCTGCACTGTTTGGGCGACTTAGACGGGCATTTAATGCCCTTGTCCCCTACCGTCAGGGTTAGGTAGGGTGCACTGTACAAGTAACTGTACCAACCACCTCACTTTTTACATTTGTACCCTTCTCTGCGTTGCCACCTGTCGGTGACCCCTTTAGCGTATAAAAGGAGGCCCATGCGCAACGTAGGTGGGGTTCGACTGGTTCGGAACCCAGAAAAACACTACGCTCTCTCTCTGGAGCAAGAACACAAGATAATCAAACAAGCAGCAGTAGGAGTGTTATCTCTCCGGAGAGCTCCGAAGCTGGGTAAACTGCTCGTGTGCTTCACCTCGATCTGCTCTTCGTGTGATCTCCGCCCCCCGCCGAACCGAAAGGGGCTCGGTCCGCCGGCCCCATAGATGTTCGTGGATCAGTTTCCCCGACATCAATCTTTGAGAAGATCGATTCATGTAGAGTTCGTTCATTTCTGTCATCATCGTGTTGGATGAAGTTCTTTGAAGGCAAACACGTCGAGATCAATATGATGCAATGAATCAACATCTTAAGATGTGCAATTTGGATCGTGAATAGTGTGTTAGTTTAGTATTCCCTCCCCCTCTTACCACACATCTTGAATCTCGGGACGAGGTACTTGTTTAGTGGGGGTGAGTTGTCACAACCCTAGAATTTGTTCGCAGTTATTTTCACTGGTGAGCATCATGTCATCATATTTATTTTTTCTGAAACTTGAATTGAGGTTAGTTGAAACCCTTAGAAAACATTTTAGAAACAATCAAGTTAAAAATCTTTGCAAATGAGTCCAAGAAAATGTTCCCTTTTAACTTTGGAAATATTGGTAACAGGAATAATTCAACCCAATATTTTTGGAGGCTTAAAAGAAATTTTCTTGGGCCTTTGAAGTAATCCATATATTAATTGAGATGGATTTATATTCATAAGATCTAGTTTATAAACCCAATAATCTTGAAACTTTATGAGTGGCACTGGAATTACGTCTACAAACCACATGAATATTTTCAGGAGCAACAAAAATGGTTTCGTACTTGTACTAAATCAAAACAGACAAAAGAAAATAGAAAAACAACACAAAATGGAAAGCACAAAAGAGAGAGAGAGAGAGAGAGAACCACCTCGGCCTTACCAGGAGCCCAAGTGGCCGGCCTAGCCTTCTGGCCTCCTCCCTGTCATCTTCCTCCCTCGACATGAGGACGGGGGTGTGTGCCCGTGGTGCGCCAGCACACACACGACCATCGGCGGCCACCTCCTGCTTGCCGCTTCGCCCTGGCTTTCCCTGGCGTAGCCACGCCACCCCTCGACCCTTTCTCACTCTCCCACTTCTTCTCCCCCGCCTCTGGCTCTCTCCCTCACACCACCCGAGGGCCACCGTCGCCACCGCTCGTTGCCCGCGCATCCACTACCACTACCTCGCCTTGTCATCATGTCCACCGGATCCGCATCAGCGCAGTGAACCTCCACACGGAAAAACGCACCCTCAGGTGTCTCGAATCGTCACCCTCGAGCTCATCACTGCCGCATGTGGTCGCTAGAGGACGCCGTCAATTCGTGCGCTAGAGGTCATCCTCGAGCCCATTGAGACTGTCGTCGACCCCTATGTGAACTCCAATGCGTTTTCCCTCTCTCCTCGCGCTCGGTTTCCTTCCCTAACTAGCTTAGCCGCCAAGCCCAAGAGCTCGCCACCGCCGGCCATGGCGCCACCGCGGCTATTGTCGCCATAGCTCACGCCTGAGCATGCCCTCGTGCTCATGCTTCTCCCAGGAGCAGAAAGCACCCAGCAGTTCATCCGTAGATGCACTGTAGCATCATAGCCGTCGTTGTCGTGGCTCCGACCGCCGCCTCGTTCGGCGTACTTGCCACTCCCGGCCACCCCAGCCCGCTCTGACCACTCCATTGGATGCGCGCGAGCCTGGGCTCCACGGAAATGCTCTCCATAGTCCAAATGGTTGTCAGAGTGTGGTTTCGGACGACCTCCGCCTTGTCTGGCCTCGTCGGCGGCTTAACGCCGGTCAAAACCCTGCCTAGACACTAATCTAATGACCCATGGGTCATTGACAGTGGGTCCAGTGCCCTGCTAACTTTTGGTTAAGTTTATAATTAAACTTAATTAGCACCAGCGTCACTGACGTGCGGGCCTCGACCTCACTGAAACTTTAGTTAGAATTAATTTAACTCTAATTAACCAGGTTAATTAGCTGAGCCACTGACCAGTGGGACCCACTAGTCAGGCTTGACCTAGCTGATATGTGTTGACTTGCTGGTGTCGTGCTAATGTAGTTTTGACGTCATAAATATTTCTGGATTTTAAATAAGTCTTAAATGATTTATAAATTCCAGATTTTACTAAACTTTGAAAATCATAGCAATTCAACCGTAACTCCAAATGAAATAAACTATATATGAAAAATTGTTAGAAAAATATGAAGAATTTGTTTATGATTTATTCATGCATGCTAAAGCAACTTATATCTACCGATCTTGTCAAATCAATTAAAGGTAATTTTTAATGCTTCTTTTGGAGTTTGAATTTGTATCTTTGATTCAAATGAACTTCAACTAACATGGTAGCAATTTGCACTAGCTCAAACACTAGAATATTGCCATGTCATTATCATGCATCATATTGTTGCATTGCATTGATTGTGTTCCTTTTCTGTTCCCTGTGTTTGTTCCCTCTCGGTAGATGTTTTCTGACATTGTGATCGTTGACACCGATGAAGAGTGATACTATCTTCAGAAGTACCAGGCAAGCGAACCCCCCCCCCCCATTGATCACTCTGATACAATCCCACTCTCTCGCTCCTACTCTCTTTTATTGCATTATGACAACAATGATTCAACTGTTACATGTTGTGGTAGTTGAACCCATTCCTCTACATGACCTGTCTTTGCCACAGTAAATAGTTAAAACCACTGGCATGAGTAGGAGTTGTTTGAGCCATGATGTGCCTACTCATTCATGCTTGTTGGTTATGCCTACTATGCTTAGAGTTGTGTCATGTCTGATTCATATGAGATGGATTGTGGTGTAGGGTGGAACCCTAAGTGGAGATCTTTCACGAATTGGAGGGGGAAACCCCAAGAATAAGATGAACACAATAGGGAAAACACTCAATTGACTAGATCCAATCACACATATGCTAGATCCAATCACACAAAGAGAGATACAATGATTCAAAGACAACAAAGGAAAGGTACAAGGTGATAGTTCATCCCAATCCTATGAGGAATGAGGTCTTGGTGATCCTATGATAGGGATCTATCCACTAGGGATCTTCTCCATAGGAGGTCTTGATCTATCCACTAGGGATCTTCTCCATATGAGGTCTTGATCTCCAATGGAGAGGTCTCTCTCTCTCAAGAGGAGGAGTGGTACAAGGAGCAAAGCTCACATAGATCATGTCATATCCTTTGCTAACCCTAACAAATGGTCTAGGTATGAAATATATAGGTGACTGGAGGTGAGGGACGAGGTGGATGAAGAGGAGGCCCAAACAGCAATCACAGTTGTCCATCATGTAGGGCCCGTGCGCACGGGGGTCCCGTGGGCACGGTACAAGCCCGTGCGCACGGGGTGCTCCAGCGCCAGCTCCCTATGTAGTCCGTGCGCACGGGGTCTTCGAGGCCCGTGGGCACGGGGTCGCCTAGGAGGTGCAGAGTTGGTCTTGTTGCACTCCTTCTTCCTCCTTGTGGCCTTGGGGTCCTTCTCCTTGGCCTCTGGGATACTCCCCAACTGCTTGGTATCGGTCGTCCTCGTACCTAGTGATGCATGATGATCCAAGGTGAGGTAGCGACCAAGTCCAATAGATATTCGTGTAAATCTTGAAGAGGAGCGGGTTCACCTTAAGTCCGGTAGGTCCACTTGGGGCTTGATGTGCTATGAAGGTGTACATGGAGATGAACGTAGGATGCTCCGCATCATCTCCCCTCCCTTTGGGAAAGATCCGACCTCGGATCGTGATCCTCATCACCATGGAAACGGTTGTCGTGGACGGACTTGAAGTTGGACGGAGTTGAAGACATGGCGCAATCCAAGTACTCCAAGGTGTCTCCGGAGTGGTATACATGCAAAAAGAGCAAACACAAGCGACACTCGGAAATACAATGGTTAGCACACACAAGGTGTCCATCAAATAAGCATAAGTCTGTGCAACAAGAGTGAGCAAGACAAGGTGCATGAAGCTTATCCAAAAGATATGGAATGGTATGCAAAGCATTCATGGGAGCAAAAACATTCATTATGCACACAAATGTGTTGTGAATATGATCAATGCAACCACGGTGCAAAATGATGTCATAGTGAGACGGTTTATCAATAACATGAATATGGTAATGGATGATCAATATGAATGAGTTATCATGCAAGTGATGGTAGGAAATATGATCATGATGTATGAATATGCCATCAAGAAAGATCACAATAATTTTGCTAAGGAAATGCACAAGCTCATATATCATGGATGACATGGAAATAGGTGCAACAAGGCAATCATAATGTGAGTCAATCCATGCATAAGATGCAAATTTGTCATGTGTATGATATGTCCATTGAGCATGACATGGGTGAGCACAATCAACAAGTATGGAGGTGTTGGTGTACCAATGCTCGATGTCGTTGCATGAGTGGAGGTTCGAAGGTGCATCCAATGTCCGAGCGCTCCTCAACTTGAAGGTTCATGGGTTCCATCTCCAATGTCGATCCTCCATCCAATAGATGTAACATGTAGACAAGAAGAAGGAAACAACAATGAAAGAGTGACCCATCGAATATGCATATTTGAGGATGGCTCAAAGGGAAGGAGTTCACCTGTAGGAGATTCTCGCAAATGTTGGTGTTGCACATCGTGTATGCCTTCACATGGCCAAATTGTCTCATGACGGTATCGCCTTGTGAATCCTTCAACATGAAAGAACATGACAAACACTCGGAAAAACAAATGAGGTTAGCGGAGATGCAAAACCTATCATTCGTGTGGTAAAATACCCAACAAGTGGATGCATCATGCTCATCATAAGAAAGTACAAGGGAGCATTTCATAGTATGGAGGCATATGATGATGCGAGGACAACCAAATACAAGTAAATTGTCCAAGTCTCCATGATCAATAAGCATAGATGCAACAATTGGAGGCAAGCGACAATGAACAAAATATATCATGTGAGAGGCATGAACATATACGTCATCAACCCAAGAAAGCAATGAAGGATGGAACATGGGTGATGCGACAAAGCAAGCAATCATGGGAATCAAGGTAAGCAAGCTAGTATTGCAAAGATGCAACATACTAGAAAGAATCATGTCAAGTATGTCATGTGTGCAAATGGTGGGCATGAATAATGCACAAGACATATCACAAGCATGAAAGGAGGATATGAGGAAAATAGCATCAATAGCATGAGGCACATGATAAACATGGCAATATCAACAAGGATCTCCACCAAGCATGCAAATACACATAGGAGTAACATAATTGTGAATCATGGGTAGATGCAAGCAAGGGTCACAATTGCATGGAAAAGTCATAGAAGCAAGCATAACATGCAAAGTGAACACGGTAAAATGAGGAAGAGAGTGGTATATAGCCCATAGCCGTGTGAGAGCCAAGTGAGAGAGATGCGCGTAGTCGTTGCACGAAAGGAACGATGGTAAGGATAGTTCACGGGATCCCAAGTCATCTTTGCTCTCAAGAGCTCGTTTCATCAACTCTTGGGATTGAGAGGTTGACGAGTATACGTGAGTACCTACACAAAACAAAGACAAATGGAAAATTGTGTGTGCGTGGTAGATGTACACATCATCCATTATGATGCGCACGTGCTTGTGTTGGTTAGCACAAAATAGCCAATGCTCAAATAAATGAGATGCGTGATATAGAAACATGTCATCCATCATGATAGGTTTGTTGTTATGTATATCATAATGGAGACTCAAATTGGGTAATGCATCATGGGAAATATCTAAAGCATTGTTATGCGTGGAATGCATATGGTGCAAGCAATTACGAGAATCATGCAATGTATTGAATGCATCAAAATATCCTAATATGGATGAGGAAACTATGGGGGTCTCCTCATGATCATTAGTGGAAACATCACATGGAGAATATTGACAACATCCAAAACAATGCATAGTTGGAACATTGTGATCATGGCGTGGCATAGTAGATGAATTGCACAAATCATGTAAAGGAAGCATGGCAATATCATCACATGAAAAACAAAAGCCAATGACCATCATCTCGTCATCTATGCCATAAGTGCAAATGGGATTGATTTTAATGGGGCATGCATAGCTACTATGTTGAGATTGAAATGATGCAATATGGGATATCTCACTCATAGCATATGACAAGGTTAATGGATTGTCAAACATGATGTGACCAAAAGAATTTTCACATGATATCCTATGGAGCATAGCATCACAACTAGGCAACTCAACATGCTCATCATCATATTTATCATAAATTGGTAAGTCATGACATGAAGAAGTCGCACTAGCATGAAGCATGGGTATAGGTGTGTCAACATCATGCAAGCAATCATTCGTAAAATATTCCACTAGTGGGACAAGAGAAGCACCATCACCTATGTTGCCTTTGGAGCATCGCTCATGTGTTGTAGGTGAGGTGTCGAAGACCAAGTCGTGGTCATCTTCATCTTGATGGAACCATGTGGGGGTGCATCATCGTCCACCATGGCCATCGTCATCTCCATTGGAGGTATGGACTCATCAAGGATAGGCATGTCATCATGTAGGAGACCTAGCACCAAAGAAAACACACTCGGAGTAGAGGTTAAGTTGTTAGAAATCATAGTGGCCTCACGTGCCGTGTCAACTACCTTACTCACTAAGTGTGGTGGCTCACTCACTCCCTCTTGGATGCTCTCAAGTGTGGGGCTAGTGGTGGTCACACTCATCCTCTCATAGGAAATGCACTCAATGTTAAAAATGGTGGAGTCACTCATATCACTCATGGTGGGGTGGCTCTCCTCACATGAGAATTGGGGCATCTCTTTATATGTGGGTGTCGGAGAGATGTAGGTGCAAATGTCTCCATGCTCAATAATGTCGTGGTCGTAGCCGTGGATGAAGGCTGAAGATGGCACATCATCACTCTCCTCCAAGACCAAAGATAAGGTCTCATGTGCGGTCTCATAGCTTGACTCGGAGTATGAGTCCAATATGGGCGCCGTCTTCATGTTGTTGAAGAGGTTCATGCTCGTCGCCGTGGTGGAAGGGGATGGCCCTAGCTCGACCTTCTTGTCGTCGTCTTGTTGTAGGAGGTCCATATGATGTGGCACCTCATAGCTCGTCTCCATGACCGAAGGGAAATTCCCATGCTCGGCCATCTTCCTTGAGGGGCCTCCGAAGCTGGAAGTGTCACCCTCGCTCATAGGTGGTCGCCTCGTTGGTGAAGATGTCAATGTAGGCGAACTCACGGGAAGTAGGCGAAGATGTCGTACGTCCAAAGGCGAAGATGCATTGATAGCACTTGGTGAAGATGCCAAAGTGGTGGTGGTAGTAGCCGTAGCGCCATCTTGGTGGTGCTCGTCTCGCGGTCTTCTCTTATGCTCATGAAGCTTGGACTTGGCGTGAAGTAGGTCTTGTTCGGACATGTATGTTTGCGCTTGTTGAGCATCTTCCTGTTGATGATGTCGTTGTCGTGCTTGAGCTCGTAGTAGATGTCGTTCGTCGTCGTTGTGCACATGATGCTTGGAGGTGTCTTGTCCTTCATGACGATGTTGGTGATGGTCGCCATGGAGATGTGGACATGGACGACTTGCGCTTGTATCTAGTTTGCGCTCCAAAGATGATCGACTTGCTTGCCGTCGCCTTGAGGATGATGAAGGCGAAGAATACTTGTAGTCGGCCACCAAGTCTCGTAGTTGATCCTTTAGCTCGCCCAACTTGGTGTCAATGTAGTCCCTTTTCCTTGCTTCAGAGTGGTGTATGTCAATGGCGAGGTTGTCGAGGCACTCTCGCAAGGTAGATTGTGTGCCTTGCATTTGTCGTTGTAGATCGAAGATGGACGCTTTGGTGATGTAGTCGTTCACGCCGTCGTTGCTGTCGAAGACCGGAGATGAAATGCCTTGCCTATCCATCACAAGACTCGCGCAAATATGAGTGGAAGAAAGGAAAGAACTAGACCAATGTACCTTATCCAATGTTGAGGATGGATCAAAGATCACTGAATAATGTATCAAGGAAATAGCACAATTGGTACCGGATCTTGTCAATTCTCACACCTACACAAATAAGGCTTATGGTGGAGCTCGGTGAGGATAGTGGCACAAAAATTTGATGCAAAATGTTAGCAGGAGTCAATAATGTTGGAAAAGATTCACAAATTCGCAAGTGAAACAAGTAGACCAATAGCAATGTGTGTCACATGGAAACACACACACGAATAGATAAAATGGGGTCGCGCAACCAAGGAATGAGCACAAAATGTGGAATCCACGGAAAACGCTCGTGTTGCACAACTCAAGAGAGACACTAGCACGATTGCTCAATAGGCGGATACGACACTTGTGCACAACCTATAAGATGCAAAATGTATGAGCTTTCTATTCCAAGTATGCTATGTTTATGATGTTCCCGTTGTTCTTCTCAAGATGATCCAAGATGATCGGATATGACAATCTTATATGCAATGTGGTCAGATGCTATGGCTATTGCTTACAAGCTCTTTGCTCTTTCTTTCTTTTTGATATGGACACTATGCGAAATGCACAAACCAAGATAGCAATTGTGTATATGCGGGAACAATCTTGTGACACAAGAGATGATGTGATACCAATATGATATGGTATGTATGCAATGGGAGGTGTAGATCACTAATGTGCACAAGTAACATTGCCGGCAATACTCAAATGGCTAGTCTCGATAGGCAAGTGACGCAAAAAGGGCTAGGGGTTATCAATGCAATTGCAAGGGGAATGTACAATGGTGTTGTCGAGGTTACCGTCCTTGAAGATGGTGAGTGGCGGTGTTCTTGATGTAGATACCAAGATGATGGACACTCGTCCCTAAGTAGCCGAAACACCTTAGGAAACGGAAAATCCACGAACTCAAAATCTCAAGGACAAAAGTCAAATGGTGGTAGCGGAGATGGCAATGCGGTAGTGGTGGTGGTGGTTGAAGAAGAAGCAACCGTCCCTAAGTAGCCGAAACACCTTAGGAGACTCAAGTCACCACTCAAACAACCACAAATGCTAAATGGAGCAAAATGGGTTAGGTTGCGGAAGGCTATGTTGGGTTTTGCGAATGATATGGTGGAAGGCCTAGTTAAAGAAGCCAAAATTTCAAAACTTTGATGGAGTCAAATGGTGTTGGAGCCTATCTAGGTGGATGGGGGATGTCAATAGCTACTCAATGAGCTATAGAACGTGAAAATCGGACTCCGGATGTTGAAGTTATGGGCAAAATGGTGAAGCACTCGCGGCTGTCCTGGGGGGGTCGTGCGCACGGGGGTAGGAGCCCGTGGGCACGGGGTGCCGTGCGCACGGTACACACACCGAGAGCACAGGGTCACCTGGACACGCGGGTTTGGCGGGTTTCTTCCAGATGGATGGATCTCGTTGCTGGGGTTTAGCTGGGGGTATGGGGGTGGAATGGGAGGGTGGTAGAAGGGGAAGCGGCCGAAACGCACTAGAAGGGTCGTGCGCACGGGGTCTGTCTGGCCCGTGTGCACGGGGTCCCGATGGCCCGTGAGCACGGCGTGCTCTGTGAGCGGATGAACTGCTCCAGATCCATGGGTAAATTCGAAATTGGGGTCTAAATCGAAGGATGGAAGGTAGGGGAAGGTGGAGGAAAGCTAGATCCACTTGAAACCAAGCAAATCCATGGATCAAATCCAACAAAACATCATCAAAACCAACAAATCACAAAAAAATTGGGGCTATTTTTGGTGGGGAATTTTTGAAATTAGGACGAAATCAACAAAACTAGGCTATAAAACAAAGAGGGGGGCTCCAATTTCGTGAGAAACCATGGCTCATGATACCAAAATGGTGTAGGGTGGAACCCTAAGTGGAGATCTTTCATGAATTGGAGGGGGAAACCCCAAGAATAATATGAACATAAGAGGGAAAACACACAATTGACTAGATCCAATCACACATATGCTAAATCCAATCACACAAAGAGAGATACAATGATTGAAAGACAACAAAGGAAAGATACAAGGTGCTAGTTCATCCCAATCCTATGAGGAATGAGGTCTTGGTGATCCTATGATGGGGATATATCCACTAGGGATCTTCTCCATAGGAGGTCTTGATCTATCCACTAGGGATCTTCTCCATAGGAGGTCTTGATCTATCCACTAGGGATCTTCTCCATAGGAGGTCTTGATCTCCAATGGAGAGGTCTCTCTCTCTCTCAAGAGGAGGAGTGGTACAAGGAGCAAAGCTCACATAGATCATGCCATATCCTTTGCCAACCCTAAAAAATGGTCTAGGTACGGAATATATAGGTGGCTGGAGGTGAGGGATGAGGTGGATGAAGAGGAGGCCCAAATAGCAATCACAGTCGTCCATCCTGTAGGGCCCGTGCGCACGGGGGTCCCGTGGGCACGGTACAAGCCCGTGCGCATGAGGTGCTCCAGCGCCAGCTCCTTGTGTAGTCCGTGCGCACGGGGTCTTCGAGGCCCGTGGGCACGGGGTTGCCTGGGAGGTGCAGAGTTGGTCTTGTTGCACTCCTTCTTCCTCCTTGTGGCCTTGGGGTCCTTCTCCTTGGCCTCCGAGATACTCCCCAACTGCTTGGTGGTGGTCATTCTCGTACCTAGTGATGCACGATGATCCAAGGTGAGGTAGCGACCAAGTCCAATAGATATTCATGTAAATCTTGAAGAGGAGCGGGTTCACCTTAAGTCCGGTAGGTCCACTTGGGGCTTGATGTGCTATGAAGGTGTACATGGAGATGAACGTAGGATGCTCCGCATCAGATTGGAATGGTGGTGAACATGCCCTACTGTTGAGAGCTAAGTGTGTGAACACGATTTCGTAAAAGGTAGAAATGAGAGGCCATGTAGGAGTACATGGTGGGTTGTCTCATTGGGACCGTCCTCAAGAACTAAGTTCTGTTCGTGTGATCCAAGAACAGCTACTACCATACATTGGGCCCGAAAGCCATGGACCCCCTCAACTTATTAATCGCCTTGATCTCTGTCCAGGAGTTGCAACTCGTTTCATGTGTTTGTAGGATATGTGTTGGTGGTCGTCCATAGCGCTGACCCAAAGGGGTGGGCTATGATGTGGTATAGACACCGAGGCATGGTGTACCAGGATGACACCCTAACAGTGCTCTTGGGAACCCTGCTCTCATCGTTTGGTGCCGTAGTGGAAACCTCGGCTGAACTTCCTTGTGGGTGGAACTCAAATAGGTGATAAACCTGGACTAGAGACTTGTGTGGTTAGTCAGGTCGTGGCCGACACCCTCATCGGGCTTCTGCTTGAAGGTTTCCGAGATACATGACGTGTACATGGTGGTAAGTGGTGAGAGCGTGTGTGAAGAACTACACCCCTGCAGGGTTATAAAAGATCTATTCGAATAGTCGCGTCCGCGGATATGGACTACTTGGAAAGCTTATATGGTTCATAGATAACTAGATGTGGATACTCTAAAATGCACAAGATAAGCGTGAGTGTTATGGATGGCCTTCCCATAAGGAGATGGGAGTGGATCCATAGTGGTGTATTGATATGTGAATATGTGGACTCGTGTGTGTTTTCTCACCTCAAAGTAAACACTAGTAGTCATAGTACAGGATAGTGATGCGGCTTGAAGCTACGTCGGTATTTCCCCAAAGAGGAAGGGATGATGCAACACAGCGACAGTAGGTATTTCCCTCAGTGATGAGACCAATGCTAACGAACCAGTAGGAGAACCAAGCAACAATACGTAACAGCACCTACACACAAATAACAAATACTCGCAACCCGACGTATTAAAGGGGTTGTCAATCCCTTTCGGGTAACAGTGCCACAAATTCGCAAACGGATGTGAATAAATAGTAGTAGATTGATAGATAGAACGCCAAATAAAATAAGGTGCAGCATGGTATTTTTGTATTTTTGGTTTAATAGATCTGAAAATAAAAGGCAAATAAAATAGATCGCGTAGACAAATAATATGAGAAAGAGATCCGGGGGCCGTAGGTTTCACTAGTGGCTTCTCTCGAGAAAAACAGAAAACGGTGGGTAAACAAATTACTGTTGGGAAATTGATAGAACTTCAAATAATCATGACGATATCCATGCAATGATCATTATATGGGCATCACGTCCAAGATTAGTAGACCAACTCCTGCTTGCATCTACTACTATTACTCCACACATCGACGGCTATCCAGCATGCATCTAGTGTATTAAGTTCATGGAGAAACAAAGTAATGCAATAAGAACGATGACATGATGTAGACAAGATCTATTTATGTAGAAATAGACCCCATTGTTTTATCCTTAGTAGCAACGATACATACGTGTCGGTTCCCCTTCTGTCACTGGGATCAAGCACCGTTAGATCAAACCCACTACAAAGCACCTCTTTCCATTCCAAGATAAATAGATCAAGTTGGCAAAACAAAACCCAAATATTGGAGAAGAAATACAAGGCTATAGGCAATCATGCATATAAGAGATCAAAGAAACTCAAATATCTTTCATGGATAAAAAGAGATAGATCCGATCATAAACTCAAAGTTCTTCGGATCCCAACAAACACACCGCAAAAAGAGTTACATCATATGGATCTTCAACAGACCATTGTATTGAGAATCAAACCAGAGAGAGGAAGCCATCTAGCTACTAACTATGGACCCGAAGGTCTACAAAGAACTACTCACGCATCATCGGAGAGGCACCAATGGTAGTGCTGAACCCCTCTGTGATGGTGTATAGGTTGGATCTGGTGATTCTGAACTCTATGGTGGCTGGAATTGATTTTTGTCGACTCCCCTAGGGTTTCTGGAATATTGGGGGTATTTATAGAGTAAAGAGGCAGTCTGGGGGGCACTCAAGGTGGGAATGATACGTCTCCAACGTATCTATAATTTTTGATTGCTCCATGCTATATTATCTACTGTTTTAGGCAATATTGGGCTTTATTATCCACTTTTATATTATTTTTGGGACTAACCTATTAACCGGAGGCCCAGCCCAGATTTGTTGTTTTATGCCTATTTCAGTGTTTTGAAGAAAAGGAATATCAGACGGAGTCGAAACAGAACGAAATCAACTGGAGAAGTTATTTTTGGAAGGAAACACACCTGATGGACTTGGACCCTTTGTCAGAAGATACGGGAGCTGCCCACGAGGGTGGGGGCGCGCCCACCCCCTAGGGCGCGCCCCCCAGCCTTGTGGGGCCCCCGTGGCTCCCCTGACGTGCTTCTTCTGCCTATATAACTCCATATACCCTAAAACTTCCAGAACAAAGATTAGATCGGGAGTTCCGCCGCCAGAAGCCTCCGTAGCCACCAAAAGTCAATCGGGACCCTGTTCCGGCACCCTGCCGGAGGGGGAACCCTCACCGGTGGCCATCTTCATCATCCCGGTGTTCTCCATGACGAGGAGGGAGTAGTTCTCCCTCGGGGCTGAGGGTATTTACCAGTAGCTATGTGTTTGATCTCTCTCTCTCTCTCTCTCGTGTTCTTGAGATGATACGATCTTGATGTATCGCGAGCTTTGCTATTATATTTGGATCCTATGATGTTTCTTCCCCCCTCTACTCTCTTGTAATGGATTGAGTTTCCCCTTTGAAGTTATCTTATCGGATTGAGTCTTTAAAGAATTGAGAACACTTGATGTATGTCTTCCCGTGGATATCTGTGGTGACAATGGGATATCACATGATTCACCTGATGTATGTTTTGGTGATCAACTTGCTGGTTCCGCCCATGACCCTATGCATAGGGGTTGGCACACGTTTTCGTCGTGATTCTCCAGTAGGAACTTTGGGGCACTCTTTGAGGTCCTTTGTGTTGGTTGAATAGATGAGTCCGAGATTGTGTGACGCATATCGTATAATCATACCGACGGATACTTGAGGTGACATTGGAGCATCTAGGTGACATTAGGGTTTTGGTTGATTTGTGTCTTAAGGTGTTATTCTAGTACGAACTCTAGGGCTGTTTGTGACACCTATAGGAATAGCCCAACGGATTGATCGGAAAGAATAACTTTGAGGTGGTTTCGTACCCTACCATAATTTCTTCATTCGTTCTCCGCTATTAGTGACTTTGGAGTGACTCTTTGTTGCATGTTGAGGGATAATTATGTGATCCAATTATGTTAGTATTGTTGAGGGAACTTACACTAGTGAAAGTATGAACCCTAGGCCTTGTTTCCTATCATTGCAATACCGTTTACGCTCACTTATATCACTTGCTACCTTGCTGTTTTTATAATTTCAGATTACAAATACCTTTATCTACTATCCATATTGCACTTGTATCACCATCTCTTCGCCGAACTAGTGCTCCTATACAATTTACCATTGATTGGGTGTGTTGGGGACACAAGAGACTCTTTGTTATTTGGTTGCGGGGTTGCTTGAGAGAGACCATCTTCATCCTATGCCTCCTACGGATTGATAAACCTTAGGTCATCCACTTGAGGGAAATTTGCTACTGTCCTACAAACCTCTGCACTTGGAGGCCCAACAACGTCTACAAGAAGAAGGTTGTGTAGTAGACATCAAGCTCTTTTCTGGCGCCATTGCCGGGGAGGTGAGTGCTTGAAGGTATATCTTTAGATCTTGCAATCGAGTCTTTTATTTTCTTGTTTTATCACTAGTTTAGTTTATAAAATAAAATTATAAAAAATGGAATTGAGTTTGTCTCATACGCTTCACCTTTTTAATATCTTTCGTGAGTATGATGGAAAGGATAATTGTGCTAGAAGAAGAAATCTATAAAATGTTTGGCACTAAATATTTGAATGATGAGCATGATTGCAATGTTGTTAGTATGAATTCTTTGAATATCCATGACACTAATGATGATTGCACTAGTTATGATGAAAATGTCTCCTATAAACATGTCAATTTTTGTGGAGTGCATTGGGTTTGTAAGTACACACCAAATAGGGAAGATAGATATTGCAAGAAGCATAAGTACTTAGAAACCAAATTGTTGCAAGAAGAGCTAGATGAATGTGCTGGAAATTTAAATTATCTTGGCCATACTTGTGGACTTTGCAATGAAAGTGGTCATTTAGCTATCCGATGCAAATTGTTTCACGATCTAATCGTGTCCAAAAATTGTGATGACTTGATTTCCCTTGCACATTATAATGAACTTAGTTTGCTTATGGGTTATGAAGAAATGAAACGTTTAACTAATGATCTTCCAGAATTTGCCCGTTACAAACTTCTTGGCTTTGATCTAGAAGAAATTTATACGTATTGTGCGGTGAATTGCATTGAAAATCCTTATATTGCCAATTACATAAAGAAAATAAAACAAATAGAAGATGAAGAGAATACTAATGAAAGGGAAGAGACTTCCCAATATCCTCCTATTATTTCTTATGATGAATCAGGTAACGAGGAGGAGCCTTCTACTCAACAAATCTCATTAATAAGGAGCTCCAAAAATAGGATTGAACCCCCACATGATGTGGTGAAGAGGAAGAAAAGAAAAAGGAAGAGAGGTAAAAAGGTATCTCTCCCAAATAAATTTGCTCCTATTATTGCTGTGCCTCATGAAAATGAAGATGATACACTTTATGATGATCTCATTATGCCTATTGCTTGTTGTGATTATTATGATTGGGAAGATAATGATACTTCTTATGATCTTGAAAATCTTTTTGGTACTTGCTTGGAAGAATATGATAATAATGTTTGCTATACTATCGGTGCTATCCATACTATTAATGATGAGAGTGATTATGCTTATGATACGAAAAGGCCCAAGCTTGGGGATGCTATGTTTGATGAAGATGATATTTTTGAGAATATATTTGCTGCAATTAATGTTTGTCCCAAGCTTGGGGATGCTACGCTTAATGAAGATGATATTTTTAGTATCCCAAGTTCTGATATGCAAATTTATAATGATAATAACATGCCTCCTACTTATGATAATTATTGTGATGATACATATGCTATAAAAAGTAGCGAGGATTATATTTGTAAAACTTGTCATGATTATGGTTACCCCTTTTCTGAACATTACTCTTTTAATGTGGAAACAATTTATAGTATCCAAGTCTCTTATGATACTCCCACTATCCCGAATGAGAAGAATTTTGCTTATGTGGAGAGTAATAAAATTTCTATGCTAGTAGATCATGAAAAGAATGATTTAGGTGCTGGTTATATTGTTGAATTTATTCATGATGCTACTGAAAATTATTATGAGGGAGGAATATATGCTTGTAGGAATTGCAATAATATCAAGTTCCCTCTCTATGTGCTTAAAGTTATGAAGTTATGCTTGTTTTACCTTCCTATGCAAGTCGATTATTGTTCCCATAAGTTGTTTGCTCACAAAACCCCTATGCATAGGAAGTGGGTCAGACTTAAATGTGCTAGTCATATTCTTCAAGATGCTCTCTTTATGTTACAATTCTTATCTTTTATGTGAGCATTATTGAAATCATCATGCCTAGCTAGGGGCGTTAAACGATAGCGCTTGTTGGGAGGCAACCCAACTTTATTTTTGTTCCTTGTTTTTTGTTCCTGTTTAGTAATAAATAATTCATCTATCCTGTGTTTAGATGTGCTTTTATGCTTTTAATTAGTGTTTGTGCCAAGTAGAACCTTTGGGAAGACTTGGGTAAAGTCTTGTTGATCATGCTGTCAAAAACAGAAACTTTAGCGCTCACGAGAACTGGTGTCATTTTTATTTGGAGAGTGATATTTAGTTAATTATTTTTTCAGATGATTAATAGATAAATTCCTCATTTACATCAATTTATTTTAGAATTTTATGAGTTCCAGAAGTATACGTTTGATCCAGATTACTACAGACTGTTCTGTTTTTGACAGATTCTGTTTTTTCATGTGTTGTTTACTTATTTTGATGAATATATGGCCAGTAATATAGTTTATAAACCATATAGAAGTTGGAATACAGTAGGTTTAACACCACTATAAATAAAGAATGAGTTCATTACAGTACCTTGAAGTGGTGATTTATTTTCTTATACTAACGGAGCTTACGAGTTTTCTGTTAAGTTTTGTGTTGTGAAGTTTTCAAGTTTTGGGTAAGGATTCGATGGACTATGGAATAAGGATTGGCAAGAGCCTAAGCTTGGGGATGCCCAAGGCACCCCAAGGTAATATTCAAGGATAACCAAGAGCCTAAGCTTGGGGATGCCCCGGAAGGCATCCCCTCTTTCGTCTTCGTTCATCGGTAACTTTACTTGGAGCTATATTTTTATTCACCACATGATATGTGTTTTGCTTGGAGCGTCATTTTATTTTGCTTTGATTGCTTTTTGAATAGAATACCAAGATCTGAAATTATTAAATGTTAGAGAGTCTTCACATAGTTGCATAATTATTCGGCTACTAATTGATCTTCACTTATATCTTTCGGAGTAGTTTGTCATTTGCTCTAGTGCTTCACTTATATCTTTTAGAGCATGGTGGTAGTTTTATTTTGAAGAAATAGATGAACTCTCATGCTTCACTTATATTATTTTGAGAGTATTAAATAGCATAGTAATTTTCTTAAAATCCTAACATGCTAGGTATTCAAGAATAATAAAATTCTGTTATGAGTGTGTTGAATACTATGAGAAGTTTGATACTTGATAATTGTTTTGAGATATGGAGATGGTGATATTAGAGTCATGTTAGTTGAGTAGTTGTGAATTTGAGAAATACTTGTGTTGAAGTTTGTGATTCCCGTAGCATGCACGTATGGTGAACCGTTATGTGATGAAGTCGGAGCATGATTTATTTATTGATTGTCTTCCTTATGAGTGGCGGTCGGGGACGAGCGATGGTCTTTTCCTACCAATCTATCCCCCTAGGAGCATGCACGTAGTACTTTGTTTTGAGTCCATGGATCATACACACTCTCACCCTTCCACCATTGCTAGCCTCTCTAATACCGCGCACCTTTCGCCGGTATCATACACCCACCATACACCTTCCTCAAAACAGCCACCATACCTACCTATTATGGCATTTCCATAGCCATTCCGAGATATATTGACATGCAACTTTCCATCATTCCATTCATCATGACACATTCATCATTGTCATATTGCTTTGCGTGATTATGTAGTTGACATCGTATTTGTGGCAAAGCCACCGTTCATAATTTTTCATACATGTCACACTTGATTCATCGCAATCCCGGTACACCGCTGGAGGCATTCATATAAAGTCATACTTTGTTCTAGTATCGAGTTGTAATCATTAAGTTGTAAATAAACAGAAGTGTGATGATCATCATTAATAGAGCATTGTTCCAAAAAAGAGGAAGGCCAAATAAAAAAAGAGAAATGCCAAATAAAAAAAAGAAAGGCCAAAAAAAGGCCAAATAAAAAAATAAAAGGGACAATGCTACTATCCTTTTACCACACTTGTGCTTCATAGTAGCACCATGATCTTCATGATAGAGAGTCTCCTATGTTGTCACTTTCATATACTAGTGGGAATCTTTCATTATAGAACTTGGCTTGTATATTCCTATGATGGGCTTCCTCAAAATGCCCTAGGTCTTCGTGAGCAAGAGAGTTGGATGCACACCCACTAGTTTCTTTTGTTGAGCTTTCATACACTTATAGCTCTAGTGCATCCGCTGCATGGCAATCCCTACCCACTCACATTGATATCTATTGATGGGCATCTCCATAGCCCACTGATACGCCTAGTTGATGTGAGACTATCTTCTCCCTTTTTGTCTTCTCCACAACCACCATTCTATTCCACCTATAGTGCTATGTCCATGGCTCACGCTCATGTATTGCGTGAAGATTGAAAAAGTTTGAGAACATCAAAAGTATGAAAAAATTGCTTGGCTTGTCATCGGGGTTGTGCATGATTTAAATATTTTGTGTGGTGAAGATGGAGCATAGTCAGACTATATGATTTTGTAGGGATAACTTTCTTTGGCCATGTTATTTTGAGAAGACATGATTGCTTTGTTAGTATGCTTGAAATATTATCATTTTTATGTCAATATGAACTTTTGTCTTGAATCTTTCGGATCTGAATATTCATATCACAAGTAAGAAGAATTACATTGAAATTATGCCAACTAGCATTCCACATCAAAAATTATCTTTTTTATCATTTACCTACTCGAGGACGGGCAGGAATTAAGCTTCGGGATGCTTGATACATCTCCAACGTATCTATAATTTTTGATTGCTCCATGCTATATTACCTACTGTTTTAGGCAATATTGGGCTTTATTATCCACTTTTATATTATTTTTGGGACTAACCTATTAACCGGAGGCCCAGCCTAGATTTGTTGTTTTATGCCTATTTCAGTGTTTTGAAGAAAAGGAATATCAGACGGAGTCGAAACGGAACGAAATCAACTAGAGAAGTTATTTTTGGAAGGAAACACACCTGGTGGACTTGGACCCCACGTCAGAAGATACGGGAGCTGCCCACAAGGGTGGGGGGCGCGCCCACCCCCCTAGGGCGCGCCCCCTACCTCGTGGGGCCCCCTGGCTCCCCTGACGTGCTTCTTCTGCCTATATAACTCCATATACCCTAAAACTTCCAGAACAGAGATTAGATCGGGAGTTCCGCCGCCAGAAGCCTCCGTAGCCACCAAAAGTCAATCGGGACCCTGTTCCGGCACCCTGCCGGAGGGGGGGAACCCTCACCGGTGGCCATCTTCATCATCCCGGTGCTCTCCATGACGAGGAGGGAGTAGTTCTCCCTCGGGGATGAGGGTATGAACCAGTAGCTATGTGTTTGATCTCTCTCTCTCTCGTGTTCTTGAGATTATACGATCTTGATGTATCGCGAGCTTTGCTATTATATTTGGATCCTATGATGTTTCTTCCCCCCTCTACTCTCTTGTAATGGATTGAGTTTCCCCTTTGAAGTTATCTTATCGGATTGAGTCTTTAAAGAATTGAGAACACTTGATGTATGTCTTGCCGTGGATATCTGTGGTGACAATGGGATATCACGTGATTCACTTGATGTATGTTTTCGTGATCAACTTGCGGGTTCCGCCCATGAACCTATGCATAGGGGTTGGCACACATTTTCGTCGTGATTCTCTAGTAGGAACTTTGGGGCACTCTTTGAGGTCCTTTGTGTTGGTTGAATAGATGAATCTGAGATTGTGTGATGCATATCATATAATCATATCCACGGATACTTGAGGTGACATTGGAGTATCTAGGTGACATTAGGGTTTTGTTTGATTTGTGTCTTAAGGTGTTATTCTAGTACGAACTCTAGGGCTGTTTGTGACACCTATAGGTATAGCCCAACGGATTGATTGGAAAGAATAACTTTGAGGTGGTTTCGTACCCTACCATAATCTCTTCGCTCATTCTCCGCTATTAGTGACTTTGGAATGACTCTTTGTTGCATTTTGAGGGATAGTTATGTGATCCAATTATATTAGTATTGTTGAAGGAACTTACACTAGTGAAAGTATGAACCCTAGGCCTTGTTTCCTATCATTGCAATACCGTTTATGCTCACTTTTATCACTTGCTACCTTGCTGTTTTTACAATTTCAGATTACAAATACCTTTATCTACTATCCATATCGCACTTGTATCACCATCTCTTCGCCGAACTAATGCACCTATACAATTTACCATTGTATTGGGTGTGTTGGGGACACAAAAGACTCTTTGTTATTTGGTTGCAGGGTTGCTTGAGAGAGACCATCTTCATCCTACGCCTCTTATGGATTGATAAACCTTAGGTCATCCACTTTAGGGAAATTTGCTACTGTCCTACAAACCTCTGCACTTGGAGGCCCAACAACGTCTACAAGAAGAAGGTTGTGTAGTAGACATCAGGGCACAACCCAGTAGTGCGCGCCTGGGCCTCCAAGCGCGCCCTGGTGGGTTGTGCTCCCCTCGGAGCAGCCCCAAGGTGCTTCTTCAACCCATTGGATGTTTTCTGGTCCAAAAAAATCCACAAAAAGTTTCGCTGCGTTTGGACTCCGTTTGGTATTGATTACCTGCGATGTAAAAACATGCAAAAACAGCAACTGGCACTTGGCACTATGTCAATAGGTTAGTACCAAAAAATGATATAAAATGACTATAAAATGATTATAAAACATACAAGAATGATAATATAACAGCATGGAACAATCAAAAATTATAGATACGTTGAAGACGTATCAACATCCCCAAGCTTAATTCCTGCTCGTCCTCGAGTAGGTAAATGATAAAAACAGAATTTTTTATGTGGAATGATGCCTAACATGTCATCTCATATTCTTTTCTTTATAGCTTGGACATTTGGAATTTTATATTGTTCAAAGCAATAGTCTAGTTTTGACATGATAACTTAAATACTCAAGCATATCCACAAGCAACCAAGTCTTTGAAAATATCAACGCTAAAATAAGCTATCCCTAGCCCATCATGCTCAATCCATTGATCCATTCATGAAACACACTCGCATATTAAGTACACCCAATGCTTAAGTATGATCATAGTACCCCTTAGTTGGTGCTTTATAAGATAAGATGGAGACTCAAATTCCAAAATAAAAATGGCATAAAGTAAAAGAAAGGCCCTTCGTGGAGGGAAGTAGGGATTTGTAGAGGTGCCAGAGCTCAAAGCAAAAATTTAGAGATAAAAACATTTTGAGAGGCATACTTTTCCCACCAACAAAAACGACTTAGAGTTCCCAACACTTTCCATGCTAGATATGTCATAGGCGGTTCTCAAACAGAAATTAAAGTTTGTTCCTTTTTCCACCATACTTTCACTTTCCATGGCAAAGCATATCCATGGGTGCCTTCCATACCAACACTTTCCAAGGAATTTATTATTTGACAACATAAAGTAAATTCATTTTTCATTTTGGGACTGGGCATCCCTAGTATCTTTGCCTTACTCTCGTGCAATGACAAGTGAATAAACACTCATCGTGAGAATAACACATCTAGCATGGAAAAAATTAGCCACCCATCACCGCCTCGCGAGAAGTACGAGCACACAAAAGAGAAATTTATTTTGAATATTAGAGATGGCACATACAAATTTGCTTATAAGGGCAAAATAATACCGCATATAGGTAGGTATAGTGGACTCATGTGGCAAAACTGGTTTAAAGGATTTTGGATGCACAAGTAGTGATCATACTTAGTGCAAAATGAAGGCTAGCAAAAGATTGAGAAGCGACCAACCAAGAAATGAATATCTCATAAGCGAGCATTAAGCATAATTAATACCGAATAATGCACCAAAAGTAGGATATAATTTCATTGCATAATTATTAACTTTCGTGCTTGCATAGGGAATCACAAACCTTAACACCAATATTCTTACTAAAGCATAATTACTCATCAGGATGACTCACATATCACATCATCATATCTCAAAACTATTACAAGGAATCAAGTTTATTTTGTCCAATTAACTTCATGAAAGTTTTTATTATATCCTTCTTGGATATCTATCACTTTGGGACTAATTTTCATGTGTTGCTTTTGACAAGCTCAAACAAATAAAAGTGAAGATCATGAGCATAATTTTTTCTTTCTCTCAAATTAATTTAAGTGAAGCAAGAGAGAATTTCTTGAAAATTTTACTAACTCTCAAATAAATCAAAGTGAAGCAAGAGAGCATTTCTTCAAAAATACTAAAGCACACCGTGCTCAAAAATATATAAGTGAAGCACTAGAGCAAGTCCATAGCTCATAAAAATTGAAGTGAAGCATAGAGAGCAATTATAAAAAGTCACGACATAATTCTAGCTCTATCAAATAGGTGTGTCCAGCAAGGAATCAAGAGTAAAAACACAAAACAAGCAAATACTCATATCATACAAGACACTCCAAGCAAAACACATAGTATGTGACGAATAAAAATATAGCTTCGAGTAAAATACCGATGGTCGTTAGAACAAAGAGGGGATGCCACTCGGGGCATCCCCAAGCTTAGTTGCTTGCTCTCTTTGGATAATAGCTTGGGATGCCGGGGCATCCCCAAGCTTAGGCTCTTCTTTCTCCTTATTCCTTCATCCATCTTAAGATAACCCAAAACTTGAAAACTTCAATCACACAAAACTAAACAAGACCTTTGTGAGATTCTTAGTATAAGGAAACAAATCATTACTATAAGTGTTGTACAAAACCAATTCATATTTTATTCTTGCATTATATCTAATGCATTCCAACTTTTCTATGGCAAAAACTCATCAAAGAAAACCATAGAATCATCAGAACAATCACACAATGCAAAGAAAATAGAATCTATCAAAAACAGAACAGTCTGTAGCAATCTAGATATTTAGAATACTTATATGACTCCAATAACTCTGAAAAATAGGAAGACCTGGTAAATTTGTATATTAACCTTCTGCAAAAAGAATTGGTATTTTTTCGCTCTCTGGTTAGAAATGAGAATGGTTTTCGTGAGCGCAAAAGTTTCTGTTTTTCAGCAACATCAAACAACTATCACCAAGAAGATCCTAAAGGATTTACTTGTCACAAAAACTAATTAAAACATAAAAAACACAATCATAATAGTATCATAATTGTGCTAACACTCAAGAACAAAAATCAAAAAGAAAATATAAATTTTACTCATTAGGTTGCCTCCCAACAAGCGCTATCGTTTTATGGCCCTAGCTAGGCATAAAGCAAGGATCTAAGTTTTGTCATCTTTGGTTTGAGATCCATAGGATGCAATCATGATTTATTCATATGGTGGACTAATTCTTGTTCTAGGGAAGTGTTACATTCCCTTCCTTAGTGCAATTGGAATTTAATATTTCCTTCTTTCATATCAATCACGACACCGATAGTGCGCAAAAACGATCTACCAAGAATAATTGGACAGGAAGGGTTGCAATCAATATAAAGAACAATAAAATCTATGAGAACATAATTACTATTTGCAAGAATAAGAACATCATTAATTCTTCACATAGGCTTTTTAATAGTAGAATCTTCCAAGTGCAAATTTAAAGAACATTCTTCAATATCGGTAAGACGAAGCACATCACATAAAGATTTCGGAATTGTAGAAACACTAGCACCCAAGTCACTTAAAGCAAAACGCCCATAATTTTTAATCTTGAATTTGATAGTAGGTTCTCATTCATCATGCAATTTTCTAGGAATTGAAACTTCTAATTCCAACTTTTCTTCTAAGGCTTTCATCATAACATCAACAATATGTTTAGTAAAAGCTTTATTTTGTTCATAAACATGGGGTGAATTTATCATGGATTGCAACAAAGAAATATAATCAATCAAAGTGCAACTATGATAATTAAAGTCTCTGTAATCCAAAAGAGTGGGTACATCAGTAGTTAAAGTTTTGACCTCTTCAAACCCACTTTTATCAATTTTCTCAACAAGATTTTTACCCTCCGAATTACCGGGACGCCTTCTAACTAAAGTTGACTCTTCTCTAGTCCCTTTTTCATCAATCTTAACTTTACTAAACAAGGAATAAATAGAAGAAACACCAATCATTTTAAGATCTTCATCACTTTTATGTAAGTAATCACTAGAAAACGCTTTTTCTAAAAATTCTCTTTTATCTCTAAGCATAGAGGTTCTTTTCTTACTTGCATCAATAGAAACATAAAGAGATTTAATTGATTACTCAACTTTAGGGACAAAAATTTTCATCTTGAGATTTTCTACATCAAAATTCTATCAGCACTTCTAGACAAATCATCAATCTTATTCAACTTTTCTTCTATGGTAGTGTTGAAAAACTTTTGTGTGTTGATAAATTCTTTAATATTATTATCAAGATCAGAGGTGTTCCTATTAGTATTATTACAAGAATCATTTCCATAGTAATTACCATAATTATTAGAGGAACTACTAGGAAAAGGCCTATGATTAAAATTACCTCTATAAGCATTGTTATTAAAATTATTTCGCGAGATAAAGTTCACATCGACGGCATCACTATTTTTCTCAATCATAGTAGACAAAGGAATATCATTGAAATCAATAGGAGAACTTTTACTATCAACTAATTTCATAAGAGCATCAACTTTTTCACTCAAAGAAGAAAATTCTTCAACCGAATTAACTTTTTTACTAGTAGGAGCTATTTCGTTATGCCATTGTGAATACTTTGCCATAATATTATCATGCAATTTGGTGGCTTCACCCAAAGTAATATCCATAAAAGTACCACCCGCGGCAGAATCTAAAAGATTACAAGAAACAAAATTCAATCCCGCATTTAACCCATGAGTTGGGCAATTCCCTAGCATCATTTTCATCCTTTCCCAAGATTGTGCAACATGCTCATGTTCAAGTTGCTTGCAATTCATGATCTGGGTTGTAAGGGAAATAATTTTTGTGGGTGGAAAATGCTTAGTGATAAAAGCATCTTTGCACTTATTCCAAGAATCGATACTATTGCGAGTCAAAGAAGAGAACCAATTTTTTGCAAAATCATGCAAAGAAAATATAAATAATTTCATCTTCACAACATCATTGTCCACATATTTTTTATTTTGCATATCGTATAATTCCATGAAGGTATTAAGATGGGACATGCCATCTTCATTAGGAGTACCGGAAAATTGATCTTCCTATTCAGCAAAGTAGTATTAATATCACAAGACTCTGCACTAGTGGCGGGAGGAGCAATCGGAGTGCCAATAAAATCATTGTTGTTAGTATTTGAGAAATCACACAAATTGGTGTTCTCTTGAGTCATGATGACTACGCAACAAGATTGCACTCAAAAACAGATCTAGCAAGAAAACGGCGAATAAAAAAGAGGGCAAATAAAATGGCAAATTTTTGTGAAGTGGGGGAGAGGAAAACGAGAGGCAAATGGCAAAAAATGTAAATTGCGACGAGATGAGATTTGTGATTAGGAACCTGGTATATGTAGATGATCCTCTGCGCCAACGGCGCCAGAAATTGGCACGTTGACGGGAGACTATCTTGACTTGATCCTCCCTGACAACGGCGCTAGAAATTCCTTTTGATGCGGCTTGAAGCTACGTCGGTATTTTCCCAAAGAGGTAGGGATGATGCAGCACAACGATGGTAGGTATATCCCTCAGTGATGAGACCAAGGTTATCGAACTAGTAGGAGAACCAAGCAACAATACATAAAGAACACCTGCACAAAAATAACAAATACTCGCAACCTGATACGTCTCCAACGTATCTACTTTTCCAAACACTTTTGCCCTTGTTTTGGACTCTAACTTGCATGATTTGAATGGAACTAACCTGGACTGACGCTGTTTTCAACAGAATTACCACGTTGTTATTTATGTGCAGAAACAAACGTTCTCGGAATGACCTGAAACTTCACGGAGCTACTTTTCAGAAAATATGAAAAATACCTGCAAAAGATGAAGGCCAGGGGGCCCACCACCTCTCCACGAGGGTGGGGGGCACGCCTGCCCCCTAGAGTGTGACCCCTACCTCGTGGGCCCCCTGTTGCCTCTCCGATTCCAACTCCAACTCCATATATTGTGTTTCGGGGAGAAAAAAACAGAGAGAAGAAATCATCGCATTTTACGATATGGAGCCGCCGCCAAGCCCTAAAACCTCTCGGGAGGGCTGATCTGGAGTCCGTTCGGGGCTTCGGAGAGGGGAATCTATCGCCATCGTCATCATCAACCATCCTCCATCACCAATTTCATGATGCTCACCTCCGTGCGTGAGTAATTCCATCGTAGGCTTGCTGGACGGTGATGGGTTGGATGGGATCTATCATGTAATCGAGTTAGTTTTGTTAGGGTTTGATCCCTAGTATCCACTATGTTCTGAGATTGATGTTGCTATGACTTTGCTATGCTTAATGCTCTTCACTAGGGCCCGAGTGCCATGATTTCAGATCTGAACCTATTATGTTTTCATCAATATATGGGTGTTCTTGATCCTATCTTGCAAGTCTATAGTCACCTATTATGTGTTATGATCCGTTAACCCCGAAGTGACAATAATCGGGATACTTACCGGTGATGACCGTAGTTTGAGGAGTTCATGTATTCACCATGTGTTAATGCTTTCTTCTGGTACTATATTAAAAGGAGGCCTTAATATCCCTTAGTTTCCATAAGGACCCCGCTGCCACGGGAGGGTAGGACAAAATATGTCATGCAAGTTCTTTTTCATAAGCACGTATGACTATGTTCAGAATACATGCCTACATTATATCAATGAACTGGAGCTAGTTCTGTGTCACCCTAGGTTATGACTGTTACATGATGAACCGCATCCGGCATAATTCTCCATCACTGATCCATTGCCTACGAGCTTTCCATATATTGTTCTTCGCTTATTTACTTTTCCGTTGCTATTACTATCATCACTACAAAATACCAAAAACATTACTTTTACTACCATTACCTTTTGCTACCGTTATCACTACTATCATATTACTTTGCTACTAAACACTTTGCTGCAGATATTAAGTTTCCAGGTGTGGTTGAATTGACAACTCAGCTGCTAATACTTGAGAGTATTCTTTGGCTCCCCTTGTGTCAAATCAATAAATTTGGGTTGAATACTTTACCCTCGAAAACTGTTGCGATCCCCTATACATGTGGGTTATCAAGACTATTTTCTGGCGCCGTTGCTGAGGAGCATAGCTCTATTCTTTGAGTCACTTGGGATATATATCTGCTTATCATTATGAAGAACTTGAGAGATCCAAAAACCAAGATCTATCCCTCAACTACGAGGGGAGGTAAGGAACTGCCATCTAGCTCTGCACTTGATTCACCTTCTGTTATGAGTAAGCTTGCGACACCTACACCTGCTTCTGCTATTCGTTCTGATATGTCGCATGTTATTGATGATGCCACTTCTGCTATGCATGATACTTATGATGAAACTACCTCTATGCCTGATACTACTGTGCCACTTAGTGATTTCCTTGATGAACAAATTGCTAGGGCTAGACAAATTGAAAATATTGAATCTGATGATACTGATGAAAGTGATGATGAAGAATCACTTGTTATTCCTAAGGGTTATGTTTTTGATCAAGAAGCTTCTTTCACTATTTTAGCTTGCAAAAATAGAAATGAACTCAAAAGGTTATTAGCTAAATGGAGTAAGCAATCTCTAAATGCTAGAATGAAACCTGACCCTGCTTTTGCTACTTCACCTATCTGTGTTACCGATAAGGATTATGAATTCTCTGTTGATCCTGATATAATTACTTTGGTTGAATCTGATCCTTTTCATGGTTATGAATCTGGAATTGTTGTGGCACATCTTACTAAGTTGAATGATATAGCCACCCTGTTCACTAAAGATGAGAGAACTCGTTACTTTTACATCCTTAAAATATTTCCGTTCTCATTAAAGGGTGATGCTAAGATATGGTTTAATTCTCTTGATCCTGGTTGTGTGCGTAGTCCCCAGGATATGATTTATTACTTCTCTGCTAAATACTTCCCTGCTCATAAGAAACAAGCTGCTTTAAGGGATATATATAATTTTGTGCAAATTGAAGAAGAGAGTCTCCCACAAGCTTGGGGGAGGCTTCTCCAATTACTGAATGCTTTGCCTGATCATCCTCTTAAGAAAAATGAAATACTTGATATCTTTTCTAATGGACTAACCGATGCTTCCAGAGATTACCTGGATAGTTGTGATGGTTCTGTTTTCAGGGAAAGGACACCGGATGAAACTGAAATTCTATTGAACAATATGTTGACAAATGAAAGTAATTGGACACCTCCGGAGCCAATTCCTGAGCCTATTCCTAAACCAACTCCGAAGAAGAGGGGTATTCTATTTCTCAGTCCTGAAGATATGTAAGAGGCAAATAAATCTATGAAAGAAAAAGGTATTAAAGCTGAAGATGTTAAGAATTTACCTCCTATTGAAGAAATACATGGTCTTAATTTACCGCCTGTTGAAGAAACATATAATCCAAATCCTTCTCCTATTGAAGAAACTCATGGTCTTGATAACCCGACACAGGTAGTAAAGGTAAATTCTCTCTCTCTATATATGATAAAGCTGAAATCCCATTTACTAAGTTTGTTAGCCCATGCTTAGATGAGTTTGATAAATTTATGGCTAAGCAAGAAGATTTTAATGCTTATTTTGGTAGACAATTGAAATACAATTCAAATATGCTTGAACACTTGGGTGATTATATGGCTAATGTCAAAGGTGAACTTAAACTTATTACTCCCTCCGTTCCTTGATATAATGTGTATAGATTTTTGAGAAAAAATATGAAATATAAGGTGCCTTGCGTTGCACCACTCATTTGGATATTTTTCTTAGAGATTTGATTACATACTTACATTAGGCAAGCTCCTCTATTTTCTCAAGTCAATTAGTCAGGTGTAATCTCGCCCAAAAATTGTGAAATTTTCACTCCACGTGCATTCTTTAATTTCTGTGCCAAAAACTATACACCCTATATTTAGGAACAGAGGGAGTAGTAAACATGCTTCTATGGTTACCACTCAAGTAGAACAAGTACTTAAAGGTCAAAATGACTTGCTCAGTGAATTGAATAATAAGAATAATGATAATGCTGTTAGAGTGGCTACTAGAACTGGTAGAATGACTCAGGAACCTTTGTATCCTGAAGGCCATCCTAAGAGAATTGAGCAACATTCTCAGAGAAATAATATAGATGTACCTAGTTCTTCTAAAAGGAAGAAAAAGAAAAATGATAGGACTTTGCATGCTTCTAGTGAACCTATTGTTGAAACACCTGAGAATCCAAATGATATTTCTATTTCTGATGCTGAAACACAATCTGGTAATGAACCTGAAACTAGTGGTAATGTTAATGATAATGTTCATGATGATGCTCAACCTAGTAATGATAATGATATAGAAATTGAACCTGCTGTTGATCTTGATAACCCACAATCAAAGAATCAATGTTATGATAAGAAAGACTTTGTTGCTAGGAAACATGGTAAAGAAAGAGAGCCTTGGGTTCAGAAACCCATGCCTTTTCCTCCCAAACCATCCAAGAAAAAGGATGATGAGGATTTTGAGCGCTTTGCCGAAATGATTAGACCTATCTTTTTGCGTATGCGATTAACTGATATGCTCAAAACCAATCCTTATGCTAAGTACGTGAAATATATTATTACAAATAAAAGAAAGATACTGGAAGCTGAAATTTCCACCATGCTTGCTAATTATACTTTTAAGGGTGGAATACCAAAGAAACTTGGAGATCCCGATGTACCAACTATACCATGCTCCATTAAAATAAACCATGTTAAAACTGCTTTATGTGATCTTGGAGCCGGTGTTAGTGTTATGCCTCTCTCTTTATATCGTAGACTTGATTTGAATAAGTTGACACCTACTGAAATATCTTTGCAAATGGCTGATAAATCAACTGCTATACCTGTCGGTATTTGTGAGGATGTGCCTATTGTAGTTGCAAATGTTACTATTTTAACGGACTTCGTTATTCTTGATATTCCCGAGTACGATAGTATGTCTATTATTCTTGGAAGACCCCTTTTGAATACTGCAGGGGCTGTTATTGATTGCACTAAAGGCATTGTCACTTTTCATGTTAATGGTAATGAGCATACAGTACACTTTTTGAGGAAACAACCTCAAGTCCATAGTATCAATTCTATTGGAAAAATTCCATCGATTATATTTGGAGGTTTTGAATTTCCTCTTCCTACTGTCAAGAAGAAATATGATATTCTTATTATTGGGGATGTGCATATCCCCGTTGAGGTAACATAGTCTTATTCGAAATTTCTCCGGTTCCATGTTATTCGGAATGAGTTCGTTAACAAGACTTGATCAACCTTGTTAGTGGATTCCTTTTGATGAACATGAGATGGATGAAACTAGAAGGCACAACCTTCTGTACCCCACTTCCACTTTCTGTTATTTATATTAAATAAAATAAAAATAAATATTTTTCTGTCTGTTATCTGATTATCCGTGCAATATAAAAATACCTCGAAAATAAAAGTTCTCCAAATGCCCTGAAATTTAAATATGATTTTTTCTAGAATATTTGAGAATATTTGGCACTAAGAACACAGCAGGGGGGTCAACCACCTGCCCACGAGGGTGGAGGGCGCACCCCCCTACCTTGTGGACCCACAATGGCCCTCCTCACTTACTCTTTCACCCACACACTCCTTCTTCCTCCCCCAAACACAAATATCCACCTCAAGCACGAGTTCAAACTCACTTTGCTGCCATTTTTGATCTCCTTGCTCAAAGCACCTCTCACAAAACTGCTTGGGGAGATTGTTCCTTGGTATGTGACTCCTCCATTGGTCCAATTAGTTTTTGTTCTACTGCTTTATTCATTGCAATTTTTTGCTACTTAGGTGACCCTATTCTTGAGCTTGCATGTCAAATTTATATGGTCAAAAGTAGTCTTGATGCATGATATAGGCCCTAGGCACTTGTAGGAGTAGTTGCTATCAATATTATTGAGTTTGGTTTACTTTTATTTTCAAGTTACTAAAAATTTCAGAATTTTTCAGAAAATGATGAGGAGACTTTTGAGGGGCTCATCGAGCCAAAGCTCGAAGGAAAAGGCACCGAAGCCTAAGTATAATCTTCCTCGCACCGCGGAGGTTCGGGCGTGTGAATGGCCTTCCGATGATTTCTTGAGAGCAGCCGCTATTTATGAAGATTTTCATGAAATGGCTAAGAATGCAGGCCTCACCGCTTTCCTCCACGACCAATGCGATTAGTATCTCTTACTCACAAATAACTTTGTGCAAAATTTTCATTTCCATTCTAGGAACTCGCCACCTACGGTGGAGTTTCATTTATATGATGAGCATAAGGAGATGTCACTTTATGATTTCTGTCGGATTTGTTTAGTCCCTTTTGAGGGCAAGACAGAAGAACCACATCACAATGATGTGGAGGGGTTTATTGATACTATCACTGTAGGGGAAACAAGGAAGGTTTCCGATGCACGAATCACTAGCATACATTTTCCTGTTTTACGTTATTTTGCATTATTTGCTAGTCGTTGCTTAATTGGTCGCGGAAATTGTGGAAACCTTAGTATCCCTGATATTATTATTCTGCTCCACGGTTTATACAGTGATAACACTTTTAGTATGGGCGGCATTATTGCTAAACGGTTAAGTCTGAACCGTACCAAGGGCCCCATCTTTGGAGGCATCTATGCTTCACGCCTAGCTGCACATTTTAACATACCTACTAGGCATTTTGAGAAGGAAGAAAAGGTGCTGCCTCATGTTTATTTAGATTATAAAAGTATGGTGGCACATGATTTTATTGTCAAGAATAGGGAAGGAGAGCTTAAATACCAATTGTTCTTTAATAAACATCATCCTGAGACTATCACCCTGCCTGCTCCTTCTTTGTTTGATTTATCTTCAGGCACGTACCTTGTTCCGTTGAAGGCTATTCATGCCTACCGGAACCCTGCACCAGCCGAGGAGCCAGAGCCGGAACCACAAGTTGATCCTTCACGACAGTCTAATTACCAGTGGGATCCGGAGATGATTGTCAGCCAGTGGCAATCGGAGTCTTCCTCTTCTTCTTCTCAGTACGACCCCAACTACTATTATGGATATCATCCAGGCCAGCCATGGCCATAGACCAACTTAGGCCAAAAGCCTAAGCTTGGGGGAGTACGTATTTCCCACCGACATTACATTTATGTTCACACACTCATTGCTAGATATCGGTGATCATACTTTTTCATTGTATCATCCATGCTAGTTTAATTTCCTTTTTATGCTTTCTTCTTGTGTGTTTAATAAACATTAAGAAAAACCAAAAAAATTAGTTGTAGCTTTTAATCAGTTTAATTTCCATGCTTGTAGTAGTAATTAAAAATAAAACCCAAAAATATTTCATGTTCTTCTTTTGCTTGTTGGGAGCTTTCCTGTGTAAATAGTTTTATTTCTTTTTCTTTTCTTTGGGGGTCGATAGGAGAAGACCATAATTAAATTGTTGAAATGGCTCTTATATGCATTATTGTTGAACTGACAAAAGAGCCCATATTGCCTTGTCTTCTCCCGTTTATTGAATGCTTGCATATTGCCTTGTCTTCTCCCGTTTATTGAATGCTTGTAGATTCCAGCTTAGTCCAATGCACGTGCACTATTATTATTGTTCACATCATTCGGTCATGCAAGTGAAAGGCAAGTATGATGATATATGATGGATTGGCTGGGATGAGAAAAGCTGGTATGAACTCGACCTCTTTTGTTTTTGTAAATATGATTAGTTCATCGTTCCTGATTCAACCTATTATGAATAAACATGTTTGCAATGACAACTAGAGATCATAGTTTCTTGTGCCATGCTTGATTAGCTATGAGTTATAATGGTTTACCTTGCGTGCCAACATGCTATTGAGATGGTTATGATGTGGTATGATAGGGTGGTATCCTCCTCTGAATGATTTAAGTGACTTGACTTGGCGCATGTTCACGCATGTAGTTGAAACAAAATCAACATAGCCTTCACGATATTTATGTTCATGGTGGATTATATCCTACTCATGCTTGCATTCAGTGTTGATTAATTTTAATGCATGTTCATGACTGTTGTCGCTCTCTAGCTGGTCGCTTCCCAGTCTTTTGCTAGCCTTCACCTGTACTAAGCGGGAATACTGCTTGTGCATCCAAACTCCATAAACCCCAAAGTTATTCCATATGAGTCCATCGTACCTACCTATATAATGTATCTACCTGCCGTTCCAAGTAAATTTGTATGTGCCAAACTCTAAACCTTCAACTAAATATTCTATTTTGTATGCTCGAATAGCTCATGTATCAACTAGGGTTGTCTGTATCTTCCATGTTAGGCGGGTTATTCTCAAGAGGAGTGGACTCCGCTCCTCACTCACGAGATAAATGGCTGGTCACCGGGATGCCCAGTCCCATGCTTTATGCAAAATAAATCAAAATAATTGCAAACAAAACTCCCCCTGGGACTCTTGTTAGTTGGAGGCACTCGTTGTTTCGAGCAAGCCCTGGATTGATGCTTGTTGGTGGAAGGGGGAGTATAAACTTTACCATTCTGTTTGGGAACCGCCTATAATGTGTGTAGCATGGAAGATACCGCCATCTCTTGGTTGTTATGTTGACAATGAAATTATACCGCTCAAAATATTATTCACCTCTGTTTCAAAACCGAGCTCTGGAACCTCTACAAATCCCTTCTTCCCTCTGTGAAGGGCCTATCTATTTACTTTTATGCTGAGTCATCATCTTCTTATTAAAAAGCACCAGTTGGAGAGCACCGCTGTCATTTGCATTCATTACTGTTAGTTTACATTGAGTATGACTTGACTGGATCTCTTTTACCATGAATTACAATGTCTAGTCAGTCCTTGGTCTTTAAAGGTGCTCTGCATTTATGTTTTGCGGTCTCAGAAAGGGCTAGCGAGATACCATCTTGTTATATCATTTTATGATTGTTTTGAGAAAGTGTTGTCATCCGAGATTTATTATTATGGCTCTCTAGTTGATTATGCTATTGATATGAGTAAACTTGAGACCTGAGCGTTATTGCAAATGTGGTTAGTTATAATCTTTGCTGAAAACTTGAATGCTGGCTTTACATATTTACAACAACAAGAGCAAACAGAGTTTGTAAAAGTTTTTCTTTATCACTTTCAGTTTGTCAACTGAATTGCTTGAGGACAAGCAAAGGTTTAAACTTGGGGGAGTTGATACGTCTGCAATGTATCTACTATTCCAAACACTTTTGCCCTGGACTCTAACTTGCATGATTTGAATGGAACTAACCCGGACTGACGCTGTTTTCAGCAGAATTGCCATGGTGTTATTTATGTGCAGAAACAAATGTTCTCGGAATGACCTGAAACTTCACGGAGCTACTTTTAATAAAATATGAAAAATACCTACAAAAGATGATGGCCAGGGGGCCCACCACCTCTCCACGAGGGTGGGGGCGCTCCCCCTACCTCGTGGGCCCCCTATTGCCTCTCCGACTCCAACTCCAACTCCATATATTGTGTTTCAGGGAGAAAAAAATCAGAGAGAAGAAATCATCGCGTTTTATGATATGGAGCCGCCGCCAAGCCCTAAAACCTCTCGGGAGGGCTGATCTGGAGTCCGTTCGGGGCTCCGGAGAGGGGAATCCGTCGCCATCGTCATCATCAACCATCCTCCATCACCAATTTCATGATGCTCACCGTCGTGCGTGAGTAATTCCATCGTAGTCTTGCTTGACGGTGATGGGTTGGATGGGATCTATCATGTAATCGAGTTAGTTTTGTTAGGGTTTGATCCCTAGTATCCACTATGTTCTGAGATTGATGCTGCTATGACTTTTCTATGCTTAATGCTTGTCACTAGGGCCCGAGTGCCATGATTTCAGATCTGAACCTATTATGTTTTCATCAATATATGAGTGTTCTTGATCCTATCTTGCAAGTCTATAGTCACCTATTATGTGTTATGATCTGTTAACCCCGAAGTGACAATAATCGGGATACTTACCGGTGATGACCGTAGTTTGAGGAGTTCATGTATTCACCATGTGTTAATGCTTTGTTCCGGTACTCTATTAAAAGGAGGCCTTAATATCCCTTAGTTTCCGTAAGGACCCCGCTGCCATTGGAGGGTAGGACAAAAGATGCCATGCAAGTTCTTTTCCATAATCACATATGACTATGTTCGGAATACATGCCTACATTATATCAATGAACTGGAGCTAGTTCTGTGTCACCCTAGGTTATGACTGTTACATGATGAACCGCATCCGGCATAATTCTCCATCACTGATCCATTGCCTACGAGCTTTCCATATATTGTTCTTCGCTTATTTACTTTTCCGTTGCTATTGCTATCATCACTACAAAATACCAAAAACATTACTTTTACTACTGTTACCTTTTGCTACCATTATCACTACTATCATATTACTTTGCTACTAAACACTTTGCTGCAGATATTAAGTTTCCAGGTGTGGTTGAATTGACAACTCAGCTGCTAATACTTGAGAGTATTCTTTGGCTCCCCTTGTGTCAAATCAATAAATTTGGGTTGAATACTTTACCCTCGAAAACTGTTGTGATCCCCTATACTTGTGGGTTATCACAACCCGATGTATTAAAGGCGTTGTCAATCCCTTTCGGGTAACGGTGCCACAAATTGGCAAACGAACGGGAATAAATTTTAGTTGATTGATAGATCGAACACCAAATAAAATAAAGTGCAGAAAGGTATTTTTGTACTTTTGGTTTAATAGATCTAGAAATAAAAGGCAAAGAAAATAGATCGCGAAGGCAAATAATATGAGAAAGAGACCCGGGGGCAGTAGGTTTTACTAGTGGCTTCTCTTGAGAGAAATAGCAAACGGTGGGTAAACAAATTACTGTTGGGCAATTGATAGAACTTCAAATAATCATGAAGATATCTAGGCAATGATCATTATATATGCATCACATCCAAGATTAGTAGACTGAGTCCTACCCGCATCTACTACTATTACTCCACACATCGACCGATATCCAGCATGCATCTAGTGTATTAAGTTCATGGAGAAACAGAGTAATGCAATAAGAATGATGACATGATGTAGACAAGATCTATTTATGTAGAAATATACCCCATTGTTTTATCCTTAGTAGCAACGATACATACGTGTCGGTTCCCCTTCTATCACTGGGATCAAGCACCGTAAGATCAAACCCACTACAAAGCACCACTTTCCATTGCAAGATAAATAGATCAAGTTGGCCAAACAAAACCCAAATATCGGAGAAGAAATACGAGGCTATAGGCAATCATGCATATAAGAGATCAAAGAAACTCAAATATCTTTCGTGGATAAAAAGAGATAGATCCGATCATAAACTCAAAGTTCATCGGATCCCAACAAACACACCGCAAAAAAGAGTTACATCATATGGATCTTCAAAAGACCATTGTATTGAGATTCAAACGAGAGAGGGGAATCCATCTAGCTACTAACTACGGACCCAAAGGTCTACAAAGAACTACTCACACATCATCAGAGAGGCACCAATGGAAGTGGTGAACCCCTCCATGATGGTGTCTAGGTTGGATATGGTGATTCTGGACTCTACGATGGATGGAATTGATTTTCATCTACTCCCCTAGGGTTTTTGGAATATTGGGGTATTTATAGAGTAAAGAGGCGGTCCGGGGGCACTCGAGGTGGGCACAACCCACTAGTGCATGCATGGGCCTCCAAGCGCGCCCTGGTGGGTTGTGCTCCCCTCGGAGCAGCCCCAAGGTGCTTCTTCGGCCCATTGGATGTCTTCTGGTCCAAAAAAATCCACAAAAAGTTTCACTGTGTTTGGACTTCATTTGGTATTGATTACCTGCGATGTAAAAACATGCAAAAAACAGCAACTGACACTTGGCACTATGTCAATAGGTTAGTACCAAAAAATGATATAAAATGATTATAAAACATCCAAGAATGATAATATAACAACATGGAACAATAAAAAATTATAGATATGTTGGAGACGTATCAGATAGCCACGGAGTCAAAGCTAGCTTATTGCAGTTAAACTCTACAGTCCCCTTGTAGCGACCCGACATCAGACGGTCAAGTCTCTGTGCTTAAGTGTCATCCCTGGATCGGTATGCTGACACACACCATACTCGAGGATTTATAACAGAGGTAAATCACATGTATACAGTAACGTAAATACTATTTCCTCAATCCAAATAGCGGAAGTAACAACAAGGTTGTGGATTCCCATCAACACCAACGACAAAGTTGAGTGTAGACATCGTAACCCTAACATATCACTTACTCGTTGTAAGATTCCTGCAACATGAGATGTTGCAGCCATGTAGGTCAGTACATTGAATGTACTGGCAATTTCACACTATAGAGCTATGCTGAATAATGGCTACCAATACATGCATATTTGGCTGGTGGAGGCTCTAAGTTTAACATTTGCATAAAGCTAATTTTTCCCTACAACAAAGAAATATATTTTATATAGCTACAAACTTGGTTGATAGTTATTGAGAAGGTTCCTCCAACTCAATCCCAAGTTAACAGTAACAATCCAACAAGTTTATTAAGTAAAGTGATGAGATCAAATCAATAATTCAAGTACCAGATACTCAAGATGTCCATAACCGAGGACACGACTAATCATGATTGGTTTGTACACTCTGAAGAGGTTTGCGCACTTTTCCCCACAAGAGTCGATCTCCTCCGTTGGATTTCTCACACTATATGATATTTGAGAAACGGATGACCGAGACATAGTCTTTCCGAAGAGGTCCCCTTAACCGATAGATAGGCTAGTACACCTACAATCCCCTACATCTGCTAGCCCATCATGGAAAGGTTTCCCACAACTTACTCAACTATGCCAGAGCCCATAATGGCTTGTGGCTGCACACGGAAGTTTCCAGCATGAATAATCTTATGATCCCTTTGAGACAGGGTAGCATTACATCGGGTGATCAAGCGGGTACTCCGGGATCCCTGTGGGCAAGCACTGGGTTCTCCTGGTGCCCGGACAACCGCTGGGTGCTCCAGGGTGCCCCAATCAATCCACCCAGATGTGTATTAAAGTAGCCACCTTAAGTTAAACCTTAGTTAACAATAACTCTCACATCTTTCATGAATCTCACATACCAATCCACGTCTACGAGCATAGCAAAGTAGTGCAAGCATAATGCAATAACACCCTGGGTTTGAATGCAAGACTATAGGTTCCTACCTCGTCAACTACTTCCCAATACCCACATGTTATCAAATCCTACTCATGCAATGTTTGAGGGTTGAAACTAATGCATAAAAACTGGGTATGAAAAGTATGATCAAAGTGTGAACTTGCCTTGTACTGTTAATGAAGATGATTCACACTCATAACTCCTGATAGTTCTACTCGTCACACTCCGTTCAATCTATCGTGAGCAAGCAATTGCATACATAAGCACTCATGCAAAAGAATTGAAGAAAAGACTTCGGAAAACTTTGAAAACAAGCAATTAACTCTTGCAAAAGAAAACAATTTCTAACATTGCCAAAATTGGGTGGATTTGGTCTTATCCGAAAGTCTAGGTCAAGAGCTTCAATTAGCAAAAAGGATCAACTGAATCGGAGTTATAAAACTCGAGTTATGATCAAAAGAAGTTTGAATTCAAATCTGTTTGAAAACAAATTTTAAACTTTCAAAAATTTGTTTAAGTTGGTTATCTGGATAGAGGAGATCATAACGAAGAAGTGGTGTTGGTTTTGTTGGATTTGGACAAACGGTTGGAAAGGTGTGCTTGTTTGAAAACCAGGGGCTAATCTGTAAATAAAATATTCACGGATGGGTCCCTGGCCAAAATTAAACTGAAAAAGAAAAACCTATCTAACGAACGCTCGTTTTCTAAACCTAACCAATGTACGTTCTCTAAATAAGTAAACCTAAACAAAACCGGTTTTATATAAAAACCCGATCTAGGGTTTTTTTAAACCGAAAATAAACCGGGGTGGTTACCGGTTTGGATGACGGTTCGGGTCGACGGCGGCGAGGCAGACGGCGGCGGTGGCTTCAACGTCGGACGACGAGGTGACGAGGCATGGTTTGGCAGCGGCGAGGCGCGGGCGGTGGCGGCGCGGGACGACACACATGCGAGCGACGACGACGCAAGCGAGCGGAGAGGCGACGGTGCGCGGCAGCGGCGGCGCAAGGAGGCGGCGAGCGGCTGCGGATCGGGATGCGGCAGCGGCGGGAGTAGAGAGAGGGGGGAAGCCGGCCTCGGCTTTTAAAGGCCAGGGGCCTCGGGAGGCGTGGGAGAGGGGCAAGGCGCGGCGGCGCCGGACTCCGAGAGAGTCCCGGTCAGCCACGGGTAAGAAAGGCGGTGCGAGGCTAGGCCGCGGCCTCGCTGGGAACTGGGTCGGCCCAGTTGGCGGGGAAAGAAGGTTTTTTAAACAATTTTACAGACAAATAAAATAAATCAAATAAGATAAAAATACTATAGGCATATAATATATCAAAATTTTCAGAAAAATATTTTCTACAACATTCACATTTTTAGCGTCAAATAAATTCCTCAAAAATTTAAATAAAGCAAAAAGTGATACAACTCTAATAAAACCCAGTAAAGATCTTTTTAAAAATACCAAAATGATTTCAAATTTATTTCTCTCCAATTTTCTACCGTCGGGAATCATTTTACCCTATTTTCCATATATTTTATTTTTGGAGAAAAATAATTTGAATAAAACCCAAATAACTCCAAATTGAAAATAATTTCAAAGGGACTTTAAATTTGATTTCTTTTAAACTTACAACTCATATTTCATATGTTTGAAGAAGTCATTTTATCTTCTCTCATGAAAATCATTGAGTTGCTTAAAGTTTTTGAATTTGATTTTTTTCAAATGGAATTCAAATCTTTTCAAAACTCTTTTCATTAATTTAAATGGAAGAAGTCATATCATCTTCACTCCAGGGTTTTGTAATGAAATGAATTTCAATTCATGGAGATGCAAAAATGAAAGTTTGGGAAAGTCCTTTTATTCCCTCTCATTCAACTTTCAAAAATGTTTCAAATTTCACTCAATTTCAGACAAGCAAACATACCACAATCAAACAATCAATCAAAACTATTTAATTAATATAACATTCCAAAATTTAGAATTTTGGGATGTTACAAACCTACCACCCTTAAAATGAATCTCGCCCTCGAGATTTAGAGAGGCTAGCAAGAAATAGGTTAGGTTCGGGGTCTTCTCAAGATCCATCAATCATCACAGGGGGTATGGGGTGCTACCACCCTTAGGAACATGGTTACAGTTCCATCGAAACTCATATACTCCATCCTTATTGATGACAGGGTCGATCTTCTCAGATTTTCAGGATAATTCCTTCTCTGGCTCTTCTGGTAGTGGCATAATCTTTTTCCTCAATTCCTGTGTCCATTTCATCTTGGTACGGTACTTCTATGACTGGGCCTTCTTATCTGACAGGTCTGGCGCAAATACTAAACAACTATCGATATCTCATGGTGGTCATCAATTTATGGTTTCTCCTATAGGAAATGGGTCTGGGTTGAACCTCACCATATGACCTACGATTGGCAACACCTGCCTTGTACAAGGAGAAAAATTGTCATACCATTCTAAGGTTTAAACAAGGTTTTGATATCGTCGTCTCTCTACTATGGGTAAGTCACTCAGATTTACCATCCCATATAGCAAAGCGAATAATAAGAGTAAGTCGGTATGGTGATCAATCCATCCTGCACCCAAATCATTACCTTGTATATGGTTTAGCAAATCTCGCATTCTAACACTCGGTCATCCTCACAAGCATTGCAGAATTTCTATGTCGACGAACCAAGTTCGGATAAATCCATGGATTCTGCAAGCCAAACAAACATCTATCGTTCCTTCACAACTCTCGTGTTTTTGCGTTACTCCTATAAGATCGTCTATTGGTAAAGTCGTAACTTATTCCAAGGTTTTTCCTTCAGTAAGAGTGTGCTTGCTTCTTGGCAGGTCCTGGGGCCAGTGGGTTATGGCCCATCTCATCACTTGTAAACCTTGAGCTCATCCTCGGGGGTAGCTGGTCATTATTCCAACATCCACCTTCCTGGCATTCTTAAATCCATCCAATTGTACTGTCTCCCTTCCTTCTATTGGTACCAAACTAATACGTGATTACTCAGACTCATCATAGAGTTACAATTGCTCCATATTACCAACATTATACCTCCTCTATATCCAATAGTACTTCATCTCTTCATACTCTTGGGATACCCCACATATCGAGATAAAACTCGTACTTATTTTATCCGAAGTCCACTCCATGGAATATCATTATCTTTTCCAGGGGTCAAGTGCCCTCACAGGGTACTACCATACTTCAAATGCACAAATCTTCCATAGACCATACTTCTCATATCCTTGAAAATGTTTAAAATCTTTCTTCATAGAGTAACTACTCATAAAATCCAAATAAGTACCAACGATGCTAACTTTATTGATTCTCAAATTCTTACAATCTCCTGCATTTCCATTACATGCCTCAACTCAACACCTCAATATAAAAGAATTGTTCACACTACTACTATATTTCTTTTGTTGCAAACGCAACTATTTAGCACAAGTCTCCTTCTCCTTGGGACAATCTCTGGCAAAGTGGACTGCTTCATTACAGCAGAAACATGTTACTTCTGACAAGTCTTGAGGTTTCCTTGTGATTTCAAAGCCTCCTTGGGTCCTCGGCTTCCTTTTTGGGCAACCGCTGAAGTAGTGCCATGACTCCTTGCACCTGAAACAGGTGATATGACTCAGGTCTTTCCTGGAATCCAATCTACTTCTCTTCCTGGATTTTTCCGTTCCAAACAGGGCTTCTATTTCCTGTGGGTCATACTCTACTTCTTCTATCGGGAATTCTACTAGGTCCCCATTCAGAAAATTTTGGGAGATGTGTCCTTCTTCTCCACATGAATAGCATGACTTGGTGCAGGGTTTAATTGGGTCTGCTTTGGGTGTGTCCTCCACCTCTTCCTTCATCACTTGTTCTTCTAAAATTTCCATGAGGGCTCCTTTCATTGCTTCTTTCTTCTATTGGATGGTTCTTTGAACCACGGGGTAAATGTGACACTAAGAAGGGTAGTGGGTAGTCCCTCCACACAAGAAACAAGTAATCTGCCTAGTTGGGCATTCTTCATCTGGGTCACTTTCTTCACAATGAGGGCATTCATCCTTGTGTTTTGTTATGGTTGTGTCCTATTTCTCCACAAAGCTTGCATGCACAAGGTTTCTTCACATCATTTCCATAAGGCTTCAACTTCTGGGACACAAGACGAGACTTTAGCAGAGTCAACTTAAATTCTTCCCAAGTGGTTACTCCTTGCCATCCATTGATGGTTTGGTACATCCTCCACCAAGTAGCAGCACCTCTTTCAAAGCACTGAAGAGCATTCTGGGTCATATCCTTTCTGGCTATAGGGTTATTCTTCATGTGATCTTCCCTGTTCTGAATCCATCGATCTGTCTCCAATTGAGTCATCGGTCCATAAAGTATGAGTTCATCTCCATTTATCCTCTATTGGGTCCAGGGTTTCGGGGTGAGATAAGAGATATAGAGAGGGATACACACAATACAAATAATATTTTTGAAGAGACATATTTCATTTGTGGTTGTCGTAAAAACATCAAACAAATAACAGCTCATAATCGTCGCATCTAACGTGGGTATATAACAGGGGTTTGGTCTTCTAAAGGTCAATAAATCTTCAAAGTTATCAAACTCTTCCAGTCTTGTTCATGTTCTGATGGCTTCTTCCGATCGTGCTTGTCCTTCTCAAGTTCTTTTGCCAGATCATTTCTGTTGACGCGAAGTCTCTCGTGACCTCCTTTAATATTCTGGAGTTGTGTTCCAAACTTCTAGGTTTCAACATCCTTGGCATGAACCATGGTCTTACTGTCCTTCAGTTCCTGATGAATCTCCGGTATCTCGAGGTTTTGCTCCTCCCGATTGGCTACTTTCAGCTTCTGGGTCATGAGTTCTTCATGAAATGCTCCTTGTCAAATATAGCTTCCTGCAGGTCCATCGTAAACTTCTTGATGTAATACTCCAGATCCCGGTGATACACTAGCTAAGGTTAAAACTTCATCTTTTGCTAATAGGTGCTCCATTAGCCCTTTGTCATCCAAACCTTCCGAAGAAATGCATGCTAACTCAGCACGGTGACAATAACATAAGTGGGCGATAACATCATGGATAGTCGTGTTTATGTCCTTGTCATTGCCATGAGCTATCATACCATAGTTGATATCTCCTGCCTTAGCATTTTCTTGACGGCCAAAAACTTGAGTCATGACGCTCCATGTTCTGGTCTTTCCCCGACACACCTTGATCTCAGGTATTGGCAGCTTCAATAGTTTGTCCAGTTCCATAAGGCTGGACCATAGGAAAAGTCTTCGTAGTGTTGGCTTTGGTTTAGGGTGAAGCTCTTCATCTAAAATATGTAAGCGAGGGGTTCTTCAGTAAAGAAATTCAGAAGGGTACGAGAATAACTTAAGTGGATCCTATCAGAGCCTTCCAGGTCACTTCACTCTGGGAATTCTTCAGAGCCTTCAAATTTTCCGAGTCTTCGGAGTCTCCAACCGTTGTAGTTTCCATTACTCTAATGCACGGTAAAATCCTATTCATTCCGAAGTGGTCTTAGTTGTCCGATATCTTGTACTTCTTGGAGTGGTCTCATCAATCGAATCTTCGCGTGGTCAAAAGGGGAAAGGGGTATGGTCTAACTCTTTGAGATGAGAGGAAATAGCTTAGAAAAGATGAGAGTTAAGGGGTCTCTTTTGAAAATAAAGGTTTTAGAGAAAATCTTTCCTATGGGCTTGCTAGTTTCTAGGGGTCACGTCCTACAGTCAACATGTGCTCTGATACCATCTTGTAGCGACCCGACCTCAGACGGTCAAGTCTCTGTGCTTAAGTGTCATCCCTGGATCAGTATGCTGACACGCACATTACTCGAGGATTTATAACAGAGGTAAATCACATGTATAAAGTAATGTAAATACTATTACCTCAATCCAAATAGCGGAAGTAACAACAAGGTTGTGGGTTCCCATCAACACCAACGAAAAAGTTGAGTGTAGACATCGTAACCCTAACGTATCACTTACTCATCGTAAGATTCCTGCAACATGAGATGTTGCAGCCATATAGGTCAGTACATTGAATGTACTGGCAATTTCACACTGTAGAGCAATGCTAAATAATGGCTATCACTACATGCATATTTGGCTGGTGGAGGCTCTAAGTTTAACATTTGCATAAAGCTATTATTTCCCTACAACAAAGAAATATATTTTATATAACTACAAAGTTGGTTGATAGTTATTGAGAAGTTTCCTCCAACTCAATCCCTAGTTAACAGTAACAGCCCAACAATTTTATTAAGTAAAGTGATGAGATCAAATCAATAATTCAAGTACCAGATACTCAAGATGTCCATAACCGGGGACACGACTAATCATGATTAGTTTGTACACTCTACAGAGCTTTGCACACTTTTCCCCACAAGACTAGATCTCCTCTGTTGGGTTTCACGCACTACATGATGTTTGTGAAACGGATGACTAAGACACAGTCTTTCCGAAGAGGTCCCCTTAACCGATAGATAGGTCGGTACACCTACGACCCCCTACATCTGCTAGCCCATCATGGAAAGGTTTCCCACAACTTACTCAACTATGCTATAGCCCATAATGGCATGTGGATGCACACAGATGTTTCCAGCATGAATAATCTTATGATCCCTTTGAGCCTAGCTGGCATTCCATAGGGTGATCACGCGGGTACTCCGAGATCCCCTTGGGCAAGCACTGGGTTCTCCAGGTGCCGGGACAACCACTGGGTGCTCCAGGGTGTCCCAACCAATCTGCTCAGATGTGTATTAAAGTAGCCACCTTAAGTTAAACCTTAGTTAACAATAACTCTCACATCTTTCATGAAACTCACATACCAATCCACGTCTACGAGCAGAACAAAGTAGTGCAACCATAACGCAATAACACCCGGGGTTTGAATGCAAGACTATAGATTCCTACCTCATCAACTACTTCCCAATACCCACATGTTATCAAATCCTACTCATGCAATGTTTGAGGGTTGAAACTAATGCATAAAAGCTGGGTATGAAAAGTATGATCAAAGTGTGAACTTGCCTTGTATTGTTGATGAAGATGATTCGCACTCATAACTCCTCATAGTTCTACTCGTGCCTCCTAGTGCTTCCACTAAGCCATGGTAATTCTCTACTGCTCCAGAACACATAGATTGACCAGCATGTGTCCTTCTTTGCTCATGTGTTTGTCCCGAGAAATGTCGTGGTGTTTGATACGTCTCCAATGTATCTATAATTTTTGATTGTTCCATGCTATATTATATTCTGTTTTGGACATTATTGGGCTTTATTATACACTTTTATATTATTTTTGGAACTAAACTATTAACCGGAGGCCCAGCCCAGAATTGCTGTTTTTTTGCCTATTTTAGGGTTTCGCAGGAAAAAGAATACCAAATGGAGTCTAAACGGAATGAAACCTTCGGGAACTTGATTTTCGGAACAAACATGATCCAGAGGACTTGGACCCTACGTCAAGCAATCAACGAGGAAGGCACGAGGTAGGGGGGCAAGCCTACCCCCCCCCAGGCGCGCCCTCCACCCTCGTGGGCCCCCTGTTGCTCCAGCGACATACTCCTTCCTCCTATATATACCTACGTACCCCGAAACTACCAGATACGGAGCCAAAACCCTAATTCCACCGCCGTAACTTCCTGTATCCATGAGATCCCATCTTGGGGCCTTTTCGGGAGCTCCGCTGGAGGGGGCATCGATCACAGAGGGCTTCTACATCAACACCATAGCCCCTCCGATGAAGTGTGAGTAGTTTACTTCAGACCTACGGGTCCATAGTTATTAGCTAGATGGCTTCTTCTCTCTTTTTTGGATCTCAATACAAAGTTCTCCCCCTCTCTTGTGGAGATCTATTCGATGTAATCTTCTTTTGCGGTGTGTTTGTTGAGACCGATGAATTGTGGGTTTATGATCAAGTTTATCTATGAACAATATTTGAATCTTCTCTGAATTCTTTTATGTATGATTGGTTATCTTTGCAAGTCACTTCGCATTATCAGTTTGGTTTGGCCTAGTAGATTGATCTTTCTTGCAATGGGAGAAGTTCTTAGCTTTGGGTTCAATCTTGCGGTGTCCTTTCCCAGTGACAGTAGGGGCAGCAAGGCACGTATTGTATTGTTGCCATCAAGGATAACAAGATGGGGTTTATATCATATTGCATGAGTTTATCCCTCTACATCATGTCATCTTGCTTAAAGCGTTACTCTGTTCTCTTGAACTTAATACTCTAGATGCATGCTGGATAGCGGTCGATGTGTGGAGTAATAGTAGTAGATGCAGGCAGGAGTCGGTGTACTTGTTTCGGACATGATGCCCATATACATGATCATACCTAGATATTCTCATAACTATGCTCAATTCTGTCAATTGCTCAACAATAATTTTTCACCCACCGTAAATACTTATGCTCTTGAGAGAAGCCACTAGTGAAACCTATGGCCCTCGGGTCTATCTTCCATCATATTAATCTTCCAATACTTAGTTATTTCCTTTGCCATTTATTTTACTTTGCATCTTTATCATAAAAATACCAAAAATATTATCTTATCATATCTATCAGATCTCACTCTCGTAAGAGACCTTGTAGGGATTGACAACCCCTTATCGCGTTGGTTGCGAGGATTTATTTGTTTGTGTAGGTGCGAGGGACCTGTGAGCGACCTCCTACTGGATTGATACCTTGGTTCTCAAAAACTGAGGGAAATACTTACGCTGCTTTGTTGCATCACCCTTTCCTCTTCAATGGAAAACCAACGCAGTGCTCAAGAGGTAGCAAGAAGGATTTCTGGCACCGTTGCCGGGGAGGTTCGCGCAAGACAAGTCAAGATTTGACTCCCGACAACGAGTCACTTGTGGCATCGTTGCAAGTCAAGACATACCAAGTACCCATCACAAACCCTTATCTCCCGCATTACATTATTTGCCATTTGCCTCTCGTTTTCCTCTCCCCCACTTCACTCTTGCCGTTTTATTCGCCCTCTCTCTCCATCCTCCCTCTCTTTCTCTATTTGCCTCTTTTTGCCCGTTTCTTGTTTGTTTGTGTGTTGGTTTGCTTGCTTGTCATTATGGCTAGTCCCCTATCTTCTCCATTGTCTCCCGAAAATGAAGTTCTTAATGTTAAGCAAAGGGAAGGAGAAAACCTAAAAGATGCTTGGTATAGAATTTTCAATGCTCAAAATAGATCTACCAGGAAGCAATCTACTTCTATTCTTCTCCGCAATTTTATGTGGGTGCTATTCCTTGGCACAGATATGTCCTTGATACCATTGCTGGAGGGAATTTCTTGGGTAGCCACATTTTTTATTCCTATAATTCTATGATAGATTTGTTTGGCTCACCCCCTCATTTGGTTAATGGAACTATGTTAACTTTGGAGCATGTAATGCAAAAACATGAAATTATTGAAAATAAAGTTGCTACCGTTGAGTTAATTGAAAATTTAGATAAAAAGGTCCACAACCAAATTACCCAATATGGATCTAAAGTAGGGGTAACTTTGAAAAATATTAAAGAGAAGGAACCTATAGTTAATGAAAGAATAAATCATGATTCCATTAGAATCGATAAACTTGAGGGTATCATTACCAACTTGGGAACCACTTTTTCGTCCGTAAAGAATACTCCAAGTCCTTCAACTAAAATTTCCAAGCTTATGTATGTTCCTAAAAATAAGGGTGAATCCTCTAGCAAAGAAACTGCGGATCTTAAATCTATAAGTATTCATCCTAATCTTTTTGCTATCATTAAGGAACCATTTGATACTAATGATTGTTTCGATCTTGTGCCTAGAAGTTTGATTATTGATAAAAGGAAAGAAACTCCTAAAGATGATAGATGTCTCATTAAAGAACTACCAACTAAAGATACCTAGATCTATCCTTGCTTTTATGCCTAGCTAGGGGCGTTAAACGATAGCGCTTGTTGTGAGGCAACCCAATTTTATTTTTATTCCTTGATTTTGGCTACTGTTTAGTAATAAATAATTTATCTAGCCTCTGTTTTGATTATGTTTTTTGTGTTTAATTAGTGTTTGTGCCAAGTAGAACCGTTGGGAAGACTTGGGGAAAGTCTTTTTAATCTTGCTGTAAAAAACAGAAACTTTAGTGCTCACGAGAATTGCTGCCATTTTTATTTGGGAAGTGATATTTAGTTAATTCTTTCTGAAGATGATTAACAGATAAATTCCTAACGTCCATAAATTTATTTTAGAATTTTTGGGGTTCCAGATCTTCCGTAAGATACAGATTACTACAGACTGTTCTATTTTTGACAGATTCTGTTTTTCATTTGTTGTTTGCTTATTTTGATGAATCTATGGCTAGTAAAATAGTTTATAAACCATAGAGAAGTTGGAATACAGTAGGTTTAACACCAATATAAATAAAGAATGAGTTCATTAGAGTACCTTGAAGTAGTGTTTTGTTTTCTTTCGCTAACGGAGCTCATGAGATTTTCTACTTTAAGTTTTGTGTTGTGAAGTTTTCAAGTTTTGGGTAAAAGATTTGATGGATTATGGAACAAGGATTGGAAAGAGTCTAAGTTTGGGGATGCCAATGGCACACCAAGATAATCTAAGGACACCTAAAATCCAAAGCTTGGGGACGCCCCGGAAGGCATCCCCTCTTTCGTCTACTTCCATCGGTAACTTTACTTGGAGCTATATTTTTATTTACCACATGATATGTGTTTTGCTTGGAGCGTCTTGTGTTATTTCAGTCTTTATTTGTTATTTTTCCACAATCATCCTTGCTGTACACACCTTTTGAGAGAGACACACATGATTGGGAAATTGTTAGAATACTCCATGTGCTTCACTTATATCTTTTGAGTTATATAGTTTTTGCTCTAGTGCTTCACTTATATCTTTTAGAGCACGTCGGTGGATTTGTTTTATAGAAACTATTGTTCTCTCATGATTCACTTAGATTATTTTGAGAGTCCTACAAAACAGCATGGTAATTTGCTTTAATTATGTTAGGCATTCAAGATTAATAAAAATTTTCTTATGAGTGTGTTGAATACTATGAGAAGTTTGATACTTGATAATTGTTTTGAGATATGGAGATGGTAATATTAGAGTCATGCTAGTAGAGTAGTTGTGAATTTGAGAAATACTTCTGTTAAAGTTTGTGATTCCTGTAGCATGTACGTATGGTGAACCGTTATGTGATGAAGTCAGAGCATGATTTATTTATTGATTGTCTTCCTTATGAGTGGCGGTCGGGGACGAGCGATGGTCTTTTCCTACCAATCTATCCCCCTAGGAGCATGCGCGTAATAATTTGCTTTGATAACTTGTAGATTTTTGCAATAAGTATATGAGTTCTTTATGACTAAGGTTGAGTCCATGGATCATACGCACTTTTCTTCCTTCCACCATTGCTAGCCTCTCTAATACCGCGCACCTTTCGCCAGTATCATACACCCACCATATACCATCCTCAAAACATCCACCATACCTACCTATCATGGCATTTCCATAGCCATTCCGAGATATATTGCCATGCAACTTTCCACTGTTCCGTTTACTATGACACGCTCCATCACTGTCATATTGCTTTGCATGATCATGTAGTTGACATTGTATTTGTGGCAAAGCCACCGTTCATAATTCTTTCATACATGTCACTCTTGATTCATTGCATATCCCGGTACACCGCCAGAGGCATTCACATAGAGTCATATTTTGTTCTAAGTATTGAGTTGTAGTTGTTGAGTTGTAAGTAAATAAAAGTGTGATGATCATCATTTTTAGAGCATTGTCCCAAGTGAGGAAAGGATGATGGAGACTATGATTCCCCCACAAGTCGGGATGAGACTCCGGACGAATAATAATAATAATAAAAGGCCAAAGAAGCCCAAATAAAAAAGTCCATAAAAATGCCCAAATAAAAAATATGAGAGAAAAAGAGAGAAGGGGCAATGCTACTATCATTTTACCACACTTGTGCTTCAAAGTAGCACCATGATCTTCATAATAGAAAGTCTCCTATGTTATCACTTTCATATACTAGTGGGAATTTTTCATTATAGAACTTGGCTTGTATATTCCAATGATGGGCTTCCTCAAAATGCCCTAGGTCTTCGTGAGCAAGCGAGTTGGATGCACACCCACTTAGTTCCTTTTGTTGAGCTTTCATATACTTATAGCTCTAGTGCATCCGTTGCATGGCAATCCCTACTCACTCACATTGATATCTGTTGATGGGCATCTCCATAGCCCGTTGATATGCCTAGTTGATGTGAGACTATCTTTCCCCTTTTTTGTCTCCTCCACAACCACCATTCTATTCCACCTAAAGTGCTATGTCCATGGCTCACGCTCATGTATTGCGTGAAGATTGAAAAAGTTTGAGAACACCAAAAGTATGAAACAATTGCTTGGCTTGTCATCGGGGTTGTGCATGATTTAAATACTTTGTGTGGTGAAGATAGAGCATAGCCAGACTATATGATTTTGTAGGGATAACTTTCTTTGGCCATGTTATTTTGAAGAGACATAATTGCTTAGTTAGTATGCTTGAAGTATTATTATTTCTATGTCAATATTGAACTTTTCTCTTGAATCTTTTAGATCTAAATATTCATAACACAATTAAGAAGAATTGCATTGAAATTATGCCAAGTAGCATTCCACATCAAAATTCTATTTTTATCATTTACCTACTCGAGGACGAGTAGGAATTAAGCTTGGGGATGCTTGACATGTCTCCAACGTATCTATAATTTTTGATTGTTCCATGCTATATTATATTCTATTTTGGACATTATTGGGCTTTATTATACACTTTTATATTATTTTTGGGGCTAACCTATTAATCGGAGGCCCAACCCAGAAATATTGTTTTTTGCCTATTTTAGGGTTTCGCAGAAAAAGAATACAAACGGAGTCCAAACGGAATGAAACCTTCAGGAACGTGATTTTCGGAACGAACATGATCCATAGGACTTGGACCCTACGTCAAGCAATCAACGAGGAAGGCACGAGGTAGGGGCGCGCCTACCCCCAGGTGCGCCCTCCACCCTCGTTGGCCCCCTGTTGCTCCATCGACATACTCCTTCCTCCTATATATACCTACGTGCCCCTAAACTACCAGATACGGAGCCAAAACCCTAAATCCACCGCTGTAACTTTTTGTATCCACGTGATCCCATCTTGGGGCCTTTTTCGGAGCTCCGCCGGAGGGGGCATCGATCACGGAGGGCTTCTACATCAACACCATAGCCCCTCCAATGAAGTGTGAGTAGTTTACTTCAGAACTACGGGTCCATAGTTATTAGCTAGATGGCTTCTTCTCTCTTTTTGGATCTCAATACAAAGTTCTCCCCCTCTCTTGTGGAGATCTATTCGATGTAATCTTCTTTTGCGATGTGTTTGTTGAGACCGATGAATTGTGGGTTTATGATCAAGTTTATCTATGAACAATATTTGAATCTTCTCTGAATTCTTTTATGTATGATTGGTTATCTTTGCAAGTCTCTTCGAATTATCAGTTTGGTTTGGCCTACTAGATTGATCTTTGTTGCAATGGGAGAAGTGCTTGGCTTTGGGTTCAATCTTGCGGTGTCCTTTCCCAGTGACAGTAGGGGCAGCAAGGCACGTATTGTATTGTTGCCATCGAGGATAACAAGATGGGGTTTATATCATATTGCATGAGTTTATCCCTCTAAATCATGTCATCTTGCTTAAAGCATTACTCTGTTCTCTTGAACTTAATACTCTAGATGCATGCTGGATAGCAGTCGATGTGTGGAGTAATAGTAGTAGATGCAGGCAAGAGTCTGTCTACTTGTTTCGGACGTGATGCCTATATACATGATCATACCTAGATATTCTCATAACTATGCTCAATTTTGTCAATTGCTCAACAGTAATTTGTTCACCCACCGTAAATACTTATGCTCTTGAGAGAAGCCACTAGTGAAACCTATGGCCCCCGGGTCTATCTTTCAACATATTAATCTTCCAATACTTAGTTATTTCCTTTGGAATTTATTTTACTTTGCATCTTTATCATAAAAATACCAAAAATATTATCTTATCATATCTATCAGATCTCACTCTCGTAAGTGACCGTGTAGGGATTGACAACCCCTTATCGCGTTGGTTGCGAGGATTTATTTGTTTGTGTAGGTGCGAGGGACTTGTGCGCGGCCTCCTACTGGATTGATACCTTGGTTCTCAAAAATTGAGGGAAATACTTACGCTACTTTGCTGCATCACCCTTTCCTCTTCAAGGGAAAACCAACGCAGTGCTCAAGAGGTAGCAGTGTTTACCGGAGTCCTTTGTAGCCTCGCTATGACTCGGTTACACTCAATGCTAAATGACATGTGCATTGTTTCTGGGTCATGTATGCCTATCCCTGTAAGTTCGTGCCACATTGGTTTAGGACTAGTCATGTCGGCCTAGGTTCTCTGTCATATATGTGAGCCAAAAGGCGCAAAAGGTCTCGGCCAAGGTAAGGCTGCATCCATGGGGATACCATGCATAGGCCGCAAAGTGATATCATGTGTTACCTGCTAGATCGGTGTGACCAAGGATCGGGGTCCTGACAATTACTCCATGCGGTACATACTGCTTTGTGTGCATGCCTTTCGGATTAAAGAGTGCCAGAGCGTCATTTGTAAGGGTTGTGCAAGTTGGTTTTGGCTCTCAACTACACAGAAATGTGGAAGCCTATATGGAGGATATAGTGGTCAAAACCAGGCACAAGGATTCCTTGATCCAAGATTTAGAAGAGACAACTTGAAGCTCAACCTTGAGAAGTGCATGTTTGGTGTTCCATCCGGCAAGCTTCTCGAGTTCTTTGTATCTCAGCGTGGAGTTGAAGCCAACCCCGACAAGATCAAGGCGATTGAGTAGTTGGAGGCAACGAAGCGCATCAAGGACGTAAGGCGTCTTGCTAGTTGTGTAGCATGTCTAAGAAGGTTCATCTCCAAGTCAGCTGAGTGCGCCTTGCCATTTTTCAAAACCTTGAAAAAGGCAGGTCCAATGCAGTGGACCCCTGAGGTAGGTGTTGCGCTCCAAGACTTGAAGGAGCACCTCTCCTCTCCACCAGTACTAGTTGCGCCAATACCACGGGAGCCGTTGATGTTGTACTTAGCGGCAACCAATCAACTGGTCAGCGTTGCACTAGTGGCCGAGAGGGAAGCAAAAGATAAAGAGTAGCAACCACAGAGCCTCAAGCCGACAAGCCAGAATCTTTTCCGACAAGGTGAGTGATACATCTCCGTCGTATCTATAATTTTTGATTGTTCCATGCCAATATTATACAACTTTCATATACTTTTGGCAACTTTTTATACTATTTTTGGGACTAACATATTGATCAAGTGCCCAGTGCCAGTTCATGCTTGTTGCATGTTTTCTGTTTCGCAGAAAATCCATATCAAAAGGATTCCAAACGGGATAAAAACTGACAGATATTTTTTTGCAATATATGTGAATTTTGGGAAGTGAAATCAACGCGAGACGATGCTCGAGGGGCCCACGAGGCAGGGGGGCGTGCCCCAGGGGGGCAGGTGCGCCCCTGACCCTCATGGCCACCCCATAAGGCGGTTGGTGCCCTTCTTTCGCGCAAGAAAGCTAATATCCGAATAAAAATCTTGTCCAAAATTCAGCCCAATCGGAATTACGGATCTCCAGGAATTTAAGAAACGGTGAAGGGGCAGAATCTGGAATGCAGAAACAGAGAGAGACAGAGAGACAAATCCAATCTCGAAGGGGCTCTCACCCCTCCCATGCCATGGAGGCCATGGACTAGAGGGGAAACCCTTCTCCCATCTAGGGAGAAGGACAAGGAATAAGAAGAATAAGGGAGGCTCTCTCCCCCTCTCTTCCGGTGGCGCCAGAACACCGCCGGGGCCATCATCATCACCGCAATCTACACCAACAACTTCACCGCCATCATCACCAACTCTCCCCCCTCTATGCAGCGGTGTAACCCCTCTTTTACCTGCTGTACTCTCTACTTAAACATGGTGCTCAACACTGTATATTATTTCCCAATGATGTAGGGCTATTCTATGATGTTTGAGTAGATCCGTTTTGTCCTATGGGTTAAGTGATGATCGTGATTGGTTTGAGTTGCATGTTTTATTATTGGTGCTGTCATATGGTGCTCTCCGTGTCGCGCAAGCATGAGGGATCCCCGCTGTAGGTTTGCAATATGTTCATGATTTGCTTATGGTGGGTGGCGTGAGTGGTAGAAACACAGACCCGAGTAAGTAGGTTGTTTGTGTATGGGAATAAAGAGGACTTCATGCCTTATAATGATATGGTTGGGTTTTACCTTAATGATCTTTAGTAGTTGCGGATGCTTGCTAGAGTCCCAATCATAAGTGCATATGATCCAAGAAGAGAAAGTATGTTAGCTTACGCCTCTCCCTCAAATAAAATTGCAATAATGATTACCAGTCTAGTTATCGATTGCCTAGGGACAAATAACTTTCTCATGAAAAAAAGCTATCTCCGAAAACTGATTTAGTTGTGTCTTTATCTAAACAGCCCCTACATTTTATTTACGTTCTCTCTATTATCTTTCAAACCTATCAAACAACACCTACAAAGTACTTCTAGTTTCATACTTGTTCTAGGTAAAGCGAACGTTAAGCGTGCGTAGAGTTGTATCGGTGGTCGATAGAACTTCAGGGAATATTTGTTCTACCTTTAGCTCCTCGTTGGATTCAACACTCTTACTTATCGAAAGAGGCTACAATTGATCCCCTATACTTGTGGGTTATCAAGACCTTTTTCTGGCGCCGTTGCCGGGGAGCAATAGCGTGGGGTGAATATTCTCGTGTGTGCTTGTTTGCTTTATCACTAAGTAATTTTTATTTTCTGTTCTAAGTTGTTCTCTATCTTTAGTTATGGATCTGGAACACGAAATACCAAAAAAATTAGGTGTACTTGCTACTCATGGAGATGGGGAACGTCCTAAAACCCTCGATGCTCATTATGTGAAAGATATTATGTACTACTTTGATAATCCTGAGAAAACCCCATTCAATTATGTTATGGGAGACACGTTGGATCAACGTGAATACTTTAGGGATTATCGCTTGACTCAAAAAGGGAAACTATTATGGGATCAAATTTATATGTTGCATTGGTATGCTCGGCAACTATGCTTGAGATATGATTATACTTGTTGCTCTAGGATGCAGGCTCCACACCTTCCTTTTTCATGCGAATTTAATGATAATTAAACCTTAGCTTCTTATGCTAATGGTATATATGATTACTATGATGTGGAACGAATAGAAGAATTCGTTTCTTTTATGGTTGCTTATGAAATTGAATCTTTGTTTAAAGAGTGTGAAAATCTTGATGATTACAGACCTGAAAATTTTGCTATACATAAATATTGCTATGAAAATTATGAATTCAATTCCGATATTGATGATTTTATTGAGAGAGTCTCCGCTGTTCAACAAGAGACTAATATTTTGCAGGAGTCTATGGAAGAAGAAATTGAAGAAACTGTGAGCTCGGTAGATGAAAAAGATGATGAGGAGAGCGAAGAACAAAATGAGGAAGAGCGGATTAGCTATCAGTGCCCACCTTCTAATGAGAGTAACTCTTCAACTCATACATTGTTTAATTTCCCTTCGTGCTTACCAAAGGATGATTTCTATGATGATTGTTATGATCTCTTTGATTCTTTTGAAATATCCCTTTTTGATGATGCTTGCTATGCTTGTGGCCAAGATGCCAATATGAATTATGCTTATGGAGATGAACTTGCTATAGTTCCTTATGTTAAACATGAAATTGTTGCTATTGCACCCACGCATGATAGTCCTATTATCTATTTGAATTCTCTCGACTACACTATATCGGAGAAGTTTGCCCTTAATAAGGATTATATTGATGGGTTGTGTTTCACTACTACACATGATGATTTTGATAGATATAATATGCATGTGCTTGCTGCTCCTACTTGCAATTATTATGAGAGAGGAACTACATCTCTGCCTCTCTACGTTCCAATATGGTAAAATGGCAAGAAACTTCTTATGCTATGCATTGGCCTTTACTTTGTGTGCATGAATTGTTCTTTTATGACATGCCGGTGCATAGGAAGAGAGTTAGACTTCATCATTATGTGATATATGTTGCTTTTTGCTCACTACTAAATGCCAAATCATTGCTAATTCAAATTGGCTTTGCTATACCTTGGGATCCGGGTGGATTCATTACTTGAGCACTATATGCCTAGCTTAATGGCTTTAAAGAAAGCGCTGCCAGGGAGACAGCCCGGAAGTTCTAGAGAGTAATTTATTTCTGTTGAGTGCTTTTATATAGTTTAAAAACATAAAAATAAAGAGGGGAGCCCAAAACTTTTCAAAATGGAAAGTGAAAGTGAGAGAGACAAGCATTGTTGAAGTGGGGGAGCTCCTTGAACTTTTTCATGCTCACAGAAACTTTGTGAATCTCGATTACAGAAACTTTTCAACAAAAATAATTATCCCCTTGTACAATTCCATTGTATTATAAAAATAATGTGCCAAGATTTGCTTTTAGGATGTTTACATTGCTTGTTGGTTTGTGCGGTGGAGAACAGAAACTTTGGCCGTAGTGCGCGATTTTAATTTTTTTTACTGGAATGTCAAACTGTTCTAAAAATTTTTGCACTTTCTTTCTATACAAATTGTTTATTTTTCCTAATTATTTCAGGATTTTTGGAGTACCAGAAGTATGGTGAATGTTCACATTACTACAGTCTGTCCTGTTTAAGACAGATTTTGTTTTTGATGCATAGTTTGCTTGTTTTGATGAAACTATCAATTTCTATCAGTGGATTAAGCCATGGAAAAGTTATATACAGTAGCTACCATGCAAAAACAAAATATGAATTGGTTTGCAATAGTAATTAGAGTATTGATTTTCTTTATTATACTAATGGATCTTACCGAACTTTCTGTTAAGTTTTGCGTGATTGAAGTTTTCAAGTTTTGGGAGAGATCATGATGGATGAAGGAATAAGGAGTGGCAAAAGCCTAAGCTTGGGGATGCCCGAGGCACCCCAAGTAAATATTGAAGTACTCCCAAGCAACCAAGCTTGCGGATGCCCCGGAAGGCATCCCCTCTTTCTTCTAACGATCATCGGTAATTTCACTTGGAGCTATATTTTATTCGTCACATGATATGCATAAATCTTGGAGCATCTTTTGCATTTAGTTTTCACTTTTCTTTAATGCACCATGCTGGTATGAGATAGTCCTTGGTTTATTTATAGAATGCTCATTGCACTTCGCTTATATCTTTTGAGTATGGCTTTATAGAACGCTTCATGTGCTTCACTTATATCATTTGAAGTTTGGATTGCTTGTTTATCTTCACATAGAAAACCACCATTTGTAGAATGCTCTTTTGCTTCACTTATATTTGTTGGAGCGTGCGCATATCTTTTGTAGAAAGAACTAAACTCTCTTGCTTCACTTATATCTATTTAGAGAGATGACATAAATTGGTCATTCACATGGTTAGTCATAAAATCCTACATAAAACTTGTAGATCACTAAATATGATATGTTTGATTCCTTGTAATAGTTTTGCGATATAAAGATGGTGATATTAGAGTCATGCTAGTGGGTAGTTGTGGATTGTAGAAATACTTGCGTTGAAGTTTGTGATTCCCGTAGCATGCACGTATGGTGAACCGTTATGTAACGAAGTTGGAGCATGAGGTATTTATTGATTGTCTTCCTTATGAGTGGCGGTCGGGGATGAGCGATGCTCTTTTCCTACCAATCTATCCACCTAGGAGCATGCGCGTAGTACTTTGTTTTGCTGACTAATAGATTTTTGCGATAAGTATGTGAGTTCTTTATGACTAATGTTGAGTCCATGGATTATACACACTCTCACCCTTCCATCATTGCTAGCCTCTTCGGTACTGTGCATTGCCCTTTCTCACCTCGAGAGTTGGTGCAAACTTCGCCGGTGCATCCAAACCCCATGATACGATATGCTCTATCCCACATAAGCCTCCTTATATATTCCTCAAAACAGCCACCATACCTACCTATTATGGCATTTCCATAGCCATTCCGAGATATATTGCCATGCAACTTCCATCATCATCATATACATGACTTGAGCATTTATTGTCATATTGCTTTGCATGACCATAATATAGCTAGCATGATGTTTTCATGGCTTTTCCATTTTTTATGTATTGCTACGCTAGATCATTGCACATCCCGGTACACCGCCGGAGGCATTCATATAGAGTCATATCTTTGTTCTAGTATCGAGTTGTAATATTGAGTTGTAAGTAAATAAAAGTGTGATGATCATCATTATTAGAACATTGTCCCATGATCAAAATAATAGAGGCCAAAGAAGCCTACAAAAAAATAAAAAGAAAAAAGAAAAAAAGAGAAGGGATAATGTTACTATCCTTTTACCACACTTGTGCTTCAGAGTAGCACCATGTTCTTCATATAGAGAGTCTCTTGAGCTATCACTTGCATATACTAGTGGTAATTTTAATTTTAGAACTTGGCTTGTATATTCCGATGATGGGCTTCCTGGAATGCCCGAGGTCTTCATGACCAAGCAAGTTGGATGCACACCCACTTAGTTTCCAGTTGAGCTTTCATACACTTATAGCTCGTAGTGCATCCGTTGCATGGCAATCCCTACTCCTCACATTGACATAAATTGATGGTAATCCCCATAGTCCGTTGATTAGCCGCATCGATGTGAGACTTTCTCCTTTTTATCTTCTCCACACAACCTCCATCATCATATTCTATTCCACCTATAGTGCTATGTCCATGGCTCATGCTCATGTATTGCGTGAAAGTTGAATAGGTTTGAGAATGTCAAGAGTATGAAACAATTGCTTGGCTTGTCATTGGGGTTGTGCATGATTTGAATATTTTGTGTGGTGAAGATGGAGCATAGCCAGACCATATGATTTTGTAGGGATAACTTTCTTTGGCCATGTTATTTTGAAAAGACATGATTGCTTTATTAGTATGCTTGAAGTATTATTGTCTTAATGTCAAATGATAGACTATTGCTTTGAATCACTCATGTCTTAATATTCATGCCATGACTAGATTACATGATCAAGATTATGCTAGGTAGCATTCCACATCAAAAATTATCTTTTTATCATTTACCTACTCGAGGACGAGCAGGAATTAAGCTTGGGGATGTTGATACGTCTCTGTCGTATTTATAATTTTTGATTGTTCCATGCCAATATTATACAACTTTCATATACTTTTGGCAACTTTTTATACTATTTTTAGGACTAACATATTGATCAAGTGCCCAGTGCCAGTTCCTGTTTGTTGCATGTTTTTTGTTTCACAGAAAATCCATATCAAACGGCGTCCAAACGGGATAAAAACTAACGGAGATTTTTTTTGGAATATATATGAATTTTGGGAAGTGAAATCAACACGAGACGATGCTCGATGGGCCCACGAGGCAGGGGGCGCGCCCTTGACCCGCATGGCCAGCCCGTAAGGCAGTTGGTGCCCTTCTTTTGCCGCAAGAAAGCTAATATCTGGATAAAATCGTGTCCAAAATTCAGCCCAATCGGAGTTACGAATCTCCGGGAATTTAAGAAACGGTGAAGGGGCAGAATCTAGAACGCGGAAACAGAGAGAGACAGAGAGACAGATCCAATCTCGGAGGGGCTCTCGCCCCTCCCATGCCATGGAGGCCATGGACCAGAGAGGAAACCCTTCTCCCATCTAGGGAGAAGGTCAAGGAAGAAGAAGAAGAAGAAGAAGGGGGGCTCTCTCCCCCTCTCTTCCGGTGGCGCTAGAACGCCGTCGGGGCCATCATCATCACCGCAATCTACACCAACAACTTCACCGCCATCATCACCAACTCTTCCCCCCTCCTCTATGCTACGGTGCAACCCATCTTTTAACCATTGTACTCTCTACTTAAACATGGTGCTCAATGCTATATATTATTTCCCAATGATGTATGGCTATTCTATGATGTTTGAGTAGATCCGTTTTGTCCTATGGGTTAATTGATGATCGTGATTGGTTTGAGTTGCATGTTTTATCATTTGTGATGTCCTATGGTGCTCTCCGTGTCACGAAAGCATGAGGGATCCCCGCTGTATGGTTTGAAATATGTTCATGATTTGCTTATGGTGGGTGGCATGAGTGATAGAAACACAAACCCGAGTAAGTAGGTTGTTTGCGTATGGGAATAAAGAGGACTTGATGCCTTATAATGCTATGGTTGGGTTTTACCTTAATGATCTTTAGTAGTTGCAGATGCTTTCTAGAGTTCCAATCATAAGTGCATATGATCCAAGAAGAGAAAGTATGTTAGCTTATGCCTCTCCCTCAAATAAAATTGCAATAATGATTACCGGTCTAGTTATCGATTGCCTAGGGAGAAATAACTTTCTCTTGACAAAAAGCTCTCTACTAAAACTAATTTAGTCGTGTCTTTATCTAAATAGCCCCTACATTTTATTTACGCGCTCTTTATTATCTTGCAAACCTATCCAACAACACCTACAAAGTACTTCTAGTTTCATACTTGTTCTAGGTAAAGCGAACGTTAAGCGTGCGTAGAGTTGTATCGGTGGTTGATAGAACTTGAGGGAATATTTGTTCTACCTTTAGCTCCTCGTTGGGTTAACTCTTACTTATTGAAAGAGGCTACAATTGATCCCCTATACTTCCGGGTTATCAGTGAGATGCGGACAACCCAAGTTCAATGTAGGCAAATGGGACAGAACAACAAATGTTGAAGAAGAAGATGGTGCAGCGCTGATGTCTACTATGCAACTTTATTCCTGTAGACTCGTGTTGGGCCTCCAAGGGCAGACTTTTGTAGGACAGTAGCAATTTTCCCTCAAGTGGATGACCTAAGGTTTATCAATACATGGGAGGCATAGGATGAATATGGTCTCTCTCAAACAACCCTGCAACCAAATAACAAAGAGTCTCTTGTGTCCCCAACACACCAAATACAATGGTAAATTGTATAGGTGCACTAGTTCGGCAAAATGATGGTGATAGTAATGATAGTAGATATTGATTTTTGTAATAGGAAGAACAAAAAACATGAAGGTAGCAAGTAACAAAAGTGAGCACAAACAATATTGCAATGGTTGAAAATGAGGCCTAGGGTGCGTACTTTCGCTAGTGCAATCTCTCAACAATGCTAATATAATTGGATCATATAACCATCCCTCAACGTGCGATGAAGATTCACTCCAAAGTTGTTATCTAGCAAAGAACATAAGAAGAAATTGTTTGTAGGGTACGAAAGCACCTCAAAGTTATCCTTTCAGACCGATCTATCCAAGAGTTCGTACTAAAATAACACCAAGTTATCCTTTCCGATCGATCTATCTAAGAGTTCATACTAAAATAACACCATATGTTACACATCAACCAACTCCAATGTCACCTAGATACTCCAATGTCACCATGAGTATCCGTAAGTTGATTATACGATATGCATCAAACAATTTCAGATTCATAATACTCAATTCAATACAAAGAACCTCAAAGAGTGCCCCAAGATTTCTACTAGAGAAACACAGACGAGCACGTGCATCGACCCCTATGCATAGATTACCCCAATGTCACCTTGGGAATCCGTGAGTTGAGTGCCAAAACACACATTAAGTGAACCAATATGATACCCCATTGTCACCATAGGTATTCATAGCAAGACATACATCAAGTATTCTCGAATCCATAAAAGTATTCAATCCAATAATAACAAAATCTCAAAGGGAAAACTCAATTCATCACAACAAGATAGAGAGGGAGAAACACCATATGACCCAACTCTATTAACACTACTACAGCATGCTGCTAACGCACACTACGATCAGATACCCTTCGACAAAACTGTGTGCGATGCAATAATTGCAAACTGTGGTGTAAAAACCATCAAAAAAGGTGTGAAACGTTTACAATGACGGATGCATCAAACACGGTTCAGATTTTAGTTGCGTGTGCGATGCAGGGCATACGGTTTGGTTCAATTAACTATTTGAGATGAGGAGGAACATAAGAAACGGGCAGCCAGATGAAGGTGTGTGAGATATAGAGCATACGGTTCACTCGGATGAACTGTTTGTGATTAGGCAACACAAAAGAAACGGTCAGCCAGATCAAGGTGCATGCGATATACGGCATGCAGTTCACCCGGATGAACTATTTGCATTGAGACAAGAGAGCAGAAATGGTTCAATATAACAAGATGTGTGTGATATGCAGCAAACATGTCTGTAATCAGAAATTTGTGCGAAGACCGATAATAACACAGTCGATTACTGCTAATAAGACGTGTGTGTTGTGCGATGGGATTGGATACAGAACAACAATATATATATAAAGGGTGGGTCTATTCTAATAACACCCTTATGACCTTATTCTAATAATACCTAGTCTGATTCTGATAACACTGACTACGAGACACGGAAGTCCAAACCCCCAACCAAAACCGAACCAAACCGGAAAAACAAACAAAGGAAGCCACCCCACCCCACCACTTCGCCTCGCGTGCCCCACCTACCCTGATCCACCTCCTTCTTCTTCCCAACCACCACGACCAACTCCACCTCCTATGGTGTGGCCCTCGGCCACCGGCCACCTACCGGACCTGCGCCGCCTCCTCGTGCGCCCCCTGCACCTCCCCCTCCCCGCACCACCTTCTACGCCCTCCCTCCTCCTATTCTGCACCAGATCGGCCCCGTCGCCGTTCTCCCGCAGTTTCCCCACGTCGGATCCGCGTGTCGCCCTCTCTGTCCCCGTCCTCCTGCCGGCGACTCTCCCCTTCCCATCCTCCTCCCAGCGAGTCTTCCCTCCCCGTCCTCCTGCCGACGAGTCTCCCTTCTCGTTCATCTACCACCTCCCTTCAATCCCTGGCCACTGCAGCGTGCTGCCGCACCCTCCCCGCCGCAACAACTTCGGCCCCAACCCGGCCACCACTGTATCCACCCCGCCCCCCCCCCCCCGCCTTCGACCATGACCGCCCGTCTGCCGAGGGCCGTCTTCCCGCCGCATCCACCGGCCTTGACCGTCCTCTCCTCCCCTTCGATTTTTTTTTCTTTTCAGATTTGGGAACAACACTGCAGTTCTCTTGGGCGTCAGTGCGGTGCGACTAGATTTTCAGTCCAACGGTGAGCGTGCTAGCTGTCCGGTGGCATGAGGCTTCCTCTTCTGCCCAGCCACTGAGTTTTTTTGTTATTTTTGTTGAAAAATTCATATGTTTATGCTCTAAACATGGTTCACGGTTGATGGTTATGCAGCTCTCTTGTGCGTCCACTGCGATTCGGTGGCCGTGGACATGAAGTTCATCAACCAGTTGTTTCTCTTTCCATTTTTTTAGTTTCATTCACCTGATGCAGATGAGAAACCGCCTGCTCCCCACTTCCTCCCCTTCCTTCCTATTTTTGTGCTTGTAGTTCGGCGACCGTGACAGTGTAGCTCGGAGGTGCCCGTGATGCAGTTTAGTCCTCAAGCGCTTGCAGCCTTGGGCATTTTTGCATGCGGTTGCAGTTCATCAGCGACAGACGTGCAACCTCCAGCCGGATGCGGGATCATGTGCGCCCCCAACCTCCTATGCAGTGAACATGTGCTCCGTCGGGAGCTCTCGGAAATTTACCGTACTTTATTTTGTTTCTAAAATCGTGTTTTTTGTTTGCTTGTTGAACATGAACATAAGTTCATTATGTACCCTTGTTTGTAAAAAAATGTCAAGAAAAAGTATGAAGTTCACTACTTCAATTGGCGTGGTTTGCTACTTTCGTCTCCTGTAGTGCAGAACACACGAGGAAAATAATGTCAAAAAACCACGGTTTACTTTGATTGGCTCCGAGGGTCACTTCTGCTCATGCTCACTAATAGCGCAGTTCACCAATCTCAACCATGCAAAATTCAAAAAGGTGTTTTGAAAAAAAATAGTGCACTTGCCTTGGTAATTCACGTCGAACATATTTATAAAAAAGTAGTTTGAAAACGACAAAAAAGCCACGTAGCCCACTTCGATTTGTGTTGCTATTCACTTTAACTTTGATGTGCACTCAATCATCCCACAAGGTGTTTTGTGTTTCATAAAAAATGTTAGAAAAATGACGAAAGAAATTATGAAGCCCGCTTGCCTGTCTGATGCAGTGCGGTTTTCAGTCTAAAAGCAGTGCGGTTTTCTTCCTCGTCTTCAATAATTTACGTCCCACAAAATAGAAATTATGCAGCTCGCTTGCCCGTCCGATGCAGTGCGGTTTTCATTCTAAAGCAGTGCGGTCGGACATGTGATGTTGTCTATCCCGTAAGTGCAAAAAAAATTGTTAAGGAAGCAAAAAAAAGTAATGTGGTTCACTACTTGATAGTGTTGTGGTTCATTTACACCCGATGTGAAGTGCACTCTACTTTCTCGTCCTTGAAAAAATTATGTTTCAATAAAAAAACATGCAGTTCTCCTACCTGTCTGATGCAGTGCGGTTTTTTGTCTGATGCAGCGCAGTTTTCAGTCGGATGAAGTACCAACGTCGATTTGGGTGTCGAGAAAAACAGAGTGTCCGCATTTCGGTAAATTTGATAAACCTCTTAAACCGTAAATAATTACAGAGAGTGTTCTACATGAAGAAGTTGCGCCTCGTCGATATCTTTCCAACGGCGTATCATTTGAATCATTCCGATCAGCAGTTTGTAAAAATTTCACGAAAAATGGCCGCTGCCACTCGTCGTCCGCCGCACGATTTTCGAAATTAACTTAAAACCATAAGGAGTCTCAAAAGTATTTCAACATATGAAAGTTGCGCCTCATCCATAGCTTTTCAGCGGTAGATTACACACCTTGTTTCGACAAACAGTTAAAAACTGGAGCGAAAACAGTACCGAAAATTTGATTTTTTTTGAAAAACAGAATTCCATGATTTAGTAAATTTGAAACTTCTCTTAAACCATAACGAATTAGAGAAAACAATAGTTATGAAAAAGATGCGCCTCGACGATATCTATCCAACGGTGTATCATTTACCTCATTCCGACGAGCGGTTTAGAAAGAAAAAAACAAAAAGATGCTCGCTGCCACTCTTTGTGGGCCGCATTTTTGAAACTGCTCTTAAACCGCGGAGAATCTTGGAAAGTGTTCAACATGGCGAAGTTTCGCATAATCCGTAGCTTTCCAACGATATATTACACGCCTCGTTCCAATAATCAGTTAAAAAATTAGAGCGAAAACAGTACCGAAAAAACACTACGCGCAGTTTTTCTGACATGAAGTTCACTAGTCTCTCTAATGCAGTGCTCTTAGTAAAGAAAGTGCAGTGCCCTCGTGTTGAGCATGCAGTGCGGAAGTGTTATCAGAATAACTATTCTGATAATATTATCAGAATAGACGGGCTGTATATATAGGTGGCTACTACAACCATGGCATTTGCACACACCAAAGTAAACTATTACATGCATAATTACATAGGTGGCTATTACACACATGACATTTCCACACACCAAAGTAAACTATATATTACATGAATGATTAACTAGGATAAACAATCATCTAATCAGCATCTACCTCTTGTGACGCTTGCTATGGTTGTGGCTCGATCCGGCCTCCTCGATCTCCGTAACAAGGCACTTCCTCATGTCAATGATCCGCATGTGCATCTCGTGGCATGTGTACTGATACGTCTCCAACGTATCTATAATTTTGGATTGTTCCATGCTATTATATTATCTGTTTTGGATGTTTAATGGGCTTTAATATGCTCTTTTATATTGTTTTTGGGACTAACCTACTAAACGGAGGCCCAGTGCCAGTTTCTGTTTTTTTTTGCCTATTTTAGAGTTTTGCAGAAAAGGAATACCAAACGGAGTCCAAACGGAATGAAACCTTCGCGATGATCTTTCTTGGACCGAAAGCAATCCAGAAGACTTGGAGTTGAAGTCTGGAACTCCACGAGGAAGCCACGAGGAGGGTAGGCGCGCCCCCACCCTCGTGGGCCCCTTGTAGCTCCACCAATGTACTTCTTTCGCCTATATATACTCTTATACCCTAGAAACATCTGGGATAGACATGAAACCATTTTTCCACCACCGCAACCTTCTGTACCCGTGAGATCCCATCTTGGGGCCTTTTCCGACGATCTGCCGGAGGAGGGATCAATCACGGAGGGCTTCTACATCAACACCATTGCCTCTCCGATGAAGCATGAGTAGCTTACCACAGACCTTCGGGTCCATAGTTATTAGCTAGATGGCTTGTTCTCTCTCTCTTTGATTCTCAATACAAAGTTATCCTCGATGTTCTTGGAGATCTATTCGATGTAATACTCTTTTGCGGTGTGTTTGTCGAGACCCGATGAATTGTTGATTTATGAACAAGATTATCTATGAATATTATTTGGTTCTTCTCTGAATTCTTATATGCATGATTTGATATCTTTGTGAGTCTCTTCGAATTATCGGTTTAGTTTGGCCTACTAGATTGATCTTTCTTGCAATGGGAGAAGTGCTTAGCTTTGGGTTCAATCTTGCGGTGTACTTTCCTAGTGACAGTAGGGGCAGCAAGGCACGTATTGTATTGTTGCCATCGAGGATAAAAATATGGGGTTTATATAATATTGCTTGAGTTTATCCCTCTACATCATGTCATCTTGCTTAATGCGTAATTCCGTTCTTATGAACTTAATACTCTAGATGCATGCTGGATAGCGGTCGATGTGTGGAGTAATAGTAGTAGATGCAGAATCGTTTCGATCTACTTGACACGGACGTGATGCCTATATTCATGATCATTGCCTTAGATATCTTCATAACTATGCGCTTTTCTATCAATTGCTCGGTAGTAGTTTGTTCACCAACCATAATACATGCTATGTTGAGAGAAGCCACTAGTGAAACCTATGGCCCCCGGGTCTCTTTCCTATTATATTACATCTCTTTTATTTACATCGCATCTCGTTTACTATTTTGCAATCTTTACTTTCCAATCTATACAACAAAAATACCAAAAATATTTACTTTACTATCTCTATTAGATCTCACTTTTGCGAGTGGCCGTGAAGGGATTGACAACCCCTTATCGCGTTGGTTGCAAGGTTCTTGATTTTTTGTGAGGGTACTAGGGAACTTGTGCGTTGCCTCCTACTGGATTGATACCTTGGTTCTCAAAACTTAGGGAAATACTTATGCTACTTTGCTGCCTCACCCTTTCAACTTCAAGGGAAAACGAACGCACTCTCAAGAGGTAGCAAGAAGGACTTCTGGCGCCGTTGCCGGGGAGATCTATGCCAAGTCAAGACATACCAAGTACCCACCATAAACTCTTCTCCCTCGCATTACATTATTTTCCATTCACCTCTCATTTTCCTCTCCCCCACTTCTAAAACGATTTTTGAAAACCTTTGCCTTTTCTTCGCCCATCTTCCGTTCGTCTCTTTTCGCTTGCTTCTTGTGTGCTTGTGTGTTGGATTGACTGTTTGTCATGATGGCTCAAGATAATACTAAATTATGTGAATTTTCCAATACCAACAACAATGATTTTATTAGCACTCCGATTGCTCCTACTACCGATGCCGAATCTTGTGAAATTAATACCGCTTTGTTGAATCTTGTTATGAAAGATCAATTTTCTGGCCTTCCTAGTGAAGATGCCCCTACCCCTCTAAACAACTTTGTTGATTTGTGTGATACGCAAAAGAAGAAAGATGTGGATAATGATATTATTAAATTGAAGCTATTTCCGTTTTCGCTTAGAGATCGTGCTAAAACTTGGTTATCTTCTTTGCCTAAAAATAGTATTGATTCATGGAATAAGTGCAAATATTATTTTATCTCTAAGTATTTTCCTCCCGCTAAGATCATCTCTCTTAGGAATGATATTATGAATTTTAAGCAACTTGATCATGATCATGTTGCACAAGCTTGGGAGAGGATGAAATTAATGATATGTAATTGCCCTAAACATGGTTTGAATTTGTGGATGATTATACAAAAAATTTATGCCGGACTGAATTTTGCTTCTAGAAATCTTTTAGATTCGGCCGCGGGAGGCACTTTTATAGAAATCACTTTAGGAGAAGCTACTAAACTCCTAGACAATATTATGGTTAATTATTCTCAATGGCACACCGAAAGATCCACTAGTAAAAGAGTTCATGCGATTGAAGAGATTAATGTTTTGAGTGGAAAGATGGATGACCTTATGAAATTGTTTGCTAATAAAAGTGTTTCTTCTGATCCTAATGATATGCCTTTATCCACTTTAATTGAGAATAGTAATGAATCTATGGATGTGAATTTTGTTGGTAGGAACAATTTTGGTAACAATGCGTATAGAGGAAACTTTAATTCTAGGCCGTTTCCTAGTAATTCCTCTAATAATTATGGTAATTCCTACAACAACTCTTATGGAAATTTTAATAAGATGGACTCTTATTTCGAGACTAGTGTTAAAGAATTTATGAGTTTGCAAAAGAATTTCAATGCTTTGGTTGAAGAAAAATTGCGTAAGATTGATGAGTTGGCTAGGAACATGGATAGAATTTCTCTTGATGTTGATTCTTTGAAACTTAGATCTATTCCACCTAAGCATGACATCAATGAGTCTCTCAAAGCCATGAGAATTTCCATTGATGAGTGCAAAGAAAGAACCACTAGGATGCATGCTAAAAAAGATTGCTTTGTGAAAGCGTGCTCTTCTAGTTTTCATGATAATAATGATGAAGATCTAAAAGTGATTGATGTGACTCCTATTAAATCTTTGTTTTCCAATATGAATCTTTATAAAGATGGGACTCGAGATGAGTCAACTTTAGTTAAAAGGCGTCCCAATGATTCATAGTTTTTAGATCTTGATGCAAAAATGAATAAAAAGTGGGATTGAAGAGGTCAAAGCTTTATATAGCAATGAGCCCACTATTTTGGATTTCAAGGAATTTCATTATGATATTTGCTCTTTGATAGATTGTATTTCCTTGTTGCAATCCGTGTTAAATTCTCCTCATGCTTATAATCAAAATAAAGCTTTTACTAAACATATCGTTGATGCTTTAATGCAATCCTATGAAGAAAAGCTTGAACTAGAAGTTTCTATCCGTAGAAAACTTTATGATGAGTGGGAACCTACTATTAAGATTAAGATTAAAGATTATGAATTCTATGCTTTGTGTGATTTGGGTGCTAGTGTTTCCACGATTCCAAAAACCTTGTGTGATGTGCTAGGTTTCCGTGAATTTGATGATTGTTCTTTAAATTTGCATCTTGCGGATTCCACCATTAAGAAACCTATGGGAAGGATTAATGATGTTCCTATTGTTGAAAATAGGAATTATGTGCTCGTAAATTTCATTGTTCTTGATATAGATTGCAATCCTGCATGTCCTATTATTCTTGGTAGACCTTTACTTAGAACGATTGGTGCAATTATTGACATGAAAAATGAAATATTGTATTCCAATTTATGTTAAGGAAAGGCATGGAACACTTTCCTCGGAAGAAAATTAAATTGCCTTATGAATCTATTACGAGAGCCACTTATGGATTGCATACCAAAGATGGCAATACCTAGATCTATTCTTGTTTTTATGCCTAGCTAGGGGCGTTAAACGATAGCGCTTGTTGGGAGGCAACCCAATTTTATTTTTGTTCTTTGCTTTTTCCTCCTGTTTAGTAATAAATAATTCATCTAGCTTCTGTTATGATTGCGTTTTTTATGTTTTAATTACTGTTTGTGTCAAGTAAAGCCTTTAGGATTGTCACAGCCCCAGTTCAGCCCTTGCTTGACCTTGCTTGTTCATCATGCCATCATGTTTAAATTCCAAAGAAATTTGAAATGGGGATTGTTGAAACCCTAGTACCAAATGAAATTTAACTAGGTTCAATAAAAATATTTTCAATAACCCAGAATGCCCTTTGGAAATGTTCATAATTTCTGTTAGAGGTGAAAACCTCTTCCAAAAAAATGATGAACATAATTATAGGCTATCCCTGGATTTTTGAATTAAATTATATAGTATTTGCATTTGGGCATTTAATTGCTAATAATATTTTAAATGCTCAAATAATCACAAACTGAAATGTTTACTGCTGGAAATATTCCAAACAGTGGTCACAGTCAGTTGCATGATTTTTGGAAATGCTCTGGCATTTTTAATAAATCCAAACACAATTACAGAAAATAGAAAACAGTAACTAAAATAGAAATAAAAAAAAGAGAGAGAGAAGCCCAGCTTACCTGGCGCCACGAGCCGGCCCAGCTCCCCCCCCCCTGGGTCGATGACAGGTGGGGCCAGCCCCCTGTTAATTAGTTAGTTTAATTTAATTAAATAACCCCCCTGCGGACAATGACATGTGGGCCCTTTTGTCCTAATCTTTTAATTAAACTAAATAAACCCCTGTTAACCCCCTGTCACTGACCAGTGGGCCCCACTGGTCAGGTTTGACCCGGACCAGCCCCTGTTGACTATGCTGAGGTCAGCATGACCTAGTGCTGACGCAATAATTCCTTTCTGGAATTTAGATAATTATTAAATGATTTATAAATTCCAGAAAATTATATAAACTTCCAAAATCCATAGAAAATTAACCGTAACTCCAAATTTAATAAATTATATATGAAAAATTATCAGAAAAATTCAAGGAATCCATCTGTACCATTTTCATGCATGTTAGAACAACTTATAGCTGCTGTTTAGCACAAATCAATTAAAGGGCATTTAAATAATCATATATGGAGTTTGAATTTGAATCTTGGATTCAAACCAACTTCATTTAATCTGGTTTTAGTTGCATTAGCTCAAAACACATTCACTTTGCCATGTCATGATCATGCATCATATTGTGCATTGCATTGATTGTGTTCCTTTCTGTGTTGCCGGTATTTGTCCCCTCTCGATAGACGTGATACCGATGACGTGATCGTTGACACTGATGAAGACTCAATGTTATCTTCAGAAGTGCCAGGCAAGCAAAACCCCCTTGTTCATTCCGATACAATCCTACTCTCTCGCTCCTGCTCTCTTTTACTGCATTAGGACAACACCGATTCATCTGTTACTTGCTGCGGTAGCTGAACCCCTTTATCCTCTGCATGACCTGTCATTCCACAGTAAATAGATGAAACCCACTAGCATGAGTAGGAGTTGTTTGAGCCCTGTTGTGCCTACTCATTCATGCTTGTTTGTCATGCCTGCTACTGCTTAGAGTTGAGTCGGGTCTGAATCATCGGGGATGAATCAGAGGTGTGTGAACATGTCCTACGGTGTGTGAGCTAAGCGTGTGAACACGATTTGGTAAAGGTAGCGGTGAGAGGCCATGTAGGAGTACATGGTGGGTTGTCTCATTGCAGCCGTCCTCAGGAACTGAGTTCTGTGTTTGTGATCCATGATTCAGCTACTACCACGCATTGGGCCCGAAACCAATGGACCCTCTCGGCTTCTTGATCACCCTTGTTCTCTGTCCAGGAGTTGCAAGTAGTTTCTGGTGTTTGTAGTATGCTGGAGGCCGTGCGCAGTGCTGATCGTAGGGGTGGGCTGTGATGCGGTAGGCACGTGGCACGGTGTACCGGGCGCCCGTTTGGTGTCTCGGGAACCCTGTTCACATCGTTTGGGGCTGTGAGCAAAACTCCGGCCGGATCTCCTCATGGATGGAACCCGAATAGGCGATAAACCTGGACTAGAGACTTAGGTGTTTAGGTAGGCCGTGGCCGACACCCACGTTGGGCTTCCGCTTGAAGGTTGCCGAGTACATGTCGTGTAAACGGCGGTAAGTGGTGAGAGCGTGTGTGAAAAAGTACACCCCTGCAGGGTTAATATGATCTATTCGAATAGCCGTGTCCGCGGTAAAGGACTTCTGGGTTGCTTATATCAGTTCATAGACAAGTGAAAGTGGATACCCTAAAATACGCAAGATAAGCGTGAGTGCTATGGATGGCGTTCTCGTAGGGAGACGGGAGCGGATCCATAGTGGTGTATTGATATGGTGAATATGTGGACTCGTGTGCGCCACCTCAAAAAGTTGCATTGCAGTCGTAGTTCAGGTTAGCCACCGAGTCAAAGCTGGCTTGCTGCAGTCAAACTCCACCATCCCCTTTGTTGATAACGATGCATATGTAGATAGTTCTGATGTAAGTCTTGCTGGGTACATTTGTACTCACGTTTGCCTATTTTATGTTTTTGCAGAGAGACTTCAGTCTCACTAGTAGTTCCACGTGGACTTCGATGTTTAGCTTGATACCTCAGCTACGATCTTGTGCCCTCGGCAGGATCTGGTAGATAGTCAGGCTTCTCAGCCTTTTTCATTTATAGTGGTCTGTACTCAGACATGATAGTTTCCGCTTGTGCTTTGACTTGTATACTCTGAATGTTGGGTCATGAGACCTATGTTTGTAATATCTCGCTCCTCGGAGCCTAATGAATAAGTACTTGATTTGTAGAGTCATGTTGTGATGCCATGTTGTATTTGCACATATCGAGCATATTGTGTGTATGTTATTGAAATGCTTGGTATGTGTGGGATCTGACCATCTAGTTGTTTATCTTTAGTAGCCTCTCTTACCGGGAAATGTCTCCTAGTGTTTCCACTGAGCCATGGTACCTTGCTACTGCTCCGGAACACTTAGGCTGGCCGGCATGTGTCCTTCTTCGTTCCTGTGTCTGTCCCTTCGGGGAAATGTCACGCGATGAATACCGGAGTCCTGTTAGCCCGCTACAGCCCGGTTCACCGGAGTCCTGCTAGCCCAGTGCTACAGCCTGGATTCACTCGCTGATGACCGACACGTTCGATGCTGGGTCATGGATGCCTGTCCCTGTAAGTCTGTGCCACTTTGGGTTTACGACTAGTCATGTCAGCCCGGGCTCCTTATCATATGGATGCTAGCGACACTATCATATACGTGAGCCAAAAGGCGCAAACGGTCCCGGGCAAAGGTAAGGCGACACCCGTGGGGATACCGTGCGTGAGGCCGCAAAGTGATATGAGGTGCTACAGGCTAGATCGATGTGACATCGAGTCGGGGTCCTGACAGCGTTGGTATCAGAGCTTGACTGCCTGTAGGATTACCAAGCCAAACTGGTCGAAGTTGAGTCTAGAAATTCTTTAGTTATATAAGGGAATTGATTGTGGGATGGAACGTAAGGCTCTTTTTACTCCTTATACCTCATGGCCTTCTGATCTGAGTCATCATCTTCTCTTCTACGGGGATTAAGAACTAGGCTATCTCTTCTTTCTATCAGGATCACGTGTTACTAATCTGCAGACTTGTAGGATTGATGGTTCTAAGCTTGAGTTCAGTTTCTACTTCTGTATGTTAACTGTTGATCTCGAGACCTTGATATTGTGCTTCTGAGTGGTTATGCCACCATTTTTGTGAATGTCTCAAATCTTTTCTGAGCATTTACAGCCGTTATGCTGTCCGAGTCATTCCAGGTTTCTAAATAGTCTGATGCATTTGCAAAATCCTTTCCCTCTGGTTTCGATGCTCCTTTATGCCAGCTCAATCACACTAATTGTTGAGTTGAGGTATTCTACTGCCTCGACCTTTATGTTGGAGCTATTATTATGACCCTAGGTGTCTTAGGGGATCACCTAGTAATTTAGCCATGATTGGTGTCCCAGTGTGATGATTCTGGCCTTTATCCTCGAAAGCATTCCGTGATGCTACTTAGTAATAGGTATTCTGTTCCTGGGTTCTTGAACCCAAGATTCACTCCACCTACTTCGTGTTGATAGTAATTGTTAGTGCCTTCAGGATATTAGTAACCTTTGCGATAGTCCTTGAGGTCCGTGGTATCTTCTTCTTCCAAATACCATGAACTACTTATGGCAGAAGTTCCTCGTTGAACTGAAATATCACAACAGGATTATTCTTGAGGAGTTCTCCATTCATAAATCGTGACTCTGCCAGTTCTACCTTTCTGCATGGGTTATCCGGAAGAAATATGTTGAACTTGGTTCGACATACTAATCTATGCATCCACAACTCAGAAAGTTATATGTTCCTTTGAGTTGTTCTCTTTAGTTGTCTACTGACCTTCGTCTATCAATTGATAGTCAAGAGTATGCGTGCGTTCGTTTGTCGATGCCTATTACTCTTGTGGCCCGTCAAGCCATTCCGTCCTGAATGACTAGGAGAAACAAACTCCAGTACCTCATCCATATCTAGGATTGGGTCAAAGTAGTTGTGTTCCGCAGATCAAGTTACAATCCAGCTTCTGGTCTGCTCTACCCTGAAGTATTACCTTCTTTATGGCAGGAATTTCATGAGAATTGCACCACCTTTTGTGAATTCTTGACATAGTGATACTTCTCGCCATCCTTTTTCATTCCTCGGTTCCGTGTTGATGCAACCGGAATACCGACAAATGAATTGTGATGTGTGAAATCAATACTGCTAGCAACTCTGTTGCTTGGTAGTTAAAGGATAATAATTTCATTCTTAGTATGTTGGTTTTCGAATCATCCTTCTAAGACTGATCGTGCTACCTAGTCCTTATTTCGATGCACCCTTCGATTGATGAGTTAGGGTCTTGGCAAGTCCTCACTCATTTGATCATATCGTCTTGCCCTCAAAAGCAAGATTGTTCTCGAGCTTAGTAACACACCGGTGGTCCGTGACTTTCCAAATATCTTCTTGGAGGTGTTACCGGGTTGTCACCTGACCGCTATGTTGAGTTCGTGATCAAGTTGGTTTCTTGTGAACCACCTTCTCTCCAAGAATCGGTGTTAGATATCCCTGAGCTAGTTGGTTAAGCTAGACAACAACTTGGAGAGTTGGAAGATAAAAGCTTGCCTGACTTAGTTCGTTCCAAAAGGATATTCTTGTGTAGTGTGTGTTGAAGAAAGATGATATCTTCATCGATTGGTCCCTGTGATCAGTTGCTGGACCTATTGTCTTATCAATCTTTTGATTTGAGTGTGGGCTATCGTCAAATCAAGTCAGAACCAACGATGTTCGTAATGTTGTCTTACTCGTGGTTGATCCCTCGAGCATACACCATTACATCTTTGGTCTGACCAATGCTATCACCGTGTTCACTTAACTATGGAATTCCTTTTAAAAGGAAACCTAGATGAATTGTTGTTGAGTCCATTGACAGCATCCTTATCTCCTCCATGGTCTTGTTGGACAACAAGTTAGTGTTGGAAACTTTTGAAGCATTTTCTTCATGCTAGCTCATGAAGTATTTGTTTGATGAAAGGAGTGACTTCCTCGTATACACGTGCATTTGGTGAAAGTTGCCGCCGTGAATTTGAGGAAGTTAGTTTTGCTTCCTCTGGAATCATCCCAAGTCAGTCATGCATATGTGCGAAGTATTCTATGGTTTGGAGACTTGCAACCTTCATTCCATATGTGTTCCGAGCACACCAAGCCACTGATTGATTTGTTCAAGGAGAAGAAGTTTCTTCTTAAGAGCATGCCTTATGCAAGGACTTCGATATCCTCGATGATGGTTCCCCTCCTGAACTCGGTAGTGTTTTATTATAAGACTACTTTGTGGTCATGCTTGTCTGGGACAACGTGTTCACATGTTGTAGCAGAACCAGCTCATGTTTTGGAGCTTGCTATCGTAATTCATTTCCCGAGAATCTCGCAACGTCATCTCGTCGATTGTGTTGCAAACTTCCGTTTTTCTTCCTAGACTCGATGAGTCTGGAATATCCTGACACCAACCAGATCTGAATCTCAGGCAGACATGATGGTTGGAATATTTCCCAAGAATTATAATATTGGTCGCGTGATAACCGGTAAAGTGGATGTCGTGGCCAACACACCCAGCCGGAAGACCTGTTATTATAATATCTTGATTGAGGAAGTTGGCCACCTCCCCATAGGGATTTCGTAGGATTACTCCCTAGTTGCCCCTATGGATTTCTGTGTTCCGAAGTCCGACCTTTTTACTTGATGTTCTAGATATCAAACCATATCTATGGGTGGGTTACACTAGCACATCAAGGAGAACATTAGAAGCGGAGTGCTAAATGTCTCTCGGTCGATCATCCAGATTTTTATTTCCTTGGCCCCGCTAAGGTGAAATCTGAGAAGGTGTTATCTTCCTTTGCATCTGCATCATCCATCATTAGCCATTATGGTAGCAAGTTGTGTTGCCAGGATCCTTGACACGGATATTGGTAAAACCTTGATGATTGTGGAATTGCTCAAGTTCTTGAGAGCACGCACAAGCGCTACGTGTTACCGTCGACACTAACTAGGTTTGCTCTCAACTTCCTCGGAAATGCTATGACCTCTTCAAACAGTGAAATCACTCTCTATTGTTGGGTTTTTCCCCAGTTACCAGAATCATTCCCAGCATTTGCATTTTGCTCCCAGCTTGCACCGCCAATGTGCCATTCTACCACGGGTCTCTTCCATTTCCGGTGATAAGCAAAAAATCATCCATTACGTTGTCTTCAACAAGGTAATCCACATCATCCAAGTTTGAGTATGCCATTCTGCCGACCCCCTCCAAACGATCGCTCGAGATTTGTCTTAGGCTGGTTTAAAGAGTTTCAATGATCTCTGAATCAAAGGTAATTCTTTTGCCACTTAAGGGGATAATCTACGAATCACCCTCCTTCAGGATGTTTCGTCGTGGTATCATGGCAACTCAACTCCTCGCTACGTTGACCATCGTTTTCCACCTTCTTAGGTATGAATTTGTTGTCCACCTAGTGAACCTCGTCACCTGCTCCACTCCATCCCTCTAGAGGTATGCTTCGTCTCTCAGCTCGAGAGATACTGTTATATCTCATTCCGTGAATTGTTCGATCTTCGAGAAGATCGACCCTTCTAGAGTCTCCTTCTTCCCTCCATGTCATGTTGGCAGGATTTCTCAGAGCAAGACATCAAGACAATGATGGTGAATGAATCAACGTTCAACTGAAGTGCACCCTGGATCGTGAAGATTATACTAGTTGCGTTTACCTTTCACCTTACCCTACGCCTGAATCTCGAGACGAGATTCTTGTTTAGTGGGGGTGAGTTGTCACAGCCCCAGTTCAGCCCTTGCTTGACCTTGCTTGTTCATCATGCCATCATGTTTAAATTCCAAAGAAATTTGAAATGGGGATTGTTGAAACCCTAGTACCAAATGAAATTTAACTAGGTTCAATAAAAATATTTTCAATAACCCAGAATGCCCTTTGGAAATGTTCATAATTTCTGTTAGAGGTGAAAACCTCTTCCAAAAAATGATGAACATAATTATAGGCTATCCCTGGATTTTTGAATTAAATTATATAGTATTTGCATTTGGGCATTTAATTGCTAATAATATTTTAAATGCTCAAATAATCACAAACTGAAATGTTTACTGCTGGAAATATTCCAAACAGTGGTCACAGTCAGTTGCATGATTTTTGGAAATGCTCTGGCATTTTTAATAAATCCAAACACAATTACAGAAAATAGAAAACAGTAACTAAAATAGAAATAAAAAAAGAGAGAGAGAAGCCCAGCTTACCTGGCGCCACGAGCCGGCCCAGCTCCCCCCCCCTGGGTCGATGACAGGTGGGGCCAGCCCCCTGTTAATTAGTTAGTTTAATTTAATTAAATAACCCCCCTGCGGACAATGACATGTGGGCCCTTTTGTCCTAATCTTTTAATTAAACTAAATAAACCCCTGTTAACCCCCTGTCACTGACCAGTGGGCCCCACTGGTCAGGTTTGACCCGGACCAGCCCCTGTTGACTATGCTGAGGTCAGCATGACCTAGTGCTGACGCAATAATTCCTTTCTGGAATTTAGATAATTATTAAATGATTTATAAATTCCAGAAAATTATATAAACTTCCAAAATCCATAGAAAATTAACCGTAACTCCAAATTTAATAAATTATATATGAAAAATTATCAGAAAAATTCAAGGAATCCATCTGTACCATTTTCATGCATGTTAGAACAACTTATAGCTGCTGTTTAGCACAAATCAATTAAAGGGCATTTAAATAATCATATATGGAGTTTGAATTTGAATCTTGGATTCAAACCAACTTCATTTAATCTGGTTTTAGTTGCATTAGCTCAAAACACATTCACTTTGCCATGTCATGATCATGCATCATATTGTGCATTGCATTGATTGTGTTCCTTTCTGTGTTGCCGGTATTTGTCCCCTCTCGATAGACGTGATACCGATGACGTGATCGTTGACACTGATGAAGACTCAATGTTATCTTCAGAAGTGCCAGGCAAGCAAAACCCCCTTGTTCATTCCGATACAATCCTACTCTCTCGCTCCTGCTCTCTTTTACTGCATTAGGACAACACCGATTCATCTGTTACTTGCTGCGGTAGCTGAACCCCTTTATCCTCTGCATGACCTGTCATTCCACAGTAAATAGATGAAACCCACTAGCATGAGTAGGAGTTGTTTGAGCCCTGTTGTGCCTACTCATTCATGCTTGTTTGTCATGCCTGCTACTGCTTAGAGTTGAGTCGGGTCTGAATCATCGGGGATGAATCAGAGGTGTGTGAACATGTCCTACGGTGTGTGAGCTAAGCGTGTGAACACGATTTGGTAAAGGTAGCGGTGAGAGGCCATGTAGGAGTACATGGTGGGTTGTCTCATTGCAGCCGTCCTCAGGAACTGAGTTCTGTGTTTGTGATCCATGATTCAGCTACTACCACGCATTGGGCCCGAAACCAATGGACCCTCTCGGCTTCTTGATCACCCTTGTTCTCTGTCCAGGAGTTGCAAGTAGTTTCTGGTGTTTGTAGTATGCTGGAGGCCGTGCGCAGTGCTGACCGTAGGGGTGGGCTGTGATGCGGTAGGCACGTGGCACGGTGTACCGGGCGCCCGTTTGGTGTCTCGGGAACCCTGTTCACATCGTTTGGGGCTGTGAGCGAAACTCCGGCCGGATCTCCTCATGGATGGAACCCGAATAGGCGGTAAACCTGGACTAGAGACTTAGGTGTTTAGGTAGGCCGTGGCCGACACCCACGTTGGGCTTCCGCTTGAAGGTTGCCGAGTACATGTCGTGTAAACGGCGGTAAGTGGTGAGAGCGTGTGTGAAGAAGTACACCCCTGCAGGGTTAATATGATCTATTCGAATAGTCGTGTCCGCGGTAAAGGACTTCTGGGTTGCTTATATCAGTTCATAGACAAGTGAAAGTGGATACCCTAAAATACGCAAGATAAGCGTGAGTGCTATGGATGGTGTTCTCGTAGGGAGACGGAGCGGATCCATAGTGGTGTATTGATATGGTGAATATGTGGACTCGTGTGCGCCACCTCAAAAAGTTGCATTGCAGTCGTAGTTCAGGTTAGCCACCGAGTCAAAGCTGGCTTGCTGCAGTCAAACTCCACCATCCCCTTTGTTGATAACGATGCATATGTAGATAGTTCTGATGTAAGTCTTGCTGGGTACATTTGTACTCACGTTTGCCTATTTTATGTTTTTGCAGAGAGACTTCAGTCTCACTAGTAGTTCCACGTGGACTTCGACGTTTAGCTTGATACCTCAGCTACGATCTTGTGCCCTCGGCAGGATCTGGTAGATAGTCAGGCTTCTCAGCCTTTTTCATTTATAGTGGTCTGTACTCAGACATGATAGTTTCCGCTTGTGCTTTGACTTGTATACTCTGAATGTTGGGTCATGAGACCTATGTTTGTAATATCTCGCTCCTCGGAGCCTAATGAATAAATACTTGATTTGTAGAGTCATGTTGTGATGCCATGTTGTATTTGCACATATCGAGCATATTGTGTGTATGTTATTGAAATGCTTGGTATGTGTGGGATCTGACCATCTAGTTGTTTATCTTTAGTAGCCTCTCTTACCGGGAAATGTCTCCTAGTGTTTCCACTGAGCCATGGTACCTTGCTACTGCTCCGGAACACTTAGGCTGGCCGGCATGTGTCCTTCTTCGTTCCTGTGTCTGTCCCTTCGGGGAAATGTCACGCGATGAATACCGGAGTCCTGTTAGCCCGCTACAGCCCGGTTCACCGGAGTCCTGCTAGCCCAGTGCTACAGCCTGGATTCACTCGCTGATGACCGACACGTTCGATGCTGGGTCATGGATGCCTGTCCCTGTAAGTCTGTGCCACTTTGGGTTTACGACTAGTCATGTCAGCCCGGGCTCCTTATCATATGGATGCTAGCGACACTATCATATACGTGAGCCAAAAGGCGCAAACGGTCCTGGGCAAAGGTAAGGCGACACCCGTGGGGATACCGTGCGTGAGGCCGCAAAGTGATATGAGGTGCTACAGGCTAGATCGATGTGACATCGAGTCGGGGTCCTGACAAGGATCTTCTTGGGTGATAGTTGTTTGATCTTGCTGATTTTTCAGAATGGCTTAGGCCATCCTAATTTTTCAGAATTTTTGGAGTTACAGAAGTATTCGAAAGTTAAAGATTGCTACAAACTGTTCTGTTTTTGACAGATTCTTTTTTTCGTGTGTTGTTTGCTTATTTTGATGAATCTATGAGTAGTATCGGGGTCCATGAACCATAGAGAAGTTGGAATACAGTAGGTTTAACACCAATATAAATAAAGAATTAACTAGTTCATTACAGTACCTTAAAGTGGTGGTTTATTTTCTCATACTAACGGAGCTCATGAGATTTTCTGTTAAAGTTTTGTGTTGTGAAGTTTTCAAGTTTTTGGGTAAAGATTAGATGGATTTTGGAATAAGGAGTGGCAAGAGCCTAAGCTTGGGGATGCCCAAGGCACCCCAAGGTAAAATTCAAGGAAAACCAAAATCCTAAGTTTGGGGATGCCCTGGAAGGCATCCCCTCTTTCGTCTTCGTCTATTGGTAACTTTACTTGAGGCTATATTTTTATTCACCACATGATATGTGTTTTGCTTGGAGCGTCTTGTATTATTTGAGTCTTTGCTTTTTAGTTTACCAAAATCATCCTTGCTATACACACCTGTCAGATTTCGGGTTCTGGCAAAACCCTTGAGGTTCGAACACTGGGGTGCGCACGAAGATCTCTCCCCCTCTCTAGCTCGCACACATTATCATCTTACGGCCTAGCTCAACGAACCCAAAGAACAAGAGACACAAGAGTTTATACTGGTTCGGGCACCAATGTGGTGTAATACCCTACTCCTGTGTCGTGTGGTGGAATGCCTCTTGGGCTGAGGATGAATAGTTATATGGGAAGAACAGCCTCTTGAGGAGAGGTGTTCTTATGCTTGGTGAGTTGATGCGGTCGGGGATTCTCTCTCTCGATGAGCCTCCCTTCTATGGTTGTGGCTAGTCCTATATAGAGAGGCCCGGGTCCTCTTCCCAAATATTAGGCGGGAAGGGATCCCACAACAGCCAATTTGAAGGGGGACATCTAGTACAAGCTATCCTGACAAAAGTAGTCTTCGCCTGCCAAAGGCTCTGGTGGTGACGCCGTCTTGGGCTCCACGGTGACCTCTGTCCTGCTGTCTTGCTGGTCTTGGTCTTGTTGCACCGATATGGAAACCTTTTCCTGATGCCTCAGGACTGCTCGTCCGCGCTTTCCTCTTTAGCACCAAAGAGGAAATGAGGACACTGCGCGCGCTGGCGCCCGCCTAGCTCCAGTCGTCATGGCTTGCGTCCTAGGAACCTCGCAAGGTGTCCCTTGCCTTGATCTCTCTACCCCTCGTGAGCCATCCTGTTGACGCTGCCCCTGAGGAGGTCTTGCGTCATCCACCCTGCGAGGCTTGGCCCCTCGCAAGGGTCTTGAGTGTTTGCCGGTGAAGATGGGTCGTACGGGGCCGCTGGTGGAGCCATGCCACGGGCCGCAGGCAGGCAAGTCTGGGGACCCCCGTTCCCAGAACACCGACAGTAGCCCCTGGGCCCAAGGCGCGCTCGGCCTTGGCTTCGAGGCGAAGCCAAAGGGCAAGTGCGAAGCGCCGCGGGCCCCAACAGCCTACGGCCACAGTTGGCGTGTGGCGACTGATTGGACGTGGGCGTCTCCACTTCCCCATGGTGCCTCGGCAACCGCCCATCTGACAAAAAGGCTGGTGCGGGCAACGCTTGCCTTCATTGCTTTCCTTCCTCTTGCTCCAGATCCCCTCTCTCGCTCCTTGCTTCCTAAACCTCCAGATCTGCTCCAATCTCCTTCCGAGCTTCTATCCAATGGCGCCCCGAAAGCCCAAGGCCATTTCGCCGCCTGCCTGGTACGAGCCGGCTCTCGATGCGCCCAATGTCTCGGAGAAGAACCTTGCCGCCACGCGCCTGCTGACGGCGGGGGAAAACAATGAGAAGGGGAAGACCGAGCTCTGGGCTGGCTCCGCCGTGCCGGAGGCTTCGAAGAGCTCCTTCTACCCCTTCTTCATGAGCAGCATCATCGCTGGCCTGGTTCCCCCCTTCTCCGACTTCTTCTACGTGGTCCTCCAACATTACATGTTGCAGGCTCTCCATCTCCATCACAACTCTGTTCTTCTCTTGTCGATCTTTGCCTTCTACTGTGAGGCGTATGTCGGGGTGATGCCATCTGTGGCACTACTGCGCCACTTCTTCTTCCTCCGAATCAACGACGGCCACACCTCGGGTGCGCCAACTTCGTTGTTGCCGGCAAGGCCAAGCGATCTCGAAGGCCGGCAAGAAGGCCGATGGCTTCAGGAGCAAGTGGGTCATGATGTACGCCAAGTGCGTCCACCCATGGCTGAAGCTGCCAAGGGAGATGCCCCAACCTAACAAGGGTGGTCCCGTGCGAAGCTTACTGATGACCGGGCAAATTCGATGCTGGAGAAGATGACCGCCGATCTGAGGCGGGGCAACGCGAAGGCGGTGAAGCTGACGGGGGGCCATGCTCTTGAGGGAGTTCCTGATGCTGTAGGTGGCTCCTCTCCAAGCGCGCTCGCGCCCCTTGTGGACGCTCGGGGACGGAGAGGACAAGCTCCGCTTGAGTCCGGAGGCCTTGTCCGAAGGGGAGCTGGCCGTGGCTCTCCGCCTCTTGGCCGGGAACGACCAAGAGTATCCGCCGAGTGCCCACGCTCCCTTATTCCTTCGGAAGGACGGGGCGCTGGTCACGGCCGCCATGCCCACCTTTGACGGGTGCGGCCTGGTGCCACCTGTGCCCCCTGGAGTCCTGGTGGCGACGGCGACGCTGGATGTGTATTCCGGTGATTCCCGTAGGGATGGGGAAGAGGAGGAGGACGAGGAGTGCGACTCGGAGGCGGCCCCTGAGGGGATGGGAGAGACCCTCCCCCTTGCGCAAGGCCGAGATCCTCCGCACCTTGCCTGATGACGATGACAAGGCCGGTGTCCTCTCGGAGAGGGAGGAGCCGCCCGTGGTTCCGACAAAGGGCAGGTCGATGCTGCTCTCCCGGGATGACGCTCCTGCCTCGACGTCGCCTGGAGCTACTTCCGGTCCATCTGCCGCCCTACTTCTACTCCTGGAGCTCACGTGCCTGCGCCTCGGGCTGCGAGGCTCTCCGGCTTCAAGCTTACGAAGCGGAGGCACTATGCCGCGGTGGACCAGTAAGTGTTCTTGTCCTGCCTTGTTCTTTCTTCTGCTGCTTGTCCTTGACTCTTCTCCGTTGCGCAACTAGGCCACCGTCCGCGGCGAAGAGGAGAAAGGGGGACAAGGTGGTACTGCTCGAGCCAGATCGCCTCTTGCGGCCGCACCCCTCTCCATGGATAAGGGCAGCAGCGGCGCTCGTGCTTCTCCAGCCCGATCATCCTCGCGAGACTTGGTGGAGCACCATCGTGAAGAGTCAGCCCCCGAGGCCCCGCTGGCTCCGGAGGTGCCAACGTCCGGCTCGGGCGCTGGGGTCCCCGAGGCTTAGGAGCCTCTGGCCTCCTAGGCCATGATGACGACATCGCCTCCTCCTCCTCCTGCCGCATTGCTGTCTCCAGGCTCTTCCGCCTCTCCTGATGTTCTGGAGCGCTCTTTCTGCGATGGCCCTACTGCGAGAAGATCTTCAAGGCACCGACCGTCGCCTGGTGTCCGGGCGCGTGGAGCTGGTCTCTGGCTGGCTTCACTCCGACGTGTCCGTCCGGGCAACGCTGAGCCAGGCTGTTGTCGACTCCGAGATGGACAGGGAGGCCGTCGCCCAAGCTGTGGCTGCCAGCGAGGTGGCGCTGAACGATGCCGGGACTCCCCAGGACCGCTGCCGGTCGCTGGAGGCTGGGGTGGAGACCATGCGGAGGGAGCACGCAAAAAGAAGCCCGAGGCCGCAAGGCGGAGGAGGATAAGATGAAGGCCCGAGAGGACGCTGTCAAGGATTGCGACGCCAAACTGGAGCAGCTGGCGAAGGCAAAGGCCACGAAGCACAGCCGGCTGGAGGAGCTGGAGCAGAAGCTAAAGGTGGAGAAGGCCGAGCTCGACGCTAAGGCAAAGGTCCTGGCTGAGGACCGCGCGGCCTTCAAGCTCCTTGAGGAGAGGTCTCAGACGGTGCTGCAGTCACTCTACGAGAAGGGCTTGGAGGAGCCGCTGGCCGCCGACGATGAGGGCACCACCCAGCTGCTTCCTTATCTGGTCGGTGCGCTGGAGGACGTTGTGAGCGGCATCAGCCCCATGGCGGAGGAAGAAGCCCGCGTTCTTTCCTCAGCCGCACTGACGCGCGTCTTCAGCCACCTCCATGTTCGTGATCCTGCTGCCCGCCTTGACGAGCTACTGGAGCCTGTGGAAGACGAGCATTGCGAGGCCGCTACTGCAGCTGTGAAGGGTCAGGTGGAGGCCCTTCTTAAGAGGTACCACGCCTTTTCTCCCACGCCCCCGATCGGCGGTGCTACCGATCCTGCTACTCTGGCTGGTGGTACAGGTGAAGGCGACGTAGTTGAAGGAGAAGCATCCCTTGCAAGCGACGGCGGTGTCCAGGGATGACGGGATAACTTGCCGATGGCTCCTTTCCTGTTTCAGTTCTGCAATATGCAACATGCCTCGTGGAGGCGTTAAACTCGTGTTTGGTTTCAGTAGAACAATATGTCTTGTAATATTTGCTTCGAAATTCTGCGATTTCCTTTCCATTTGCTTTACATTCTACGTCGGCAAGGCCCGACCCCGCGCATACCTCAGCCGCCGTTGGGCCGTCCTGATCACCAGGATGGACCAAAGAGTGAGGGGCTATGTGATCAGTTAGGATCCTGAGTCGCGATGCTCAGAAGTCCCCCTTGACATGCAAACAGCCTATAGAAAGGACATCTGGGAGTAGGCCTAGTGTTCTAAGTCGGTAGGGCCCGAACCCGCGCATACCTCAGCCGCCATTGGGCCGTCCGGATCACCAGGACGGACCAAGGAGTGAGGGGCTACGTGGTCAGTTAGGCTCCTGAGTCGCAATGCTCAAGATTCCCCCTTGACGTTCAAACGACCTTCGTACCTTGGCTTCGCTTGGGAGGGCGCGCGACAACCAGATCCGAGGGACCTGGCAGGGTGGCGTATGCTTGGGCGTGACCTGAGCGCAGCCCCCGTGCCCAGCCCCCTCGCGCGACTCTCCCGAAGGGAGGTGTTGGGATGGGGCCAGACATTGAGCTCAGAGGCTCCCTAAGGTTGATACGACCGTGAGGCCGCCCTCAGTTGTTTATTACCAGCATGGAGCATAGCGCTTCCGCACTTGCACGGGCATAGCCGCTCCTCGGTAGTGTCGACTGCCAGCACGGAGCATGGTGCTTCCACTGGCACGTGGGAGGGGACTCCCTACTGTGAAGAGCCCCCGGGGCGTGTACAGCCCCGCCCTGACACATGGCTTGCACGGTAGGGCCAGACGAGGTGTGTCTGGGCACTCATGAGCCAGTGCGGGACTCACGAGGCCCTACCTCAAGGCGGATTGCGCCTGGTCTTGGTTCTTGATGGCTGTGGCATTCCTGCAGATGGTTAGACAACCTGCATCGTATGAATTTCCTCAGGTTATCGCACGAGAAGGCCAAGCACCAACGACCCCAGGAGGTGACGTGAATGGGGCCGGCCCGCCAGACAGAGCTCGGCTATTGGATTTATCGACGCTGCAGGGACGGGCCTGAGCACAAACGCCGTGCCTAGCCTTCTTATGCAAAGGATCCTGAAGAAAGACGGTCAGCGCGCGGCTCCCATGGTGGGTGATAATCAAGCAGGTGATAACCATAGATAGATTACGCATGAAAAACAAACTGGCTTAGGTAAATTCAAGAACGATACATGCCACTGGGTCGGACCCGAGCAGCCTGGGGATGATGCAGCCCGAGGGGCGCCCTAGCAGTGTGAACTAAAGATGCAAGTGGATACATGCCACAGGGACAGACCCACGCGGCCTGGGAATGATGCAGCCCAGGGGGCGCTCCTAACTAAATAAACTTGGGAAATGTCACATGGTTTGGTTGTCGAAGGAGTGTTGGGGTAGCTGAAGACATGTCGTGAAGAAGTCGCTCCTCACGAGCCGTCGAGACCCAGAGCCTCGGGAGGCTCTGGAGGCTCAGATGGCCTCCCGAGGACCATCTCCATCTCCGCCAGGACTGCATGATGCCTGGCCTCCTGACCTGCCAGGATGCTCTGCAGGTTGGCTGGAAGGCGGCCGCCACGCTCGGCAGGCCAAATGGCATGCGAACGTAGCTGTGAGGTGGACACTCACACCGGCCGGCACGCGAAGGCCAGAAGCGCTCCTGAGATGCGGCCCTGTTGAGCCCCGGGATGTCGATGCAGACGCGCAACTCACCACCCTCGCCTGGATGGGGAGCAGCGCTAGGAGGCCAGCGGTCGCCGCATATTGCTCTTGCTTCCTGAAGCTCATCAGTGGCCTTGGTGATGAACTCCTGAGCACTGGGCGCTCCTCGCCCGGTGTCCTCCTAAGGGAAACGTGCCGCGAAGCACGCCTCCACGTGGTGCCTGAGCGCCTCCCTTGTGATGTCGGCCAGGTCTGAGGCCCTCCAGAAGAGAGCTCCCGAGTCCTGCCCGAGGAGGGCGCCAGGTGCGCCTTCTTATGTGAGGGAGGGAGGTGAGCCAGGCGCGGGCACCGATCCTGAGGTGGCGCCGCCGGAGGCGCCGCTCCCCTGAGGCCCAATGCGGAGTAGTTGCTTCTTCTACTTGGGGTTGGCCTCAGAAGGGTACTGCACATCTGCGTTGTCAGGGTCTTCGACTGTTGTGGCTTGGAAGGCGCGCTCGAGGGAGCACACTGCATCTCTTTCTTCGCAGGGGACTGTGATGATTCCGCCGCTCCCCGGCATCTTAAGGATGTTGTAGCCATGGTGGGTGACTGCCATGAATTTGGCTAGCGCGGGGTACCCGAGGATGGCATTGTACGGTAGGCGGATGTGGGCAACATCTAAGTAGACGAGCTCGGTGTGGTAGTTGTCGCGCTGACCGAAGGTGACAGGGAGACGAACTTGCCCTATCGGGGTGGTGGAGCCGTCAGTCACTCCTGAGAAAGGCTTGGTGGACTGGAACTGATCGTATGGCACTTGAAGGCTGTCGAACGTCTCGACGAACACGACACTGAGCCTTGCGCCACCGTCGATGAGGGTCTTGGTGACTTGGACATTGCTCGGGTGAAAAGAGCATCGGGAGGACGCCAGCGGTTGCCGCACATTTGAGATGGTCCGCCGAGCTAAAGGTGATGATGTACTTGTACCGTCTGAGCGGGCGCGTAGTCTCGAGCTTGGGGAGGGATGCATTCACCTCACGAGAGAACTGCTCAAAGATGCGCTAGGAAGCTAGGGCCTGAGCGCCACCCAAGATGCAGGCGATGGCACGCGGCTCCTGGAAGCCCCCGGACCCTTCGTCCTGTTGGTGGTCGCCGTTACTCCTTGGTGGCGGCGGCAGCGGTGGGATACCAGGGTTTCCCTGAGGACGGTCCTCGCGAGGTTGGTCCCTCCAGGCGTCCTCACGAGGCTGGTTTAGCTAGCGGTCCTCGCGAGGCTGGTCCTGCCAGCCCTGGCGAGGGTCGCGGTCGTCCCAACGTCCTCCACATCGTCCACCTCCTCAGCTGTAGCCCCGGTTGTTGCGCTCGGGGCGTCAACCGAAGCGTCTATCTCGAATGGCGCTGAGCTCTTGACAATCGTTGGTGTTGTGGCTGCGCACCTTGTGGAAGGCGCAGAACGTACGACTGCCCTTGGACGACTCAGGAAGGTCTCGGCCACGCTTGGTATCTAGTTCCGCCACGAGTACGGCCACCCCTTTGCGCTTCACGTCCTTGACCTTGGCCTTCCTCTCCTCTGGGTCCGTAACGGGGAGCTCGAGGAGGGAGAGGCGCCCCCCTCAGCTCTTGCACACTTGGTTGCTATGTTGAACAGCTCCAAACTCGTGCACACCTCCTCATGGATGGCGAGCTCCTCCTTCATCTTGACGTCGCGGACGCCATCGGAAAATGATGAGATGATGGCCTCGTCCGTCACCTTGGGGATCTTCAGGCGCACGCTGTTGAAGCGCTGGATGTACTTCTGCAGGGTCTCTCCCGGCTGTTCGGTTGATGGGCGCAGGTGACCCGCGGCTGGGGGGCGGTCACGAGTGCCCTGGAAGTTGGCGACGAAGTTGTCATGCATCTGGTCCCAGGAGGAGATCGAGGCCGGGGGCAGGTTCAGGAGCCATGAGCGGGCGCCGTCCTTGAGAGCCATGGGAAACCAGTTCGCCATGACCTTTTCCTCATCGTTGGACGCCTCGAAGCTCAGCTCGTAGAGTTGTAAGAACGCTGCAGGTTCGGGGGTGCCGTCGTAGCGAGGAGGCAGATCCGGCTTGAACTTGCCTGGCCAGACTACGCTGCGCAACTCAGGAGTGAAGGCACGACATCCTGCCGTGGCCACCGTGGCCCGTCGTGGAGGTGGAGCTTGATCTTGGTGTCCCTGCGCCGCCACGGCAAGTGGTGCATGGCCCTACCGAGGCAAGTGATCCTGGTGTGGCGGTTCTGGGAGCGGTGGAGTAATTTCTTGCGGACGGGGGATCTCTTGGCAGCTTCTTTCTTCATGCGCGGGCACACGGCGCGGTGGGTCACGCCGCAGGACCACACATCTTGTAGCGAGGACGTCGTCTTGACGCGGAGGAGGCAGAGGCACTCCATGAGCCGCCCGCCTCGGTGCGAGGGCGCCATCTTGGTGCGGAGGGGGCAGAGGCGCTCCGTGAGCCAGATTGCCCGCAGCCGGGGGCGGGCGAGGCAGCGAGGGGGATGGTGCAGGAGAGCCCCCCGCGGCACTGACGAGCTCGGCGATGTGGTCCAACCAGTCCTCGTAGAGGTCGTCGACCGGGCAGTAGCGCAGGAGCTCGCGTGCCATGAGCAGCGCGGCCTGCGCGTCCGTGGGGTGCAGTGATTGTGAGATGATGAGCCGGCCGGAGTCAGCGACGGGGTGGCAGTGCGGCTGTCTCACCGCATGGAGGGGTGCAGTGAGGAAGCTTGCTGCTCATTTGCCGCCGGGCCGGTGGCGGCATTGGCGACGGGTGATGGAGAACGACCGGGAGGTCTGCCGACAGGGGTTGTCTGAGCGACGCGGGTGGCGAGGGCGGCCCGGCGCTTAGCGCGGGCCGGGCGAGCGTCGGCCATGAACTTGGTGGAGTGGCGAAGCGCGAATTGACGAAGGGTAAAGCTTAAGCGCATCCCTACCTAGCGTGCCAAATGTCGGATTTTGGGTTCCCGCAAAACCCTTGAGGTTCAAACACTGGGGTGCGCACGAAGATCTCTCCCCCTCTCTAGCTCGCACACATCATGATCTCACGGCCTAGCTCAACGAACCGAAAGAACAAGAGGCACAAGAGTTTATACTGGTTCAGTCCACCAATGTGGTGTAATACCCTACTCCAGTGTGGTGTGGTGGATTGGCTCTTGGGCTGAGGATGAACAGTTACAAGGGAAGAACAGCCTCCTGAGGAGAGGCGTTCTTGTGCTTGGTGAGTTGATGCGTGATAGGGGCAAAGGTGTCCCGTCTTTCGATGAGATGGTGGCTATCGTTTTGGAGGAAGTCGACTTTAACGATCCGACTACGAACGTGCGAGGACGTCGTGCCTTAGCAATCGCTAAACCAACTCCGAGAGGTTATTGACCACGCCGGAGCACGATCAACCTGACCACGAAGGTCTGTTTCCTGCAGGCAAACGAAGAACAAGCAAGAAACTGAGATTACAATCTGGATATTGCGAATATAAGATGAAAGCTTTATTGATCAAGGTGGGGTTCTGTGACGTCTTGGTCTGGTTGTTGGACACAAACAAAGTACGCGAAGTTGCAGCTATAGCGAACTTTTAATCTAAACAAAACCCAAAGTCTAAACGACGCCCTAAGGGCTGTATATATGGAGGAAGAGGGGGGAATTTCGTGGCCCTTGGAGGAGGGGTCCAAAACCAACCCTAACTCTTGTTTCCCCACACATACGAACTCTAAAAACAGCCTATACTTAAGTATTTTGAAAATACATGGGCATGGCCCAATAATAAGGTGACGCGGCACCTAAAATAGCCTCTGGACGAAACTTATGAAGTGGCATCTGTCGGGTTTCGGGTTCCGGCAGATCCTTGAGGTTCGAACACTGGGGTGCGCACGGAGATTTCGCCTTCTACCTACCTACACCTCTCCGCCTCGCTAAGATCTAAGCTATGGAAAGAACAGCACAAGAGACACAGGGTTTATACTGGTTCGGGCCACCGTTGTGGTGTAATACCCTACTCTAGTGTGTGGTGTGGTGGATTGCCTCTTGGGCTGATGATGATGAGCAATACAAGGAAGAACAGCCTTGCGAGAGTCTGTTCTTGGCTGAGGGGATGAACTGCTAGGAGGAGTTCAGTCGCCCTTCTCTCTCTGTGTGTGTGATGCCACTCGATCCGATCCTAGCTAGTTTTTCTCTTGTCTTCTAGATTCTCCCTTCTTGATTCCGATCCTCCTACCCTGGGGGTGGCTAGTCCTATTTATAGGCAAAGGCCGTGGGCCTCTTCCCAAATATTGAGCGGGAAGGGCGCCAACAATTGGCCATTTTGAAGGGGAACATCTGGTACACTTATCCTGACTAAAGTTGGTCCTCGCCTGCCAAAGGCTCTGGTGGTGACGCTGGCTTGGGCTCCACAATGACTTCCTCCCTGCTGTTGGACTGGTCTTGGTCTCGTTACACCGAAATGGATGCCTTTGCTTGATGCTCTCGCCTGTGCTTGCTCCCTTTGCACCAAAGAGGAAAGGAGGACACTGCGCGGGCTGGCGCTCGCCTGGCACCCTTGGTCGTCATGGCTTGCGTCACGGGCACCTCGTGAGGTACCCCGCCTTGATCTCTCCGCTTCCTCGCGAGCCAGCCTGACGAGGCCGTGCCTGAGGAAGCTCTGTGTCGTCCGCCCCGCGAGGCTTGGCCCCTCGTGAGGGTCTTGGGTCTGTGTTGGTGAAGATGGGCCGTGCTGGGCCCCCCTTTGAGCCATGCCGCAGGCCGCAGGCAGGCAAGTCTGGGGACCCCCGTTCCCAAAACGCCGACAGTAGCCCCCGGGCCCAAGGCGCGCTTGGACTTGGCCGTGCAGGGAGGCGGAAGGGCAAGAGCGAAGCGCCGCGGGCCCTAACAGCATGCGGCCTTGGGCGCCGCGTGGCGGTTGATTGGACGTGAGCGTCTCCACTTCCCCACGGCGCCTCGACAACTGCATGGATTGGACAAGTCCCTGCATGCAAAGCGGGTCATGATTACCTGCGATCGTGGAGGTCGGCGGTTGGCCTTCGCCGGCCCTAAGTACGGAACGGCGCGCGCCCTTCCAGTCCATCCCTTCTTGCTTCTCCTTCTTCCCGGTCCTTGCTCCGTCTTGCTGCGATGGCTCCGATCCGCTGGTTCTCGACGGCAAAGAAGGGAAAGGCTCCCCGAGAGGAACCAGACCCGCTCCCGTCAAAGAAACGGCTCGCCCTCCGCGACCGGGACGAGGGGGCCCATCGGGTGGTGTCGATGCCCTGGTGCGAGCGGCCACCGCCGGGGTTCCCGCTTCCCTTGCACGCCCACATCGAGGGCTCTGAAGGAGTCGATGCCGATCGCCACGGGTGGCGCCGCCGTCAGCGCCGACGGGTCACGAAGGTGTGGGTCGTCCCCCCTGGGGTCCACACCGAGGGCTCCTCCCGAGAGTTCGTGCTCCACGCCGCCATGCCTCCTAAGTCTTGGATTCGCCTTCCTCCCTTCTTCGCCTCCATCATCCCGCAGGGAGAACTCCTGGAGCTTTGGATGCAGCACGCCGGCTGTAGCACCCTTGCGACCGAGGCAGAGGTCGCAGTCGTTGCCCCAGGTGAGGTCTTCATGACTCGAGGCTGGAGCGAAATCGCCCGGGTTTGCAGGACAAGAGGCGCCTTCGCAATCCACTTGGAGTACGACGGTGCTTCGGTGATGTTCTTCAAGGTCTTTGATGCGAACGGGCGCCGGCTGGAGTGCTGCCCCGGGAGAGGTGGTTGGGACCCTGCTATGGCGAGGACTGGGCCCGCCGACCGCTCCCTTGGCGGCTGCTCAGGCGGCAGAGGCGTCGGAGGGTCCAGCGACTCCGGCGAGCTCTTCGCGACTCCGGAGACGAGCGATGACAGCTACGAGCCCCCGAGCCGGCGCCGCTCCTGGAGCAGGGTGGGCTCATCAGGCCATCACCGACTCTGATCTGGATGGGGTTGGTGCCGGTGCTTGACGGCCCGCTGTTGACGATGGCGTCTTTCGCAGGGGCGCGTGTAGTTAGCGTCCTTTTAGGATCTGTTCCCTGCAAGGATCAAAGACGCGTCCCGTGAGGGCTTGTAAGGTGCATGTGATCCTGTTTGTTAATATAACCCTTGTCGTAGAATTGTGCGAGTTGCTCATTCCGTCTTAGCTCAGTCCTCCCTTTCGAACCTCACGAGGGCTTGGTGCTCTGCGCCGACAGGTCCCAGTCCCAAGGTGGCTTCAGCCGTCGCTGGTATGCCAGGTCGCAATGCCGTGGTCAAGGCCAGGAGGTGAGCGACCCGGGGTCCGTTAAGAGCCCCTAAGTCGCGATGCTCAGGAGGTCCCCTTTGGCGCTCAAGCAGCCGTCGTTCGGTGAGAAAGGAGAGCAGCATCGCTAACACGGTGTTGCATTAGGTGCGAAGATGGTGCCACGGTAGCTGGTGCTTCCGGGTGATGACTTATCTCGAGAATCAGGGACCGCTCCCTGGTGTATCGCCGGGTCCGTGCATCAGCAGGCGCGAGGTTGCTCGGCGCGGTCCTCGCGTGCCCCTCCCCTCTCGCCTTTGCTCCCCTTTCCGCTCTACGTCCTCGGTCCCGGCCCTCGAGCGAGTCTCAGCCGTCGCTGGTATGCCAGGTCACGATGCCGTGGACAAGGCCAGAGGGTGAGGGCTGGAGAGCCAGTAGGAGCCCTGAGTCGCGATGCTTAGGCACCCCCCCTTTAACGTGCAAGCGGTTCACGCGGATGAGAGTGAAGGAGACACCGCATGGGCCTCGCCTGACGCAGCTCCTTTAGGAGATCCTGTAGACCCATCATAGAAAGAACGAGGGGTTGCCATGACAATTGATAGTTAGCCGTTGGTTGCTTCTAAGGGGCAATGAGGCACTGAAGGCTTGACGAGGTGGCGCCATGCGGGGCTGCCGCGGCCAGAGCTCAGCCATTCAGGTTTGTCCGTGTTGCAGGGACGGACCCATGCGCAAGCGTCGTGCCGTTTGGGAGCAGCTCCGTCAGTTGGCGTCAGTTGAGCGGGCAACTAGGTCAAACACATTAGCCGCGAAGGAGTGGATTCATTCAAATAGATGCTGGGAAGGCGGACATCACTGGGTCAGGCCCGAGCGACTTGGGGATGATGCAGCCCGTGGGGCGCCCCCAACAAAGTAAGCTAACAACATGAAATAAAAGGGATACATGCCGCAGGGACGGACCCACGCGGCCTGGGAATAATGCAGCCCTGGGGGGCGCTCCCTGCTGGAAATGAAACTTGAAAGATGTCACCTGATGACATTGAGGACGAAGGAGTGTTGGTGTAGCAGACTCGGTGGGCTGCGGAAGCCGATCCTCACGATCCCCCAGGCCCAAGGGCCTCGGGAGGCTCCGGAGGCGCTGGTGGCTCCTTGCGGACCATCTCCATCTCCGCCAGGGCTGCGGAACGCCTGGCCTCTTGAGCCTCCATGATACCCCCCATGAGGTGCTGGTATGTGGCAGCCGCGTTCGGCAAGCCGTAAGGCATGCGAACGTAGCTGTGGGGTGGACCTTCGTAGAGCCCCACTCGCGAGGGCCAGAGGCGCTCCAGAGAGGCGACTCGATTGAGCCCTGGTATGTCGATGCAGACGTGCAGCCCACCATCCTCGCTTGGATGGGGAGCCACAACTGGTAGGCGGCAGCCGCCTTTCATGACTGTTGACTCCTGTAGCTCCTGAATGGCCTTCCTGACGAACTCCTGAGGGTCTGGCTCTCCTTGCCTTACTCCTTCTTGAGGGAAACGTGCTTCGAAACACGCCTCCATGTGGTGCCCAAGCGCCTCCCTCGTGACCTTAGCCAGGTTGGTGGCCCTCCAGGGGAGAGCCCCCGAGCCCTGCCTGAGGAGGGCGCCGGGCGCGCTTTCCTATGCGATGGAAGGAGGTTCCCCCTGGGCAAGCGCGGGCCCTGAGGGGCCTGCCTCCTGAGGGGCCAGGCCGGACGATGTCTTCTTCTTCTTCTTGGGGGTGGTCTCGGGAAGCCTCCTGCTTCCGCGATCCGGGTCTTCTAGTGACGCGGCCTGAAAGGCTCGTTCCAGGGAACACACCACGTCCTTCTCTTCACAGGGCACCGTGATGACTCCGCCACTTCCTGGCATCTTGAGGACGTTGTAGCCATGGTGAGTTACGGCCATGAACTTGCCCAGCGCTGGGTACCCAAGGATGGCGTTGTACGGCAGGCGAATGTGAGCAACGTCGAAGTCGATGAGCTCAGTGCGGTAGTTGTCGCGTGCCCCGAAGGTGATAGGGAGGCGGACCTGCCCAATCGGGACCGTGGAGCCGTCGGTGACTCCGGAGAAAGGCTTGGTTGGCTGAAGCTGGTTGTAGGGCACTTGGAAATTGTTGAATGTTTCCACGGACAGGACGTCGAGCCCTGCCCCGCCATCGATGAGGGTCCTGGTGACCACCACGTTGCTGATGATTGGGGAACAAAGCATCGGGAGGACTCCGGCTGTAGCCGCACACTTGAGATGATCTGCTGAGCTTGAATGTGATGGCGCACGCCGACCACCTGAGAGGGCGCGTGGCTTCGAGCTTGGGGAGGACTGCATTCACTTCGCGGGCGAACTTCTTGAAGATGCGTTGAGAGGCTGGGGCTTGAGCCCCGCCCAGGATGCAGGCGACCGCGCGCGGCTCCTGGAAGCCCCCAGCCCCCTCATCCTGATGGCGGTCCTTGTTTCTCCTTGGCTGCGGCGGCAGCGGAGGGAGACCTGCGTTGCCTTGAGGGCGATCCTCGCGAGGTTGATCCCTCCAGTCTCCCTCGCGAGGCGGGTCTTGCCAGCGATCCTTGCGAGGTTGATCACGCCACCCTTGGCGCGAGCCGCGGTCTTCCCAGCGTCCTGTGTTCCTTCCTCCTCCTCGACCGTAGCCCCGGTCACCGCGGTCGGGGCGACGGCCGATCCTTCCTTCTCGCACGGCTCGGAGCTCTTGACATTCGTTGGTGTTGTGGGTGTGGAGGTCGTGATACACACAGTACCGACTGCCTTTGGGAGATTCGGGCTGATCTCTACCCCGCTTGGTGTCTAGTTCTGTCGCGAGCACGGCAGCCCCTTTGCGCTTCACATCCTTGGCCTTGGGCTTCTTCTCTTCTGGGTCTGCGGCAGGCAGCTCGAGGAGGGAGAGACGCCCTTCCTCAGCCCTGGCGCACTTGGTTGCCAAGTTGAACAGCTCCAAGGAAGTGCACAGGTCTTCATGCATCGCCAGCTCCTCCTTCATCTTGACATCGTGCACGCCGTCGGAGAAGGCTGAGATGATGACCTCCTCGATCACCTTGGGAATCTTGAGGCGTGCGTTGTTGAAGCGCTGGATGTACTTCTGTAGGGTCTCTCCGGGTTGTTGCTTGATGCGGCGCATGTCGCTCACGGAGGGTGGCCGGTCGCGAGTACCTTGGAAGTTGGCGATGAAGCGGGTGCGCATCTCGTCCCAGGAGGAGATCGTGCCTGGAGCCAGGTTCAGGAGCCAGGTGCGGGCCCCATCCTTGAGCGCCATGGGAAACCAGTTCGCCATGACCTTCTCGTCTCCGTTGGCAGCTTCGATGCCCAGCTCATAGAGCTGGAGGAACTCCGCAGGGTCGGCCGTGCCGTCGTAACGAGGAGGCAGGTCTGGCTTGAACTTGCCGGGCCACGCGACACTGCGTAGCTCGGTGGTGAAGGCACGGCAGCCTGTTGTGGCCACGGGAAGCCTTGGGTGACAGAGAGCTTGGTCTTGCATGTCCCCACACGCTGCAGCTGGGAGGAGCGCGGGGTCTTGACGCGTGGGAGCAGGAGCATGGTCGCGACATGCTGGAGCAGGGAGCGCCCGGGCAGCTTCTTGCGGGCGAGGGACTTCTTGGCAGCTCTGCTCTTGCCGCGCTGGCACCTGATGGAGCGGGTTCCGCCTAGGGGCCACGGCGCCTTCTTGAGGAGGAGGTGGCTGGGGCGCCCCCGGAGCTTCATCGCCCGCACGGGGCGGGGTGCGGTGCAGCGGAACGGACGGCGCAGGAGAGCCCCCTGCAGCGCGGACGAGCTCGGCGACGCGGTCGAGCCATTCTTCGTAGACGTAATCGACGGGACGGTAGCGCAGGAGCTCGTTTGCCGCGATGAGCACAGCTCGAGCCTCCATGGGTGCGCGGAGCGCGCGGGACGAAGAACCGGCTGGGGTGAGCGAGGGAGTAGCGGTGCGGCCGTCTTGCCGCACGGACGGATGCTGAGACGACGCTTGCTGCTTGTCCCCCGCCGGGCCGGTGGCGGCGTTGACGGCAGGTGACGGGGAACAGCGAGGACGCCCGTCGACAGGAGCCGTCTGGGCGACGCAGGAAGCGAGAGCGGCCCGGCGCTCGGCGCGGGCCCGACGAGCGTCAGACATAGACGCGATGGTCGGAGGAGAACGGGGTGGTGGAAGACGAATTCCGGCGCACCCCTACCTGGCGCGCCAAATGTTAGGTTTCGGGTTCCGGCAGACCCTTGAGGTTCGAACACTGGGGTGTGCGCGGAGATTTTGCCTTCTACCTACCTACACCCCTCCGCCTTGCTAGGATCTAAGCTATGGAAAGAACATCACAAGAGGAACGGGGTTTATACTAGTTCGGGCCACCGTTGTGGTGTAATACCCTACTCCAGTGTGTGGTGTGGTGGATTGCCTCTTGGGCTGATGATGATGAGCAATACAAGGAAGAACAACCTCGCGAGGGTCTGTTCTTGGCTGAGGGGATGAACTGCTAGGAGGAGTTCAGTCGCCCTTCTCTCTCTCTCTCTGTGTGTGATGCCACTCGATCCGATCCTAGCTAGTTTCTCTCTTGGCTTCTAGATTCTCCCTTCTTGATTCCGATCCTCCTACCCTGGGGGTGGCTAGTCCTATTTATAGGCAAAGGCCCTGGGCCTCTTCCCAAATATTGAGCGGGAAGGGCGCCAACAATTGGCCATTTTGAAGGGGAACATCTGGTACACTTATCCTGAATAAAGTTGGTCCTCGCCTGCCAAAGGCTCTGGTGGTGACGCTGGCTCGGGCTCCACAATGACTTCCTCCCTGTCGTTGGACTGGTCTTGGTCTCGTTGCACCGAAACGGGTGCCTTTGCTTGATGCTCTCGCCTGCGCTTGCTCCCTTTGCACCAAAGAGGAAAGGAGGACACTGCGTGGGCTGGCGCCCGCCTGGCACCCTTGGTCTTCATGGCTTTCGTCACGGGCACCTCGTGAGGTACCCCGCCTTGATCTCTCCACTTCCTCGCGAGCCAGCCTGATGAGGCCGTGCCTGAGGAAGCTCCGTGTCATCCGCCCCGCGATGCTTGGCCCCTCGCAAGGGTCTTGGGTCTGTGTTGGTGAAGATGGGCCGTGCTGGGCCCCCCTTTGAGCCACACCGCAGGTCGCAGGCAGGCAAGTCTGGGGACCCCCATTCCCAGAACACCGACAACATCTTGTATATTTCGTCCAAGGCTTCATGCACTCCTTATGGTGGCTTCAAAGTCTTGAAATAATCACTTGTAACTCCGTTCTTGATTCCCTTGTGCATGCCATCATCTCCATGCTTGATCTTACTCCAAGGTTCATCTTTCTTGTCCAAGCTAGGCCCTTCATTTTTAAGCAAAACAAATGTATCCAATTTAGGCAACATCATATTCTCATGAACATTAGAATCATTACCAAGAAATGAAAGTACCTGATAATTCAATTGGCGTGCGCGAGCTCTAGTAATTTTTCCAGTATGTATAGCAGCAGGGGCTGTGGGTGTAACAATGGCATTGATGTCCTCATCATCCTCCCCTTATTGAAATGAAGTCGTCCTCGACGAAAGGTCATCGTCCTCACCCAAATAAGGCTTCAAATCTGCAATGTTAAAAGTGGGACTAACCCCAAAATCTGCAGGCAGCTCAAGTTTATATGCATTATCATTTATTTTCTCTAACACCTTAAAAGGACCATCAGCACGTGGCATTAGCATTGATTTGCACAAATTAGGAAATATATCCTTATGCAAATGTAACCAAACAAGATCTCCAGGTGCAAACACAACATGTTTTCTACCCTTATCTCCAGCAAGTTTATATTTAGCATTCATACGCTCAATGTTTTCCTTAGTTAGCTCTTGCATTTTTAAAATCAATTCAGCACGTTCTTTAGCATCAAAATTAACCTTCTCCGAAGATGGAAGAGGCAACAAATCAATAGGTGCACGAGGTAGAAAACCATACACAATTTCAAAAGGGCACATCTTAGTACTAGAATGCAATGAAGGATTATAAGAAAATACAATATGAGGCAAGCATTCTTCCCACATTTTCTTGTTATTATTCAAAACAGCCCTAAGCATAGTAGACAATGTTCTATTGACTACTTCAATTTGTCCATCATTTTGGGGGTGACAAGTAGTACTAAAAAGCAGTTTAGTCCCCAACTTAGCCCATAAACATCTCCAAAAGTGGCTAAGAAATTTAGTATCACGATCTAAAACAATAGTATTTGGCACACCATGCAAGCGAATAATTTCACGAAAGAACAAATCAGCAACATTAACAGCACCATCGCTTTTATGACATGGTATAAAGTGTGCCATTTTTGAGAACCTATCCACGACAACAAATATGCTATCCCTCCCCTTCTTTGTTCGAGTTAAACCTAAAACAAAGTCCATACATATATCCTCCCAAGGAACACTAGGTACAGGCAAAGGCATATATAAACCATGAGGATTGAGTCGTGACTTAGCTTTTTGACATGTAGTGCAGCGAGCAACAAAACGCTCAACATCCCGTCTCATCTTTGGCCAAAAGAAATGTGTAGCAAGTATATCCTCGGTCTTCTTGATGCCAAAGTGTCCCATTAATCCTCCTCCATGCGCCTCCTGCAACAACAAAAGACGAACGAAGCTAGCTGGAATGCATAGCTTGTTAGCACGAAACACAAATCCATCATTAAGAACGAACTTGTTCCAAGTTCTCCCTTCCTTACAATTCTGCAATACGTCTCTAAATTCAGCATCATGCACATATTGATCTTTGATGGTCTCCAAACCAAATATTTTAAAGTCAAGTTGTGAAAGCATAGTATAACAACGAGAAAATGCATCAGCAATAACATTTTCTTTACCCTTCTTGTGTTTAATGACATAAGGGAAAGTCCCAATGAATTCAACCCATTTAGCATGTCTACGGTTCAGTTTTGCTTGACTTTTAATGTGTTTCAAAGATTCATGATCAGAATGTATAACAAATTCCTTGGGCCATAAATAATGTTGCCATGTTTCTAAGGTCCGAACAAGAGCATATAATTCTTTGTCATAAGTAGAATAGTTCAGACTAGGCCCACTCAATTTTTCAGAAAAGTATGCAATAGGTTTGCCATCTTGTAATAACACACCTCCTAATCCAATTCCACTAGCATCACATTCAAGCTCAAAAGTCTTATTAAAATCAGGAAGTTGGAGTAAAGGAGCATGTGTCAACTTATCTTTCAATACTGTGAAGGCTTCTTCTTGTGCGGTACCCAAAACAAAAGGCACATCCTTCTTTGTAAGCTCGTTGAGAGGTGCAACAATGGTGCTGAAATCTCTCACAAAACGCCTATAGAAACCAGCGAGGCCAAGGAAACTCCTCACTTGTGTGACCGTTTTGGGCTGCGGCCAACTCTCAATAGCTTCAATCTTGGCTTGATCAACTTCAATTCCCCGTGGAGTAACAACATAGCCAAGAAAAGATACTCGGTCGGTGCAAAATGTGCACTTTCCAAGGTTACCAAACAAACGTGCATCACGTAGAGCAATAAAATAGCACGTAAATGTTCCAAATGTTCCTCCAAAGATTTGCTATAAATCAATATGTCATCAAAGTAAACTACCACAAATCGTCCAATGAAAGCACGTAAAACTTCGTTCATTAACCTCATGAAAGTACTAGGTGCGTTAGTTAACCCAAAAGGCATGACTAACCACTCATATAATCCAAACTTAGTTTTAAATGCTGTTTTCCATTCATCTCCCAATTTCATACGAATTTGATGGTATCCACTACGCAAATCAACTTTGGAGAATATTGTAGAGCCACTCAATTCATCAAGCATATCATCTAGCCTAGGAATAGGATGATTATAACGAATAGTAATATTATTAATGCCTCTACAATCAACGCACATACGCGACGTACCATCCTTTTTTGGCACTAAAATGATAGGAACAGCACAAGGACTGAGGGATTCACGTATATAACCTTTGTCGAGCAGTTCTTGTACTTGACGCATAATCTCCTTCGTCTCCTCTGGATTGGTACGGTATGGTGCACGGTTGGGTAATGATGCACCGGGAATTAAGTCAATTTGATGCTCAATCCCTCGAATAGGTGGTAATCCCAGCGGCACGTCTTCTGGAAAGACGTCGCGAACTCCTGCAAAATGTTAGTGACAGCAGGAGGCAAAGAGGAAGGCACGTCCTCGAATGAAAATAATGCCTCTTTGCACACAAAAGCATAGCAAACAGATTTGCTGAAATCTAGATCATCAATATCAGATTTTGTGGCAAGTAAACATGCACTTTTCAATTTAATTTCAGAAGCAACACTAGATGGTTTATTATTAGGTTTCATTTGTTGCTCAAATTCTTTTGCCACAATCTGATTTTCACTCTTATTTTTCTCCTGTTTTGCTTTATTAGCTCTATTAATATCATCTTTCAAAATGGATTCAGGAGTCATGGGAAGCAAAGTAATATTTTTATCCTTATGAACAAGAGTATATATTGATTGTTTCTACCATGGTGTACAGAATTTTTATGAAATTGCCATGGTCTACCGAGTAATAAGGAACATGCTTGCATAGGTACCTCATCACAATCAACATAATCAGCATATGTAGATATACTAAAATGCACACGAATAGTATGTGTTACCTTAACCTTGCCATTGTTGTTGAACCATTGGATGTAGTAAGGATGTGGATGTGGTCTTATGGTGAGAGATAGCTTCTCCACCATCTCCATGCTAGCCAAGTTATTGCAGCTCCCTCCATCTATGATGACGCGAACAGAACGTTCCTTCACAACGCCCTTTGTATGGAACAAATTATGCCTCTGATTTTGCTCAACTTGTGTAACCTGCACACTCAAAACACGTTGAGAAACTAAACATTCATACTTGTCAGCATCTTCAGCAGCCATGTATTGCGTCTCATGATCAGAATCCTCTCCACCGTGTTCGTCATGTGTAATAAGAGCCAAAGTCTCCTCATCATAGTCACTAGCGGACTCATACCCACCATCCTCAGTAGCAATCATCACACACTGAGATTGGCATTCTCTCGCAAAATGTCCTCTTCCCTTACAACGACGACAAATAATATCACTTGTGTGCCCTGTTGATGCCATGGAAGAAGAAGAGCTCTGCGCAGGTCCGGCGGGTGTGTTCTTGGCAGATAATGGTGGTTGTGCCTACTTTCTTGTATCACGGCTAGAGGTGGCACCTGATGGAGGTGCTGGTGGAGTGGAAGTAGAGGATGCACGTGGTGTCCATGATGAAGATCGACCTACAGAAAAGTTAGTTCGCGCCAATGCCTGTCGATCCTGCACTTCACGTTCAGCTTTACAAGCAAGATGGAATAAACGAGTGATATTAGTATACTCCTTATACTCTAGAATAGTCTGAATCTCCCTATTTAATCCACCCATAAAATGTGCAAGCATAGCTTCATTCTCCTCAACTATACCACATCTAATCGTGCCAGTTTGTAATTCCTGATAATATTGTTCTACACAATTTTTTCCTTGTCTTAAGCACTGCAATTTTTGAAGTAATTCACGTTGATAATATGGTGGAACCCAAGGAGTATGCATAGCAGTTTTCAAAGAAGCCCAAGTAGCTGGAATAGGATATAATCTACAATGTTCAGACCACCAAACACATGCAAAGCTAGTGAAAGCACAAACAGCACCAGGAACACTTCTCTCCTCAGGATATTGTAAACATGTAAATCATTGTTCAGTTTCTAACTCCCAAGTAAGATATATATCAGGAACATATCTACCCTCAAATGGTGGAATATTCAATTTTAGTTTAGGAAGATGGTCATGTACCTCAGGTGGTGGTGCAGCCCTACCGTTGCAATGATATGCATGAGGACGACCCTGGTGGTGCTGGTGCTGGTGGTTGCACGTAGTTCTGATTTTGATCAACCTCATCCTCTTAATGGTCTTCCACCTCTGCAGTAGCAGCAGGAGCGATAGAAGCACCAACAGTAGGTATAGCAGCACCAGAAATTTGACCAGGCTCAATGGGAACGTGTTGTGCTCATCCCACTTGATTTGGAAGACGATGTTGTTGTTGTTGTAGAGGTGCGAGAGGTGCAGCGGGCGGTGGAAGACGCGCGAGCAATTCATTAAACTTGTGATCGAGCTTTGTTTCGAACGCCTTCCCAATGCCATCTATCTTCTCCATGGCCTCTTTAAATCTATTTAGCACATCTTCCATCTGTCCACTCATCATTTGCTAAACTTATCATGTAACTCTTTGTTCGTCATGTTCTCCCAGTCAGTCTCATCGGCTTGTGATCCTGCCATGGTTAGCAGCAATAGAAACACACAAGAATATGATCCTACAGACTACTAGTAAATGGTGGACAATCATAAATACATCAAGCAAATCTCAAATTCTTACCAGTTCTTACCCAGCAGCAGGCGGTGATCGGCAATCGTCATAGTCAAAACTCTCAAAGCTTGGATAGAGCGATTACCAGGGAGAGTCAAACGCATGACGTAGATGTATGTGGAGCTAGGAAGGCTTATAATATGGTAGCAAAAAGGGTCAGCAATAATCAATTCAGAGATGCAAATTGAATAAAAGCTCAACGACGGTACTGTGCTGGTCCTAGGCTAGACCGTACTAGAGACGCGAGCCTAGAACACTAACAAAATCACAGCGCTACATGTAAACAAGGGAGGAGCACACTCTGAATTTTTTTCTCTTTTTTTCACTTTTTCCCTCTTTTTTTTGCTCCGCAACAATTTTTTTTTGAAAGTCTACAAATGTCCTAAAAACTGCCTAGCCAGAATTTTCGAGACTTAGTTTTTTTTAGTTTGAAACTATTTTTCTTCTGCGGATGGCTCGAAAATTGGGGAGTCCTACTCTGTCACGACTCGGAGTATCGCGTGATCCAGAAATCGAAAACAATGCAACAATTACTGGACTTGGACTGGTGGCGGAGATGAATCTGGTGGAATCTTGGACTGGTGGCGGCGATGAATCTGGTGAAAATCGGACTTGTGGCGGATATATGTTGTAGGTGGACTCGGATTGGCATGATGGCGGCGGATATGTGGTGGTGTATATGGACTCGGATTGGTGGTGAATATGTGGTGGTGAATATGGCAGCAACGATGATGATGATGCGGTGGTGATATATGGCAGCGGTGACGTGACAACCTGTGAACAGAACTCGAAACTCTGAAGGACTAGATGCTAAGACCAGCAACTTGACACGACGATGCAACCGCAAATTCAACAAAGCAAATACAGAAAAGATTATGCAAAGGCTCAGATTGGTTCGGATAGGATGAACTAACCCTATTTTTTTGGCTTTTTCATGGACTATAGGTACGAAGAACAGACTCGATCTAAACTATGAAAAACTGTAAAATCTCACCGAGCAACCTAGAAATCTGATACCACTTGATAGGGGCAAAGGTGTCCCGTCTTTCGATGAGATGGTGGCTATCGTTTTGGAGGAAGTCGACTTTGAGATCCGACTACGAACGCGCGACGACGTCGCGCCTTAGCAATCTCTAAACCAACTCCGAGAGGTTATTGACCACGCCGGAGCACGATCAACCTGACCACGAAGGTCTGTTTCCTACATGCAAACAAAGAACAAGCAAGAAACTGAGATTGCAATCTGGATATTGCGAATATAAGATGAAAGCTTTATTGATCAAGGTGGGGTTCTGTGACGTCTTGGTCTGGTCGTTGGACACAAACGAAGTACGCGAAGTTGCAGCTATGGTGAAATTTTAATCTAAACAAAACCCAAAGTCTAAACGACTCCCTAAGGGCTGTATATATGGAGGAAGAGGGGGGGAATTTCATGGACCTTGGAGGAGGGGTCCGAAACCAACCCTAACTCTTGTTTCCCCACACATACGGACTCTAAAAATAGCCTATACTTAAGTATTTCGAAAATACATGGACCTGGCCCAATAATAAGGTGATGCAGCACCTAAAATAGCCTCTGGACGAAACTTATGAAGTGGCATCTTGTATATTTCGTCCAAGGCTTCATGCACTCCTTATGGTGGCTTCGAAGTCCTGAAATCATCACTTGTAACTATGTTCTTGATTCCCTTGCGCATGCCATCATCTCCATGCTTGATCTTACTCCAAGGTTCATCTTTCTTGTCCAAGCTAGGCCCTTCATTTTTAAGCAAAACAAATGTATCCAATTTAGCAGCATCATATTCTCATGAACATTAGAATCATTACCAAGAAACGAAAGTACCTGATAATTCAATTGGCGTGCGCAAGCTCTAGTAATTGGTCCAGTATGTATAGCAGCAGGGGCTGTGGGTGTAACAATGGTATTGATGTCCTCATCAATGCGGTCGAGGATTCTCTCTCTCGATGAGCCTCCCTTCTATGGTGGTGGCTAGTCCTATATATAGAGGCTCGGGTCCTCTTCCCAAATGTTAGGTGGAAAGGGATCCCACAATGGCCAATTTGAAGGGGGGCAGCTAGTACAAGCTATCCTGACAAAAGTAGTTTTCACCTGCCAAAGGCTCTGGTGGTGACGCCGTCTTGGGCTCCATGGTGACCTCCATCCTGCTGTCCTGCTGGTCTTTGTCTTGTTGCACCGATATGGAAACATTTGCCTGATGCCTCGGGACTCCTCGTCTACGCTTTCCTCTTTGGCACCAAAGAGGAAACAAGGACACTGCGCGCACTGGCGCCCGCCTGGCTCCAGTCGTCATGGCTTGCATCACAGGAACCTCGCGAGGTGTCCCTTGCCTTGATCTCTCCGCCCCTCATGAGCCAGCCTGGTGAGGCCTCCCCTGAGGAGGTCTTGCATCGTCCACCCCACGAGGCTTGGCCCCTCGCGAGGGTCTTGAGTGTTTGCTGGTGAAGATGGGTTGTACGGGGCCGCTGGTGGAGCCACGCCGTGGGCCGCATGCAGGCAAGTATGGGGACCCCCATTCCCAGAACGCCGACAATACCTTTTGGGAGAGACACACATGAATCGGAATTTATTAGAATACTCTATGTGCTTCACTTATATCTTTTGAGCTAGATAATTTTGCTCTAGTGCTTCACTTATATCTTTTTAGAGCATGGTGGTGGTTTTATTTTATAGAAATTATTGATCTCTCATGCGTCACTTATATTATTTTGAGAGTCTTTTAGAGGATCATGGTAACTTGCTTTGGCTATAAAACTAGTCCTAATATGATGGGCATCCAAGATGGGTATAATAAAAACTTTCATATAAAGTGCGTTGAATACTATGAGAAGTTTGATTCTTTATGATTGTTTTGAGATATGAAGATGGTGATATTAGAGTCATGCTAGTAGAGTAGTTGTGAATTTGAGAGATACTTGTGTTAAAGTTTGTGATTCTCGTAGCATGCACGTATGGTGAACCGTTATGTGATGAAGTTGGAGCATGATCTATTTATTGATTGTCTTCCTTATGAGTGGCGGTCGGGGACGAGCGATGGTCTTTTCCTACCAATCTATCCCCCTAGGAGCATGCGTGTAGTACTTCGTTTCGATAACTAATAGATTTTTGCAATAAGTATGTGAGTTCTTTATGACTAATGTTGAGTCCATGGATTATACGCACTCTCACCCTTCCACCATTGCTAGCCTCTCTAGTACCGCGCAACTTTCGCCGGTACCATAAACCCACCATTTACCTTCCTCAAAACAGCCACCATACCTACCTATTATGGCATTTCCATAGCCATTCCGAGATATATTGCCATGCAACTTTCCACCGTTCTGTTTATTATGACACGCTCCATCATTGTCATATTGCCTTGCATGATCATGTAGTTGACATTGTATTTGTGGCAAAGCCACCATTCATAATTCTATCATACATGTTACTCTTTATTCATTGCACATCCCGGTACACCGCCGGAGGCATTCACATAGAGTCATATTTTGTTCTAAGTATCGAGTTGTAAGTAAATAAAAGTGTGATGATCATCATTATTAGAGCATTGTCCCAGTGAGAAAAGGATGATGGAGAGTATGATTCCCCCACAAGTCGGGATGATACTCCGGACGAAAAAGATAAAAAAAGAGAGGGCCCAAAAAAACAAAAAAATAAGAGAAAAAGAGAGAAGGGACAATGCTACTATCCTTTTTCCACACTTGTGCTTCAAAGTAGCACCATGATCTTCATGATAGGGAGTCTCTTATTTTGTCACTTTCATATACTAGTGGGAATTTTTCATTATAGAACTTGTCTTGTATATTCCAATGATGGGCTTCCTCAAAATGCCCTAGGTCTTCGTGAGCAAGCGAGTTGGATGCACACCCACTTAGTTTCTTTTTGAGCTTTCATACATTTATAGATCTAGTGCATCTGTTGCATGCAATCCATACTCACTCACATTTATATCTATTGATGGGCACCTCCATAGCCCGTTGAGATGCCTAGTTGATGTGAGACTATCTTCTCCATTTTGTCTTCTCCACAACCACCCCTGTATTCCACCTATAGTGCTATATCCATGGCTCACGCTCATGTATTGCATGAGGATTGAAAAAGTTTGAGAACATCAAAAGTATGAAACAATTGCTTGGCTTTTCATCGGGGTTGTGCATGATTAAATATTTTGTGTGATGAAGATAGAGCATAGCCAGACTATATGATTTTGTAGGGATATCTTTATTTGGCCATGTTATTTTAAGAAGACATGATTGTTTGTTAGTATGCTTGAAGTATTATTGTTTTTATGTCAATACTAAACTTTTGTCTTGAATCTTTCGGATCTGAACATTCATGCCACAATAAAGAAAATTACATTAATAATTATGTTAGGTAGCATTCCACATCAAAAATTCTGTTTTTATCATTTACCTACTCAAGGACGAGAAGGAATTAAGCTTGGGGATGCTTGATACGTCTCCAATGTATATATAATTTTTGATTGTTCCATGATATTATATTATCTGTTTTGGATGTTTAATGGGCTTTAATATGCTCTTCTATATTATTTTTGGGACTAACCTATTAACTGGGCCCAGTGCCAGTTTCTGTTTTTTTCCTATTTTTGAGTTTTGCAGAAAAGAATACCAAACGGAGTCCAAACGGAATGAAACCTTCGCGATGGTCTTTCTTGGACCGAAAGCAATCCAGAAGACTTGGAGTTAAAGTCTGGAACTCCACGAGGAAGCCACGAGGAGGGTAGGCGCGCCCCCTACCCTCGTGTGCCCCACGTAGCTCCACCGACGTACTTCTTTCGCCTATATATACTCTTATACCCTAGAAACATCAAGGGGAGCCACGGAACCACTTTTCCACTGCCGCAACCTTCTGTACTCGTGAGATCCCATCTTGGGGCCTTTTCCGGCAATCTGCTAGAGGGGGGATCGATCACGGAGGGCTTCTACATCAACACCATTGCCTCTCTGATGAAGCGTGAGTAGTTTGCCACAGACCTTCGGGTCCATAGTTATTAGCTAGATGGCTTCTTCTCTCTCTTTGATTCTCAATATGAAGTTCTCCTCGATGTTCTTGGAGATCTATTCGATGTAATACTCTTTTGCGGTGTGTTTGTTGAGATCCGATGAATTGTGGATTTATGAACAAGATTATCTATGAATATTATTTGGTTATTCTCTGAATTCTTATATGCATTATTTGATATATTTGCAAGTCTCTTCGAATTATCGGTTTAGTTTGGCCTACTAGATTGATCTTTCTTGCAATGGGAGAAGTGCTTAGCTTTGGGTTCAATCTTGCGGTGTCCTTTCCCAGTGACAGTAGGGGCAGCAAGGCACGTATTGTATTGTTTCCATCGAGGATAAAAAAGATGGGGTTTATATCATATTGCTTGAGTTTATCCCTCTACATTATGTCATATTGCTTAATGCGTTACTTCGTTCTTATGAACTTAATACTCTATGTGCATGCTGGATAGCGGTGGATGTGTGGAGTAATAGTAATAGATGCAGAATCCTTTCGATCTACTTGACACGGACGTCATGCCTATATTCATGATCATTGCCTTAGATATCTTCATAACTATGCGCTTTTCTATCAATTGCTCAGCAGTAATTTGTTCACCCACCATAATAGATGCTATCTTGAGAGAAGCCACTAGTGAAACCTATGCCCCCTGGGTCTCTTTCCTATTTACATCGCATCTCGTTTACTATTTTGCAATCTTTACTTTCCAAAAATACCAAAAATATTTACTATTTACTTTACTATCTCTATTAGATCTCACTTTTGCGAGTGACCGTGAAGGGATTGACAACCCCTTTATCACGTTGGTTGCAAGGTTCTTGATTGTTTGTGCAGGTACTAGGTGACTTGTGTGTTGTCTCCTACTGGATTGATACCTTGGTTCTCAAAACTGAGGGAAATACTGACGCTACTTTGCTGCATTAACCTTTCCTCTTCAAGGGAAAACCAACGCATGCTCAAGAGGTAGCATGTACATGCTCTTGGCCGTGAACCTGAGGTGAGGTTCATCCATTTGCAGCATCCAGGCCCCATGCTAGGATACGGGACGTGTTTTGTTGGCATCCTGCTTCATCTCTTTGTAGTATGGGTGAATGATGGCTGAGGCGAGTTCAACCAGGGAGTACTTCTTCGTGTTGTACCAGACCCTGTAGTGCTCACGGATTTCGACAAGGTTCTTGCAGGCCAAGCCCGTAACCCTGAGCACTTTTACATCGTCGGTGGTTTCCACCATGGCGAACTTGTACTCGGTGTTGTTGACAAACCTGGTGAAATGGTCGCAAGGCTCTGTGGCCATGCAGTAGTGGTAGATGAGGACATGATGGCGCATGCACAACTGGGCGACGACAACTTTCTAATCTATGTTGGGACGGTCGGCGGTGTACTGGAGGTCGATGCCGGCCACCTTGTACTTGTCTCAAGCAAGCAACTCCTCAACGGTGTTGATGTAGTCGTCCACCACGGCCGGGTTGATGGTGTACACCACCGAGAGATCTGTCTCCCTTGCGTGGGTCTCCACTTTATGCTCGCCGACCTCCATTGGAGCACCGCTAGACATCCCCTCTCTATGTGTCATCGTGGGTGTGCTTATTGTGTTGTGGGGCGCGATCGAAAGGTTGAAAAGACTAATGTTATAACGGTCATGGGAATTAAAGGGGAAGCCGGACGACCTGGAATATCAGCAACCCCTATTGGTAGTTCTAATTTGCAGCACGTAACTCCATCATGCATCACGTAACTGCATCGCGTGACAACGCGCGCGGCGCAGCCGCATGCATATGGAGTCCCCGACGTGATCGTGCACCCAACCACTGGCAGAGCGTGCGCGGAGGAACGCGAGAAGAGCGCTCCACGGTCCCCTCAATGGCGGGCAACCATATATATGCATATAGCAGTTGAACACTCAAGGAAAAGTTGTCCACATGTCGAGCGCACCAACAGACGCGAGCAGAGCACGCCGCGGCGCCTAACGGCGAGCACAACTTTCCGAGGGAAGCGAGAAGAGGCCGACACAATGATACGTGGCAAATAAGATGTGGTGGAATGCGAGCAGAAGACACGAGCGGAGGGACGCGAGTAGTAGGAGTACTTAGGGGCTATTTTGTTCAGTTCATCTGACTATAGATGTAGTGGAACTGTACAACATACTTAAAATTAGCTAGTATATATAGTTGAACTAGTTATTTCAGTACGTGGTTGGCAACAATCGAGGAAAAGTTTGGTCGGTTCAGCTGTGGAGTTGAACTGTTTTTTTAAATTAAGAATGGCTGCTTAATCTATGAATGAAATCTATGCTTAATTACTGAATTTTAGTTGCAAAAATTAGATAGTGCTAGGGATTTTTAGCTGCATATTTTGACAAATCGTAGTGTTACAAGGATTGACAAATGGCAATGTTACTATATCAACAAATGTCAATCCTTCCAGTTTAACAAATGGCAACATACCCAATATGACAGATGCAAATCTTACCAAATTGTTTGTACGTGGTTGCACAAGGGTCATCCAAAACAACTGTTTGCGTTGAAGGGATGCACAAATCCTGCACTGCGAATTTTCCCTCGGCTTAAGGGGGAAGACCATAGCTCTCACTTTGCATACGGGTGTTCTATCTAAAACATTTGCGATCAAGTGCTGCACACATCCTGCTCGACACATTTTCTCTTGGCTTCCTAGGGAAGTTGTCGGTATGCATACGGGTGTTCTAACTAAAACATTTGCGATCAAGAGCTGCACAAATCCTGCTCGGCACATTTTCCCTTGGCTTCATGGGGAAGTTGTCGGTTTGCATACGGGTGTTCTAACTAAAATGTTTGCAATGAGTGTTTTATATTTAAAAACCGTATTAAACTGCGGCTTGGGCGCCATTAATGGAGAGGATGCGAGCAAGGCGGGCGGCCATGGAAGTCAAAGGGCTCGCTTCTCGGTGAGCCTGTGTGGCATACAGCTCGCACGCTTCCCGGTGAGCCTCCGTATTGGAGTACAGCTCGCACTCCTCCCGTTTTGTCAAGTACTCAAGCACCTGTCGGCACGACACCTCCTATCCATTAAAAGAGTGAGTCGTGGCATCACATGAATGGTTAATAGAACACACATAATTTAAATTATACAAAACGTTTGAGATGTTACAGTGGCAGCTATTTGTTTCAAAATGCCTTTGTTGGTTGTTATTCGAGTGCGCCTTCTCTCAAAATGGACACAAAAAATACCACGGCATGTAGGGTGCCATTCCATGATAGCATGCCAAGTTTCATGAATTTCAAACAAGTTTTGGATTTACTAGAACTTAAAAACAAAGTTTCTCAATGTTTGGCCGGCAATCAACAGTTCCCTGGTGTTTGAAATTCATTCCCATTTCTTGCATGGGACCTAAGCTGTGACGCCCCCGATTCAATCGTACACTAATCATGCATGCAAATGTGTACGATCAAGATCAGGAAATCACGGGAAGATATCACAACACAACTCTAAAACATAAATAAGTCATACAAGCATCATAATACAAGCCAGGGGCCTCGAGGGCTCGAATACAAGAGCTCGATCATAGACGAGTCAGCGGAAGCAACAATATCTGAGTACAGACATAAGTTAAACAAGTTTGTCTTAAGAAGGCTAGCACAAACTGGGATACAGATCGAAAGAGGCGGAGGCCTCCTTCCTGGGATCCTCCTAAACTACTCCTGGTCGTCGTCAGTGGGCTGCACGTAGTAGTAGGCACCTCCCGAGTAGTAGTAGTGCTACACGTTACAGACAGAGCAAGGAAATATCTGTGGATATCTCCCGGGCTTTGGGCATTTACCGAACGGACGATCCGGAGGGGGAGGTTCCATGTTTGTTGTGTTGGAGGCATGTGATGGATGGACGTGAAGCATATTCAGACTCATCTTATTTCTCTGATCATTTTTCATATATAAATCTTTTTCATCCGAGCTACGGTTATTTTTGTATGAATTTCCATAGTTTTAACAGTATTCTAGAATTTTGTGTTCAATTTAAATCCAAATTGACCAAGTCAATGTGACTAGTCAAAAGGAGAGGTGGTGGCCCATATGACACTGATTTAATAATTTCCAAAATACTTATCTAATCTATTTAGATGGGACCCACTTGTCATTTGCTAAAAGGGCTAATTAGCACCGAACTAATCCTAAGCTAAACATAGACTAATTAACAAGGGTCGGCCATTAGTGGACAGAGTCCAGCCGGTCACACACGCACTACACAGAACACATAGCTAGGGGTTACTTATGTTCATGTTAACAGAACAAGGCATTTTGCGATTTTCATAGAATTTAATCCATGCCATATTTGAATTTGGTCCAATGGAATAATTTGGAGGTTGTCATGTGAACTCCTAACACAAATTAATTTCAACGAAGTTAGACTTTGTTTGACCATAGTTTTGTTGCCATCTACAGAGCTAAGAAGGTAGAAATAGCAAAAGCTAGCCAGCACTACAGTAACATTCAGTTACTGTAGCAGCGACAGCAGAGCAGCGATATGTAACGGCAGGAGCAGCGAGGGTGCGGGAGCGGAGCTCCGAGTCCGAGAGGGCAGCGGCGGCAAGCAGGCACAGGCGCGGGCGGCAGCGTGGTTGAGCAGGGGCGCAGTTGGAGGGAAAAGCGGCAGTGAGCGCGCCGGGACGCGGTGGGGTTGGATGCGAGGCGTGGCTGGCGCTAGTCACGGGGCGCGGTGAGGAGCGCGGCCAGGTTCAGCGAGCGCGGGCACAGTCGCCGTTGGATGCACGCGCGCGCGTGACAGCGACGAGCTTCAGGAGCGGCGGCGACACACATGAATGTATCTATGGGGTGCAATTCGAGCAACGGCTCAAGCCATTCGAACGAGGGCACCACACTGCGTCCGTAGGTGGCACGGTTGCGAGCTAGAATGGCCGGAAGTGGCCCGGACGACAACGTTTGACGGCGGTGATGGCTCAGCCGCGACGAAAACGAACCAACGAGGCATGAGGAGGAGCGAGAGGAGGTCAAGAAGGACGATGAGCTCACCTAGGGGGCGCACGGGGTCCCGTTGGCAGCTTAGTAGCAGCAGGCATACGTGAATTCGACGGGAGCTCCGACGACCGAAGCGTGAAGAAGCGGTCGATCCCGGCGTTGTGACGATGACCTGCTCGAACTACTCCTCGGAGTCGATGAGACAAAGCAGACGCAGCTCCAGGCGAGGGCCTGAACCGACGAGGTGGGAGATGGCCACACGGACGGAGGAGGCTATGGCAACGACGACATGGGCAGGTGTGGGAGAGAGCGAAGCGGCGCGAGGAGAGGGAAGTGGGGAGGCGCTAGGGTTTTCAGGGTGTCTAGCTTGGCCTTATCCGACAGGGGAGCCGTGGGATGGCCGGCACGCGTCCATCCGCGGCCACGGCGGCCAGATGCGCGCCACAGTTTCCTGTGAACAGGAAGGAAGGAGAAGGCACGACTGGGCTGGGCCAATTGTGCACTATGGACGTAGAGCCCAGTCCAATAGGTAAGTTTGTCCATTTCCCTTTCTCTTTTTTTATGTTAATCATTTTGTCTTAGTTTTCTATTTAGTTTACATAGCAAATGAGTTTTGCTTGGACTCAAACTTTGCAAACAATTACTATGCAATATTCTGGAGTGTCGCACAAAGTTTGGGGGCATTTGGAATTGTATAAGTATTTGTTTATTTTGAAAAGGCTATTCTTATTTATTGTTGGACCACTTTATAACTTCCTAGGTGTTAATTGGTGACTCAAATGATGTTGACTTCAATGTTACAATTGGTCAGAAGAATTTTAGAATAATGCAAACATTTTAGTTTTACTGTTTCAAGAAATATTATATTTTACTATATTTCAAATTTTGAAATTGGCTTTGATTTTTCTCGAGTGGCAATTTGGCTTAGTTAAACTTGATGACGTGGCCCCATTAGTGTGAGATCACTATAGCATGATTCTCGGGGTGTTACAAATCTCCTCCACTACAAGAAATTTCGTCCCGAGATTTAAGAGGTTGAGCAAAGGGGGAAAGGTCTGGTTACGAAATTCTAACGAATCTTCTCGGTCTTGGTTGCTCTTCTCGAAGAGGTCCATCCATTACATTGATGTCTTCATTTCTCAATTTCAGGGCCTCATGATGAAGTCGTCATCCTTTCTTCATGGGGTCCATCATACTTACGAAAAAGGATAAGGGGTATCTTCGAAAGAGTTGACCTCTGCAAGGTTAAGTATCTGGTAGCTAACATCGGGGAAGGTGGCGGGAAGTAACTCGCGGACTGAAACATAAGAGAATACCGAGAGCAAAGTAAGAAGGTACCATGACAAGTTTCAAGCAGGTAGGCAATCGTTCGATGCCTTAAACAAAGTGTGATAGGGGTCCAGAGCAACGAGAATAAAATGTTGCATCTGATACCAGACTAGATCAGCTCTAAGGAGGTGGCTCATGAATTACACATGAAAGCAAGCGCCTGGAATAACTTTGGAAACAGGGGTGTATAAGAGAGTCAGGTTTCGATCCTGTGGAACTGTGGGTTATGGGCCCACCATGTGGGTTAAAAGTAGGAGGAGCGGTGACATCTGGCACGGTCATGATAGCAAGGCATGTCAGAGGGTAGCCTGTTAGTTATGTCGACAACAACATCGGTACCAAGGGCGAGGGACGAAGAGAAACATTTTCCTGCTCCTTGAACAAGGCGGGCCACTAGGCAAAGTTCTTGTCCATTGGTGGCTACCGGAATGTCATCAACAATAGTAACAGGGTCTTGCTGATAGAATTGTACACCGAGATGTTTACATAAGCAGGAGAATATTACTGCTTAGATTATATAGATCACAATAAGTTCAAAACCAAACAATGGAAAGGAAAATGTATCATCAGATTAAACAGAACAATGGAAAGGAAAATGTGTTTAAACACATATTTCATGGGTATATCCTTCCCAAGGACAAGAAGAGCATGATATCCATGACAGGATATAATATAGAAAACTCTTTAGGTAGCAGAGAGAAATTTCATGACATTACCCATACAATGATGTTTGGATAATTGAGCAAGAAGCATTCAGCATTGGGCTCCAATGTTCTTGTTGAAAATCGGAGTACCATAGGCATGCTTCGAGATAGCATTGACATGGTCTTTAATCAAAGATCGGACTCTGGATACACGAAGGGATTCATCATTAAGCCAAGGAGATGATGAGGAGGTGGCTGATGGACTCAGCATTAATTCAACGAGGTATCCAAAAAGATGGATTTCCACAGTTATGTGAACAAGGAGATAACATTTGTCGGATCAAATGATAAAATGATGTATGCTCAAGGAAAAACATACACAATTAAACATTAATTGAAAAGGGTGCCCAAAGTATGGGCTTAGGTAGCATGATCAAATGTTAGAATGGTCATTCAGTGATCAATAGTCTAAGAATGAACGTTCGACATTAACTTCAAAGCAATAGGGTTGCTAGAAGGGAAGAATCCAAACAGCACCGTTCACCTGTTGGTATCCCGGTTAGAACCAACACGGGGACCAAGAAAGAAAGGTGATGGTGAGAAGTATTACCTGTATCAAGAATCCTTAAGAGGTGGTGAAATTCTCATGAATTTCTTGACATTAAAGATGGTAATACTCCGAGGTAAGGAAGAACAAATGCTGGATAGCAAGGAACTCAAGGTATAACACAAAACACGACAAGTTTGTGTTGGAGGGAAGTCAATAAAGTGGTCGATGATAATACAGATCATCGAGGGCAAGGATGGTATTTCTCATCATGAACTCAATTGACATCCTGGAAGAGCTTAGAATGCCGATGATGATCACGACACAATTGTTGAGAGATTTCATGAAGATGTAATCGGTCAGCAATGACATCAAGCCAAAGGAATGATGAAGCGAAAGGTTACTGAAACCAAGGGTATGACACAAACTCGAAACAAGCTCGTAGTTCAAGGAAAAGTGTTATGACGAGGAAGATCGACATAAGCTTAGCTCATCATCGAAAATTTTGCTCCGGGAAGAAGGACCAAGTAGCACAGTTAAATTTTTGCACGATAATGATATGGCCAATCAGGCTAGGAATGACTTGAAGGGTTATTAAACTTGTAAGCAATGAAAATTACTTAGGAGTTATTGAATCAGAGTACAGACTCGATTCACTATTCGGTGTTCTCGGTTGATGACAACCCAGAACCCAAGAAAAATTGGATTAGGGGAGAAATAACATTTGATGAAGAACCCATAAGAAGTTATGTAGTACCATGACATTATCAAGATATCATAGTGTAATACTCGATGGTAGATCAAAGTAAAGGTTGGACAAGTGCAATGATCTGCACAAGACAAGTACTTCAACTTGTCCGAGAAATGGTATTAAGGAGAAAATATGGTCGGAACCATGATTGTAAAGGACCAAACATAGATACAGGATGAACTTATAACAAGGGGATTATTATCATTTACAAGAAGCTTCAAAGAAAAGTTCCACATTGGGTCCATGGGCATGAACGCAAGGGCTCAAGGTCGACTCCCACTTCTTCAATGCATAACCTTTCATTTTACTTCTCGCTTTTGATGAGGCTGTAGTGTAGAAATTCTATCTGGCGGAGCAACAGAAGAGTATGACTCGCGAAAACTTTCGGGTTCATACCGTTTGGGGAAGGCATAGGTTCAACCCATCAGGGCATCTTAGGAGTATATACCACAAATTTCAAGAATAAATAACACAAGCTCGAAAGTAGAGCATGGTTGACAAGGTAGAGGATACAATTTACCAAAGGCATTATATACCGGTGGAAAGGCTCACAAGGTTATTGAATATTAAGGGCGATGTCGGATGAAATCCAACAATGGATCTGACAATCCACAACGGAGCTGATGTGAGTATTGGTACTCTACCAGAAGAAGAAAGAATGCAAGGGGATCAGCTGATAGAAACAACTAACTAACTCAAAGCTCAATGCAAGGAAATTTTATGATTTCCAAATCAAGGGATCAGAAGCAATCGTTCTGATCGAAAATGAATAAGCTCAATAGACTTAGAATCACAAACGATCAAGGCATCAATTGGTCAAGAACCAGCTCATATCCAAATGACGTCTGACCCGGAAGGATGAATCCTAGGATTCGACTGAGGAATGCGGGCATCCTCAACATATTGAATAAACGGACTTAAAATGATAAAGACAAGGAAGGACAATAAGATTACGAAACTTATGGGATTAACCATAATTCAAGCAGGCGAGAATTTCAAGAGCAATAGGTTGCTCGGGATTTTCGGAAGATCGAATGATATTTTGAAGTCTTTGGCGAAACACATGAACAACTGGGAATGAGCGGATACTCAATAAGTGCGAGAATTATCTGTAGGGGTATTCAGGTGACAGAGAACAGCAAGGCAGTAAGCTTATAGGATTCTCGGAACAACAAAGAGAATTTCGAGGTATCTCGTAATAACAAGATCAGCTGGGAAGCATCGTATGAAAGGCGAGTATACGTGGTTATCCACAGGGGTTTATCGATGGAAGGGAATTGCAAAAGCGACGCCATAAAGTCTCAAGAGAATATCTGAGAGTATCTTCAGATTCTTCTGGTGCAGCAGACGATCATCTATTATAAGGGGCTCTCCGGGAGAAAGTATTATCGAGAACCTAGAGTCAGAGTTAGTAAAATCGTTTAACCCGAATATAAGAGATGTCAGAGTCCCAGAGTATAGGTTGAGGAATAAAAGATCCTACTACCACCCAATGGCGATGTGTGCCCGTAGGACACACAACCATATTAGTAAAAGTTTTTCAATGACTAGACTCGGCTTCGGCCAAGGAGTGTGGAAGGGGGATTCCTACAGGCAGTCGGCTCTGATACCAACTTGTGACGCCCCCGATTCAATCATACACTAATCATGCACGCAAATGTGTACGATCAAGATCAGGGACTCACGGGAAGGTATCACAACACAACTCTAAAACATAAATAAGTCATACAAGCATCATAATACAAGCCAGGGGCCTCGAGGGCTCGAATACAAGAGCTCGATCATAGACGAGTCAGCGGAAGCAACAATATCTGAGTACAGACATAAGTTAAACAAGTTTGCCTTAAGAAGGCTAGCACAAACTAGGATACAGATCAAAAGAGGCGCAGGCCTCCTGCCTGGGATCCTCCTAAACTACTCCTGGTCGTCGTCAGCTGGCTGCACGTAGTAGTAGGCACCTCCCGAGTAGTAGTAGTCGTCGTCGACGGTGTCGTCGAGCTCCTGGATTCCAACATCTGGTTGTGACAACCAGGTAGAAGGGATAGGGGGAAAAGAGGGAGCAAAGCAACCGTGAGTACTCATCCAAAGTACTCGCAAGCAAGGAGCTACACTACATATGTATGCATTGGTATCAAAAGGAATAAGGCTATCATATATGGACTGAACTGCAGTATTCCGGAATAAGAGGGGGATAGCTAGTCCTGTCAAAGACTACGCTTCTGGTAACCTCCATCTTGCAGCAGGAGAAGAGAGTAGATGGTAAGTTCACCAAGTAGCATCGTGTAGCATAATCCTAACCGATGATCCTCCCCTCGTCGCCCTGTGAGAGAGTGACCACCGGTTGTATCTGGCACATGGAAGGGTGTGTTTTATTAAGTATCCGGTTCTAGTTGTCATAAGGTCAAGGTACAACTCCAAGTCGTCCTGTTACCGAAGATCACGGCTATTCGAATAGATTAACTTCCCTGCAGGGGTGCACCACATTTCCCAACACGCTCGATCCCCTTTGTCCGGACACACTTTTCTGGGTCATGCCCGGCCTCGGAAGATCAACACGTCGCAGCCCTACCTAGACACAACAGAGAGGTCAGCACGCCGGTCTAAATCCTATGGCGCAGGGGTCTTGGCCCATCGCCCTTTGCACACCTGCATGTTGTGAACGCAGCCGGAAGCAGAACTAGCCCCCTTAATATAAGAGCAGGCTTACGGTCTAATCTGGCGCGCGCCACTCAGTCGCTGACGTCATGAAGGCTTCGGCTGATACCACGATGTCGAGTGCCCATAACTGTCCCCGCGTAGATGGTTAGTGCGTACAGGCCAGTAGCCAGACTCAGATCAAATACCAAGATCTCGTTAAACGTGTTATTTTGAAATAACCGCGAACACCGACTAGGGCCAGGCCCACCTCTCTCCTAGGTGGTCTCTACCTGCCCTATCGCTCCGCCACAAAGATCCACCCAGAGGGCCGTCGGGACAAAGGTCCTTTCAGCCCCCAATCCAAGAATCACTCGCGGGTACTCCTCGAGCCAACCCGACTTTAGTCATCACATGTATCATGTATAAAGTATAGGTATATACCCGTGATCAACTCCCGAGTGATCACGGCGCGATAGTATAGCATGGCAGACGGACAAGAATGTATGGCCACTGATGATAAACTAGCATCCTATAGTAAGCATTTAGGATTGCAGGTAAGGTATCAACAGTTGTAGCAACAATGACAGGCTATGCATCGGGATAGGATTAACGGAAAGCAATAACATGCTACACTACTCTAATGCAAGCAGTATAGAGAGTAGAGTAGGCGATATCTGGTGATCAGGGGGGGCTTGCCTGGTTGCTAGGGCAAGAGAGAGGGGTCGTCAACACCGTAGTCGATCAGGGCAGCAGCGACGTCAGTCTCGTAGTCTACTAGAGAGAAGAGGGAGGAGAAACAATAAATATAATGCAAACAAAGCATCACAAAACATAAAGAGGCAATACGCGGTCCTAGAGATGACCTAACACGGTGCTACACGTTACAGACGGAGCGAGAAAATATCTATGGATATCTCCCGGGCTTTGGGCATTTACCGAACGGACGATCCGGAGGGGGAGGTTCCATGTTTGTTGAGTTGGAGGCATGTGATGGATGGACGTGAAGCATATTCAGACTCATCTTATTTTTCTGATCATTTTTCATATACAAATCTTTTTCATCCGAGCTATGGTTATTTTTGTATGAATTTCCAAAGTTTTAACAGTATTCTAGAATTTTGTGTTTAATTTAAATCCAAATTGACCAAGTCAATGTGACTAGTCAAAAGGAGAGGTGGTGGCCCAAATGACACTGATTTAATAATTTCCAAAATACTTATCTAATCTATTTAGATGGGACCCACTTGTCATTTGCTAAAAGGGCTAATTAGCACCAAACTAATCCTAAGCTAAACATAGACTAATTAACAAGGGCCGGCCATTAGTGGACAGAGTCCAGCCAGCCACACAAGCACTACACAGAACACATAGCTAGGGGTTACTTATGTTCATGTTAACAGAACAAGGCATTTTGCGATTTTCATAGAATTTAATCCATGCCATATTTGAATTTGGTCCAATGGAATAATTTGGAGGTTGTCATGTGAACTCCTAACACAAATTAATTTCAACGAAGTTAGACTTTGTTTTACCATAGTTTTGTTGCCATCTAGAGAGCTAAGAAGGTAGAAATAGCAAAAGCTAGCCAGCGCTACAGTAACATTCAGTTACTGTAGCAGCGGCAGCAGAGCAGCGATATGTAACGGCAGGAGCGACGAGGGTGCGGGAGCGGAGCTCCGAGACCGAGAGGGCAGCGGCGGCAAGCAGGCACAGGCGCGGGCAGCAGCGTGGTTGAGCAGGGCGCAGTTGGAGGGAAAAGCGGCAGTGAGCACGGCAGGGTTGGATGCGAGGCGCGGCTGGCGCTAGTCGCAGGGCGCGGCGAGGAGCGCGGCCAGGTTCAGCGAGCGCGGGCACAGCCGCCGTTGGATGCACGCGCGTGCGTGACGGCGAGGAGCTTCAGGAGCGGCGGCGACACACGTGAATGTATCTACGGGGTGCAATTCGAGCAACGGCTCAAGCCATTCGAACGAGGGCACCACACTGCGTCCGTAGGTGGCACGGTTGCGAGCTAGAATGGCCGGAAGTGGCCCGGACGACAACGTCCGACGGCGGTGACGGCTCAGCCGCGACGAAAACGAACCAACGAGGCATGAGGAGGAGCGAGAGGAGGTCGAGAAGTACCATGAGCTCACCTAGGGGGCGCACGGGGTCCCGTTGGCAGCTTAGTAGCAGCAGACATACGTGAGTTCGACGGGAGCTCCGACGACCGAAGCATGAAGAAGCGGTCGATCCCGGCATTGTGGCGATGATCTGCTCGAACTACTCCTCGGAGTCGATGAAGACAAAGCAGACGTAGCTCCAGGCGAGGGCCTGAACCGACGAGGTGGGCGATGGCCACACGGACGGAGGAGGCTATGGCAACGACGACACGGGCAGGTGTGGGAGAGAGCGAAGCGGCGCGAGGAGAGGGGAAGTGGGGAGGCGCTAGGGTTTGCAGGGTGTCTAGCTCGGCCTTATCTGACAGGGGAGCCGTGGGATGGCCGGCACGCGTCCATCCGCGGCCACGGCGGCCAGATGCGCGCCACGGTCTCCTGTGAATAGGAAGGAAGGAGAAGGCATGACTGGGCTGGGCCAATTGTGCACTGTGGACGTAGAGCCCAGTCCAATAGGTAAGTTTGTCCATTTCCCTTTCTCTTTTTTTATGTTAATCATTTTGTCTTAGTTTTCTATTTAGTTTACATAGCAAATGAGTTTTGCTTGGACTCAAACTTTGCAAACAATTACTATGCAATATTCTGGAGTGTCGCACAAAGTTTGGGGGCATTTGGAATTGTATAAGTATTTGTTTATTTTGAAAAGGCTATTCTTATTTATTGTTGGACCACTTTATAACTTCCTAGGTGTTAATTGGTGACTCAAATGATGTTGACTTCAACGTTACAATTGGTCAGAAGAATTTTAGAATAATGCAAACATTTTACTTTTACTGTTTCAAGAAATGTTATATTTGACTATATTTTAAATTTTGAAATCGGCTTTGATTTTTCTCGAGTGGCAATTTGGCTTAGTTAAACTGGATGACGTGGCCCCATTAGTGTGAGATCACTGTAGCATGATTCTCGGGGTGTTACATAAGCATGCACCCAAGTACACATATTTGATTTTTCAACCAATTTATATGCACCGGAGCATGTGCATGTAGTTCAAATTTGAATTATGCACATAAAATGCCTAGAAAACCCAGCTAATGTATAAGAATGTCCAAACGAACCCCGAAAAAAATCCAAAATTTAACACAACACTCATGTTGTTCTTTGTTGACACTAGAAAAAATTTGAAAGCAATAAGAGGCAACGAATATCGTTTCGTCCCCAAAGGTGGCATGTTCCCTACTAAAACCATCGTGCTTGTTGTGAGAAGCTTGTACCCAAACCTGCCCCAACTGGGACATATTTTTACCACGACATGTTGATGCCGCTCCATGATAGCATGCCAAGTTTCAAGAATTTCAGACGAGTTTTGGATTTACTAGAATTTAAAAACCAGATATCTCCATGTTTGCGGCCGAGTGACGGTGGCAGGGTGTTTGACATTCATTCCCATTTCTTGCAAGGGACCTAAGCGTGCAACCAAGGACACATATTTGATTTTTCAACCAATTTCTATGCACCTGAGCATGTGCATGTAGTTCAAATTTGAATTATGCACACAAAATGCCTAGAAAACCCAGTTAATGTATAAAAATGTGCAAATGAACCCTGAAAGATTCAGAACTTTAACACAACACTCCTGTTGTTCTATGTTGACACTAAAAAAAATTTGAAAGCAATAAGAGGCAACGGATATCGTTTCGTCCCCAAAGGTGGCACGTTCCCTACCGAAACCATCACGCTTGTTGTGAGAAGCTCTGGTTTGTGAGAAGCTTATACCCAAACATGCCCCAAATAGGACAATCTTTTTATCACGGCATGTTGATGCCGCTCCATGATAGCATGCCAAGTTTCATGAATTTTAGACGAGTTTTGGATTTACTAGAATTTAAAAACCAGGTATCTCAATATTTGCGGCCCAGTGACGGCGGCAGGGTGTTTGACAATCATTTCCATTAAATTCATGGGACCTAAGAATGCAACCAAGGACACATATTTGATTTTTCAACCAATTTATATGCGCTGGAGCATGTGCATGTAGTTGAAATTTGAATTATGCACATAAAATGCCTAGAAAACCTAGTTAATGTACAAAAATGTCCAAACGAACCCCAAAAAAATCTGAAATTTAACACAACACTCCTGTTGTTATATGTTGACACTAGAAAAATTTTGAAAGCAATATGAGTCAACGGATATTGTTTCATCCCCAAAGGTGGCACGTTCCCTACCGAAACCATCACGCTTGTTGTGAGAAGCTTGTACACAAACCTGCCCCAATTGGGAAATTGATTTTACCATGGCATGTTGATGCCTCTCCATGATAGCATGCCAAGTTTCATGAATTTTAGATGAGCCTTGGATTTACTAGAATTTAAAAACTAGGTATCTCAATGTTTGCGGCCGAGTGATGGTGTGAGGGTGTTTGACATTCATTCCCATTTCTTGCATGGGATCTAAGCATGCAACCAAGGACACAAATTTGATTTTTCAACCAATTTATATGTACCCGAGCATGTGCATGTAGTTCCAATTTGAATTATACACATAAAATGCCTAGAAAACCCAGTTAATGTATTAAAATGTCCAAATGAACCCCGAAAAATTCCAAAATTTAACACAACACTCCTGTTGTTCTATGTTGACACTAGAAAAAAATTGAAAGCAATAAGAGGCAACGGATATCGTTTCGTCCCCAAAGGTGGCACGTTCCCTACCGAAACCATCACGCTTGTTGTGAGAAGCTCTGGTTTGTGAGAATCTTATAACAAACCTGCCCCAAATGGGACAGTTTTTTTAACCACGGCACGTTGATGCCGCTCCATGATAGCATGCCAAGTTTCATGAATTTCAAACAACTTTTGGATTTACTAGAATTTAAAAACCAGGTATCTAAATGTTTGCGGCCCAGTTACGGTGGCAGGGTGTTTGACATTCATTCCCATTTATTGCATGGGACCTAAGCATGCAACCAAGGACACATATTTGATTTTTCAACCAATTTATATGCACTGGAGCATGTGCATGTATTGAATTATGCACATAAAATGCCTAGAAAACCCAGTTAATGTATACAAATGTCCAAACGAACCCCGAAAAATTCCAAAATTTAACACAACACTCCTGTTGTTCTATGTTGACACTAGAAAAAGTTTGAAAGCAATAAGAGGCAACAAATATAGTTTCATCCCCAAAGGTGGCACGTTCCCTACCGAAACCATCACGCTTGTTGTGAGAAGCTTATACCTAATCCTGCCCCAAATGGGACAAAAAATTTACCATGGCATTTTGATGCTTCTCCATGATGGCATGCCAAGTTTCATGAATTTCAGACGATTTTTGGATTTACTAGAATTTAAAAACCAGTTATCTCAATGTTTGCACCCGAGTGATAGTGGTAGGGTGTTTGACATTCAATCCTATTTCTTGCATGGGACCTAAGCATGCAACCATGGATACGGATTTGATTTTTCAACCCGTTTATATGCACTCGAGCATGTGTGTGTAGTTCAAATTTGAATTATGCAACTGAAATGCCTACAAAACCAAGTTAATGTATAAAAACGTCCAAACGAACCCTGAATAATTCCAGCTTTTTTATGACACACCTATAGTTGCATGTTCACTGCAGATAAAAGTTCTAGCAATTCAAACACCATCCTTTGCAGCTGTGACCCCATTATTTAATTCAAATCAAGATGAAAAATCAAGTAGATCGCACACAGTGTATTATCACTAACCGTGTGAGATGCAGCAAAAATATCTTGGAGAACCGTCAAAGTATAGTACGCATACGGCTTACGTGAGAAGGTGCGATGGCTACAGTCCATAGCTGGCGTGTCAAGAATGCTAGCTCGCTCCCCAAATATCATTTCACTATTCAATCATCGCCGGTGAAAGATGGGGACGTGGGCCCATGTCGTGAGGGCAACATCGACGGCCCACTCTAGCGAGAGCGTGGCCGCAGTCGCGAGGCGTGTGCTAACGAGCTTCATGAGGGCGACCGCAATCTGCGTCCAGGCGGCCAAGGTAGCCCAAACGGCCACTATTGCTTCTCAGGCGGTTGTAGCAACATCTACTCGGGGATAGCAACTGGCGAGAGCGGCACAACAGTTGTCTGTTCCGCAGCGGCGGCCTTAGCTCTGATGGAGGCCGCCTATAACCATGTCGAGGCCACCCACACCCAGCTCATGGCGGTCACTGCACAAATCGAACGAAGCTTCTCCGACAACGGTCGGCAACCCATGACCGAAGAGTTGGCAATCGCCGAGAGTGTTCGGGCAGCCGTCTGTTCCTGCACGGCATACCTTGCCACGACAAAGCCCGCCAAATCCCAGATTGCGGCCACCCACTCATGGAGGCCTATTCCAAAGAGATGGAAGATGCAGATGGCGAGATGCTTGCCGAGTATGGTGTGATGGATGCCATGGAGCCCCTTCCCCAGGAGACCGTCGGGCGCGAGCTGGACATGGAGGTGGCGGCAGAGATCGACGAGCACCAGCCATAGCACTCTTTGTTTTGTTTAATTAAGAGTGCTAGTCTTTAATTTGCTAGAGTAATGTTTAGGTCAGCTAGCTCTGTTTAATTCCTGAACTTGCTTGATTAAGAAGTGTGGGTGTGTTGTAGTCTCTTTTGTGTACCCAAATTATGCAATGACATGGATGGCCACTGTAACCAGGGAAATTCAAACCAAAATTTTGGACGTTCAAACTCATCACACACGGGTTAAGCTATCTGAATCGTTTGTGATGTTCACATATCATACACAGTTCTGAATAAGGGTCCGTGTCTGATGACACTTTGCGCGCCAGTTTTTTCGCTGAAGCGATTTCAAATTTCCGGCTTCCGCGGAATACCTCCCCGCCCCTCCCCCTTACCAAAAGCCACACTTCCCGTGTTTCCACCTTCCTTTCCAAGTTGAAACCTTCACTCCTTGATTGCAGCGCCGCCTCCTGACCAGCGATCCTCCTTCACACTGCTCGGCCTCGTCTATCCAGGCAGGTAATCCACACCCGACTACCATCCCCATCCTCCTTCCACACCCCACATGCCCCAAGCGTCGGCGCGACACCTTCCACCCAAATCACTAACCCCTCCACCAAATAAGCGCCACCCTAAGCCATGGTGCACGTAGTATAGCCAGGATCTCAGGGAGAATTTGGCAGTGGAGAAGCAAATCACGGCCGCACGCACGAATGAGGTCGCAATGGCTGCCATTTGTGTCGACCCCCAGATCTTGGAGGTGCACCTCACCGTTGAGGCCACCGTTGACGCCTCGCATGCCGAAGGCGCGATGCAGTTTGTTGCTTTAAACGATAGTTCGTGGCATTTTCTCGAGCCCACCCTTTTAACTATTTGGTTAATTAGTTGTTGTGTTCAATTAACTGTTTGGTTCAATTCTGCAAAGGTGATGTTCAATTCTTCAGGCTGCAATTTTGTATTGTCTTCCATGTTAGAAATAAATTGATTTTTTTTCTTTACAAAACAAATGAGAAACAAATACAATTGCAATATCTCCAAGTTGTCAAGCATGCTTGGTTTGGTTAACTGTTTGATCTTCTAGTGTGTTATACATTGTGCAATGTGGTGCTCAGTTAACATTTAGTTCATTTGTTGTGGTGTTTAGTTAGCTGTTTGGTTCAATTCTGGAATGTGATGTTCAATTGTTGTAGGTGCATTCTGTTATTGTATACCATGTGAGGAATAAAATGAAATTGGTTGTACTAAATACATGAGAAACAAATACAATTGCTATATATCCAGGTTGTTAAGCATGCTTGGTTTGGTTAACTGTCTGATCTTCTATTAGGAGCATGTTATATTGTGCAATGTGGTGCTCAATTAATGTTTGGTTCATTTGTTGTGGTGTTTAGTTAACTGCTTGGTTCAATTCTGCAATGTGATGTCCAATTGTTGTGGGTAGAATTTTGTATTGTTGTGCATGTAAGGAATAAATCGAATTTGACTGCACTTAATACATGAGAAACATATACAAGTGCTATATTTCCTAGTTCTTGATCATGTTTGGTTTGGATAAATGGGTTTTCCATGTGGCTTGAATTAATCTGATGAATCTGCAATGTGCTTATTTTTCATAAACATATTTTACTGATAGCATGCGAACCCTCACTTAACCTGATGACTAACTACCTTATATGTGTTGTAGGGAAACAATGGGAAGCAGTGAGGTTTATAATCGAGGTTTGCACATGCATGGTCCTTTGTCTAATAGCACATTATTGTGCAATTATAGGAACCATTCTAATATTTAGGTTTTTAACAATTTGGTCTTGCACATGTAGATCCTGCTATCAGAGGTTTTGACCCACTGTTCGATCCTTTTTGCATATGGGGAAATGAGTTGTCCATGAGTATCAGTCAAGTCAAGAAACTCAGAAAGATTGTTAGGATAAAGAAATTAGCGACAAAAAACAACAAGATCTTTGTCTGCACAATGAAGAAGACATCAGTTCACTACAGGATGGTACTAACTATTATACCTTGCATTTTTTATTTATTTGCCCCATTTCCAATATAGAGAAGATATTTATGCACATCCTTGCTTTCAGGCCTTTCCAAATTAGTTCACTGATGATTACCTCTCAAACCACCTATATGGCCAGGAGGCGAGGAAAGTATTCATACAACATCCACAATCAATATTGAAGTGTTCCTGAAGAGGAAGAATGATGGACGGTCAATCATCCATAGGCATTGGCCTAAAATTGCAAAGACCTTCAACATCAATGAAGGCTCAATATTCGCCTTCTGCTTCAGCAGTTTTCCAGATGAGATACATCTGTCTATGTATCATCTATGATGCTAATTTCGAAAGGTTATAGATGTTGCATGTGAAACTGGGTGCTGGTGCAGTTGTGTAATGGGGTAGCTGAGTGCTGAAGCTGTATGATGTTGTACTCTGATGTATTTCAATTATGAAAATGAAATATATTGTGTGCTGAATAAGAAATGTCAATTAGATTAATAAATGGATGATTAATAATAGGATAATTAGCCTGCTAATTGGGTTTTTCTATTGCAAAAGGTTATTGAGAAAACACCGTGGGCGATGACCTCAGGCAACACAGACAGTTTCTAGGAACAAACCATGTTAAATTAATGAACAATCACACACGGCATCCTCTTGAAAACTGTTTGCGTTAGGCTACCTTGTGCAAACGTTTACCACATAAAAACTGTGTGTGATGGACAACCTTTGCCACACAGTTTCTTCTATGCACTGTGTGTGATGCATTCAGTAACGCAAACGATAATTGTTAATACCATGTGCAATGGAAACGCTATCACAAACGATTTAACGGGAAAATTGTGTGTGATGTACCTCCGAACAGAAATGTTTTCCTTGGAGCGACTGTATGGTATGTATATACGAACAGAAACGTTTAGCGAGGACTGACTGTGTGGGATGTACTTATGACCGGAAATGATTTTGCATGTATAATTGTATTTTTTAGCACTGCTATACGTATAACCGTATTTGGTCGCTCGCCGGTCGCACACGACCTCATTTTGTCGAGCATGTGTGCCAGGAGGGCATATCCCCGACGGTTTCTGGGTCGTGTGGGAAGGTCCCCCCTATCACCCACACTCACTAGGTGACGGTTCCAAATGCCGCCACGGAAAGGGGTTAAATAGCACCTTGTTGTACTAGTGTAACAAAGCTCGCGATACATCAAGATCGTGCCAAATCAAGAACACGAGAGAGAGAGAGAGATTAAACACATAGCTACTGGTACAAACCCTCAGCCCCGAGGTGGACTACTCCCTCCTCATCATGGTGGCCATCGGGATGATGAAGCTGGCCGCCGGTCATGATTTCCCCCTCCGGTAGGGTGCTGGAATAGGGTCTAGATTTGTTTTTTGTGGCTAGGGAGGCTTGCGGCGGTAGAACTTCAGATCTAGGGTTATTTCTGGAGGTTTCTGTATATAAGATTTTTCAGTGTTGGAATCACGTGAAGATGGACCTCAGGGGCCCACCACCCACTAAGGCACGCTAAGGGGGATGGCACGCCCTGGTGTCTTGTGGGCAGCAGGGGGGCCCCGCTGCTGGTTCTTTGCTCCATTATTTATCTTTTCTTCCAAAAAATCATCAAAAAGTTTCGTTGCATTTGGAGAACTTTTATTTCTGCGCAAAAAAACAACACCACGGTAGTTCTGATGAAAACAACGTCAGTCCGGGATAGTTCCATTCAAATCATACCAAAACCATATAGAATTGTTGTAAACATGGCATGAATACTTCATAAATTATAGATACGTTGGAGACATATCAGCATCCCCAAGCTTAATTCCTACTCGTCCTCGAGTAGGTAAATGATGGAAGAAATAATTTACGAAGTGTGAATGCTAGCATAGTGCATAATTTTATTCAATGATAATTTCAATCACTTTTCCTAGCATCATAGGAGCAACTCTTTCTCATAAAACTCATCATGATAAAGTAGTAGTTGAAAATGAAATTTTTGATATGGAATGCTACCTATAATTTTCCTCATATGCTCTTTTCTTTTACAGCATGGACGTTTGGACTTGCATGATTGAAAGCAATAGTCTATAATTTCACATGAGGACATCAATACACAAGCATATCAACAAGCAACCATGTATTTCAAAATATCAACACTAAAGAAAGCTATTCCTAGCCCATTATGCTTAATCATTGATCCATTCATGAAACACACTCAAATATTAACTATGCCCAATGCACAAGTATGACAATAGTGTTCCCTAGTTGGTGCTTTATAAGAGAAGATGGAGACTCAATAAAAATAAAAAATGCATAAAGTAAATAGATAGACCCTTCACAGAAGGAAGCAGATACTTGTAGAGGTGCCAGATCTCAAAGCTTAAATTGGGAGATAAAATTGTTTTGGGAGGCATGCTTTTCCTGTCAACGAAAACGACCAAGAATTCCCAATACTTTCCATGCTAGATACATCATAGGCGGTTCCCAAACATAAAATAAAGTTTATTCCTTTTTCCACCATTCTTTCACAATCCATGGCTAGCTGTATCCATGGGTGCCTTCCATAGCAACACTTTCCAAGGAAATTATTGTTGACAACATAAATAAAATTTCTTTTCATTTCGGGACTGGGCATCCCTATTCCCGCCACACTCTCATGCAATGACAAGTAAATAAACACTCATCTTGAGAATAAAACATCTAGCATGGAAAATGCTGGCCACCCCCTACTGCTTCATGAGTGGTACGAGCACACAAAAAGGAAATTCATTTTGAAAATTAGAGTTGGCACATACAAATTTACTTGGAACGGCATGGAAATACTGCATATAGGTAGGTATGGTGGACTCATTAGGCATAGCTTGGTATAAGGAGTTCGGATGCACAAGTAGTATTCCCTCTTAGTACAAATGAAGGCTAGCAAATATATTGAGAAGCGACCAACCAAGAAACGAAAACGATCATAAACAAGCACTAAACATAACTAACACCGAATAATGCACCACAAGTAGGATATAACTCCATTGCATAACTATTACCATTACGTGCTTGCATAGGGAATCACAAACTTTGACACCAAAATTCCTACTAAAGCACAATTACTCACCAACATGACTCGCATATTATGATCTCCATATCGCAAAATTATTCCGAGGAATCAAACTTATCATTTCCAATGTTTTATATGAAAGTTTTTATTATATCCTTCTTGAATATCCATTATATTAGGACTAACTTCGTAGCTTGTGCAAATTGTCATCACTAGTATCAACTCACAAAATAATATAAGTGAAGCATGAGAGTGTTCAACAAACTACTCCAAAAAGATATAAGTGAAGATCAAGCGAGTACTTGAGTAAATAGGTAGCTATGTGAGGACTCTCTCCCATTTAACAACTTTCAGATCTAAGTATTTTATTCAAACAGCAAACATAACAAAATAAAATTAGATTCCAAGGATATCACGCATCATGTGAAGAAGCAAAAACTTAGGCTCAACCGATGCTAACCGATAATTGTTGAAGAAGAAAGGTGGGATGCCTACCGGGGCATCCCCAAGTTTAGATGCTTGAGACTTCTTAAAATATTATCTTGGGATGCCCTGGGAATCCCCAAGCTTGAGATTTTGTGTCTCCTTAATTCCTTTTATATCACGGTTTCCCTAAATATTAAAAACTTCATCCACACAAAACTCAATAAGAACTCATCAGACAAGTTAGTATAAATCAGTGCAAAACCTTATCATTCTCTACTGTACAAATCACTAAAATTATAATTTAACATTGCAAACTAAATGCGTCTGCATATTTAATACTCCTATCCTCAAATAGAATCATTAAACAAGGAAACATATGCAAACATAATAGCAATCTGTCAAATAGGACAATCTGTACAGAATTCAAGAAGATTCATACTTATCTAACTTTTAAAATTCTGAAAACTTACCAAACTGTAGAAAATTTATCTTAGATTATTATGCAAAAAATTCAACATTTTATCACATTTTGAATTTTCTCAAGAATTCACGCACTAGCGTACAACTTTCTGTTTTCAAACAACCACATATAGACTTGCAAAATAAGCATGGAAAAGGCTATACTTGACATTTTTATTGAAATAAAAGATGAAAAGCATTATCTAAATAAGAGAAAGCAAATCATGAAAAATAGCTCCAAGTGAGGCTAACGATAATGTTGGAGACGAAAGAGGCGATGCCTTCCAAGGCATCCCCAAGCTTAGTTGCTTGGGTCTTCCTTTAATATTACCTTGGGGTTCCTTTGGCATCCCCAATCTTAGGGTCTTGCCACTCCTTATTCTCCTCATATTGATATCTCACCCAAAACTTGAAAACTTCAATCACACAAAACTTAACAGAACTTGTGAGATGGGTTAGTATGATAAAGAGCAAACCATTCACTTCGGTACTGTCAAAGAAAAGATTCATAATTATTTCCACATAATGCCTACTGTACCTTATCATTTCCGTAATTTATCTCACTTAATATAAGTTATGGAAACACTATATGCAATGAAAACAGAATCTATCAAAAACAGAACAACCTGTAATGATCTGAATAATGACCATACTTGCAAATCTGAAAGTCTGAAATATTAGGACAACGCAGGCAATTTGTATAAAATCATCTGTAAAATATTCAGAGCAAAAGCATGTTTCTGTGAATTTACAAAATTCCTGAACTGGGCGCAAAAGTTTCTATTTTTGCACAGAATCAAATCAACTATCATCCACACTATCTCAAAGGCTTTACTTGGCACTTTATTGAAACAAAAGCTATAAAACATGATTACTATAGTATCTTAATCATTTAAACACACAAAAACAGTAGGTAAAAGTGTTGGGTTGTCTCCCAACAAGCGCTTTTCTTTAATGCCTTTTTAGCTAGGCATGATGATGTCAATGATTCTCACATAAATGATAAGAATTGAACATAACAAGAGCATCATAAATCACATGGCAAGCACATTTAAGTCTAACCCACTTACTATGCTTAAGGATTTTGTGAGAAAACAATTTAAGGGAGCAAGAATGAACTAGCATAGGAAGGCAAAACAAGTATAACTTCCAAATTTTCAACATAAAGAGAGGAAACTTGATATTATTGAGATACCTACAAGCATATGTTCCTCTCTCATAATCATTGTCAGTAGCATCATGAATGAATTCAACAATGTAGCTATCACATAAAGCATTCTTTTCATGATACATAAGCATATAAATTTTACTGCTCTCCACATAAGCAAATTTGTTCTCATGAATAGTAGTGGGAGCAAACTCAACAAAATAACTATCGTGTGATTGACAATTAAAATATTGATGACAAGTTTCATGGTTATCATTATTCAATATAGCATAAATGCCATCACCATAATCATCATAGATAGCAACTTTGTTGTCAAAATCAATTGAAACCTCTTCCGAAATAGTGGCTTCATCAGTAAATAAAGTCAAGACCTCTCCAAATCCACTTCATAATTATTACAATTAGATTCAACAACCTCCAAAATAGTGGGATCATTACTTCCTAGAGTCGATGCTCATCCAAACCCACTTTCATCATTATAATCATCATAAATAGGAGGCATGCAATCATCATAACAAATTTTCTCATCAAAACTAGGGGACTAAAAATATCATCTTCATCAAACATAGCATCCCCAAGCTTATGGATTTGCATATCATTAGCATCATGGATATTCAAAGAATTCATACTAACAACATTGCAATCATGCTCATCATTGAAAGATCCTATGCCAAACATTTTATTGAACTCTTATTCTATCAACTGAGCACAATTTTCCTTTCCATCATTTTCAAGAAAGACATGATAAAGATGAATAATATGAGACCACCTCAATTCCATTTTTTGTAGTTTTATTTTATAAACCAAACTAGTGATAAAAGAGGAAACTAAAAGATTGAATTGCAAGATTTAAAGATATACCTTCAAGCACTCACCTCCCCGGCAACGGCGCCAGAAAAGAGCTTGATGTCTAATACGCAACTTTATTCTTGTAGACTCGTGTTGGGCCTCCAAGCGCAAAGTGGATAGTAGCAATTACCCCTCAAGTGTATGCCTAAGGTTTATCAATCCATGGGAGGCATAGGATGAAAATGGTCTCTCTTAAACAACCCTGCAACCAAATAACAAAGAGTCTCTTGTGTCCCCGACACAAAGAATACAATGGTAAATTCTATAGGTGCACCAGTAAGGCAAAGAGATGGTGATACAAGTGTAGTAATGATAGTAGATATTGATTTTTGTAATAGGAACAATAAAAACAGCAAGGTAGGAACTTTGTTGTCATAATCAATTGAAAACTCTTCCAAAATAGTGGATTCATCATTAAAAAAAGTCATGACCTCTCCAAATCCACTTTCATCAATATAATCATCATAAATAGGAGGCATGCAATCATCATAATAAATTTTCTCATCAAAACTTGGGGAACTAAAAATATCATCTCCGTCAAAGCATCCCCAAGCTTATGGCTTTGCATATCGTTAGCATCATGGATATTCAAAGAGTTCATACCAACAACATTGCAATCATGCTCATCATTCAAAGATTTTTTGTCTAACATTTTATAGAATTCTTCTTCTATCAATTGAGCACAATTTTCCTTTCCATCATTTTCACGAAAGACATGATAAAGACGAATAATATCAGGCCACCTCAATTCCATTTTTTTACTTTTCTTTTTATAAACTAAACTAGTGATAAAACAGGAAACTAAAAGATTCGATTACAAGATCTAAAGATATACCTTCAAGCACTCACCGCCCCAGCAACGGCGCCAGAAAAGAGCTTGATTTCTACTACACAACTTATTCTTGTAGACTCATGTTGGGCCTCCAAGCGTAGAGTTTTGTAGGACAGTAGCAATTTTCCCTCAAGTGGATGACCTAAGGTTATCAATCTATGGGAGGTGTAGCATGAAGATGGTCTCTCTCAAACAACCCTGCAACCAAATAATAAAAAGTCTCTTGTGTCCCCCAACACACCAAATACAATGCTAATTTGCATAGGTGCACTAGTTCGGCAAAGAGATGGTAATAAAAGCATAGTAATGATAGTAGACATTGGTTTTTGTAATAGGAACAATAAAAAACAGCAAGGTGGCAAGTAACAAAAGTGAGCACAAATGGTATTGCAATGCTTGAAAATGAGGCCTAGGGTCCATACTTTCACTAGTGCAATCTCTCAACAGTGCTAATATAATTGGATCATATAACCATCCGTCAATGTGCGATGAAGAATCACTCCAAAGTTCTTATCTAGCAGACAACATAAGAAGAAATTGTTTGTAGGGTACGAAACCACCTCAAAGTTATACTTTTTGATCGATCTATCCAAGAGTTCATACTAAAATAACACCAAGTTATCCTTTCCAATCGATCTATCTAAAGTTTGTACTAAAATAACAACATATGATACACATCAACCAACTCTAATGTCACATAGATACTCCAATGTCACCACGAGTATCCGTGAGTTGATTAAACGATATGCATCAAACAATTAGATTCATAATACTCAATCCAACACAAAGAACCTCAAAGAGTGCCCAATTTCTAACGGAGAAACAAAGACGAGAATGTGCATCAACCCCTATGCATAAATTACCCCAATGTCACCTCGGGAATCCGCGAGTTGAGTGTCGTAACACACATCAAGTGAATCAATATTATACCCCATTTTCACCACGGGTATTCATAGCAAGACATACATCAAGTGTTCTCAAATCCATAAAAGTATTCAACCCGATTATAACAAAATCTCAAAGGGAAAACTCAATTCATCACAACAAGATAGAGAGGGAGAAACACCATATGATCCAACTATATTAACAAAGCTCGCGATACATCAAGGTCGTGCCAAATCAAGAACACGAGAGAGAGAGAGATTAAACACATAGCTACTGGTACAAACCCTTAGCCCCGAGGGTGGACTACTCCTGCCTCATCATGGTAGCCGCCGGGATGATGAAGATGGTCGCTGGTGATGATTTACCCCTCCGGCAGGGTGCCGGAACAGGGTCTAGATTGGTTTTTCGTGGCTACAGAGGCTTGCGGCGGTGGAACTTCTGATCTAGGCTTATTTCTGGAGGTTTCTGTATATATATATATATATATATATATATGATTTTTTCAGCATTGGAATCATGCAAAGATGGGCCTCAGGGGGCCCACGACCCACCAGGGCATGCCAGGGGGGCTACCGCGCCCTGGTGTCTTGTGGGCAGCAGGGGCCCCCCCTCTGGTGGTTCTTTGCTCCATTATTTCTCTTTTCTTCCAAAAAACGTCAAAAAGTTTCATTGCATTTGGAGAACTTTTATTTCTGCACAAAAAACAACACCATGGTGGTTCTGCTGAAAACAGCGTCAGTCCGGTTAGTTCCACTCAAATCATACCAAAAGCATATAGAATTTTTGTAAACATGGCATGAATACTTCATAAATTATTGATACGTTGGAGACGTATCAAGCGCCCAGTTTACTTTGTCAGTTCCCTTCTCCAATGAGCTAGATCAAGGTACTCTCTAGTGTACAGAAGTTGCTCTTTGGCCTCCTCATGGCCTCAAGGAAGCTGCGCCATTACTTCCAAACACCTCACATCACCGTTGTCAATTGCTTTCCACTGCAATGCATCTTGAGAAATCCAGAAGCCACCGGTAGGATAGTGGATTGCGCACTGGAGTTGACAAGCTTTGATTTGAAGTTTGAAAGTACATCAACAATCCAAAGTAGAGCCTTGGCAGAGTTCATTGCAGAATGGACACCAACTCCAAACAAAGAAATGCTAGAGACCTTGCTTCCCGGCAAGGAAGCGCCCCAAGATTGCATCATGTACTTTGATTGTACCACCCCAGAAATTTGAAAATAAAATAAAATTTGGAATTATATTAGGTCTTTTATTAATTCCAGTACTGCTTTCAAAACTCTTCCCTCCCTACAAACATTTTTGGAAAATATTGTGGGTTTGAAAGTTTCCTTGATCATTTCATCCACCCTTCTTATATTAAGTAGGAAATATTTTCAGAATAAAAATTGCCACAGAATAATTCTTTTAATAGCATTTTCAATATCTAGAACGCTTTTGTTCCACTAAGACCCTTTTAAATAATTCTTTCAAAATTCCACAAAATATTTGAGAGGTCCTCTAATGCCTATAGATCACTTTTATGCAAAAGCCCAACTTGGACATTTGAAAATTTTGAGCAAAACATCCTCTTTTCAATTCTGCCCCATTCTTCAATTATAACTACAACCCCATTTTTCCTTGCTCAATTAATTTTGAAATTCCTCAATATCCTAGTCCTTCCAACTAAACCCTTAAGTCCAGAAGGGCAACCCTGATGGTAGCTGCAACTACATCGGTATTTCCCCAGAGAGGGAGGGATGATGTAGCACAGCGACGGTAGGTATTTCCCTCGGTTATGAAACGAAGGTATCAAAGCATTAGGAGAACCAAGCAACACAACGTAAACAACACCTACACACAAACAACAACACCTCGCAACCCGACGAGTTAAAGGGGGTGTCAATCCCTTTCGGGTACAGGGCCTCAAGATAGGCAAGCGGACATGAGGTAAATTGTAGTAGATTGATAGATAGAATGCCAAATAAAGTAAATAAAGATAAAATGTAACAAGGTATTTTTGTATTTTTTTTGGTTTAATAGATCTGAATAAAAATGCAAAGGAGAAGTAGATCGCAACGCAAATATATGAGAAAGAAGCCCCGGGGGCCGTAGGTTTCACTGGTGGCTTCTCTCGAGAAAAATAGCAAACGGTGGGTAAACAAATTACTGTTCGGCAACTGGTAGAACTTCAAATAATTATGACAATATCCAGGCAATGATCATTACATAGGCATCACGTCCAAGATTAGTAGACCGACTCCTGCCTGCATCTACTACTATTACTCCACACATCGACCGCTATCCAGCATGCATCTAGTGTATTAAGTTCATGGAAAAATGGAGAAATGCAATAAGAACAATGACATGATGTAGACATGATCCGTTTATCTATATGGCAGTAGATATAGATCTCGTCTTTTTATCCTTGGTAGCAACAATACATACGTGTCGGTTCCCTTTCTGTCACTGGGATCAAGCACCGTAAGATCAAACCCACAACCGAGCACCTCTTCCCATTGAAAGATAAATAGATCAAGTTGTCCAAACATAACCCAAATATCGGAGAAGAAATACGAGGCTATAAGAGATCAAAGAAACTCAAATAACTTTCATAGATATAAAAATATATAACTGATCATAAACTCGAAGTTCATCAGATCCCAACAAACACACTGCAAAAGAGTTACATCATATGGATCTCCAAGAGATCATTGTATTGAGAATTTAGCGAGAGAGAGAGAGAGAGAGAGAGAGAGAGAGAGAAAGCCATCTAGCTACTAACTACGGACCCGAAGGTCTACAAAGAACTACTCACGCATCATCGAAGAGGCACCAATGGGAGTGGTGAACCCCATCCGAGATGGTGTCTAGATTGCATCTGGTGGTTCTGGACTCTGCGGCGGCTGGATGAATATTTTGTGGACTCCCCTAGGGTTCTGGTATTTTTGGGGTATTTATACAGCAAAGAGGTGGTCCGGGGGGCACCCGAGGTGGGCACAACCCACCAGGGCACGGTTGGGCCTCCTGGCCCGCAGGTGCAACCAGGGCACATTGCCTTCCTTCTGGCCCATAAAAAAATCATCGTCCAGTTTTCGTGGCATTTGGATTGCATTTGATACTGATTTCCTGCGATGTAAAAAACATGGACAAAATAGCAACTGGCACTTGGCACTATGTCAATAGGTTAGTACCAAAAATGATATAAAATGACTATAAAATGATTATAAAACATCCAAGATTGATAATAAAACAGCATGGAACAATCAGAAATTATAGATACATTGGAGATGTATCAGCATCCCCAAGCTTAACTCCTACTTGTCCTCGAGTAGGTAAGTGATAAAAACAGAATTTTTGATGTGGAGTGTTGTTCATCAAGTCATATCATATTGTTTTCTTTATAGCATGGACATTTGTACTTTTATGTGATTCAAAGCAATAGTCTAGTTTTGACATAATAATTTAGATACTCAAGCATATCAACAAGCAACCATGTCTTTCAAAATATCAACGCTAAAATAAGTTATCCCTAGCCCATCATGCTCAAACATTGATCCATTCATGAAACACACTCGAATATTAACTACACCCAATACTTGAGCATGATCATATTGCCTCCTAGTTAGTGCTTTTATGAGAGAAGATGGAGACTCAATTTTAAAATAAAAATTGCATAAAGTAAAAGAAAGGCCCTTCACAGAGGGAAGTAGGGATTTGTAGAGATGCCAGAGCTCAAAGCGAAACATTAGAGGTAAAAACATTTTGGGAGGTGTATCCATCCCAGCAATGAAAACGACTTAGAGTTCCCAATACTTTCCATGCATAGATATATCATAGACGGTTCTAAACAGGAAATAAAGTTAATTCCTTCTTCCACCATAACTTTTCACTTTTCATGGCTAACCGTATCCACGGGTGCCCTCCACACCAACACTTTCCAAGGAATTTATTATTTGACAACATAAAGTAAATATTTCTTTGCATTTCGGGACTAGGCATCCCTAATACCTTTGCCTTGCTCTCGTGCAATGACAAGTGAATAAACACTCATCTTGAGAATAACACATCTAGCATGGAAAATATTAGCCACCCATTACCGTTCCGCAAGCGAAACAAACACACAAAAGAGAAGTTTATTTTGAAAATTAGAGATGGCACACACTACTGTGGGATGGTCCAAACGCGACACTACGATCTGAGACCCTTCAACGAAACTATGTGCGATGCCATAATCGCAAACGGTAGTGTAAAAGAACCGTCAAAAAAGGTGCAAAACGTATGCGATGGCGGAGCTATCAAACACGGTTCAGATTTTAGTTGCATGTGCGATGCAGGGCATATGGTTCAGCTCAATGAACTGTTTGTGATGAGGAGGAACAAAAGAAACAGACAGCCTGATGAAGGCATGTGCGATATAGAGCATACGGTTCACTCGGGTGAACTATTTGTGATTAGGCAACACAAAAGAAACGGTCAACCAGATCAAGGTGTGTGTGATACGCGGCAAACAGGTCTGTAATCAGAAATGTGTGCGAAGACCAATAATAACACAGACGATTGCTGCTAATAAGCCGTGTGATTTGCGCTGTCTAAAGTAGAATAACATGTATATATATATATATATATACAACTGAAATAAACATCCAATTACATAAGTGACTATACAAATCATTCGCACACACCTCAATAAACAATTGCATGCATTCTAAAGTGGGAGAAATGATCTTCTAGTCATCTACTTCTTGTGACGCTCCCGCCACTGCTATGTGGCTAGATCCCTCGTCTGGGTCAGGAAGAAGATAGTTCCTCATGTCAATGATCTGCCTGTACATCTCGTAGCTTGTGTATGCCTCCATGGCTGCGTACTTGACATGTTGTTCATCCAGTCTCTTATGCCACACACTGTGTCAGGCGTTCCTATCCTTATTGCTCTCATTCTTCATCTTCATGTTGTAGGGGTCGATGATGGCCGAGGCTAGGTCAACCAGGAAGTTTAGTTTGTTTTTGGTGCTGCCCTAGACCTTGTAGTGGCTTTGGATGTTGACAAGATTCGGACATTTCAAGTCCGAAACCTTGAGCACTTTTAGATCGTTGGTGGTGTCCACCATAGCGAAACTATAGTCGGAGTTGTTGATAAACCTAGAGAAACGCTCACAAGGCCTTGTGGCAAGGTGGTAGTAGTAGACGAGCAGGTCATGTTGCACGCACAACTAGGCGACGGCAACCTCCTGATCATGCCCGGCACTACCGCTGGTGTACTCGAGGTCGAAGCCGACCACTCAGTACTTATCCTCGATAAGGAACCGCTCCATAGTTTGGATGGAGCTCTCCATCGAGATCGGATTGTTCGTGTACACCACTGAGAGGGCCTTCCCCCTCACGTGGGTGTCCACAACATGATGCGTGGTTAACTGCCCGCGGTTGTCATCGCCGGCCGCCGGGAGAGCCATTGGAGCCACGGGGAGCGCCATTGGAACCGCTAGATGTCCTCTCTGTATGTGTCCTCGTGGGTGTTCTTATTGTGTCGTGTGAGACGAGAGATGAAGGTAAAAGGCCGCAGGAATAAAAGGGGGCCAGGCGGCGTGGATTCTCGACGCGTCCGTATGGCAGTTTTTGCAGCGGGTAATTGCATCGTGGCGCCGCGCCCGGCGCAACCGCTTGCACACGAATGTGTGTGATCGTGCGCCGGCCCCAAACACTGGCAGCACGCATGGAGGGACGAGGGCAGAGCACCCAGAGGGACGCGAGAGTAGAACGCACGCGGCGGGACGCGAGTAGAACGCGCCGCGGCCGCCTGAACCGCAAGCAACCACACACATAGAGCAGTTGAACAAGCAGGAAATGGGCGCCTACAAGCCGGCCGACAGTTGAGTCGCTGCGTACAGAGCGGCCGTGTGCTACCACCTCCATCTAGTCTATAGTCTACTTTATATTCTATGCCATACTTTTCCCTCAAATTTAACCAACAAAATGTTAATGCATGTTTTAAAAATTATATAATTGGAAACTATGTTAAAATACAAATCCAACTATATAATCTTTGGTGACATGCATTCGTATTTTATTAGTTAAATCATACTTATAAACCAGGACGGTGGTATAGTAGGTAATTAAATCGCAAACGTTTTTTTATTAACCGTATGTGTACGTGGCCTTTTGTCCTCCTCTCGCACATCTTGTCACCCCGCTACCGCAGACGGCTTATAGCGCAAGCTTGTGCAGTGCACGGGGGCGTTATTTTGGCCAAACGATGGCGCCAATGAATCATCGGTGAGCCCATTCCCGCACAACCTCGCAGGTTCCCATGCAAGCTTCCCGTCCGACTCGGTGAAATCCCCCAAAATCCCAATGCTTACCGGCCTGCAATATAAACCCTCACGGTTGGCGAGTCCTGCATCGCATTTTCCCCTCCCTCCCTGTAGCTTCTTGTCTGCTTCTCCCACAATCGCCAATGGCACCGGTCCGTCGTCGTCGCTCAGCCACTCAGCCGTCATCAGAGGATAGCTCCAGCTGGGAGGCTACACCGCGGTGACGGTGCAGTCCCCGTCGTAGTGTAGTGCGTGTGGCGTCCCTGTTGGGTGTGCACGGAACACCCACCACACGCTCCACCGCCGGTGCCCGTCGGTAGCTGTTGCCGGTCGACGTTGCCGCCACACCACTATAGAAAGCCAAGTCCATCACGTGCGCTGCCGCCGCGGCCCGAAGGCGGGAGGTGGCCGTCGTGGCCTCCACCCCACTATCGGCCACTATGGCCATCACCCGCTCCGCCACCGCGGCCCGAAGCCGGGAGGTGGTGGTCGTGGCCGCCACCCCGTCGTCGTCCGCCATGGCCACCAGCCCACCGTCGACCACCGGGGTTATCACCCGCTCTGCCACTGCCGCCCGAAGGTCGGAGGCGGAGGTGGATACCCGCACGTGCGTCAGCAACCTTGCGCGCTACACCGAGTTCCTGCGGGAGGAGGAGGAGGAGCGCCTCGTCGAGCACGCAAAGAGCCTTACCGCCTCCGTGGTAGCGGCACACACCGCCTCAGAGGCAAGGAATCAGGAGATCTACGAGGAGAACCACCGCTTCGAGAGGGGTCGTCTGGAGCGGCAGAGGGCGTTCGAGGTGAGCGTCGGTGTAGCTGCAACAATGGCAGGCACCGTATTGCGGTTGCCTAGGTCGGTAGGCTCCTCCTCCTCTGCCTCTTACTGAGTGCGCTCGGCAGAGGCGAGGCAGTCAGAAGTAGTACAAAGCCCCTTCACAGTAGTAGTAGTATTTAGGGGCTACTTTGTTCAGTTCATCTGACTATAGATGTGGTGGAACTGTACAACATACTTAAAATTAGCTAGTATATATAGTTGAACTAGCTATTTCAGTATGTGGTTGGCAACAATTGGGGAAAAGTTTGGTCGGTTCAGCTGTCGAGTTGAACTGTTTGTATAAATTAAGAATGACTGCTTAATCTATGAATGAAATCTATGCTTAATTACTGAATTTTAGTTGCAAAAATTAGTTACTTCTAGTGATTTTTAGCTTCGTATTTTGACAAATCATAGTGTTACAAGGATTGACAAATCTTACCAAATTGTTTGTACGTGGTTGCACATGGGTCATCCAAAACAACCGTTTGCGTTGAGGTGATGCACAAATCCTGCGCCGCTCTCACTCTGCGTACGAGTGTTCTATCTAAAACGTTTGCGATCATGCGCAGTAGAAATCCTGCTCCGCACATTTCCATTTGGCTTCCTAGGGAAGCTGTCGGTTTGCATACGGGTGTTCTAACTAAAATGTTTGCAATGATTCTTTTATATTTAAAAAGTGAATTAAACTGTGGCTTGGGCGCCATTAATGGAGAGGATGCGAGCAAGGCGGGCAGCCATGGGAGTCAAAGGGCTCGCTTCCCAGTGAGCCTGCGCAGCGTACAACTCGCACGCTTCTCGGTGAGCCTGTGCATTCGAGGACAGCTTGCACGCCTCTCGGTTAGCCTGCGCACTGGATGACACTCACACGCCTCCCGTTCAGTCAAGGTCAAGCAACTGTCTGCATGGCACCTCCTATAGACATTAAAATGAAGACATGTGGCATCACATGAATGGTTAAAAAAACGCACACGGCTTGAATTATACAAACATTTGGGATATTAAAGTGGCAGCTATTTTTCAAAATGCCTTTTTTGGCTGTCATTATTCGAGTGCGCCTTCTCTCAAAATGGACACGAAAAATACCACAGCATGTTGGGTGCCATTCCATGATAGCATGCCAAGTTTCATGAATTTTAGACGAGTTTTGGATTTACTAGAATATAAAAACGAGGCATCTCAATGTTTTGCCGGCAATCAACGGTGCCATGGTGTTTGAAATTCATTCACATTTCTTGCATGGGACCTAAGCATGTACCTAAGGACACATATTTGATTTTTCAACCAATTTATATGCATTGGAGCATGTGCATGTAGTTCAAATTTGAATTATGCACATAAATGCATTGAAAACTCAATTAATGCATAAAAATGTCCAAAAGAATCCTGAAAAATCACAAAACTTGACACAACACTCATGTTGTTCTATGTTGACACAAGAAAATTTTTGGAAGCAATAAGAGGCAGTGGATATCGTTTCGTCCCCAAAGGTGGGACGTTCCCTACCGAAACCATGATGCTTGTTGTGAGAAGCTCTGGTTTGTGAGAAGCATATACCCAAACCTGTCCCAAACGGGACAAAAAATTTACCACAGCATGTTGATGCCGCTCCATGAAAGCATGCCAAGTTTCATGAATTTCAGACTGGTTTTGGATTTACTAGAATTTAAAAACCAGGCATCTAAATGTTTTGTCGGCAATCAACGGTGCTCTGGTGTTTGAAATTCATTCTCATTTCTTGCATGGGACCTAAGCATGCACCCAAGGACACATATTTGATTTTTCAACCAATTTATATGCACTGGAGCATGTACATGTAGTTCAAATTTGAATTATGCACCTGAAATGGCTAGAAAACCAATTTAATGTATAAAATGTTCAAACAAACTCTGAGTAATTCCAATTCTTTTACGACACACATATAGTTGCATGTTCACTCCAGATAAAAGGTCTAGCAATTCAAACACCGCTCATTGCCGCTGTGACCCCATTATGTAATTGAAATCAAGATGAAAAATCAAGTAGATCGCATATAGTTTATTATCAGCAACCGTGTGAGATGCAGCACAAAATATCCTGGAGCACCGTCGGCGTATAGTACGCCTATGGATTACGCAAGAATGTGCGTCGGCTACAGTCCACAGCCGGTGTCACAAGCACACTGGCTCACTCTCCAAATATAATTTCACTGTTCAATCATTGTCGGTGAAAGATGGGCACGTGGACTCGCGTCATGAGGGCAACTTCAGTAGCCCACTCCGTCCAGAGCGCGGCCGCAGCCGCCATCCGCATGCTAACAAGGTGCATGAGCACGGCCGCAATCTGCGATCGGGTGGCAAAGGCAGCCCAAACGGCCGTTGTTGCTTCTCAGGTGGCGGCAGCAACATCTGCTCGGGGATAGCAACTGGCGAGAGCGGCACAATAGCTGTCCGTTCCGCAACAGCAGCCTTAGCCCTGATGGAGGTCGCCCACGATCATGTCGAGGCCTCCCATGCCCAGCTCCTGGCGGTCACCGCACAAATCAAACGAAGCTTCTCCAACAATGGTTGGTCACCCACGGCCGAAGGTCTCGCATTCGCCGAGAGCGTTCGAGCAGCCGTCTGTTGCTCTGCCGCATACCTTGCGACAACGGAGCCCGTCCAAGCCTAGATCGCATCCGCCCACGCCCAGTTCGTGGAGGCCTTTTCCAAAGAGATGGCGGACACGGATGGTGAGATGCTTGCCGAGTATGGTGCGATGGATGCCATGGAGCCCCTTCCCCAGGAGACCATCGGGCGTGAGCTGGACATGGAGGCGGTGGAAGAGATCGATGAGCACTAGCCATAGTAGTACTCTTTGTTTTGTTTAATTAAGAGCGTCGGTCCTTAATTTGTTAGAGTAATGTTTAGGTCAGCTAGCTATGTTTAACTGCTGAACTTGCTTGATTAAGAAGTGTAGGTGTGTTGTAGTCTCCTTTGTGTACCCAAATTATGCAATGACGTGGATGACCACTGTAACCATGGAAATTCGAACAAAAACTTTTGACGTTCAAACTCATCACACACGGGTGAAGCTATCTGAATCATTTGTGATGTCCACATATCGTACACAGTTGTAAATAAGGGACCGTGTCTGATGACACTTTGCGCGCCAGTTTTTTCGTTGAAGCGATTCCAATTTTTCGGCTTTCGCGGAAATATCTATCTCCCTGTCCCCTCCCCCTTACTAAAAGCCACATTTCCCCTCTTTCCGCCTTCCTTTCCAAGTTGAAACCTTCACTCCTTGCTTGCAGCGCCGCCTCCTCATCGGCACCCTCCTTCACGCTGCTCGGCCTTGTCTATCCAGGCAGGTAATCCACACCCGACCCCCATCCTCCTCCTCCTTCCACATCCCACATGCCCCGACTGCCGGCGCGAGCGCGACACCTTCCACCCAAATAACCGACCCCTCCACCAAATAAGTGCCACCCTAAGCCATGGTGTATGCAGTATAGCCAGGATCTCAAGGAGCATTTGGCAACGGAGAAGCAAATCACGGCCGCATGCATGGATGAGGTCGTGATGGCTGTCATTCGTGTCGACCCCCAGATCTTGGAGGAGCTCCTTGCCATTTGCTAGCTATGCCGGTTAAGCATGCTTGGTTTACCTGTTGTGTGTGTTGCTCCTGCCTTTCCTTCACAAATTCTAGTGAATTGTGCTATCTAATTTTACCATGCAATCTGGTGCTCTAGTGTATATGTTCTATATGTCGTGCAATGTGGTGCTCACTCATTAACTATTTTGTTAATTAGTTGCCGTCTTCAGTTAACTTTTTGGTTCAATTTTGCAAATGTGATGTTCAATTCTTCATGCTGCAATTTTGTATTGTCTTCCATGTGAGAAATAAATCGAAATTATCTTTACAAAATACATGAGAAACGAATACAATTGCTATATTTCCAAGTTGTCAAGCATGCTTTGTTTGGTTCTACATTGTGCAATGTGGTGCTCAGTTAACGTTTGGTTCATTTGTGTAGTGGTGTTTAGTTAACTATTTGGTTCAATTCTGCAATGCGATGTTCAATAGTTGTGGCTGCATTCTGTTATTGTATACCATGTAAGGAATAAATTGAATTTGGATGTAGTAAATACATGAGAAACAAATACAATTGCTACAATTGGTTTTAGTTAACTGTCTGATCTTCTATTAGGAGTATGCTATATTGTGCAATGTGGTGCTTAGTTAATGTTTGGTTCATTTGTTGTGGTGTTTAGTTAACTGCTTGGTTCAATTCTGCAATGCGATGTCCAATTGTCGTGGGTAGAATTTTGTATTATTGTGCATGTGAGGAATAAATCGAATATGGCTGCACTTAATACATGAGAAACATATACAAGTGCTATATTTCCTAGTTCTTAATCATGCTTGGTTTGGGTAAATAGGTTTTCATGTGGCTTGAATTAATCTGATGAATATGCAATGTGCTTATTTTTCATCAACATATTTTACTGATAGCATGCGAACCATTACTTAACCAGATGACTAACTACCTTATATGTGTTGCAGGGAAACAATGGGAAGCAGTGAGGTTTACAATCAAGGTTAGCACGTGCATGGTCTGTTCTTCAATAGCACATTATTGTGCAATTGCAGGAACCATTCTAATATTTTGGTTTTTAACAATTTGGTCTTGCACATGTAGGTCCTTCTGTCAAAGGTTTTGACCTACTGTTCGACCCTTTTTGCATATGGGGAAATGAGTTGTCCATGAATATCAATCAAATCAAGAAACTCAAAAAGATTGTTAGGATAAAGAAATTAGCGACAAAAAACAACAAGATCTTTGTCTGCACAATGAACAAGACATTAGTTCACTACAAGATGGTACTAACTATTATACCTTGCCTTTTTTATTACTTTGCCCCATTTCCAAGATAGAGAAGATATTTATGCACATCCTTGTTTTCAGGCCTTACCAAAGTAGTTCACTGATGATTACCTCTCAAACCACCTCTATGGTTAGGAGGCGAGGAAGGTATTCATACAACACCCACGGTTCAATATTGAAGTGTTCCTGAAGAGGATGAAGGACGGACGATCAATCATCCACATGCACTGGCCTAAAGTTGCAAAGACCTTCAACATGAATGAAGGCTCAATATTCGCCTTCCACTTCAGCAGTTTTCCAGATGAGATGCATTTGTCTATATACCGTCTATGATGTTAATTTTGAAAGGTTCTACATGTTGCATGTGGAACTTGCTGCTGGTGCAGTTGTGTAATGGGGCAGCTGAGTGCTGGAGGTATATCATGTTGTACTCTAATGTATTTCAATTATGAAATTCTGCTTCCTTAATATGGAAATGAAATATATTGTGTGATTAATATGAAATGTCAATTAGATTAAAAATGGATTATGAATAACGGATAATTAGCCTGCTAATTGGGTTTTGCTATTCCAAACGGTTATAGAAAAAATACCGTGGGCGATGACCTCACGCAATGCACACAGTTTCTAGGAATAAACCGTGTTGGATCAATGAACAATCACACACAACTTTCTCTTGAAAATTGTTTGTGTTAGGCCACCTTGCGCGAATGTTTACCACAAAAAAACTTTGTGTGATGGAGAGCTTTTGCCACATAGTTTCTTCTACGGACTGTGTGTGATACATTCAATAACGCAAACGATTTAATGGGAAAAATTGTGTGTGATGTACCTGTGAACGGAAACGTTTTCTTTGGAGCGATTGTGTGGGATGTACATACAAACTGAAACGTTTAGCGGGGACTGGCTATGTGGGATTTACTTGCGACCGGAAACAATTTCGCCGTATAATTGTAATATTTTTAGTTCTACTGTACGTATTTCCATATTTGAGCGATCGCCGGTCCCACACGTTCTCATTTTGCCGAGCGTGTCGGCCAGGAGGGCATATCCCTGACGGTTTCTGGGTTGTGTGGGAAGGACCCCCCCCTATCGCCCACACTCACTTGGCGACGGTTACAAATGCCGTCGCGGAAAGGGGTTAAAAACCGTTTGTTTAGGACCAACGCGCACCAGTGACATGAAAATTGGCTTAGAACGACAAAAGAATACCGCATATAGGTAGATATAGTGCACTCATGTGGCAAAACTGGTTTAAAGGATTTTGGATGCACAAGTAGAGGTCATACTTAGTGCAAAAATGAAGGCTAACAAAAGATTGGGAAGCGACCAACCAAGAAATGAATAATCTCATAAGCAAGCATTCAGCATAATTAACACCGAATAATGCACCACAAGTAGGATATAATTTTGGTTGCATGATTATTGACTTCCGTGCATGCATAGGGAATCACAAACTTTAACACCAATATTCTTACTAGAGCACAATTACTCACCAAGATAACTCACATATCACATCAACATATCTCAAAACTATTACTAAGAATCAAGTTTATTTTGTCCAATGATCTTCATGACATTTTATTTTACTTTATTCTTCTTGGATATCTATCACTTTGGGACTAACTTTTATGTGTTGTTTTTCATAAGCTCAAACAAATATAAGTGAAGATCATGAGCATAACAAACTTTCTTTCTCTCAAAATAATTTAAGTGAAGAAAGAGAGAATTTCTTCAAAATTTTACTAACTCTCAAATAAATGTAAGTGAAAAAGAGAGCATTTCTTCACAAATAGCAAAGCACACCGTGCTCAAAAAGATATACGTGAAGCACTAGAGCAAGTCCTAGCTCATAAAAGATTTAAGCGAAGCATAGTGAACAATTCTAACAAGTCATGATATAATTTTGGCTCTCTCAAAAAGGTGTGTCCAACAAGGATTGATGACTTAAAACACAAAATAAAACAAGCAAAGACACATATCATACAAGACGCTCCAAGCAAAACACATATCATGTGACGAATAAAAATATAGCCTCGAGTAAAATACCGATAGTTGTTGGAAGAAAGCGGGGTTCCCACTCGAGGGCATCCCCAAGCTTAGTTGGTTGCTCATTCTTGGATAATAGCTTGGGATACCGGGGAATCCCCAAGCTTAGGCTCTTACATCCTTCCTTCATCCATCCTAAGATAACCCAAAACTTGAAAACTTCAATCACACAAAACTCAACAGAGCCTTCGCGAGTTCCGTTAGTATAAGAATAATAAACTACTACTATAAGTGTTGTATCAAACCAATTCATATTTTGTTTTTGTATTATATATATTGTATTCCAACTTTTCTATGGAAAAAACTCATCAAAGAAAACCATAGACCCATCAAAATAAGCACACAACACAAAGAAAACAAAATCTATCAAAACAGAACAGTTTGTAGCAATCTGACTATTTCGAATACTTCTATAACTCAAAAACCTCTAAAACATTAGGACGTCCTGAGAAATTTGTATATTGATCTACTGCAATTGGAATGGGTATTTTATCGCTCTCTAGTAAAAAATGAAAATTAATTTTGTGAGCATAAAAGTTTTTTGTTTTTTTAGCAAGATCAAACAACTATCACCCAAGAAGATCCTAAAGTCTTTACTTGTCACAAGCATTAACTAAAGCACAAAAAACACAATAATAACAGTAGCATAATTGTGCTAACACACAGGAACAAAAAGCAAAAAGCAAAAATAAATTTTATTCATTGGGTTGCCTCCCAACAAGCGCTATAGTTTTATGCCCTTAGCTAGGCATAAGGCAAGGATCTAAGTTTTGTCATCTTTGGTTCGAGATCCATAAGATGCCCTCATGATTGATTCATAAGGTGGCTTAATTCTAGTTCTAGGAAAGTGTTCCATACCTTTCCTCAAATGAAATTGGAACTTAATATTGCCTTCTTTCATATCAATCACGGCACCGATAGTGCGTAAAAATGGTCTACCAAGAATAATTGGACAAGATGGATTGCAATCAATATCAAGAACAATAAAATCTATGGGCACATAATTTCTATTTGCAAGAATAAGAACATCATTAGTTCTTCCCATAGGATTTTTAATAGTAGAATCCGCCAAGTGCAAATTCAAGGAACACTCTTCAAGATTGGTAAGACCAAGCACATCATATAAAGATTACAGAATTGTAGAAACACTAGCACCCAAGTCACACAAAGCAAAACACTCATAATTTTTAATCTTGACTTTGATAGTAGGTTCCCACTCATCATGCAATTTTCTAGGAATTGATACTTCTAATTCCAATTTTCTTCAAGAGCTTTCATCATAGCATCAACAATATGTTTAGTAAAAGCTTTGTTTTGTTCATAAGCATGGGGTGAATTCATCATGGATTGCAACAAAGAAATACAATCAATCAAAGAGCAGCTGTCATAATTAAAGTCTTTGTAATCCAAAAGAGTGGGTGCATCACTAGCTAAAGTTTTGACCTCTCCAAACCCACTTTAATCATTTTTCTCACCAAGATTTTCACCCTCCAAAATATTGGGACGCTTTCTACCTAAAGTTGAATCTTCTCTAGTCCCTTTTTCATCATTCTTAACTCTAGTAAACATGGAAGCAATAGAAGAAACATCAATCATTTTAAGATCTTCATCATCTTTGCAAGAATAATCACTAGAAAAAGCTTTTTCTAAAAATTCTCTTTTAGCTCTAAGCTTAGAAGTTCTTTTCTTACTTTCATCCATAGAAACATAAAGAGCTTTAATTGATTCATCTACCTTAGGCACAAAAAATTTCATTTGGAGATTTTCCACATCATGAGCAATTCTATCAACACTTCTAGACAAATCATCAATCTTATTCAACTTTTCTTCTATGGAAATGTTGAAAACTTTTTGTGTGTTGATAAATTATTTAATATTATTATCAAGATAAGAGGTGTTCCTATTATTATTGTAAGATTGATTTCAATAGGAATTGCCATAATTGTTAGAGGAATTACTAGGAAAAGGCCTAGGATTAAAATTACCCCTATAAGCATTGTTGTTGAAAATATTCCTAGAGATAAAACTCACATCAATAGCATCACTATTTTGCTCAATCAAAGTAGACAAAGGCATATCATTAAAATCAATAGGAGCACTTTTACTAGCAACCAGTTTCATAAGAGCATCAACTTTATCACTCAAAGAAGAAATTTCTTCAACCGAATTAACTTTTTTACCAGTAGGAGCTCTTTTGGTATGCCATTGTGAATAATTTGCCATGATATTATCAAGAAATTTGGTGGCTTCACCCAAAGTAATTTCCATAAAAGTACCACCCGCGGTGGAATCTAAAAGATTACGAGAAACAAAATTCAATCCCGCATAAAAAAATTGTATGATCATCCAAAGATTTAACCCATGAGTTGGGAAATCCCTTAGCATCATTTTCATCATTTCCCAAGATTGTGCAACATGCTCATGTTCAAGTTGCTTGAAATTAATGATCTAGGTTCTAAGGGAAATAATTTTTGTGGGAGGAAAATACTTAGTGATAAAAGCATATTTGCACTTGTTCCAAGAATCGATACTATTACGAGGCAAAGATGAGAACCAATTTTTTGCAGAATCATGCAAAGAGAACCGAAATAATTTCATCTTGACCACATCATTGTCCACATCTTTTTTCTTTTGCATATCGCATGATTCCACGAAGGTATTAAGATGGGACGCATCATCCTCATTAGGAGTACCGGAAAACTTGTCTTTCATAACAAGATTCAGCAAAGCGGTATCAATATCACAAGTCTCCGCACTAGTGGCAGGAGGAGAAAGCGGAGTGCCAATAAAATCATTGTTGTTGGTATTTGAGAAATCACATAACTTGGTGTTCTCTTGAGTCATGATGACCACACAACAAGATTGCACTCAAAACAGATCCGTCAAGAAAAACGGCGAACGTAAAAAGAGAGGCGAATAAAGCAGCAAATTTTTGTGAAGTGGGGGAGAGGAAAACGAGAGGCAAATGGCGAATAATGTAAATTGCAAGGAGATGAGATTTGTGATTAAGAACCTGGTTATGTTGAAGATCCTCCCCGGCAACAGCGCCAGAAATTCTCCTTGATGGTAGCTGCAACTACGTCAGTATTTCCCCGGAGAGGGAGGGATAATGTAGCATAGCGACGGTAGGTATTTCCCTCAGTTATGAAACCAAGGTATCGAACCAGTAGGAGAACCAAGCAACACAATGTAAACAACACATGTACACAAACAACAACACCTCACAACCCGACGAGTTAAAGGGGTTGGCAATCCCTTTCGGGGTACGGCGCCTCAAGATAGGCAAACTGACGTGAGGTAAATTGTAGTAGATTGATAGATCAAACGCCAAATAAAATAAATAAAGATAAAATGCAGCAAGGTATTTTTGTATTTTTTGGTTTAATAGATCTGAAAAAAATGCAAAGGAAAGGTAGATCGCAAGGCAAATATATGAGAAAGAAGACCCGGGGCCGTAGGTTTCACTAGTGGCTTCTCTCGAGAAAAATAGCAAACAGTGGGTAAACAAATTACTGTTGGGCAATTGATAGAACTTCAAATAATTATGATGATATCCAGGCAATGATCATTACATAGGCATCACGCCCAAGATTAGTAGACCGACTCCTGCCTGCATCTACTACTATTACTGCACACATCGACCGCTATCCAGCATGCATCTAGTGTATTAAGTTCATGGAAAAACGGAGTAATGCAATAAGAACGATGACATGGTGTTGACAAGATCCATTTATCTATATGGCGGTAGATATAGATCTCGTCTTTTTATCCTTAGTAGCAACGATACATATGTGTCGGTTCCCTTTCTGTCACTGGGATCAGGCACCGTAAGATCGAACCCACTATCGGGCACCTCTTCCCATTGCAAGATAAATAGATCAAGTTGGTCAAACAAAACCCAAATATCGGAAAAGAAATACGAGGCTATAAGAGATCATGCATATAAGAGATCAAAGAAACTCAAATAACTTTCATGGATATAAAAAGATATAACTTATCATAAACTCGAAGTTCATCACATCCCAACAGACACACCGCAAAAGAGTTACATCATATGGATCTCCAGGAGACCATTGTATTGAGAATTCAGCGAGAGAGACAGAGAGAAAGCCATCTAGCTACTAAGTACGGACCCGAAGGTCTCCAAAGAACTACTCATGCATCATCGGAAAGGCACTAATGGAAGTGGTGAACCCCATCCGAGATGGTGTCTAGATTGGATCTGGTGGTTCTGGACTCTGCGGCGGCTGGATGAATATTTCATCGACTCCCCTAGGGTTCTGGTATTATTGGGGTATTTATAGAGCAAAGAGGCAGTTTGGGGGGCACCCGAGGTGGGCACAACCCACCAGGGAGCGCCTGGGCCTCCTGGCGCGCCTTGGTGGGTTGTGCCCCCGTCGAGGCACCCCCCAGGTGCAACCAGGGCCCATTGCCTTCCTTCTGGCCCATAAAAAATCATTGTGAAGTTTCGTGGCATTTGGACTCCATTTGATATTGACTTCCTGCGATGTAAAAAACATGGAAAAACAACAACTGGCACTTGGCACTATGTTAATAGGTTAGTACCAAAAAATGATATAAAATGACTATAAAATGATTATAAAAAATCCAAGATTGATAATAAAACAGCGTGGAACAATCAAATATTATAGGTACGTTGGAGACGTATCAAGCCCCAACTTCATCGTGCAAGTCCACCAAATTATTCCCTATAGTTTTGATCCAGAACTGAAATCCAAAACAACTTACACTTGCAAGTATTTCATTTTGTTAAACCAACCTTACCATCATCTTTATCATCCAAAGAGGCCCATCCTGCCAATTCCCAAGTCTAACAAAATCTTCTAGGTCATCCTATCATTCTGTCGAGCACCTCATGTGCATGAGAGAAATATGCAAGTTCATAAACTTGCATTAGGCACTGCTCATTTGACCAAACCACCTTGTCCATCATCTCTGTAATCCCCACTTGCAGCACCCTGCCAAAATTTAGCTTGATTGGACCATTGTAGTGAAGGAAATATGCCCTAGAGGCAATAATAAAGTTATTATTTATTTCCTTATATCATGATAAATATTTATTATTCATGCTAGAATTGTATTAATTGGAAACATAATACATGTGTGAATACATAGACAAACAGAGTGTCACTAGTATACCTCTACTTGACTAGCTCGTTGATCAAAGATGGTTATGTTTCCTAACCATAGACATGAGTTGTCATTTGATTAACAGGATCACATAATTAGGAGAATGATGTGATTGACTTGACCCATTTCGTTAGCTTAGCACTTGATCGTTTGGTTTGTTGCTATTGCTTTCTTCATGACTTATACATGTTCCTATGACTATGAGATTATGCAACTCCCGTTTACCGGAGGAACACTTTGTGTGCCACCAAACGTCACAACGTAACTGGGTGATTATAAAGGTGCTCTACAGGTGTCTCCGAAGGTACTTGTTGGGTTGGAGTATTTCAAGATTAGGATTTGTCACTCCGATTGTTGAAGAGGTATCTCTGGGCCCACTCGGTAATGCACATCACTATAAGCCTTGCAAGCATTGCAACTAATGAGTTAGTTGCGGGATGATGTATTACGGAACGAGTAAAGATACTTGCCGGTAACGAGATTGAACTAGGTATTGAGATACCGACGATCGAATCTCGGGCAAGTAACATACCGATGACAAAGGGAACAACATATGTTGTTATGCGGTTTGACCGATAAAGATCTTCGTAGAATATGTAGGAGCCAATATGAGCATCCAGGTTCCGCTATTGGTTATTGACCGGAGACGTGTCTCGGTCATGTCTACATAGTTCTCGAACCCGTAGGGTCCGCACGCTTAAAGTTTGATGACGGTTATATTATGAGTTTATGTGTTTTGATGTACCGAAGGTAGTTCGGAGTCCCGGATGAGATCGGAGACATGACGAGGAGTCTCAAAGTGGTTGAGACGTAAAGATCGATATATTGGACGACTATATTCGGATATCGGAAAGGTTTCGAGTTATTCGGGTATTTATCGGAGTACCGGGGAGTTACGGGAATTCGCCAGGGAGTGTATGGGTGTCGTTGTTAAAACCGGACGATCTCGGGTAGGGAGTCCCGAACTGTGCGTCTAAGGCGGATGGTAACAGGAGGCAGGGAACACGATGTTTTACCCAGGTTCGGGCCCTCTTGATGGAGGTAAAACCCTACGTTCTGCTTGATTTATTCTTGATGATATGAGTATTACAAGAGTTGATCTACCACGAGATCGGAGAGGCTAAACCCTACAAGCTAGCCTATGGTATGATTGTATGTTGTCCTACGGACTAAAACCCTCCGGTTTATATAGACACTGGAGAGGGTTAGGGTTACACAAGGTCGGTTACAAAGGAGGAGATATACATATCCGTATTGCCTACCTTTCCTTCCACGCCAAGTAGAGTCCCATCCGGACACGAGACGAAGTCTTTAATCTTGTATCTTCATAGTCCAACAGTCTGGCCAATGGTTATAGTCCGGCTGTCCGGATACCCCCTAATCGAGGACTCCCTTAGTAGCCCCTGAACCAGGCTTCATTGACGACGAGTCCGGCGCGCAGATTGTCTTCGGCATTGCAAGGCGGGTTCCTCCTCCGAATACATCACAGAAGAGTTTGAATACCAGGATAGTGTCCGACCCTGCAAAATAAATTCCACATTCCACCGTAGAGAGAATAATATTTCCACAAATCTTAAGCTGCTGACATGTTTTGGCAACATGACATCATGCCATGGCTCTGTGATTATTCGAACCGTTTTTCTTCAACCAGCTCCACACATAACGTGAGGCGGTTTCTTGACACGTCCTGTCAAAGCAGAGATCGTGTCCCCTAATTACGGGATTCTCATCAATACGGTCGTGGGTAACCCAACCGGGCCTAGGACTCCTAGATTTTAGGCAAGTCCCAAACGGCCACTAGGAGGATGCTTGACATTCACCCTCTTTATAAAGGGGCAAGGCTTTTACTTTTTTCCCTCCCATGCTCAATCGAATCCTTCCCCCGCCTCGAGTTCTAACACCCAAAGCCCAGGTCAGGTGCTTCGGACCTTCAATCATGTCCGGATCTAGCCTTCAAGGCTGGTGGATGCCCTCGTCCGTTAGGGAAGAGGATATCAAGAAGTTGAGGGAGGCCAGATACCTGACCGCCGAGGTTTCGCATCGGCTGCCTGCCCGAGGGCAGGTCGTCCCTACTCCCGAACCCAACGAGAACGTTGTGTTCATCTCTCACTTCCTCTGAGGTCTAGGCCTCACTCTGGATCCATTCGTTAGGGGTTTGATGTTCTATTACGGGCTAGATTTCCATGATCTAGCCCCGGACTCCTTTCTCCACATCTCGGCATTTATTGTCGTATGTGAGGCCTTCCTCCGCATTACCCCTCACTTCGACCTGTGGCTCAAGACCTTTGACGTGAAGCCGAAGATCGTCGATGGGCAGCATGTAGCATGCGAAGGTGCATTAATAAGCAAGATCGTTGGAGCTCCATGGCCAAAGGGTTCCTTTCCAGAGGTGTCCGGATTATGGCAACGGGAGTGGTTTTACATCACAGCTCCCAGAAGTGCCAAGTGGGTGGCTGCCCCTACTTTCCGCTCGGGCCCTCCACCACAACTGGTGTCATGGATTAGCAGAGGGCTGAGCTGGGGTCCAGCCAAGGACGTGCCTATACTACAGAGCCGCATTCAAGATCTCTTCAAAGGAGATTTCAGTCTGGTTATGGTGGTGCAAGTCATGCTGGTTCGTCGAGTCCAGCCTTGCAAACGCCCGCCCCTCCACATGTGGGAGTTCAACCCAGAAGGACCGCGCACTATTCAGAATTTCCTCGGCCTAACGCATGAGGAGATGTATAAATCATTCTTTGGACCCCAAATAGAGTGTCCGGATACTACCGAGGACGTGGGCCTGAGCAGCAACCGCACCGCCGACCAAGTAAGTAATCCTCTAGCCGAACAAACCGTCTTTCATTTATTATGACGTCATTCTGAGAAATCGCTCTTTGACCAGGACTGTCTAACAAAGGCGAAGATGATTCGGTGTTCGGCCCCCCTTCCTGAGGGTTTGGACAATCCAGTACTGGAAAAGATGCTCGAGCTAGCACCTTGCCCAGAGCCCTCAAAGGAAGATAAAGGGGGGAATAATGAGGGCGAAAGCGGGCCCCCATCGCTACCAATTCCAACCGAGGGAATGAGCGCCTTCGTGAAGGAGGATAACCAAGAGGAAGAATCCGACATTCTCTTGCCCCGGGGAAGGAAGAGGACTGCCTCTGAAGATCCTAAAGCCAAGGCTTCCAAGCGGGAGAAGAAATCTCCACCAGAGGGTCCGGCCCCGGAGGGTGCTCTTGCCAAACAAAGTCCGTGCGGAGATCAGCCCTCTAACGAGTTGTAAGTTATCGAAAAATACTTGATAGTAAAGATATTCTACCTTTCTTCCAAGGAAAATAATCGAAGCATTTATCTTGCAGTTCGGATTTCAGCCCTTCTCAGCAAAGCTCCTCTTCGGGGGATCTTCTTCCAGAGATGATGGAGAGCGAAATGCCTCCCCCGGACTCCTCCGCTCAAGAAGCGGGCGACCTTGAAGTGTCGTCTCGGATGGCCTCCCCGGATCCCGTGAGGCCAGAAGATAATCCTATGGTCACCCGAAGTCCCCAGTATCCGGCTCTTGAAGAGAGCAAACAGAAGAGTCCGGCACCATCTGGTATGCGGTCGGACGTACTGAGGGAGTTGTTGGAGCGAGCGGCCATCTCAGAAGAACACCGTATGTTGATGGGTACGGTGATGGAAAGAATTTCGTCCGCCAAAAGCGGATCACATGAAGCCTTTATGAGTCTACTGACAGGATTTGAGGTACGTGAAATGATATACTTTTTGATAGTATCGCACATTTTGAGGTGTGCCCTGTGTAGATAGTAGCCCCTGAGACTCTGTTATCGTCGAGAACAGCGGCGAACAGAGGATCGTAGTCCTAGATAATAACCAAACTGCCTTTATGTGCAGGTGGCGGAAGCTCCGGCGGCTAGCCGGACTAATGAGTTTGCCGAACTAAAGCGGCAACTAGATGCGGTAGATGCCGACATCGAGCTTGTTAACAAGCGGCTTGACGAGGCATAGGGTAAGTGATGTTTTCTGGTGAATGTCACATAGTAAGAGCAGCATGATGCCAGTATCTTTAATATGTTGTGACTGCAGATGAAGCTGCCACTGTGGAGACCCTTCGGGCGGAACTTGCCCGAGCCAAAGAACAAGCAAGGAGTAGTAATGCGGCTACTTTGAAGGCGGCCGAAGAGTTAAGAGCCCAGAAGGCCGCGCATTGTGAGAGCAAAGAGAAGATGGCCAAGATGGATGTAATGTTAAAAGACACTGCCGACCGTTGCCAGTTCCTTGAAGAAGAGAACCGAGTGAAGGCGACGGACCTCGAAAAGGCCACGATGGCGGCCAAAGACACCCGCTCTGCCATGAGGGCAAAGAAGGAAGAGCTGCGTGAAGCTGGTGATATTGTGGCTAGGAAGCCCTTTTTGCTGCGGAGGAAGTTCGAAGATCCGTGGTATGCCCCTCTGGATCGGCTGTGGAGTTCGGCAGACGCATATCTGGATTTGACGGCGAGTGCTGTCGATGCGGCCGAATACTTCCGAGATCAAATAGATCGTGAAGTGGACAAGCTATTATGGTCGCAGTTTAACGTTCCAGAGCTTCAGCTTCCACTAACTGATTAGCTTGCCGAATGGGCCGAACTCAATAGATTGTCCGGACTCGCCATGAGGTCCGTCGTAGATCATCTGTGGCCGGAAAAGCCGAAGCCGAACAGCTATTTCAGCTTAGTGTAGCAGTTCCTTGGAGCTGTGCCGCGCATCAATGTGATGAAGAGGTCGGCGTGCATAGAAGGCTCGCGGATGGTCCTTGCCCGTGTCAAAGCATACTGGGCGGAGATGGATGCCACTACTATTGCGGCACAGGGTTCGGCCATAGGCCGAGTGGCTGCCGAGCACTATTTCGAAGAAGTTCTCGAGGGTGCTCGTTTGATAAAAGCCCAATGCTCGAAGAATATTATGTTTGAGTGACATGTATTCCCATTGTAAAAACAATGTTTATGAAGTTTATTAAGGCTGGATTTATACTTTTGCGTGAAAGTAATATGATGCCTCCTGTGCGGCCGTTTATGTATATATGTATATAACCTGAAAGATTGCAGTCGTCGGCTTCAACCCCCATGCATATAATGCGAGGTGTTCGCAGAAGACGCATGTTCACACTTAACCCAACGTCTTGGTCCTATTAAGGAGGTGATGGCGCAGCAAACGAGGCAACCATACTATAATGCTTTAACACTTTCACTTAGCCATAGGAGTTTGACGATGGGGATACTATATAGCCCCTGGTGGCTCCGCACTCTCCCGAATTCGGGGTGCATACATGCCTGGCCGAGAAACGGCCCTTCGTTAAGGTGGAGGAATTCTAACATTCTGATAGGTCATCGAGTGGTTGACCAGTCTCATGCTATATCATGACAGTCAGTTTTCGGCTTTCTCTACTGAGGTGCTCGTCCGGATGAACCGGGGCACAATCATAGTAGTTCTCCTGGTGCCGCCTTAGCCGATAGAGCGGAACGTAAGGCAGCAAAACACAGGAGCCGGGAAACCCAACATTTGACCAAAGACATGATTCGGAGCTGATGCATATAAGGCCAAACTCGCGACGTCGAACACTCCCTAAGGTATTCGGTCTTTGTGGTGTAAACCGTCCCTAAGCAGTGCCCTCTGTAAGAAGCCACTGGTGTCCAGGTACGTGCATTATTCTGACGTGGCCACATGCCAAGACGTCAGCATCCTTCTCAATAGTACTGAGAATCCGAGGGATGTGTATCAACAAGAGACAGTAAGAAAGGTTTACGCATGGTATTAATCTAAAAAGAATCCTTGGAACGGGTCCCTGCTGCACGTCTGCGCCTATGTCTCCGTTGTGCCGTATCCTGGATGGGTGTAGCACGATGGTCATCTGTAAAAGAGAAGAACTTAGGTGAGAAGTTGTCGTGCAAAAAGGTAGGTTATATTAAAGAAACCATGTACAATTCAAAATGAGCAAAAATTGCCACTTGTTTACATGCGTGGAGCCCCTTGTTTTTATAACAGGGGTGTGGCCGTCGAACCTGTATGGATTACATATAGCTGTGCCGAACTCGTCTAACCGTGTCCGTGGTCTTGACGACCTATCAAATGCTTTAGTTGGTGAGGCCGTTTTTGTAAGTGCATCTAGTGCCCCTTAGTGATTTTGGTGTATTGAAGACTTATAGGTTAAGGGACTAATGCATTTGTGAGTGTACACAGGTCTATAAGTCTATAAGGAGTTTGATATTTACAAAGAAAGTTGACCCCTAAAAATGAAGTTCTTCGACTGAAGACTTTGGTATTCTGAAGACTTTTTGAAGACTTTGAAAGTGAAGAAATTGGTGTAACCTTGAAGACTTGGTATTCGTTCGAGGAACATGAAGCGTGAAGACTTTTGTTTTCGTAGTTTCATTTTCTCTTTCTTGAGTCATAGGAAACACCGTACTGTTAAAGGGGGTCGAGGAAATACTAAGGACAAATTTCCATGTGATGCTCAACTCAAAATCCTACACCTACCAATCCCTTCGAGTGAAGCCATTGGAAATCCCATACAGTTCAGTCAATTTCTTCAGTGACAGAGACGAAGTTCTTCTGGTCTCTGAGGAATTTGTTCTGACTGAGGAGTTAGGAATTCGCCAGTGCGGATTGCCTACACAGTGAGGAACATGATAGCCCTGAGGATTTTGCTACTCAAAATTTCGACCGTTGCTGTGCTATGTGCCAGCTGTCCCAAAATATCTATCCACCTAACGGTCATATCATTGAAGGGCAATTATGTCTTATCATGTCGGGCTGCTCCCTAGGCTATAAATAGCCGCCCCCTACAACCACTAGCTGGTTGGCTGCTCCGAGAGAAACTGACACTTGTCATTTGAGAGCAACCCATCCTCTAAGGACTTTGAGCGAAAATCATCAAGTGAGGAAAAACTAGAAACCCAAACCCAAACACCTACAAACCCCAAGTGATTGAGCATCACTGAAGAGATTGATCCTGTGTGGATTCGACGCTTGTTACCTTTGAAGACTGTGCTTCTTCGAGACGGTTAGGCGTCATGGTCTATAGCATCCAAGAGGAATTGTGGATCGCCGAGTGACCAAGTTTGTGAAGGTTTGGAAGTCGCCTGAAGACTTACCACCAGTGATTGGGCGAGGTCTGTGTGACCTTAGCTCAAGGAGAATACGGTGAGGACATGGTGTCCTGAGCTGCATGCTCAGGACTGGGTGTCTGGGACTGTGTGTCCTCGAGTTTAAATACTCAGCCGCTCCAACCAGACGTACAACTCAGACAGCAGTTGGAACTGGTCTACCAAACCATTTTCTTCACCAAGCTTACTGGTTCTATTCCCTCAACTCTTTCATTTCCTCATAACTGTGTTGTGTGCTTGTTCATATCTGTGTTTGAAGACTTTCTCAATTTCCTCAGTTCAATTTCTTCAGTCTGCTTGTCTTCATCCTGAGTTATCCTGTGCTTACGCTTCCTGTACTCTGTGTCTGTCTTCATTTCATCATGAGGACTATGCGTGTATTCTGTCAAGTTTACTTTTGAGTACTTATTCCGCTGCTAGTAGTTCTTCGCTAAGGAATTTCCTCACCGGCAAATTCCTTAGTGAAGAATATCATAAAAATCGCCTATTCACCCCCCTCTAGTTGATATAACACACTTTCAATTGGTATCAGAGCAAGGTACTCCCTTGTTCTGTGTGATTTTGGTTTAACCGCCTGGAGTTTTAGTTATGTCGACCGGAGGTATGATCAAGGTCTCTGCTGGGTGTCCTACTTCGATGGGACGGACTACCCCTACTGGAAGAATAAGATGTGAATGCATCTTGAAGCAATTGATAACGATCTCTGGTATGTCGTGGAAAATGGTGTTCCCTCAGTCACACCTTCTCTGAATGCTGTTGATGTGAAGAGATTCAAGCAACTCGACTCTCAAGCGAAGAATATCATATGTGGCCATCTGAGCAAAGGACAGTACGGCAGAGTGAGTGCTTTGGAGACAGTGAAGCTTATCTGGGACAGGTTGTCCAAAGTGAATGAAGGAGTCGCAACACAGCGTGACTCTCGAGTTGATGTTCTTCGCAATTTCTTCAATCGCTTCAAAAGACTCGACAATGAAAATGTTCAACAAACCTTCAATCGCCTCACTGACATCTCAAATGAGCTTCAAGCACTTGGTGCCACTGACATCACCGACCATGAGGTGGTGAAGAAATTGCTGAGATCGCTTGATTCCTCATTTGACACTCTGGCATTGATGATACAAGAATGTGCTAATTACAAGTCACTTGATCCTGCTGATATTCTTGAGAGGCTAAATACTCATGAGTTCCAACTTGCTGAAAAAAGAAATCTCTATTGTTCAAGCTATGGCAGAACACGTGCACTGAAGGCCAAGGTAGTATCTGAGTCCGAAGATGAAGACTCTGGTAGCAGCCTTGGTGATCCTGAAGAACTAAGCCATGATCTGGCTCTTCTTGTGAAGAAGTTCCAAAAGTTCTCAAGACGTGGTCACCTAGGAAGACCCTCAAGGAGTAGTGATTCCTCATCCAGTGACTACAAGAGGAGGCTCTGGCACAAATGCAAGAAGCCTGGACATTACATTCAAGATTGTCCTCAATGGGAAAAGGAATCAAAGAAGAAGAAATACAAGGATTACAGTTCTGATGACGCAAAGAAAAATAAGAAATCCACAAAATCTTCATCATCAAAATCCTCAAAGCCTTCATATCACAAGAAAAGCAGCTCCAAGAAGGCCAGGGCATTCATTGGCAAGGAAATGGACTCTGAGGCTGAATCTGAAGAAAATGAGGAAGAGGAGTCATCTGAGGAGTCCGAATCCGGAGTGGCGAGTCTTGCTCTCGCTACTGCATTCGTCAGCAAGTCTATCTTCAACACTGAAGAAAATGACCTCACCAACAAGGCTGATGAAGGGGATGCTGACTACGCTCCCACCTATTGCTTCATGGCAAAGGGTGCCAAGGTACTCAAATATACCTCATCTGAATCAAGTGAGAATGGATCTGATGAAAACCTTAAGCCCAGCTATTCTAAACTTGCTAAGATTTCTGTAAAACAACAAAGGGCTTTAGAAAAGGTTCAAAACATGCTAGACAAAAGTGATGATATGTTGGGTGAAGAAATGGATCGCACTAAAGCCTTGACTGAAAATCTTCGGAGATTTCAGACTAGGTTTGACAATCTTCAAAGTCATCATAACACTCTCTTATCCAATCATGAGAAGCTTTCTTATGAATTTCTTCAAAGAAAGAAAGATCTTGAAAAGCTAAGAGTGAGTTATGAAGATCTTCAAAAGGAGCGCGATTCATTACTTGCTCAACAAATCAGCGCTTCTCCGGAAGAATTTGTTCCTCCATGTTTGAAATGCATTGAACATGAATCTGCTAATTCTTCACCTGAATGTTCAAATGCTGCTAATGTTTCAAATTCTTCACATGCCTCTGCTATCACTAATTCCTCATCTGAGGACATTGCTAGTATCACTGACGATGCAGGGCTGAAGGAACTATACATGACAGGCATGTACAAAAGCCTCAAAGGGCATCAGGCTCTTTGTGATGTGCTTAAAAAGCAGATCCTCAACAGGAACCCTAGGAAAGAGGGTATTGCCTTTGAGAGGAAACTTAATGCTGATGGTACATATTGGAAGCCTGAGCAGTACCCCAAAACTACATGCGTTGCTGCAAAGGGACCTCCAGTTGATCCATCTAACTTATCTGGATTTGCATGTGAATCTCCTTGTTCTGATGATGAGTCATTTGAGTCTAGCTATAAACTGTTCAAAAATCAGAATGTTGAAGTATTTGCTAGATATGTTGGCACTATCTGCAGGAATGGCTCCCCTATAAAGAAAATTGGGTTCCCAAAAGATGCCTTGAAAATCTTTAGGTGAATGTCATCATGACACCACCTATGAAGAATAGGAACCCCAGATCAAATTCTTCATATGGATCATATTCCTCAAAAGGATCAAAGTCCTCATATGAACATCATCATGCTAACCCGTCTGTTTCGCAGGGAAGATCTAAGGATTATGGATATGTGCATTACTCTTCAAATCATTATGTCCATAAATCCTCGAAGAATTTCTCTACATACTCTTATGCTTACTCTAACCCCTCTTATGTGAAACGAAATGGACTGGCTTCTATGCCATCCTTCTTGTATGGAGCTTGTAGAATGATGAACTCTTTGCCACCCCTTCAGATGTGGGTGGTGAAGAAAAAGAACTAATCTCTTCTGCAGGGTTAGGTCTCCAGATGTACGTAATTGTCTGAAGAATTTGCTGGAGACCTGAGTATGCCTGATAGGACGCAGGCTAATCACGAAGAAATGAACTTCCATTTCTCACGTCCTCACACTACTTTATCTGTTCTGTTGCTTGATGAAATTGATCTGATGAATTGATGTCATATTCTTCACTGATGAAGTATATGAGTTTGAAAGCTGCACTAATTCATCTGCAGGATGATCAACCCAAAGCCACTGAGTGGGTCCTCGATAGTGGATGTACAAATCACATGACTGGTGACAAGAATCTATTGATGGATGCTCCATTATCCCCGTCGCATCTGAAGCATATCATCATTGCTGACAAAGGCAAAAGTCAGGTATTGGGTCTAGGTAAGGTTGAGATCACAAAGGATCGACACATGGACAAAGCCATGCTTGTTGGGTCCTTAGGATACAACCTTATGTCTGTCTCAATGCTTTGTGATCTTTATATGGTTGTTGTCTTTGGCAAGTACCGTTGTGTTGTGATTATGGAAGCTGACAATTCCAAAGTCTTCGAAGGCTTTAGGAGAGGAAACCTGTATATTGTTGATTTCTCTACAGGACCACAATCAGCCATCTGCCTACTTGCAAAAGCTTCAGAAGGCTGGCTCTGGCATCGACGAGTTGGTCATGCAGGCATGAGGAATTTGCACACGCTTGCGAAGAAGAAGCATGGCATTGGCATCGAGAATGTCAAATTCCTCAAGGATCACCTGTGCGGAGCCTGTGAAGCTGGGAAGATGACAAAGGCCAAGCATCCAGCGAAGACTATCATGACCACTACTCGCCCATTTGAATTGCTTCACATGGATCTCTTCGGTCCTAATCATTATTCTGCTGTTTCAAATGAAGCATCTCAATATGGCTTTGTTATTGTTGATGATTACTCTCGTTATACATGGGTACACCTTGTTACTTACAAACATGAAGTGCAGGAAGTCTTCAAATGATTTTCCTCGAGGGCTTCAACCAACTTTGGTGTGAAGATCAAGCACATCAGAAGTGACAATGGCACTGAGTTCAAGAATTTTGGTCTCGGTGACTATCTTGATGAACTTGGTATTACTCATGAGTTATCTGCTCCTTACACTCCTCAGTAGAACGACGTCGTGGAGTGCAAGAACAGGACTCTTGCTAAGATGGCTCGCACTATGCTTGATGAATACAAAACGCCTCGTCGTTTCTGGACTGAGGCAATTGGCACTGCGTGCCATATCATCAACAGATATATCTTCACAAATTCTTCAAGAAGACTGCCTATGAACTCATCACTGATAAGAAACCCAATGTAAGTTATTTCAAAGTCTTCGGTGCTAAATGTTGGATTAGAGATCCTCATCACAACTCAAAATTTGCACCGAAAGCACATGAAGATTTTATGCTTGGTTACGAAAAGGACTCGCACACCTACAGAGTCTTTAACAACGTTCTTCACAAGGTTGTTGAAACTGTAGATGTGCGGTTCGATGAAACTAATGGCTCGCAAAGAGAGCACCTACCTACTGTGATAGATGAACTAGCACCTGAGGAAACTATCAAGTTCAAGGATACTGAGGATGTCATTCCCACTGAAGAATCTGCTGAAGAATTCATTCCAGAACATGAAGAACGTCGAGCTAATGCACCTGAAGAAAATGCTGAAGAAAATGGTGTTGAAGAAAATGCTGATCAAATTCTTCAATGACAACCAGCTCATCCTCGCATTGCAAAAGAAGTGCAAGTTGAAAAGATCATCAATGACATCAAAGCGCCAGGTCCTCTCACACGCTCAAAAGCTTCACATTTATCTAACTTTTGTGGGCACTATGCTTTTGTCTCTATTACAGAGCCCACTAAGGTAGATGAAGCATTTCTGGAGCCTGAGTGGATTCAGGCCATGCAAGAAGAATTACATCAGTTCGAGCTCAACAATGTCTGGGAACTGGTCAAACATCCAGATCCTCGCAAGCACAATATCATCGGCACAAAGTGGATATACCGCAACAAGCAAGATGAAAATGGCCTTGTGGTGAGGAATAAGGCACGGCTTGTAGCTCAAGGCTACACACAGGTTGAAGGAATTGATTTTGATGAAACTTTTGCACCTGTTGCTAGACTTGAGGCTATTCGCATATTACTTGCTTATGCTAACCATCATGATATCACTTTATATCAAATGGATGTGAAAAGTGCATTCCTCAATGGTAAGCTTGAGGAAGAAGTATATGTTGCTCAACCCCCAGGTTTTGAAGATCCAAAGAATCCTGACAAAGTCTTCAGACTCAACAAGGCCCTCTATGGCCTCAAGCAGGCCCCACGGGCATGGTATGATACCTTGAAGGAATTCCTCATGAAGAAAGGCTTCAAACCCGGTTCACTCGACCCTACTCTTTTCACTAAATCCTATGATGGTGAATTGTTTGTGTGCCAAATATATGTTGATGATATTATCTTTGGTTGTACTGACCAACGTTATAGTGATGAATTTGCCTATATGATGAGTGAAGAATATCAAATGTCTATGATGGGAGAGTTGAAATTCTTCTTAGATCTTCAAATTCATCAACAACACAATGGCATATTCATATCTCAGGAGAAATACCTCAGGGATGTACTGAGGAAATTCGGCATGCAAGACTACAAAGGGGTCAAAATTCCTATGCCCACAAATGGCCATCTGTGCACTGATGAAAATGGTATTGACTTTGATCAAAAGGTATACCGCTCCATGATTGGTTCTTTATTGTACTTATGTGCATCTAGGCCAGATATAATGCTCAGTGTTTGCATGTGTGCCCGATTTCAAGCTACACCGAAGGAATCACACCATAAGGCTATGAAGCATATTCTTCGATATCTAGCTCACACACCAACACTTGAATTATGGTACCCCAAGGGCTCGGCTTTTGATCTCGTTGGATATTCTGACTCTAACTATGCTGGTGATCGTGTGGATCGCAAGTCAACATCTAGTACATGTCATTTCCTCGGACGATCTTTGGTCTGTTGGTCCTCGAAGAAACAGAACTGCGTATCACTATCTACTGCTGAAGCTGAGTACATTGCCGCTGGTTCTTGCTGTGCTCAACTGCTATGGATGAAGCAAACTCTCAAGGACTACAACGTCAACGTGCAGAATGTGCCTCTCTACTGTGACAATGAGAGTGCCATCAAGATTGCTCACAGCCCAGTTCAGCACTCGAAGACAAAGCACATTCAGATTCGTCATCATTTTCTTCGTGATCATGTGTTGAAGGGCAACATTTCTATTGAGCATGTGAAGACTGAAGAACAGCTAGCCGATATCTTCACAAAGCCCTTGGATGAGAAGAGATTTAGCAAGTTGCGGTGTGAGCTAGATATCCTAGAATCTTCGAATGTTCTTTGAAACTCATCCTAACACTTATGCAAAATTGATGACTTAGATGTGCAACACATGAAGAAACGTTTTTCTTCAATCAATGAAGAATAACACTCTTAGTGTGAAGAAATTAACGAAGAATTTGATTCTCAGAACCCTACGATAATTGTACGTGGTGTCTGAAAACATCATTCTTATACGGTGGGTCACGCCACCACCAAAAGTTGAAATTCCTCAATTGTTCATATTCTTCAACTTTGCATTGTCTTCACTGCTTCCGTCGTTTTTCTTCATTGGCTATATATATATATATATATATATATATATATATATATATATATATATATGAGTTTATGTCCTCTACAGCATTCACTTATTGTTAATTCTTCAAGTTGGTTTTTTCTGCTAAGTGAATGTGATCGGACCCTTCCCCTCTATGCTATACTCAACCCAATCTGTTCACAAATTCTTCATATGTGTTCTATTTGAAACTCGTTCAAAATCTTCATTGTGTCCTTGTCAGCTGAAGAAATTGCAAACGGAACTTTAAAACCTGTCTTATCTAAATTTTCGGCTTTGCCGCTCAAACCGTTCCGCATCCCACGATATACTTATCCACTCACCCACGATCTAACACGATCTCCACTTCTCACTACGTGGGTGACACATGTCATGCGAATGAGCAGGGTCAGGGGCACGTTCGTCCAATTTCTTCGGGCGAGCAGTTTTTTCATCGTGGCTATAAATACCCCTCCTTCCCTTCCTCACTTCCTTTACTCCGCTTGATCTCTCCCTCCAGCTCAAGCTTCTCAAACCCTAGCGCCGCTGCTACTTCATCATCGCCGGTGAGGAAGAGCTTCACTACCTAGACCTCGTCGCCGACGTACTCGCGCCGACCGCGGAAATATTCACTCCGCTGTCGCCGTAGCCGTCTTCCTCCATCGAGTTAGGGTGTGGAAGATCTACACAGACGAACTTCACCTCTCCACTTCACTGTTCATCGTGTTCTTCATCCAGGGTAATTGAAAGTTACTTTTACTGCCCTCGTTGATTTGAATGATTATCTACAAAATCTTCAAAGGTGTTTTTCTTCATATCTTCACACACTAAACACCTCACAAGTCATCTGTTCTTGATTCGTTTCTCTAAGCATCATTTTTTTGATTCCTCAATTGTGTGGATCTTCGATCTATACAACTCTGGAACCTAAGACAAAGAACGCTTAGTGAAATTCTTCAAGACTCATCTGGTCAAATTCCTCAAACTTGTTCTTTTTGAAAAACCTTCTGAGAACGCATATGACCTCTCCAAATTCCTCGCAACTATACTCTGTTCACAGGTACACATGTCACCTGCTGAATCACTAGGTTCTCATCAACTTAACTCATTTGCAGCGTCCCTTGAAGAGAAGTTGCATACTTCTTTAGAAAATTCAATTGTTCAAATTCCTCAACTAAAGAAAATGGCTGACGGTAAGAAGCCACAGAAGGGAGGAAAGAGGCCTGAGGTCAATACAGCATTTGAGATCCCTGATGAAATATATGTTGGGTACTGCACACCTACTGAGGAAACCAAGAATGAGTGCAAGGTGCGCATTCAGAAGATAGAGAGGAGATGGGCAAGAGAATGGAGGGAGTACAGATATGTCACTCCTAAGTATATGAAGAAATTCGCACTCAATCCTCCATGCCCAAGACCTCCATTGGCACCTGGCCAAATCGCTGATCCCACCAGCCTCAAGCGCGGTGAGGACTATCCTGATGAATGGGCCAAGCGCCAAGCCAAGTTGGCTAAGCAAGCCAAAGAAGCAGTGAGGAAATTCAATGAAGACTCTGCTGCTGCTGCTGCCTCTGCTGAGGCCTTTGCTGTCAAGTCAAAGAAGGCTATGTCAAAGAAGCCTGCGCGCAAGCCAGGTGCTTCACCAACAATGCCCTCAAGGCCAAGTTCCTCAGAAATGCCCTCACGGCCAGAATCCTCAAAGCCCTCACGACCAATTCCTCATGTTGCTCTTATTCCTCAAAAGTCCTCAGCTTCTCCGCCAAAGTCTTCGGTAGCTCCGACTAAACCTCAGCACCTGTGCATCTCGCCTCGTGCCAAAGGACTGTAGGCATGTCCATTGCCTCAGGTGTCTCAGCAAGTTCCTCAGCTGGCCCCTCTCTGCTAAAGACAAAGTCAACTGCTGGGCGCGGTCCTCGACCAAGTATGCAAAAGAAGCAAGTCACTTTCCATGTGTCGTCTGATGAAGACGAAGCTGATGATGATGAACTTGCAGAAATCATCAGAGACAGGCAAGTCAGGGCCGCTAGAGCCAAGGGAACAAATGTGCCACTGCTTTTGGATCCCAAGTTGATCCTCGAATACATTGATGTTTGGCACAAGGACTCCAACACTCCCATGCCTGATTTCAAGCTGACTCCTGGTCAAAGTCACATGCTGACTCATTTCATACAAGAAGAGAAATGGAAATTTGAACAGGGGAGGAGAGTGAAGAAAGCGCAGTACAAGAAAGAGCGCTTTCTGAAGCAAAACGTTCTGAAGCTTTCACCTGAAGAACTTGTCACTCTCCAATCAGAAATCAAGAAACTGAGTGATGAATTTGATCGCTATTATGCTGACTGGCTGGGAGCCAAAGTCAGATTTGTGAAGATAACAGAACAGTCCACCTCCAAAGTTGCAGTCCCAATGCAACAGGAAATTCCTCAGGCTGAAGCATCTGCTCAGCCTACTGAAGAAAATGCCAGCACCGCTGATGACAATCAGGCTGCTGAAGAAAATGTGAGTTCCAGGGCTGATGACTGCATTCCAGCCGCTGAAGAAATTGCCAGGGCACCCACTAGTGGTGCGCCTGAAGAAAATGAAGAAAATCAACTAGATTCCTCAGCTGCTCCTGCACCAACTTCAACTCCAATCCTTCCATCTACATCAGATGTGAAGAAGACCAAGGCTACAGAGCGTGCTGCAGTGAAGAAAAGGAAAGCATCAACTACTTCAGATTCTTTAGCTCTGAAGAAAATGAAGCCTATGACAAGTTCATTTGCAAATCCCATTGATGTTGTTCCCATCTCAACCAGGCCATCAAAGGACCTTGTTACTTTTGATGAAGAATATGTGATCCCCAGTGGATCAGATGAAGAAACTCCTTATGCTGCTTCGTCAGAGCAGATTGATGAAGAAATTGAAGTGGATGCGATCCCTTCAACACCTTTCATCTCCTCGCCCATGCCTCAGTTCACAGATGAAGAGGCTGGCGTTGAAGAAATGGAAGATGAAGATGTGGACGTTGGCTTCTCCACACCCGTAATCAGTGATGAATTCTGGGAAAGTCAGCATCCAAACTTTGCAATGTTCACACCGCTGCAGCAAATACCTCAGTCGCCTGCACCAACTGTTCAAATGGGCTCCGAAGAAACTCACCCCACTCCATCTGCGCATGAGGAAATTCCAGCCACTAGTGCTGAAGAAAATGCTCCTGCTGAACAACTAAAGACGCAGACTGCCACTAAGGAGGAACCAGAAATTCCTCAGCCTGAAGAACCTGTGATTGAGATTCCTGAGGTCGTGATGCAACTCACTGACACTCCTCTGCCGAAGCCAAAGGATCCATTCTCACGCAAGCAAAAGTTTAAGGCTGATGATTTCTTCGGCGAGCACGTATTCTTCGAAGATTACAACCCATATAACTCTGCTCACATTAGGAAGAGGCGTTTCTCGAGTGCTAGTCAAGCCAATTTCTATTCCTCAGTGCTGTTCAACAAGGAGAAAATCTTCTACCATGAGCATATTCCTCATGTGGATATGGAATCTCTGCCATGCTTAGCACCATTCCTCAGTGTTCTTCACGATGTTGGACTACTAAACTTTTGCTCTGACATCTGTGATTGGAATGAAGAACTGATTCTTCAATTCTATGCAACGCTACACATCACAGGAGATGCTGAAGATGTGAATTCATGGGTGCTGGACTGGATGTCTGAAAATACTCACTACTCTGCACCAGCCTCTGAATTGCTTCGTGCTCTACCACTCAGTCCTCCCCTTGAAGAAGCTCGCTGCATCTACAGTGAACCTGAGCTCACACATCATTACATGCAGGTGCTGATGAAACCTTTAAAGCCAGGTCAAACACCAAGAACCAAATTCCTCGTGAAGGAATTGCTTTACGTGCCCAGAACTGTCTATCACATTCTTACAAGGACAATCAGTCCTATCAAAGGCCACGACTCATCTGATGAGGAAATTGTTGGCATCATGAAGAATCTGGTATTCAACATTGTTCATGGCATTCCTGTCAATTATCACGATTTCTTCATGAGGACTATGGCAAATGTTGCACTGTCTCCGTTTGAGCTGAAGCCTTATGCACCTTGGATTATGAGATTCCTCAGGACAAGGTCTTCACTCAACTACAAAGCTGATTTTCAGAATCACCTCAGCTACTTGCCCCCAATTTAAGTCCTCAAGCAGACATATTCCTCAGTTGATGGAAAGGGCAAGGCACCAGCTGTAATAGATGAAGGAATCCGTACATTGGATGGTCAGTTTCGCAAGGCTGCCTCTTATTCCACCAATGATGACTCTGCCACACATGACTCTGCCAATGCACCCAAGTCCACTCCTCAAGCCACTGCTCCACGCGTGATGACTGACCGTGAACTTCTGCTTAGTCTTCACCAGAAGGTGGATCGAAATCACAAATGGGTTAAGCGTCAGTTTGGTTCATTTCTTCACAACATGACTGCCACACACAATGAAGTGAAGAAAAACCATTACTACCTCCATCAAGTCTTCGGTCGCACCTGGGCAATCCTGTCACATCTGTATGATGAAGACGATCTGAAGAAAATGGGTCTCAAAGAAGATTTTGACTGGTCTGCACCTCCACCGAAGAAATTCAAGAAGGTCAAGGTTCCTTCTCTGGTGGCCAGCTCATATTCTTCATCGCGCGACACTGATGAAAATGAAGACTTGGACGACACTGCGGCAGGCCCTACTACAACAAACGACCCCAACAACGCTGGTGCTCCTTCATCAACTTGATATTCTTCAGGGGCGTTAGTCCTCATATTCGATCCTTTGGGTCATTTGATGAAAAAGGGGGAGAATTTTGAGTTAGTCTTCAAGCGGGTCTTTCTATATGGGCTTTTTTTTTGTTAAGTTACAACTCTCGTTCTTCTGAAACTTTATTGGATCGAGTTGTAAACTTAAACCCGATGGTGCTCTGATACTTTTGAGACGTTTTTCTGCATGCTTATTCCTCGTTAAATATTATTGCACGCATGCTGAATTACATTAGTCACCATATTTCACCATGCATTTCAAATTCTTCACTGTTATATGTCAAATACGTGTATGAATTACAAGATATAGGGGGAGATCTCCATGATTCAATTCTTCAAGTGTGCATTGCTTCAAAAGCAAATTCCTCACTATGCACATCTTCAGGGGGAGTTCTTCTATATCTTGCAATAAAATTCCTCAATATCAGTACTTACACTTCATATGTTTATCCCCGTTGAAAACTTAACCTATATTGTCATCAATCACCAAAAAGGGGGAGATTGTAAGTGCATGTAGTGCCCCTTAGTGATTTTGGTGTATTGAAAACTTATAGGTTATGGGACTAATGCTTTTGTGAGTGTACCCATGTCTATAAGTCTATAAGGAGTTTGATATTACAGAGAAAGTCGACCCCTAAAAATGAAGTTCTTCGACTGAAGACTTTGGTATTCTGAAGACTTTCTGAAGACTTTGAAAGTGAAGAAATTGGTGTGACCTTGAGGACTTGGTATTCGTTCGAGGAACATGAAGCGTGAAGACTTTTGTTTTCGTAGTTTCATTTTCTCTTTCTTGAGTCATAGGAAACACCGTACTGTTAAAGGGGGTCGAGGAAATACTAAGGAAAAATTTCCATGTGATGCTCAACTCAAAATCCTACACCTACAAATCCCTTCGAGTGAAGCCATTGGAAATCCCATACAGTTCAGTCAATTTCTTCAGTGACAGAGACGAAGTTCTTCTGGTCTCTGAGGAATTTGTTCTGACTGAGGAGTTAGGAATTCGCTAGTGCGGATTGCCTACATAGTGAGGAACATGATAGCCCTGAGGATTTTGCTACTCAAACTTCCGACCGTTGTTGTGCTATGCGCCAACTGTCCCAAAATATCTATCCACCTAACGGTCATATCATTGAAGGGCATTTATGTCTTATCATGTTGGGCTGCTCCCTAGGCTATAAATAGCTGCCCCCTACAACCACTAGCTGGTTGGCTGCTCCGAGAGAAACTGACACTTGTCATTTGAGAGCAACCCATCCTCTGAGGACTTTGAGCGAAAATCATCAAGTGAGGAAAAACTAGAAACCCAAACACCTACAAAACCCAAGTGATTGATCATCACTGAAGAGATTGATCCTGAGTGGATGCGACGCTTGTTACCTTTGAAGACTGTGCTTCTTCCAGACGGTTAGGCGTCATGGTCTAGAGCATCCAAGAGGAATTGTGGATCGCCGAATGACCAAGTTTGTGAAGGTTTGGAAGTCGCCTGAAGACTTACCACGAGTGATTGGGTGAGGTCTGTGTGATCTTAGCTCAAGGAGAATATGGTGAGGACTTGGTGTCCTGAGCTGCGTGCTTAGGACTGGGTGTCCGGGACCGTGTGTCCTTGAGTTTAAATACTCAGCCGCTCCAACCAGACATACAACTGAGACAGCAGTTGGAACTGGTCTACCAAACCATTGTCTTCACCAAGCTTACTGGTTATATTTCCTCAACTCTTTCATTTCCTCATAACTGTGTTGTGTGCTTGTTCATATCTGTGTTTGAAGACTTTGACTGAAGACTCTCTCAATTTCCTCAGTTCAATTTCTTCAGTCTGTTTGTCTTCATCTTGAGTTATCCTGTGCTTACGCTTCCTGTACTCTATGCCTGTCTTCATTTCATCATGAGGACTATGCGTGTATTCTTTCATGTTTACTTTTGAGTACTTATTCCGCTTCTAGTAGTTTTCTCACCGGCAAATTCCTCAGTGAAGAATATCATAAAAATCGCCTATTCACCCCCCTCTAGTCGATATAACGCACTTTCAGTTTTAGTGTGCGGCTGCCAAGGCAGTCGCACTCTCTTCGGCGCACAAGGATCGCTCAATATTTCCACTTACTGTAATGATGCCACGTGGACCGGGCATCTTAAGCGTGAGGGAAGCGTAATGCGGTATTGCATTGAAGCGAGCGAAAGCTTCGCGTCCGAGTAGTGCTTGATAGCCACTTTGGAACGGAGCGATGTGGAAGGTTAAATTTTCGCTACGGAAGTTATCGGGGAAGCCGAACATAACCTCTAGTAGCAGGGAGCTCGTGCAATGAGCCCCTGAGCCTGGCGTTACTTCTCTAAAGGTAGTATTGCTGTGGCGAATTTTTGTTGGGTCTATCCCCATTTTGTGGACTGTGTCCTGATATATCAGGTTTAGACTGCTGCCACCGTCCATCAGGACTCGTGTGAAGAGGTATCCATCAATTATTGGATCTAATACCAAGGCAGCCCATCCTGCGCGCCGGATACTTGCCGAGTAATCCTGATGGTCGAAGGTGATCGGTTGAGATGACCAGTGGAAGGACTCCATGGTGATAGGCCCTTGGGCATATTTCTCTGGGAGTGCCGCTTTGTTTCTCCCCTTGATCACGTGTAACACGTTTACTGTTTTGACTTCTGGTGGAAATTTCGTGCTTTGCTTGCGAGGCTCATCCTCGTCTTCGCTTGGTGTATCCTGCCCCTTATGTTCTGTGTTGAGCTTGTCGGACTGCTTGAAGACCCAACATTCTCTGTGGGTATGATTTGCAGGTTTATCGGGGGTGCTATGGATCTGACATATTTGGTCCAAAATTTTGTTTAGGCTGGACAGTTCATCTCTGGCGACTTTTGCTGACCTGGCCGAGAGCTTCTGAATCCGGCGTTTACCGCTGTGCTCTTCGGGCTGTCTTCTTTATTCCGGTGCTTATTATTTTTGCTGCGTCATGATTTCCCGTTTCCATCTCTAACTTCGGATGTACTTGGGTCGCTGGTGCTGCATCTGGCTAGCCAGCTGTCCTCACCCGCACAAAAGCGGGTCATGAGGCTTGTTAATGTTGCCATTGTTCTCGGCTTTTCTTGGCCGAGGTGTCTGGCAAGCCATTCGTCGTAGACGCTATGCTTAAAAGCTGCCAAGGCTTCGGCATCCGGACAGTCGACTATTTGGTTCTTTTTAGTAAGAAACCTGTTCCAAATCTTTCGGGCTGACTCTCCGGGCTGTTGAGTTATATGACTCAAATCGTCCGCGTCCAGAGGTCGGACATAAGTCCCTTGAAAATTTGCCCGAAAAGCGTCTTCGGGCTCTTCCCAGCTTCCAATGGAGCTTTCGGGGAGGCTTTTAAGCCAGTGCCGAGCTAGCCCTTTGAGCTTGAGTGGTAAGTACTTGATGGCGTGGAGATCATCTCCTCGAGCCATATGGATATGGAGGATATAGTCTTCAATCCAGACCCCAGGGTCTGTTGTTCCGTCGTATGCCTCTATGTTTACGGGTTTGAATCCCTCGGGAAATTCATGGTCCAGCACCTCGTCGGTGAAACGTAGGGGGGGTGCGGCACCCCTATATCTGGGTGTACCGTGGTGTTCCGATGATTGTTGTGTTGCATCGTATGCTGGAGCGCGCTTGCGTGGTCCATAGATGGATCTGGTTGTGCCATCCTTTCGATGCGAGCCCTCGCGTGGATCGCGTATTGGCTTATGTGCGGCGTTGTTTGCCGCTCTATGTTGGCCGTGAGGTCGTCTATCCGGCCAGATGGCCATTTTAATTTTTGGTTGCGGGGGATCTAAGGCCTCCTCATCGAATTCAGGTAGCAACTTCCGTTTCGGGTAGCTGTTGGTGTGGCAATTACCGCCAAACTTCGCTGTTGTGTTGAGTACTTTACTCCATCTGATTTTGAGTGTGTCTTGCGCAGCCTTGAGCCTTTGCTTCTGCTTTTTTAGACTCCTCGCGGTGGCAACAAGACTTTGATGGGCATTCTGTTGCTCCGGGTGTCTGTCCAGTGTGATGTTGTCCGGACTATTATCTTTCACAGAGTCGGGTTGTTCGGTTTGATTCTCCGTGTTGCCGTGGTCCGGCGATGGTTCACCCTGCTCTAATGCTGGGTCTATATGATCGTTGTTTCTGCCGAGGCGGGATTTGCAGCGGCGCTTACGCCGCCGATTTGACTGTTTCTCGAGGGGACAACCCTTCGTTGCGTCCTTCCGTTCCTCGTCGTCGTTTTCTTTTGGTGTGTCCACCATGTATACGTCATGTGATGAAGTGGGCGTCCAGTGCCTTGTGGGCAGTGGTTCCTGTTCGTCTCCTGCATCGTCGTCCATACCGTCGATGTCTTCGGAGTCGGAGTCGAGCATGACGGTTAAGTCATCGACAAAGGCTACTAAGTGGGTGGTGGGTGGGCGGCGAATTTCTTCGTCATCCGCATCCCAATCCTACCGGACATAGTTCAGCGCGGATCCTCCTGACAAGGAGAGAGACCTTAATGAGTTCAGTATATCATCGAAGGGAGAGTGCTGAAAAATATCCGCGGAGGTAAACTCCATGATTGGCGCCCAACCGGATTCGATAGGAACGGGCGCAGGCGGTTCGGAGTCCGTGGCCGGAGAAGAATCCGACAGTTTAGCAACACGGCTCTCGTGAAGGGTAAGGTTGATATTCAGCTCGATCTCCGCTGAGGATAAGGCCTCCGTGGTGGGGTCTATCCACCCATCCATGGATGGCACAACTGGCCCCGAATTGGGGGTCGGAGCGGCTGCCGGTGCGATCTCCTGAACACTGTCCGATGGTAGAGCCAGATCGTACTCATCGTGACCGTGTGACGCACAAGGCAGAGGCTCGAATCCATCGAAGATCAAGTCCCCGCGGATATCGGCCGTGTAGTTTAAGCTTCCAAACCTGACCTGGTGGCTAGGGGCGTAACTTTCGATCTCCTCCAGATGGCCAAGAGAGTTGGACCGCAGTGTGAAGCCGCCGAACACAAAGATCTGTCCGGGGAGAAAAGTCTCACCCTGGACTGCATCGCTATCGATGATAGAAGGATCCATCAAGCCTAATGGCGACGACACAGAGGAACTCTCAATGAAAGCACCAATGTCGGTGTAAAAACCGGCGGATCTCTGGTAGGGGGTCCCAAACTGTGCGTCTAAGGCGGATGGTAACAGGAGGCAGGGAACATGATGTTTTACCTAGGTTCGGGCCCTCTTGATGGAGGTAAAACCCTACGTCCTGCTTGATTTATTCTTGATGATATGAGTATTACAAGAGTTGATCTACCATGAGATCGGAGAGGCTAAACCCTACAAGCTAGCCTATGGTATGATTGTATGTTGTCCTATGGACTAAAACCCTCCGGTTTATATAGACACCGGAGAGGGTTAGGGTTACACAAGGTCAGCTACAAAGGAGGAGATATACATATCCGTATTGCCTAGCTTGCCTTCCACGCCAAGTAGAGTCCCATCCGGACACGAGACGAAGTCTTCAATCTTGTATCTTCATAGTCCAACAGTCCAGCCAATGGTTATAGTCCGGCTGTCCGGATACCCCCTAATCCAGGACTCCCTCAATGGGACTTATTGGGCTTTAGGGGAAAGAGAGAGAGGCAGGCCGCGCGCCCCTCCAAGTCCTCGTCTGAATTGGACTAGGGGGAAGGGCTGCGCCCCCTCCTTCCTTCTCTTCTCTTTTCTCTTTCCTTCTCTCCTACTCCTACTACTTGGAAGGGCTCCTAGTTCTACTAGGAAAGGGGGAATCCTACTCCCGGTGGGAGTAGGACTCCCCTAGGGCGCGCCATAGAGAGGGCCGGCCATCCCCTCCTCCACTCCTTTATATATGTGGCCAGGGGGCACCCCATAGACACAACAATTGATCTCTTGATCTCTCAGCCGTGTGCGGTGCCCCCCTCAACCATAATCCACCATGATCATATTGTAGTGGTGCTTAGGCGAAGCCCTGCGTCGGTAGAACATCATCATCATCACCACGCCGTCGTGCTGATGAAACTCTCCCTCAACACTTGGCTGGATCGGAGTTCGCAGGATGTCATCGAGTTGAACGTGTGCAGAACTCGGAGGTGTCGTGCGTTCGGTACTTGATCGGTCGGATTGTGAAGACTTACGACTACATCAACCGTGTTGTGCTAACGCTTCCGCTTTCGGTCTACGAGGGTATGTGGACACACTCTCCCCTCTTGTTGCTATGCATCACCATGATCTTGTGTGTGTGTAGGATTTTTTTTGAAATTACTACGTTCCCCAATAGTGGCATCTGAGCCAGGTTTTATGCGTAGATGTCATATGCACGAGTAGAACACAAGTGAATTGTGGGTGATACAAGTCATACTGCTTACCAGCATGTCATACTTTGGTTCGGCGGTATTGTTGGATGAAGCGGCCCGGACCGACATTACGCGTACGCTTACGCGAGACTGGTTCTACCAACATTCTTTGCACACAAGTGGCTAGCGGGTGCCAGTTTCTCCAACTTTAGTTGAACCGAGTGTGGCTACGCCCGGTCCTTGAGAAGGTTAAAACAGCACTAACTTCACAAACTATCATTGTGGTTTTGATGCGTAGGTAAGAACGGTTCTTGCTCAGCCCGTAGCAGCCACGTAAAACTTGCAACAACAAAGTAGAGGACGTCTAACTTGTTTTTGCAGGGCATGTTCTGATGTGATATGGTCAAGACGTGATGAGATATAAGTTGTTGTATAAGATGATCATGTTTTGTTGAAGTTGTCGGCAACTGGCAGAAACCTTATGGTTGTCTCTTTATTGCATAAGATGCAAGCGCCAAATAATTGCTTTACTTTATCGGTATGCGATAGCAATAGTTGCAAGAGCAATAGTTGGCGAGACGACCATGTGACGACACATTGATATAGATCAAGATGATGGAGAACATGGTGTCATGCCGGTGACGATGGAAATCATGACGATGCTTTGGAGATGGAGATCAAAGGCACAAGATGATGATGGCCATATCATGTCACATATTTTGATTGCATGTGATGTTTATCTTTTATACATCTTATTTTGCTTAGTTCGATGGTAGCTTTATAAGATGATCTCTAACTAATTATCAAGGTACAGGTGTTCTCCCTGATTATGCACCATTGCGAAAGTTCTTCGTGCTGAGACACCACATGATGATCGGGTGTGATAGGCTCTACGTTCAAATACAACGGGTGCAAAATAGTTGCACACACGAAATACTCAGGTTAAACTTGACGAGCCTAGCATATAACAGATATGGCCTCGGAACACTGAGACCGAAAGGTCGAGCGTGAATCATATAGTAGATATGATCAACATAGTGATGTTCACCATTGAAACTACTCCATCTCACGTGATGATCGAACATGGTTTAGTTGATATGGATCACGTGATCACTTAGAGGATTAGAGGGATGTCTATCTAAGTGGGAGTTCTTAAGTAATATGATTAATTGAACTTAAATTTATCATGAACTTAGTCCTGGTAGTATTAGCATTTCTATGTTGTAGATCAATAGCTCGCGCTTAGCTCCCTTGTTTTATTTTTGATATGGTCCTAGAGAAAACTAAGTTGAAAGATGTTAGTAGCAATGATGCGGATTGGATCCGTGATCTAAGGTTTATCCTCATTGCTGCACAGAAGAATTATGTCCTTGATGCACCGCTAGGTGACAAACCTATTGCAGGAGCAGATGCAGATGTTATGAACGTTTGGCTAGCTCAATATGATGACTACTTGATAGTTTAGTGCACCATGCATAAATGGCTTAGAATCGAGACTTCAAAGATGTTTTGAACGTCTTGGACCATATGAGATGTTCTAGAAGTTGAAGTTAATATTTCAAGCAAATACCCGAGTTGAGAGATATGAAGTCTCCAACAAGTTCTATAGCTAAAAGATGGAGGAGAATAGCTCAAGAAGTGAGCATGTGCTCAGATTGTCTGGGTACTACAATCGCTTGAATAAAGTGGTAGTTAATCTTCCAGATAAAATAGTGATTGACAGAATTCTCTAGTCACCATCACCAAGTTAGTAGAACTTCGTGATGAACTATAATATGCAAGGGATAACGGAAACGATTCCCAAGCTCTTCGTGATGCTGAAATTGACGAAGGTAGAAATCAAGAAAAGCATCAAGTGTTGATGGTAAACAAAACCACTAGTTTCAAGTAAAGGGACAAAGGGAAGAAAGGGGAACTTCAAGAAGAACGGCAAGCAAGTTGCTGCTCAAGTGAAAAAACCCAAGTCTGGACCTAAGCCTGAAACTGAGTGCTTCTACTGCAAAGGGACTGGTCACTGGAAGCGGAACTACCCCAAGTAATTGGCGGATAAGAAGGATGGCAAAGTGAACATAGGTATATTTGATATACATGTTATTGATGTGTACTTTACTAGTGTTTATAGCAACCCCTCAGTATTTGATACTAGTTCAATTGCTAAGAATAGTAACTTGAAACGGGAGTTGCAGAATGAACAGAGACTAGTTAAGGGTGAAGTGACGATGTGTATTGTAAATGGTTCCAAGATTGATATGATCATCATCGCACACTCCTTATACTTTCAGGATTAGTGTTAAACATAAAATAAATGTTATTTAGTGTTTGCGTTGAGCATGAATATGATTGGATCATGTTTATTGCAATACGGTTATTCATGTAAGTTAGAGAATAAGTGTTGTTCTCTTTACATGAATAAAACCTTCTATGGTCATACACCCAATGAAAATGGTTTGTTGGATCTCGATCGTGGTGACACGCATTTTCATAATATTGAAGCCAAAAGATGCAAAGTTAATAATGATAGTGCAACTTATTTGTGGCACTACCGTTTAGGTCATATTGGTGTAAAGCGCATGAAGAAAATCCATGCTGATGGGATTTTGGAATCACTTGATTATGAACCAGTTGATGCTTGCGAACCATGCCTAATGGGAAAGATGACTAAGACTCCGTTCTCTGAAACAATGGAGTGAGCAACAGATTTGTTGGAAATCATACATACTGATGTATGTGGTCCGATGAATATTGAGGCTCGCGGCAGGTATCATTATTTTCTGATCTTCATAGATGATTTGAAAAGATATGAGTATATATACTTGATGAAACACAAGTCTGAAACATTTGAAAAGTTCAAAGAATTTCAGAGTGAAGTGGAGAATCATTGTAACAAAAATAAAAGTTTCTACAATATGATCGCAGAAGTAAAATATTTGAGTTATGAGTTTGGCCTTCAGTTAAAACAATGTGAAATAGTTTCACTACTCATGCCACCTGGAACACCACAATGTAATGGTGTGTCCGAACGTCGTGACCGTAATTTATTAGATATGGTGCGATCTATGATGTCTCTTACCAATTTACCACTATCGTTTTGGGGTTATGCATTAGAGACAACTACATTCACGTTAAATAGGGCACCATCTAAATCCGTTGAGATGACACCGTATGAACTATGGTTTGGCAAGAAACCTAAACTGTCGTTTCTTAAAGTTTGAGGTTGCAATGCTTATGTGAAAAAGTTTCAACCTGATAAGCTCAAACCCAAATCGGAGAAGTGCGTCTTCATAGGATACCCAAAAGAAAATGTTGGGTACACCTTCTATCACAGATCCGAAGGCAAGATATTCATTGCTGAGAATGGATCCTTTCTAGAGAAGGAGTTTCTCTCGAAAGAAGTGAGTGGGAGGAAAGTAGAACTTGATGAGGTAACTGTACCTGCTCCCTTATTGGAAAGTAGTTCATCACAAAAATCTGTTCCTGTGACTACTACACCAATTAGTGAGGAAGCTAATGATGATGATCATGTAACTTCAGATCAAGTTACTACCGAACCTCGTAGGTAAACCAGAGTGAGATCCGCACCAAGAGTGGTACGGTAATACTGTTCTGGAGGTCATGTTACTTGACCATGATGAACCTATGAACTATGATGAAGCGATGATGAGCCCAGATTCTACGAAATGGCTTGAGGCCATGAAATCTGAGATGAGATCCATGTATAAGAACAAAGTATGGACTTTGATTGACTTGCCTAAAGATCGGCGAGCCATTGAGATTAAATGGATCTTCAAGAGGAAGACGGATGCTGATAGTAGTGTCACTATCTACAAAGCTAGAATTGTCGCAAAAGCTTTTTGACAAGTTCAAGGTGTTAACTACGATGAGAGTTTCTCACTCGTATCTATGCTTAAGTCTGTCCGAATCATGTTAGCAATTGCCACATTTTATGAAATCTGGCAAATGGATAAACAAAACTACATTCCCTAATGGATTTATTAAAGAAGAGTTGTATATGATGCAACAAGAAAGTTTTGTCAATCCTAAAGGTGCTAACAAAATATGCAAGCTCCAGCGATCCATCTATGGACTGGTGCAAGCATCTCAGAGTTGGAATATACGCTTTGATAAGTTGATCAAAGCATATAGTTTTATACAGACTTGCGGTGAAGCCTGTATTTACAAGAAAGTGAGTGGGAACACTACAACATTTCTGATAAGTATATGTGAATGACATATTGTTGATCAGAGATAATGTAGAATTATTCTGCAAAGCATAAAGGAGTGTTTGAAAGGAGTTTTTCAAAGAAAGACCTCAGTGAAGCTGCTTACATATTGAGCATCAATATCTATAGAGATAGATCAAGACGCTTAATAAGTTTTTCAATGAGTACATACCTTGACAGGATTTTGAAGTAGTTCAAAATGGAACAGTCAAAGAAAGAGTTCTTGCCTGTGTTACAAGGTGTGAGACTGAGTAAAGACTCAAAGCCCGACCACGGCAGAAGATAGAAAGAGAATGAAAGTCATTCCCTATGCCTTGGCCATAGGTTCTATAAAATATGCCATGCTGTGTACCAGATCTATTGTATACCCTACACTGATTTTGGCAAGGGAGTACAATAGTGATCTAGGAGTAGATCACTGGACAACAGTCAAAATTATCCTTAGTGGAATAAGGATATGTTTCTCGATTATGGAGGTGACAAAAAGGTTCGTCGTAAAGGGTTACGTCGATGAAAAATTTGACACTAATCCAGATGACTCTAAATCTCAATCTGGATACATGTTGAAAGTGGAAGCAATTAGCTAGAGTAGCTCCGTGCAGAGCATTGTTGACATAGAAATTTGCAAAATACTTACGGATCTAAATATGGCAGACCCGTTGAATAAACTTCTCTCACAAGCAAAACATGATCACACCTTGGTACTCTTTGGGTGTTAATCACATAGCGATGTGAACTAGATCACTGACTCTAGTAAACCCTTTGGGTGTTGGTCACATGTTGATGTGAACTATGGGTGTTAATCACATGGTGATGTGAACTATTGGTATTAAATCACATGGCGATGTGAACTAGATTATTGACTCTAGTGCAAGTGGGAGACTGAAGGAAATATGCCCTAGAGGCAATAATAAAGTTATTATTTATTTCCTTATATCATGATAAATGTTTATTATTCATGCTAGAATTGTATTAATCGGAAACATAATTCATGTGTGAATACATAGACAAACAGCGTGTCACTAGTATGCCTCTACTTGACTAGCTCGTTGATCAAAGATGGTTATGTTTCCTAACCATAGACATGAGTTGTCATTTGATTAACGGGATCACATCATTAGGAGAATGATGTGATTGACTTGACCCATTCCGTTAGCTTAGCACTTGATCGTTTAGTTTGTTGCTATTGCTTTCTTCATGACTTATACATGTTCCTATGACTATGAGATTATGCAACTTCCGTTTACCGGAGGAACACTTTGTGTGCCACCAAACATCACAACATAACTGGGTGATTATAAAGGTGCTCTACAGGTGTCTCCGAAGGTACTTGTTGGGTTGGCGTATTTCGAGATTAGGATTTGTCACTCCAATTGTCGGAGAGGTATCTCTGGGCCCACTCGGTAATGCACATCACTATAAGCCTTGCAAGCATTGCAACTAATGAGTTAGTTGCGGGATGATGTATTACGAAACGAGTAAAGAGACTTGCCGGTAACGAGATTGAACTAGGTATTGAGATACCGACGATTGAATCTCGGGCAAGTAACATACCGATGATAAAGGGAACAACGTATGTTGTTATGCGATTTGACCGATAAAGATCTTCGTAGAATATGTAGGAGCCAATATGAGCATCCAGGTTCCGCTATTGGTTATTGACCGGAGACGTGTCTCGGTCATGTCTACATAGTTCTCGAACCCGTAGGGTCCGCACGCTTAAAGTTTGATGACGGTTATATTATGAGTTTATGTGTTTTGATGCACCGAAGGTAGTTCGGAGTCCCGGATGAGATCGGGGACATGACGAGGAGTCTCAAAATGGTCGAGACGTAAAGATCGATATATTGGACGACTATATTCAGACATCGGAAAGGTTTTGAGTGATTCGGGTATTTATCGGAGTACTGGGGAGTTACGGGAATTTGCCGGGGAGTGTATGGGCCTTATTGGGCTTTAGGGGAAAGAGAGAGAGGCAAGCCGCAAGCCCCCCTCCCAAGGCCTAGTCCGAATTGGACTAGGGGGGAGGGCTGCGCCCCCTCCTTCCTTCTCTTCTCTTTTCCCTTTCCTTCTCTCCTACTCCTACTACTTGGAAGGGCTCCTAGTTCTACTAGGAAAGGAGGAATCCTACTCCCGGTGGAAGTAGGACTCCCCTAGGGCGCGCCATAGAGAGGGCCGGCCCTCCCCTCCTCCACTCCTTTATATACGTGGCTAGGGGGCACCCCATAGACACAACAATTGATCTCTTGATCTCTTAGCCATGTGCGGTGCCCCCAACACCATAATCCACCTCGATCATATCGTAGCGGTGCTTAGGCGAAGCCCTGCGTCGGTAGAACATCATCATCGTCACCACGCCGTCGTGCTGACGAAACTCTCCCTCAACACTCGGCTGGGTCGGAGTTCGAGGGACGTCATCGAGTTGAACGTGTGCAGAACTCGGAGGTGTCGTGCGTTCGATACTTGATCGGTCGGATCGTGAAGACGTACAACTACATCAACCGTGTTGTGCTAACGCTTCCGCTTTCAGTCTATGAGGGTATGTGGACACACTCTCCCCTCTCGTTGCTATGCATCACCATGATCTTGCGTGTGCGTAGGATTTTTTTTTGAAATTACTACGTTCCCCAACATGTAGCCCACCCAATCATTTGGTCGAACATGCTGTGTGCATGCACAAAGTGTGGCTAGAGCGCGCATAGTGCAGTCGCTGGCATCTGGCCGCTGCGGCTCCCCTGCTGCTTCCTCCTCTCGTCCTCACTACAGAAAAACACTTCCGGGATGATAGGTGTTTTTCATAGTAGGTCACATTTTCTGTCATGCATGTACATCCATGACGATTTTATGACAGAATCAAGATAGTCATACCTGTGCTGTCGTAGAAGTGTTCCATGACAACACCAAAATTATCATCATGCAAGTGTCCACTTCCATGACGACAAATGGCGTGTCATGGATGTGCTTTCGTCAAGGGTAACCGAGACATCGCATCCACTATAACGGGTCGCCGTTAAGCTATCGGGTTTTGGTTTGGATCCGATAACCCATTAACAACTCGGACCAATGGGGTTTTTCCACGTGTAAAATTCTCATTCGCCGGAGGAAACACGTGCCAGCTCTGCGGTGGGCCAGATGTCATCCATCTAATGGATGAGACGTGCATATGTTATGTTCACATGTGTTAGGGCCCAACAAAGGCCCATATAGGTTAAAAAGGCCGGCCTAGTCAAAGGCCCATATGATTTACTCAGGTACTAGTGGGCTAGCCCACTAACGGCCTACATAAACATGGCCCATTAACGGCCCACCGCTAGATCTGGCCCGTTAATTGTTCGCCGAGTATTTGGTCCCAATTACGGCCCAGTGAGATTTCGTTCTATTAGAGGCCCGATGTAGACATGGGGCCATTTCAGCATGGTGTGTCTTTCGGCCTGGGAATGGCCCATGCTGCCCATGGGTCATATATGGTCTGACGCGACATCTGGCCCACTAATGGCTCGTGATCAAGGTGACAACAGTTTAGTCCAATGTGACTTTTGGCCTATTAAAGGCCTATCGTATAATTCAGCCCGTCGATGCCTCTACTAAGCTTTCAGCCTCTTAAAGGCCCATCATATCAGTGGGCCAACTAAGGCCCGAGATATGTTTCGGCCTGGTAACAGCTCATCATATAACTGGGCCAATAATGGCCCAGTCTACATTTCAGCCTACTAAAGGCCCGTGGAATAGTATTGAAAATTGAGACCCAATATGCATTTAGGCCTGCTAAATGCCCATATGGTATATTCTGGGCCATAACAGTCTAGCAGAATATTCAGCCTGTTAACGACCCGAAGCTACATGGGGCCAACTAAGCATTGAGTCCACTAAAGTCCCAACTAAACATTGGGCCCAATGAAGGCCCAAGTAAGTTGTGGGCATGGGCATAGTGTCCTCGATGGGCCCCAATGGCTAGTCAGTGCAGGCCTAAGAAAGTTGCGGGCCAGCCCAATTAGAGGCGAATGTTTTAGCCCAATAGCCTACGATATGTCTCCAACGTATCTATAATTTTTTATTGTTCCATGTTGCTATATTATCATTCTTGGATGTTTTACAATCATTTTATAGCAACTTCGTATCATTTTTCGGGACTAACCTATTGACATAGTGCCCAGTGCCAGTTGCTGTTTTTTGCTTGTTTTTTAGTTCGTAGAAATCAATACCAAATGGAGTCCAAACGCAAAGAAACATTTTGGAGGTTTTTTCTGGATCAGAAGACGCCTATTGGGCCAAAGAAGTACCAGAGGGGGGCTCCGAGGGGAGCACAACCCACCAGGGCGCGCCTGGGCCCCAGGCGCGCCCAAGTGGGTTGTGCCCACCTTGGTGGCCTCCCACACCGCCTCTTTTCCCTATGAATACCCCAATATTCCAGAAACCCTAGGGGAGTAGACGAAAATCAATTCCAGCCATCGCGAGGTCCAGAAACCACAAGTCCAATCAAGACACCATCACGGAGGGGTTCATCATCCTCATTGGTGCCTCTCCGATGATGCATGAGTAGTTCATTGTAGACCTAGGGTCCGTAGTTAGTAGATAGATGGCTTCCTCTCTCTCTATTTTGATTCTCAATACAATGGTCTCTTGGAGATCTATTTGATGTAACTCTTTTTGCGGTGTGTTTGTTGGGATCCGATGAACTTTGAGTTTATGATCACATATATGTTTTTATCCATGAAAGTTATTTGAGTCTTTTGATCTCTTATATGCATGATTACTTATAGCCTCGCATTTCCTCTTCGAGTCTTTGGTTTAGCTAGGCCGACTAGATCGATTTTTCTTGCCATGGAAGAGGTGCATTGTGATGGGTTCGATCTTACGTTGCTTGATCCCAGTGACAGAAGGGGAACTTACATTTATGTATCGTTGCCATTAAGGATAACAAGATGGGGTCTATTTCTACATAAATAGATCTTGTCTACATCATGTCATCGTTCTTATTGCATTACTCCGTTTCTCCATGAACTTAATACACTAGACGCATGCTGGATAGCGGTCGATGTGTGGAGTAATAGTAGTAGATGCAGGCAGGAGTCGGTCTACTAATCTTAGACGTGATGCCTATATAATGATCATTGCCTAGATATTGTCATGATTATTTGAAGTTCTATCAATTGCTCAACAGTAATTTGTTTACCCATCATATGCTATTATTCTCGAGAGAAGACACTACTAAAATCTACAGCCCCCAAGTCTCTTCTTTATCATATTTGCCTTCGAGATCTATTTCTATTCGCTTTTATTTTCAGATCTATTAATACAAAAACCCAAAAATACCTTGCCATGCTTTATTTTATTTTTCATTTATTCGCAATCTATTTATCCAATCTATCATATTTTTATCCCGTCAACTCGACAATTTCTGGCACCGTTACCCGAAAGGGATTGACAACCCCTTTAACACGTCGGGTTGCAAGTATTTGTTCTTTGTGTGCATGTATTGTTTACGTAGTGTTGCGTGATTCTCCTACTGGTTCGATAACCTTGGTCTCATCACTAAGGGAAATACCTACCGTCGATGTCATGCATCATCCCTTCCTCTTTGGGGAAATACCGACGTAGTTCAAGCTGCAATCAGCCTACATCAGATTTTCACCGTTATATACAGTAACTAGTAGGAATTAAGAGCAAACCTACTCTATAGAACAAAGAAATTACAACATAGTAACTTAGAATAAACCTACATTATACAATAAAGGATTTATGGTATATTACATCCACTGGGCATCGAAGTTCGCCACCAGTAATCATAAAGCGCAACAATGAAGCGGATTACAAAAACTGGGCGCCATTGCAGCATAAAAAATAATACTGAACCAAGACCACTTCCAAGACAATTCAAGAAAGGTTAGCCTTGGGCAGGAGCTGTTGCGCAAGCAGCTGAGCATGGCTATGAGACCGGCCTAGCATGTCGGTCATAGCTTCAAGTTGTAGCTCGTTAGCAATGAGGTTCTCATTGGAGTTCTCCGCGATCTTCCTTAGAGATTGGACTTCAAGTCGAAGTTGAGTTGCAGAATGCCTTTCTGCTTGAATTTGAGACTGAATAAGTCGAACTGATTCAGGCAACAAATTCGGTTAGCTTTTGTGACTGCTAGTCTCAAGTAACTTGAACACTGCATCAAGACATGACTTTGGGGTTGTCTCGCTATCTTCAAGATGTTTTGCCTTCTTTGCTGCAATATATGTTGGGTTTATCTCACAGCCTTCACCAGACTTGTGTGTGCCATCAGGCATATCACCCTGAAACAAGGAGAGAGATCACATGTTTTGCAAGTATATAAACAAATATGGTAACTTTGCTGTCAAATTTGAATATAAAGAGACAATTCAAGATGTCAATAGCATAATTTGGGATTGTTCATAATACGGGGAGCTTCACCACACTACTGGATTACCATGCTAACAAAACAAGCATGGATGAAGGGCAAAATACAATCATTGTATCTATTTTGGGTTAATGTGCATGGCATGTTGTTCATATCAACAACCACATCAGTAAGATAAAGCAGGAAATGACAAGGTGCAAATGTGAGCTTCTTTACCACACACAGGATTATAGATCAACAAAACAAGCATACATGCAGGGATAAAGAAAATCATTAGATCTGTATTGAGTAATGTGCATGGTATGAATAAGGAATTTGGTTTTACAACTAAAACTTGAAACTTACAATTGTTGCGAACATGCAATTTGATTGAAACAACAAACTAAATAGAAGTTGGTGATAGGGAGTATGAGCAAATTAAACAATAGCTGATCATGAAGGCTTTAGAAGGACTGACTTACATTAACAGTTAACATCGGCTCTATAATGCCCTTTTCCATGTCAAGGGAAGGATAACTCAAGAATTTCAGCACAGCATCTTCTTCATAAGCATTGCATGTACTCTAAATTTTGTAGAGAGTAATTATAGATATGATAATACTGGAAGGGATAGAGGATAATAAAGATAAGATGTAGGTTGATGCAACATAATCAATTACCTATCCCTATAAGTACAAGCGTTACAGGACAAAATGTACTGACAAGAGCAATGGGCTACACTTCTGCATTGGCATTGTCTGTGTATTCAACTTTTTGGTAAGACTAAATATAGATCTGATATGTTTTAGTAAATGGTGGGTGACGGAGATAAGATGCAGAGTAATGCTACAGAATTCACCAATCCCCCTTCCCATAATATAAGAGTGTTTTGTACACTGGTGTACTCTACAAAACGCTCTTATATTATGGGACGGAGGGAGTAGCTGTTAATGTAAGTACAATGATAAAAGACGTTTGGTCCTTACAAGAGGACTCCAGAGCTCACTACAAAAAAGAAGACACATCCGTGACATTTTGGGACGAACAAAAAAATTATGTCATGCTTATGACACTTCTATGATGATAATTGTGACAAAACCCGGTATCATCATAGATGTGGTGGGCTCCTACTTCTATGACAAAAAATCATGACAGAAAATGGGCTTTTCGTCCGGGGCGGGCCGGTGACGCAGCTGCATGACATTCTTTGGGCCTTCCATGACGGAAAAAACTGTGGTAGAAGCGAGGGTGAGGAAAATGTCGGGGGAGTTCCCGGTTACGGTGAGTGGTCGGGGGCCGAGCGATGTGCGCTTCTCTCGTACGTACATTCATGTGTGCAAGGCGTTGCGCTCTAACTGAACCCGAGCGAGGTGTTGGGCTCTAACTAAACCAGAGCGATTGCACTAGCTACGTTGCTGAACCCGAGCGATCGGTCTCTTGATGTTAACTGAACCCGAGTGATTCATTCACTACTGCTAGTAACTGAAGCCGATCGATGTTGCCTCTTGATGAACAGTGAGTATTGTTGGGGTTTTTGATAGAGCGAAGGTGTCCCTATGTTTTGATGAGATAGATATTGTTTTCTATGAGAGTCGACTTTGACGATCCGACTACGAATGTGCGAAGACGTCGTGCCTTAGCAATCGCTAAACCAACTTCCGAGGGTTATTGGCCATGCCGGAGCACCATCGACCTGACCACGAGGGTCTATTTCCTGCAAGCAAAACAAAGAACAAGCAAGAAACCGAGATTGCAATCTGGATATTGCGAATATAAGATGAAAGCTTTATTGGTCAAGGTGGGGTTCTGTGACGCCTTTGTCTGGTCGTTGAACACAAATGAAGTACACGAAGTTGCAGCTATGGCGAACTTTTAATCTAAACAAAACCCAAAGTCTAAACGATGCCCCAAGGGCTGTATATATGGAGGAGAGAGGGGTAATTTCGTGGCCCTTGGAGGAGTGGTCTGAAACCAACCCTAACTCTTGTTTCCTCACACATACGGACTCTAAAAACTGCCTATAATTAAGTATTTTGAAATTACATGGGCCTGGCCCAAACATAAGGTGACGCAGCACCTAGAATAGCCTCTAGACGAAATTTATGAAGTGGCATCTTGTATATTTCGTCCAAGGCTTCATGCACTCACTATGGTGGCTTCAAAGTCCCGGAATCATCACTTGTAACTCCGTTCTTGTTCCCCTTGTGCATGCCATCATCTCCATGCTTGAACTTGCTCCAAGGTTCATCTTTCTTGCCCAAGCTAGGCCCTTCATTTGTAAGCAAAACAAATGTATCCAATTTAGGCAGCATCATATTCTCATGAACATTAGAATCGTTACCAAGAAACAGAAGTACCTGACAATTCAGTTCGCGTGCGCGAGCTCTAGTAATTGGTCCAGTATGTATAGCAGCAGGGGCTGTGGGTGTAACAATGGTATTGATGTCCTCATCATCCTCCCCTTCTTGAAATGAAGTCATCCTCGACGAAAGCTCATCTTCCTCACCCAAATAAGGCTTCAAATCTGCAATGTTAAAAGTGGGACTAACCCCAAAATCTGCAGGCAGCTCAAGTTTATATGCATTATAATTTATTTTCTCTAACACATTAAAAGGACCATCAGCACGTGGAATTAGCTTTGATTTGTGCAAATTAGGAAATCTATCCTTACGCAAATGTAACCAAACAAGATCTCCAGGTGCAAACACAACATGTTTTCTACCCTTATCTCCAGCAAGTTTATATTTAGCATTCATACGCTCAATGTTTTCCTTAGTTAACCCATGCATTTTTAAAATCAATTCAACACGTTCTTTAGCATCAAAATTAACCTTCTCCAAAGATGGAAGAGGCAACAAATCAATAGGTGCACAAGGTAGGTAACCATGCATAATTTCAAAAGGGAACATCTTAGTAGTAGAATGGAATAAACGATTATAAGAAAATTCAATATGAGGCAAGCATTCTTCCCACATTTTCTTATTATTCTTCAAAACAGCCCTAAGCATAGTAGACAATGTTCTATTGACTACTTTAGTTTGTCCATTAGTTTGGGGGTGACAAGTAGTACTAAAAAGCAGTTTAGTCCCCAACTTAGCCCATAAACATCTCCAAAAGTGGCTAAGAAATTTAGTACCATGATCTGAAACAATAGTATTTGGCACACCATGCAAGCGAATAATTTCACGAAAGAACAAATCGGCAACATTAACAGGATCATCGCTTTTATGACATGGTATAAAGTGTGTCATTTTCGAGAATCTATCCACGACAACAAATATGCTATCTCTCCCCTTCTTTGTTCGAGGTAAACCTAAAACAAAGTCCATAGATATATCCTCCCAAGGAACACTAGGTATAGGCAAAGGCATATATAAACTATAAGGATTGAGTCGTGACTTAGCTTTTTGACATGTAGTGCAGCAAGCAACAAAACGCTCAACATCCCGTCTCATCTTTGGCCAAAAGAAATGTGTAGCAAGTACGTCCTCCATCTTCTTCACGCCAAAGTGTCCCCTTAATCCTCCTCCATGTACCTCCTGCAACAACAAAAGACGAACAGAGCTAGCTGGAATGCATAGCTTGTTATCACAGAACACAAATCCATCATTAACGACGAACTTGTTCCGTGTTCTTCCTTCTTTACAATTCTGCATTACATCTTTAAAATCAGCATCATGCACATATTGATCTTTGATGGTCTCCAAACCAAATATTTTGATGTCAAGTTGTGAAAGCATAGTATGGCAACGAGACAATGCATCAGCAATAACATTTTCTTTACCCTTCTTGTGTTTAATGACATAAGGGAAAGTCTCAATGAATTCAACCCATTTAGGATGTCTACGATTCAGTTTAGCTTGACTTTTAATATATTTCAAAGATTCATGATTAGAATGTATAACAAATTCTTTGGTCCATAAATAATGTTGCCATGTTTCTAAAGTCCGAACAAGAGCATATAATTCTTTATCATAAGTAGAATAATTCAGACTAGGCCCACTCAATTTTTCATAAAAGTATGCAAGAGGTTTACCATCTTGTAATAACACACCTCCTAATCCAATTCCACTAGCATCACATTCAAGCTCAAAAGTCTTATTAAAACTGGAAGTTGGAGTAAAGGAGCATGTTTCAACTTATGTTTCAATACCGTGAAGGCTTCTTCCTGTGTGGTACCCCAAACAAAAGGCACATCCTTCTTTGTAAGCTCATTGAGAGGTGCAACAATGGTATTGAAATCTCTCACAAAACGCTTATAGAATCCAGCGAGGCCAAGAAAACTCCTCACTTGTGTGACCATTTTGGGCTGCAGACAACTCTAAATAGCTTCAATCTTGGCTTTATCAACTTCAATTCCCTGTGGAGTAACAACATAGCCAAGAAAAGATACTCGGTCGGTGCAGAAGGTGCACTTCCCAAGGTTACCAAACAAACATGCATCACGTAGAGCAATAAAAACAACACGTAAATGTTCCAAATGTTCCTCCAAAGATCTGCTATAAATCAGTATATCATCAAAATAGACTACCACAAATCGTCCAATGAAAGCACATAAAACTTCGTTCATTAATCTCATGAAAGTACTTGGTGCATTAGTTAACCCAAAAGGCATGACTAACCACTCATATAATCCAAACTTAGTTTTAAATGTTGTTTTCCATTCATGTCCCAATTTCATACGAATTTGATGGTATCCACTATGCAAATCAACTTTGGAGAATAATGTAGAGCCACTCAATTCATCAAGCATGTCATCTAGCCTAGGAATAGGATGACGATAACGAATAGTAATATTATTAATGCCTTTACAATCGACACACATACGCGACGTACCATCCTTTTTTGGCACTAGTATCATAGGAACAACACAAGGACTAAGAGATTCGCGTATATAACCTTTGTCGAGCAGCTCCTGTACTTGACGCATAATCTCCTTCGTCTCCTCTGGATTGGTATGGTATGGCGCATAGTTAGGCAGCGAAGCACCGGGAATTAAGTCAATCTGATGCTCAATCCCTCGAATAGGTGGTAATCCCGATGGCACGTCTTGTGGAAAGACGTCAGTGAACTCCTGCAAAATGTTAGTGACAGCAGGAGGCAAAGAGGAAGGTACATCCTTGAAAGAAAATAACGCCTCTTTGCACACAAAAGCTTAGCAAACAGATTTGCTGAAATCTTTATCATCAATAGCAGATTTGGTGGCAAGTAAACATGCACTTTTCAATTTAATTTCAGAAGCACCACTAGATGGTTTATTATTAGGCTTCATTTGTTGCTCAAATTCTTTTGCTACAATCTGATTTTCACTCTTATTTTTCTCTTGTTTTACTTTATTAGCTCTACTGATATCATCTTTCAGAATGGAATCAGGAGTCATAGGAAGCAAAGTAATATTTTTGTCCTTATGAACAAGAGTATACTGATTGTTTCTACCATGGTGTACAGAATGTTTATCAAATTGTCATGGTCTACCAAGTAATAAGGAACATGCTTGCATAGGTACCACATCACAATCAACATAATCAGCATATGTAGAGATACTAAAATGCACACGAACAATACGTGTTACCTTAACCTTGCCGCTATTGTTGAACCATTGGATGTACTAAGGATGTGGATGCGGTCTTGTGGTGAGAGATAGCTTCTCCACCATCTCCATGCTAGCCAAGTTGTTGCAGCTCCCTCCATCTATGATGACGCAAACAAAATGTTCCTTCACAACTCCCTTTGTATGGAACAAATTATGCCTCTGATTTTGCTCAGGTTGTGTAACCTGCACACTCAAAACACGTTGAGCAGCTAAACATTCATACCTGTCAGCATATTCAGTAGCCATGTATTGCGTCTCATGATCAGAATCATCTCCACAGTGTTCTTCACTTGTAATAAGAGCCAAAGTCTCCTCGGCATAGTCACTAGCGGACTCATACCCACCATCCTCAATAACAATCATCACACGCTTAGATGGGGATTGTCTCGCATAATGACCTCCACCCTTGCAACGATGACAAATAACATCATGTGCTTGCCCTATTGATGCCATGGATGAAGAAGAGCTCTGTGCAGGCCCAGAAGGTGTGCTCTTGGCAGATAGTGGTGGTTGTGCCTGCTTTCTTGTATCATGGTTGGTGCTGGCAGCTGACGGAGGCGCCGGTGCAGCAGAACATGTGGAAGTAGAGGATGCACACGGTGTCCATGATGAAGGTCGACCTGCAGAAAAGTTAGTTCGCGCTAATGTCTGTCGATCCTGCACTTCACGTTCATCTTTGCAAGCAAGATGGAATAAAAGAGTGATATTATTATATTCCTTATACTCTAGAATGGTCCGAATCTATTTATTTAATCCACCCATAAAACGTGCAAGCATAGCTTCATTATCCTCAACAATACCACATCTAATCATACTAGTCTGTAATTCCTGATAATATTCTTCTACAGAAATTTTTCCTTGTCTCAAACGCTGCAATTTTTGAAGCAATTCACGTGGATAATATGGTTGAACCCAGCAAGTACGCATATCATTTTTCAAAGTAGCCCAAGTAGTTGGAATAGGACATAATCTACAATGTTCAGACCACCAAATAGATGCAAAACTAGTGAAAGCACAAACCGCAGCAGGATCCTCCTCGGGATATTGTAAACATGTAAAATGTTGTTCAGTTTCTAACTCCCAAGTAAGATATATATCAGGAACATATCTACCCTCAAATGGTGGAATATTCAATTTCAGTTTAGGAAGATGGTCATGATCTCGTACCTCAAGTGGTGGTGCAGCCCTACCGTTGCGATGATATGTATGCAGACGACCTGGTGGTGGTGCTGGTGGTTGCACGTAGTTCTGATTTTGATCAACCTCATCCTCGTAATGGTCCTCCACATCTGCAGTAGTAGCAGGAGCTAGAGAAGCATCAACAGTAGGTACAGCAGCACCAGAAGTTTGACCAGGATCAAGGGGAACGCGTTGTGCTCGTCCCACTTGATTTGGAAGGTGATGTTGTTGTTGTTGTAGAGGTGCGACAGGTGCAGTGGGCGGTAGTTGTGGAAGACGCGCGAGCAATTCATTAAACTTGTTATCGAGCTTTTTTCAAATGCCTTCTCAATGCCATCTATCTTCTCCATGGCCTCTTCAAATCTGTTTAGCACACCTTCCACCTGTCCACTCATCATTTGCTGAAACTTATCATGTAACTCTTTGTTCATCATGTTCTCCTAGTCAGTCTCGTCGGCTTCTGATCCTACCATGGTTAGCAGCAATAGAAACACACAAGAATACGATTCTACACACTACTAGAAAATGGCGGTGGTGGGGTGTCACAAATCCGTCAAGCAAATCTCAAATTCTTACCAGTTCTTACCCAACAGCAGGTGGTGAACGGCAACCGTTGTAGTCAAATCTCTCAAAGCTTGGATAGAGCGATTACCAGGGAGAGTCAAACGCATGACATAGATGTATGTGGAGCTGGGAAGGCTTATAATATGGTAGCAAAAAGGTTCAGCAATAATCAATTCAGAGATGGTAAGTTGAATAAATGCTCAACGATGGTACTGTGCTGGTCCTAGGCTAGACCGTGCTAGAGACGCGAGCCTAGAACACTAACAAAATCATGGCGCTGCACGTAAACAAGGGAGGAGCACACTCTAAATTTTTTTAAATTTTTTTCACTTTTTTCCTCTTTGTTTTTTTGCTCCGCAACAATTTTTTCGAAAAAGTCTACAAATGGTCTAAAAACTGCCTAGCCAGAATTTTCCAGACTTAGTTTTTTTTGAACTGGAACTATTTTTCTTGTACGGGTTGCACGGAAGTTGCGGAATCCGACTTGTTCATGACTCATAGTAGCGCATGCTCCAGAACTCGAAAATAAAGGAACAAACACTAGACTCGGACTAGGACTGGTGGCGGAGATGAATCTGGTGGAACTCGGACTAGTGATGGTATATGACGATGGTATATGTGGACTCGGATTGGTGGTGGTATATGAACTCAGATTGGTGGTGGTATATGAACTTGCATATGGACCTGGATCGTTGGTGGTATATGGACTCGGATTGGTGGTGGTATACGGACTCGGAGCGGTGGTGGTATATGGACTCGGATCGGTGGTGGTATATGGCAGGGCGATAATGATGGTGTGGCGGCGGCGTGACGACTTGTGAATAGAACTCAAAACTCTAAAGAACTAGACGCTAAGACTAGCAACTTGACATGATGATAAAACCGCAAATTCAACAACGCAAATACATAAAAGATTATGCAATGGCTCAGATTGGTTTGGATATGATGAACTAACCCTAATTTTTTGTGGCTTTTTCGTGGATTGTAGGTATGAAGAACAGACTCGATCTAAACTATGAAAAACTATAAAATCTCATCGAGCAACATGGAACTCTGATACCACTTGATAGAGGCGAAGGTGTCCCGATGTTTCGATGAGATAGCTATAATTTTCTGTGGGAAACGACTTTGACGATCCGACTACAAGCGTGCGAAGGCGTCGTGCCTTAGCAATCGCTAAACCAACTTCCGAGGGTTATTGACCACGCCAGAGCATGATCAACCTGACCACGAGGGTCTATTTCCTACGAGCAAAACGAAGAACAAGCAAGAAACTGAGATTGCAATCTGGATATTGCGAATATAAGATGAAAGCTTTATTGATCAAGGTGGGGTTTTGTGACGCCTTTGTCTGGTCGTTGAATACAAACGAAGTACGCGAAGTTGCAGCTATGGCAAACTTTTAATCTAAACAAAACCCAAAGTCTAAACAATGCCCTAAGGGCTATATATATGGAGGAGAGAGGGGGGAATTTTGTGGCCCTTGGAGGAGGGGTCCGAAACCAACCCTAACTCTTGTTTCCTCACACATACGGACTCTAAAAACAGCCTATAATCAAGTATTTCGAAATTACATGGGCCTGGCCCAAAAATAAGGTGACGCGGCACCTAGAATAGCATATGGACGAAATTTATGAAGTGGCATCTTGTATATTTCGTCCAAGGCTTCATGCACTCATTATCGTGGCTTCAAAGTCCTGGAATCATCACTTGTAACTCCGTTCTTGTTCCCCTTGCGCATGCCATCATGTCCATGCTTGAACTTGCTCCAAGGTTCATCTTTCTTGTCCAAGCTAGGCCTTTCATTTGTAAGCAAAACAAATGTATCCAATTTAGGCAACATCATATTCTCATGAACATTAGAATCGTTACCAAAAAACGAAAGTACCTGATAATTCAATTGGTGTGCGCGAGCTCTAGTAATTGGTCCAGTATGTATAGCAGCAAGGGCTATGGGTGTAACAATGGTATTGATGTCCTCATCAGGTTTGGACGAATAGTTTCCAGTGGGGGTGGATTAACAAGACCCCGTGGTAGTAGAGGTCGTTGCCCCTGGATGAACAGTACCCTAATCGATCGAGCCGGTTGGGGGTGGATGAACAGGACCCCGTGGAGGGCTGGATGAACAGGACGACCCCATGGAGGGCTGGTTGAACAGTAGCCCGTGCAAGAGCTGGATGAATAGTAGCCCGTGGAGGGGTGGTTGAACAGGACCCCGTGGAGAGGGCTGGTTGAACAGTAGCCGGTGGAGGAGCGCGCGGTGGAGGTTGGATGAACAGGAGCATGTGGATGAACAGTCGCAGGTGGAGGCTAGAGGAGGTCGACAATGGATGAACAGTATCCCATGGAGGCAGTCGACGGTGGAGATGAACAGCATCCTATGGAGTCTCGTTTTGCGGTACGCCACACCCCTCCTGATGAACAGGACCCCCGTTTCGACCATAGCGCTCCAACACAAGTCCGTTTCCTCCGTTTTGCGATACGCCACACCCCTCCCAATCAACAAGACCCGTTTCGATCGTAGGAGGTCCAAGAGAAGTCTGTTTCCTCCATTTTGCGGTACACCAGACCCCTCCCGATCAACAGGATCCTGTTTCGACTGTGGCTAGTCGAACACAAGGCCGTTTCCTCCGTTCTGCGGTATGCCATGCCTTGTTTCCATCGGTTGTTCCGTCCAAGCCGGTTGGCTCCTGATGAACAACATGCGTTCCGTTGCCTCCCGATGAACACGACGCATTCCGTTGCCTCCCCATGAACACGATGACGACGCAGTTTCTCCGTTCTGACCCAGCCATGTACACGAGCCCTGGCCGTACGTATGTGCAAGTAGGCATTCGAGACCCCGCCTGTATGTACGTACGTGGCCGTATTTACTTTCTTGCACCCTGGCCACTATACGTATGTGTACATGCTACGTGTGTGCCTCTACTACGACACGTGTGCGCCTCTACATCGACCACTATGTATGTATACGTTCGTGACCAGAATGACAACACTAGTATGCTTCGACCAGGTGGGTCCCGACTGTCAGGCACTTCCTTGCGTGCGAAGATGTAGCTGGTGGGTCCCAGCAGTTAGGGGGAAACATTTTTTTGCGAAATACGGTGGCCCGTCCGGTGGGTCCCTGTTGTCAGGTGGAGGAATCATTATTTTCTGTGTAATAAGGAGGCACTTGCTGCGACCGTGGACCCAGCTGTCAGCCTCTCCATGTACAATCCTCTTCCGATGGAAATCATTCGTTGACCACGTCGCGCCGAGAGCACCAAGACGGTGGACGACAGCGAGGCCTAGGAAGGGTACGACACAGAGCCAGGGAAGACGCGGCAGTGGATGCCCATGCGGAGAGGAGTACGAGGGTTCACTGGTTTGGCTGCGGTGTGAGGCTGTCATCGCCGCAGGGCCTGGCCAGCGGTGGGAGTAGTAGGGGGCAGTGAGGCCTCTGCGGCAGCACAACTGGCCACGGGAGGTAGGAGCAGGCAACATGACCGGCGCTGCTTTGGGCGGATGGAGCAAGAATACCAAAGGTTGAAGAAACATTACGGCCGTTGAATGGACATCGTACGGTCACTGGAGTTAGAATCGTTCATATTTACCAAGTTGACAAAGCCCGTCCGCATCAACTTAGTAGGCCCACAAGTCAGCCTCCCATATGGTGGGTCCTAGCTAGCAGGGGGAGTATTCATTTTTTTGCGCGTAATAAGGAAGAACTTCCTTGCGTGCGAAGATATAGCTGGTGGGCCCGAGGTGTCAACGGCGGGAACATTTTTTCACGAAATATAGAGGCCCTTTAGGTGGGTCCCAGATGTCAGGTGGAGGAATCATTATTTTGCGCATAATAAGGAGGCATTTCCTTGTGTGCGGTCGTGGACCCAGTTGTCAGCCTCTCCATGTACAGTCCACTTCTGATGGATGTCGTTCGTTGACCACGTTGAGCATGCCGTGCCGAGCGCATCCAAGGTGGTGGACGACGACGAGGCCCCGAACAACAACGAGCCGGAGATGGGAAGACACGGCAGTGGAGTCGCAGACGAAGAGGTATACGAGGGTTAATTGGTTCTGGTGTAGTGTGGTTCGGCAGCCGGTGGAGAAGAACAAGAGGTGTGGAGAGGTGGAGGGATGGCCTGGCCGGCGGTGGGGTAGCGCTTCACAGTGAAGCGTGCTAAGCAAAGCTGCTAGCAGCAGGAGGCGGGAGCAGGTGGTCCCAGCGGCGCTAGAGGAAGAAGACGAGAGATTGACGATGGATGCCGGTCATTGGATGTAAATCCAATGGCTAACGATGTCGGAATCATTTGTTGACTAAGTTGACAATGACTTGCGTTTGCTTCGACGTATTGGCCCACATTTCAGCCTCCAAAAATGTGGCACGTATTCAACCCATTTTTTCAGAATTTACAGTCAATTTGATCTTTTTTAGAATTATAGTCCATTTGTTGGGCTGGGTGAACAAATAATGCAGCGTCCATGCGGCCCATTTATTTTTTTCTAAAAAAGTATAGGTCATTTGCATTTTCTCGAAATACACGATTTTGATGGGCTGATTCTAATTATAATGTTGGGTTGGGCGCAACAATGTTATCAAAAAATAAACAAGGGCTGAGCATTTTGTTATAAATATATTTAAATAATAAGTGATTCATTATTGTTAAGAAATTATTATTTTAGTTAATAAGATGTGGGATATTGTTTTCTTACATATGTAAGTATCTGTTAAATATATGATGACAATAACAATAATATATAATAACATATAAAATAATTTAAATATATATAATATAGTTAGAAGGGAAACATAAGTTGGACCAGGCGTTCCTATTCTTATATAGAAAAATAGAACATACCTCTGCGTTTTCTTCAAAAAAATACATAAATTGGGCTGCCGATGTTTCAGGAAAAAAAACCTCAGATGGGAGGTCCTTAGGCCAGTCGATACATGACGGCCCTCAAGAAAATACAAACCGGCATGTCGTGGGCTGCGCATGTTAAAAAAGAAAGCCTAGACAGGGCAGCCCACAACCCAGCTGATACTTGCTTCCCCAGTGATAATAAATGATACCTGCCAGCTCCCCGGCTTCGCTGTGAATTTATCCCCTTTAGTAACTACGTTGAAGCACCTAAAAATGTAACTATATTGACAAACCCGTGGGCCCCAACGTCAGTATAGCATTAGGACGAAGTATTTTTCAATGTGGCACTTGCTTGCGTACGGCCATAGACCTGGTGGGTCCCAATTGTCCACCTCTCCACGTACAGTCCTCTCCAGATTCCTCTCGTTTGTTCAGCATGCTCACAATGGCAGACAGCGGCGCCGCGTCGAGTGCACAAAGGCATAGGAGGAGATCGGACCACTTGAGGCAGTGCCTTATTTGTAACGCAAGTACTGAACTAGCCTAGTGGCCAAGTGACACTACCGACAGCTGGGCCGCCCGGGTTCGATTCCACCTGATACAGGGAAAATATCTCCACATTTTTGCCTCTGCCATTATTGACATGTGGGTCCCCATTGTCATCTACGCACACCACGTCCAATACTTACCAAAAATTCGTCCCTCATTTTCTCTGTGTGGGCATTTTGAAAATAGCATATCTTTCGCACACTCGACATTGTGTGGGCATTTTGAAAATAGCATATCTTTTTGACTATGCATCATATGAAGATGTGCTATGCATGAATGTTGATCAGCATGATGTGAACTGGCTGGTAGTTCTACTTTCGACCATGAATAAAACTTCCAACATGATTTTATCCCTGTTTGAAAAGGCCGCGTTAATATAAATGCTCTGCCTCTAAAAGTTGCAGTTTCTTATCTGAAACTGAACTTGCAATTTCTTATCTGAAACTGAACTTGCAATTTCTTCTCTGAAATTGAAACTTGCAGTTTCTTCTCTGAGAATCACATTGTCTGCACTTTTATACTCCTATGAAAGTACATTTTTAAGTTCTAAAAATAGATCTCTAGAATTCATAAAATACTTCATATGCTCAATACTGCAAATCTGAAATTCAAAAGACATTCATATCTGAAAGTATTCTCAAACTACACAACACAAAACACAATTCATAACTTGCAAGTACTGACAACCTAAGCTCCTCCTGACAATTCACAATCTGCCCGACTATTGGGCTAGGGGCAGTCCCCTCCTATTCCTCGGTGGCAGACAGCCGCCCCGTGAGGCGATGTGAACGGCGAGGGAGAGGATGGCAGGGAAGCGTCATCAGCCCAACTGCTTTTTTGCTCTTGTAGTTTGGTTCGGTCGATGAAGACTCCACCGGCTCGCTCTGGCACGACGCCCTCACAAACGGCACCCTGTAGATGCTTGATCTTTCAATCTCTGGTGGATGCTCCATCTGGGATCGATATTCGCACCACCGCTCCCTCGCGATCGGATTCGGTGAATCTGTTTGCTCCATGGCCTAGAGGAGCAGCTCTATGTACTCCCACACGACTCCCTTCGGGAGTATCACCGCCTTTTCACTTTGTTGCAGATATTTGGCCATGGATGTCGCCGTCGCCGCTAGTTGGTCCTTGTTATCAAACCAAGACTGTATCTCCAACATCCTAGCTAGCTTCACAGGCTCGCCGTCCGCGATCCTCACGTATCAGTTGTACTCCTCCATCGATCTACTTCTCCACAGCACCTTCACTCGTCGGCGGTGGTTTTTGAATGAAGAGGAGAGGAGCAGCGCTGGTTTTGGATTAGAATGTGAGAGGAGCGACACTGGTTTTGGATTGGAACAGGAGAGGAGGGGCGGTGGTTTTGAAATGGAAGAGGAAAGGAGCGGCGCTGGATTTAGATTGGAACAGGGGAGGAGCGGCGGTGGTTTAAGAGGAGAGGATCGGCGCAGGTTTTGGGAGTATTTTTTGTTTTGTGTATTTTGGGTCAAAGTTTGACCACATACTGTATTTGACAAGCAAAATGTGAATACATGTCACCAAAAGTTGTATCGTCTGGTTTGTATCTGAATATACTTTCAAATTATATTATTTTTGCAATGTATAACATATATTTTATTTGTGAAAATCATGGTCAATTATGACCCAGAATAAAAGGGAGAATAGTTAATGTGGGGTCGCTTTCTTAATTGAAGGGTAAATTGATTTTGATTTTGATCCAGTCACAATGCGACGGCCCTCTCGTCCAATCCTAAATTGCTGCCGCACACTCCTATCCCTCTTCTCCATTGCAAAACCACCTCCTCTCCTCTCCATCATCTCCATTCCAAAACCAATATCTCGCCTCTCCCTCTTCTTCGTTGCAAAACCACCCCCTCTCCTATCCATCATATCCATTCCAAAACCACCGTCTTGCCTCTCCCTCTTCTCTATTGCAAGACCACCATCTCTCTTCCCATCTTCCAAAGCTAGCATCAGACCACTCAGAAGGACATCTATGGAGAGGATGCAGTAGCGAATCAGGCAGATCATTGGCGGCGACCAGGCAAAGTTAGCCAAGTTGAAGGAGATCCTTACTTGGTTTGATAATGAGTGGGAGATTTCGAGGAAGGTGAGGGCCATGTGGCAATGTGTGCAAAAGAGCGAGACGACGGTGATGTACTCCTCGACGACAGTCACACCATAGTCCTTTGAGTTCATAGAGTATCTCCTGTGGGTGATGGAGCAAATAGATTCGCCCGAGGCAAAATTCAGGCAGAGGTGGTGGGCGTATAGGTCGAAGGTCGAGCACCCAAAGGATAACGAACCGATCGAGTACGGTGTGCCATTCGTGAGGATGTAGAGCCAGCCGGAGCCATAGGGGTATTCGTTCTCCCACCGCAAGAGGAGGCTGGATGGAGCGACGTTGCTTCCCCGCCATTCTCCATGGTTCCCTCGTCGCTCGCCTTATTTCAACGGCGGTGGTAGGGTTTAAGGTAAGTTTCGCACTAACCTAATCTTCCATTTGCTCATACTTACAATCAGTGTGACAGCTAATGAAAATCATGCTTACAACCAGTCTCTGAGTACTACGCCAATCACCCTAAAATAGCTCTGGACCTTTGGGTAAAAGTTGTGACACTGTGTATAAATAAAGAAAAATAGATTGGTGCTTCTTTCAGAAAAGAGTACTCCCTAGAAAACTGCCAATATAAGCTACTAGTATTTGGTTAGAGGATTTGCTGCCGGGAAAGATCCGTCCACAGAGAGCGCCACACATCCCACTGGTGGTGGTGGATGCCAATGCGTGCATGGAGCATGGTTGGTATCGGTAATTTTTACTTGGCACACCTTGCACTCTGCATATATGTTGGTTCCATCCGTACATTTGTGTAGTTCCACCAAAATGCAACTGAATAGCCCTGTTTGCACAGATAATGAAAAAGTGTGATTACATTATAATGGCACTAGTTGATGAAACATACACTAATAAATAGAAGAGAATATTGCGATAGTATCATAGTATGCCATGCTGCAAGGGCGAGATGGGCCCTGCGACGCCTCATACGGTACGTCCCATACTGGAAATTGACCCAAGTCCCCCAGATACACCTTCTGCCAGTGATGAACATCAGTGTACAGCGGTAGTACAAGGAGGGGCCTTGAGACATTCCAATCTCTATTTTTGTGCAGATCAACTAAACTTAAGCACTCCATTTGTAGAAACGCTTAAGCATTAACAATGGGACTAGTTGATGAAACATATACTAACAAAGAGAAGCACTTTCTTTATCTACATTGGAAATGAAATGATAGAGAGGACACTCGCTCTATTTTAACTGTATTATTACTTCATTTTATCAATGGCACTAGGGTCGAGCAGGTGGCAAATGAGGTGTACCGTGCGCCGCAAGGATGGAGGCCGGGGGTTCTTAGACTAGGATGCTGAAGCTAGCTCTATCTTCCCCCTGATGTTTCTGTGGTACCATTTGGGTTGTAATCCAAACTTAGTCGAGTTGGTGCTGCGTCCCCCTACCTGCCTGGATATCATTTGTGTAGTTCAACTAAGATCAAGCGTGAAATGTATATCTCTGTTTGCACAAAAAAGGTGGAAAGGAGGGTGTCTAACAAGTGATGAAACATACATCAAATGAAAAGAAGCATGTTCCTTATCTGAATGGCAATCCTACAAGGACAGTAGCAATTTCTAAAGCAGCAGCATTGCTAGATATTAGTGTGGGCATTAGTATTAACTATGACAACCGTTAAATATGACATCACTTTAATGGCGCCATTGCTTCATTTTTACCAGCAACATTACATTAACAGCTGCTACAGAGTTGGTATTTGGGCACGGGAGAGTAGGCAGACCAGGACAGTTGCATTTCTAACGAAAAGAAGCAACTTATCTTAATGGGAAATTTAGTAGGACATGAAAAAAAGTGTCACTGATTCATATTACTGGAGGCATTACATTGAAACCAATAGTGGTTTAACGTGTCCTTACTTTTAACAGTGTGACTGCTACATTTTACCAGTGGCATTACATAAGAGTGGCTCGGGGCAACAAACATCAGAATAGGATATCTGGGTTGGTCCCATTTTTGTTCGGCATAGCCACCTTATACTGTGTGAGGCTAGCAAATCTAGTGCTGGACTTACTCTGTTGACTTGTCCCCCAGTCCCCACTTTCTTTATTTTTTCAGCCAATAGATCCGGTTTATATTGAGCTTGTACTGCGTTTCCCTTTATTTCCCTATTAGACCTAGAGACCAGTTGGATAGCCAGTCTCTGCTACTTTTCGCCCCCATTATTTCCTCTTTCGACCAAGTCCTAGATTCAGGTAACAGATCTTCCCCACCCCCACCCCCTTTCTTCCTTGTTTGAACCAAGTAGTACTAGATTCGAGTGCATGAACTAGTTTTACCTCTTAACAGTAAAAATTTAGGTGGCTTTCGAACAGCCGATCAATCCTATCTATGAGGGGGCCTAGGAAATGGTAAAAGATACAAATGCAATGACATCGGGAGCTCGGGAAGTAGAGCAAGGCCGGTTTCGAAGGAAGTTATACCTGAGGGTCACCGGGATGTCGCTAGGTGGGCGGCGGGAGGTTGGATCTGCCCACACTACGACAGCGAGGAAGAAGGGGTCGGAGGCCCTCCCTAGCCAGCGGTGCTTGGGAGAGAACAGCAAGGCACGCTGATAGGGACCCGCCGGCTATGGGTAAGAGCCATTGCCGAGGATGACCGTGTGAACATTGCACCTTCTCACCTTCCCCGGCGGAGAGGATCCGGCTGGATCTGTGACCAGCAGTGAGCAGAGAGAGAGAGTGTGGCCACCGCTGTCGTGTTTAGATCTAGAGAGGATGAGACAGTGTGAAGAGAGCAACACTAGCAAGCAAGCGCGGAGGCTCCTGCCTATATAATGGAGTACTATTTCTTTTGTCTACCAGAGCCGGCTTGACCTCGTCAATGACTGTCGAGAAGTCTTCATGCACGTCCCCCGGAGGCGTAGTTATCGTCATTTGATTTGAAGCACCAGATTATAACATATAACACGAAAAAATGCCACATGACAAGAAACCATAACCTCACTGCCCAAAGGAGACAACATGAATCCCGACGGACAAACTAGACGAGGATCAAAGCTCAAATTAAAGATAAACTCGTAGAAAAGGGGTCCATCGATAGATGTCCTTATTAACATAGTCGGCTTGACCTAGATGGCAGCCGAGTAGTCTTCATGCATGTGCCCCCAACGACCAGCGCCTTGGAGGAACTCAGTTGTCGCTGTTTAACCCTCGCAATGATCTGAAGCACATGACACCTAATATTGCGAGATGACAAGAAACCTTTTTTAGATTTCTCATCAGAACTACAACCTTGTACAACACAGCCTGCAGGATATGTAGATGATAGCCAATCCAGGCGTGTCTGCTGGAGTCTGGTCACTTGCATGGACGAGCTGATCTTCCGTGTCATGCAGGGATCGTCCAGGCACCAATGTATGTACAACACTTCTCTAGTACTATCGCCTGTCTCTCTCTTCTATTAACTCACCTGACTTGCGGGGCTGGGGATGTGCCTATGGTCGGTTCTCAATTGTGATCCCACATGTGTGTGCAAACACAATATTACACGCGTTCCATTCGGAGAGCGGCGTGCCAGACCGACCGACCGTCTGGGGTCCGACGCGAACGAGACGGGCATGCTGTATACTCTGTACATGTGTATTGCTATTTTCTTGAGGATTTGCTCCATGGGGCAATCCATGGATACAAAATTAGTAATACTGTACTATTTAAAAGTCCAGGGCGGGGCTTTTCCTGCGCGGTAGGTGGGGTAGTTCTGCCTAGTAGGTTCGACAGAGACGAGAGAAGATGAGGGAGTAGGCTGCTGCAAACGTAGGGTTGTGTGATTTGACAGCGAGTTACTGCTGGACAGGTGGGGCCCTGTGATTTTACTTTCCATTATCATTTTAACTGCGACGCTACGACCGGTGTGAGTCTCCCGATTCCTGACCACCTCCATGGTATACAGGTGCCTCTCCTAATGCTCCACCACGTAGAGGCTGGCTCTTGCATGACAGCCCACTGCTCCACTTTTTCCTTGCATATTTCCTCCACATATGCAAAAATGCCATGTAAGCGGGCTTATATCGCACTATTGGACTTGCTCGTACAGGTGCTAAGCCTACCACATAGGCATAAAGTCTGATGTGGCAAGTTAATTAGTAAGAAGAGAGAGAGACTAGTTTGGTGACCCTGGGAAGAAACGGTGCTAAGAGCATGTACCTAGGTGAAAAGACAATTTTGAGTCTATAGCTAATTAAATGAAGCAAACTTAGCAACAAAAAACTAAGCACCTATGCATTGCAGACTTGAGTTGCTAAGCCATTTAATGCCCTTAGCACCTCATCTAAGCATTGTTTCATTGGAAGAGGTCACCCTGTGCGTTCGGTTTATTCGGTTTACATGGTTCAATTTATACGGGTTTTCACTTTGTACGGTATTAATACTTCGGTAAATATGGTATGAAATTAAAATACGGCTCGGTTTCAGTATATACCAAATTATTCTGGTATGGTTTCGGTATATACCATAAAAACCAAAGTTGACACGAATTTGGAAATGACGTAATAATAATTAGCAAATTTATGACTCAAAGCACATACTATTCTACACAAATAGTATATGACTATATATATATATATAAGTATATATGCATGCATTGATTCATCTGTTGATAGTTATGGACGTGCTTAGCATTTTAAAAATAGAAAAATGACTATGTTACAAAAAGAATTACGTGCTTAGTAGTGCATTTGACTCATGTACAAGAAAAATGACAACTTGTATGGTTGTTCATCTCAAGAAATATAAATTTATTTTTTACTTTGGTTTATTTGGTTAACCATTCAGTTTTCCGGTATATACCATTAAAACCAAGTTCAAATCGGTATGAAAAGTTCATACAATACCGAAACCAGAAACCATAAAAACCATAAAATTGGTTCGGTTCGGTTTATTTTCGGTATGGTTTTTCGGTTCGGTTTTTAAATGCACAGAGTGAGGAAGAGGTCACTCCTTGACAAATGCAATAAATACTATGAAGAAAGAGATAGAGAGAAGTAAAAAAGTACTTTATATCCAACCTTATAGCTAACCTTGTTGTATAAGTGATGACTATGTATGACATGCCAACATCAGATAGCCTACCGCACCATGTTAAATCTCCAAGGGCGCGACCGCGCGAGCGAGACGACGATCATGGACTCGTGGTAGGAGAGACCATGATACGGGCTGCTGGCAGCCCTTGGATCTGAGATCGACCGGTCGCATGCTAAGTTGCTGAAAATTTGCAGAAAAACCCTCCAAGATAGGATATTCACCCATAGATCTAGAATCACGCCATGCAACCGTTCAATCTCAGATCCAAGGGCTCTCGGAAGCCTGTATCATGGGAGAATGGAAAGCTTCGTATCACCTGTAATTTTCCCGACGCTTGACATGACATCGAAAGCCATTTAATTGGACGTCGAGTAGACATGACATCTAATTGGGCCCCATAGTACTGTGCATGAATCCATTTATCCACTAGGCAAGCCACTACCCTGCTGTTCACACGCCCCACTCAGCATTTTTACAATCGAAAAACGGCTGGCGGCTCTCTCCTACTTGTCCCCGGACGTCCTTTAACATTACGGCAGTTCACTCCTAGTCGTCCCGTCCTTTCACATTACGATAGTTCCACTAATCCTAACCCTCCTCCCAAATCCATGGCGTCCCAAATCTCCATGATCAGCGGTGAGTACAAGGTTAGAACCATCACCGGCGATGAGTTCGACGTCATCTACACCCATTCTTCCGCGACGATGAAAGGATGCCTTGCTCGCTTCAGACGCATGTTCGAAAACTCAAATGATGAGTGGGTCGCTGGGCTAGATGTTGAGTACACCACAACCCTGGACAAAGAGAAGAATCTAAAGGAGGAAGAGAAGATGAAGCCCGCCGTGATCCATGTTTGTGTGCATGACTTATGCTTGGTCTACCACATATGCCATGCCGACGTTGAGTGCGAGGAATTTAAGAACTTCCTCAAGGGCGGCTGAGTCAAATTCGTTACTATAGACTTTAGGAACGACAGGGATGTCCTGGGTCGGATAGGCCTCGTTTTAGGCAACCCCTTCGACCTCTAGAAGAATGGGCTGGTGCCCTCCCGTGATCAACCTTCAATGTTGACCCTGGCAGGAGCCATGGTTCATCCTTCGTATGGTACACTGAAGAAACCTCCGTTCAAGTTTCATCGTGCGTGGTAGTGGAATGTACTAGATATAGACCACATCCACTATGCTACAATGGATGGCTACCTTTGTTTCAATATCTAGAAGGGTTGGATGAAGAGCAAGAGACAAGTGTGCAGTTCAAGCAAAGAAGTATCGGCCAAGAAGAAGAGGGACAAGGATGAAGTCGAGCACGTGGACGAGGAGTCCGAGTAAGGTGGCAGTGTCGTTGCTCATGGTGGTTCTAATGTAGTGTCTACTAGATTAGTTGCTTAGTTTAATTTCAGGTGTGCTTAGTTTTATTTGAGGGGTGTGTTGTGCTGAGCCCATAGCAGAACTATGTTATGTTCCTTCTCATTACTTTAACTCTTCAGTACGTACATACTAGTATTTCTTACAGTTCATCTTTTAGTTGGTATAGTACTACCACTCATTTCTTCACATTATATACATACAATATATATGGCCAACATCATATAGCCAGCAGTTTAGTTGTCAAAGAATTTCAGGGTGCTTAGTTTTATTTGAGGGGTGTGTTGTGCTGGACACCATTATTGTGACTCAAATCTCTTTGGCCATGCTATAATGACATAAATACCGATGGACCAACATGCCAGCTCTCCCTCTATCTTACTATAGTAAAATACAGTGTGGGGCCTCCTTGATCCTGTCGACGTTCTAGGAACGGGGGTCCCCGGACTTTCCTGCCTGCGGCCCACAGCGTGGCTGAGCTAGCAGGTCTGTACGACCCATCTTCATTGACGAGGTATTCAAGACCCCCGCGAGGGGACAAGCCTCACGAGGCGGACGATGCAAGACCTCCTCAGGAGCGGCCTCGCTAGGAAGGCTCACAAGGGATAGAGAGATCAAGGCAAGGCAAACCTCGTGAGGTCCTCGTAACGTGAGCCATGACGATCGAAACCAGGCGGGCGCCAGCGCGCGCAGCATCCTGGTTTCCTCTTTGGTGCCAAGGGGGCAAGCGCAGGCGTGGAGTACCGAGGCATCAAGGAAATGTTTCCATATCGGTGCAACGAGACCAAGACCAGCAGGACGGCAAGACGGAGGTCACCATGGATCCCAAGACGCCGTCACCACCAGAGCCTTTTGCAGGCGAAGACTACTTTTGTCCAAATAAGTTGTACTAGTTGTCACCTTTCAAATTGGCCGTTGTTGGCTCCCTTCCCGCTCAATATTTGGGGAGAGGACTAGGGCCTATATAAGTAGAACTAGCCACCAAAGTAGGGAGGACAAAAAGGAATAACTCATTCAGGAGAAGAAAAGGGAGAACTCATTCAGAGGCATCTCACCCACACAAGTTCGCCAAGCACAAGAGCACCTCAACCTCAGGAGGTTGTTCTTCCCCTTGTAATGTTCATCATCAGCCCAAGAGGCAATCCACCACCACCACACTGGAGTAGGGTATTACACCATGATGGTGCCCCGAACCAGTATAAATCTTGTGTCTTTGTGTTGCAAGTTCGTGGGGTTCATCCGCGAGATCTTAGCAAGCTAGGGTGTGGATCGATAGGGAGAAAACCTTCACGCGCACCCCAGTGTTTGAACCTCGAGGGTTTTGCTGGAACCCGTGATCCGACATTTGGTGCGCCAGGTAGGGGTACGCCGAAGCTTCCTTCCCTTGCTCCGCGCCCCATTGCTCCGTCGTCTCCATGGCAGACGCACGCCGCGCTAGTGCTGAGCGCCGGGCTGCCCTCGCCGCCCGCGTCGCTCAGACGACTCCCATTGGCAGGCCACCTCGTCGTTCCTTGTAGCCTGCCGCCAACGCCGCCACCGGCCCGACGGGGAACAAGTAGCAAGCATCCTCGCTGCACCCCTCGGTGCGGCGAGACGGACGCACCGCCACTCCATCGCTGACCCCGGACGGTTCTTCTTCCCATGCACGTCGCCCTCCCATGGACGCACGGGCTGCGCTCCTCATGGCGCACGAGCTCCTGCGCTACCGACCGGTCGACGACCTCTACGAGGACTGGCTCGACCACATCGCCGAGCTTGTCCACGCCATAGGGGGCTCCCCTGCGTCGTCCCTCTCTTCGCCTCGCCCTCCGCCAGCTACGGGCGACATAACTCACGGAGCGCCTCCACCACCTCTGCCCCAAGATGGCGCCCTGGCGCCAAGGCGCGCGGCTCCACGACGTGACCCGTCGCGTCCCGCACCCACGCATGAAGAAAGAAGCTGTCAAGAAGTCCCTCGACCGCAAGAAAATGCTCCGCCGCTCCTCGCGCCACCACGCCAGGACCGGCTGCTACGACAAGACCGCGTGCCACCTATAGTGGCAGGGCGTGGACCCCATCAAGAGCAAGCTCCGCCCCCAAGGCGGGCCCCCGTGACCACAGCCGGCTGCCACGCTTTCACCCCCGAGCTACGTAGCGTCGCCTGGTCGGGCAGGTTCAAGCCGGATCTGCCTCCTCACTATGACGGCACCCCCGACCCCGCGGAGTTCTTGTAGCTCTACGAGCTGAGCATCGAAGCGGCCAACGGCGACGAGAAAGTCATGGCGAACTGGTTTCCCATGGCTCTCAAGGATGGCGCCCGCTCCTGGCTCCTGAACCTGCCACCGGGCTCGATGTCCTCCTAGGACGAGATGCGCAACCGCTTCGTCGCCAACTTCCAGGGCACTCGCGACCGCCCGCCGGGTGCGGGTGACCTGCACCGCATTAGGTAGCAACCGGGAGAGATCCTCCAGAAGTACATCCAGCGCTTTAACAACGTATGCCTCAAGATCCCCAAGGGGACTGACGAGGCCATCATCTTTGTGTTCTCTATGGCGTCCGCGACGTCAAGATGAAGGAAGAGCTCGCTATCCACGAGGAGCTGTGCACGTCCCTGGAGTTGTTCAACCTGGCGACCAAGTGCGCAAGAGCTGAGGAGGGGCGCCTCTCCCTCCTCGAACTCCCAGCCACAGACCCGGAGGAGAAGAAAGACAAGGACAAGGACGTGAAGCGCAAGGGACCAGCCATGCTCGCAGCGGAACTAGACACCAAGCATGGCAGAGACCAACCAGAGTCATCCAAGAGGAGCCGTCCGTTCTGTGCCTTCCACAACCTGAATACCCACAACACCAGCGACTGTCAAGAGCTCAGAGCCATTTGCCAAGGAATCTTCGGTCGACGCCCCGAGCACGGCGACCGGGGCTATGACCAAGGAGGAGGACGTGGTGGCGGATGCTGGGATGACCGTGGCCCGCGCCAGGAGTGGCGCCACCGGCCTCGTGAGGACCGCTGGCAGGATCAGCCTCGCGAGGGCGTATGGAGGGATCAGCCTCGTGAGGATCGTCCTCAAGGCAACGTCGGACTCCCTCCGCTGCCGCCACCGCCAAGAAGGAATGCCAAACACCATCGAGACGAGGGGGATGGGGGCTTCCAGGAACCGCGTCCTATCGCCTGCATCTTAGGCGGAGCCCAGGCCCCAGCCTTGCAGCGTATCTTCAAGCAGTTTGCTCGTGAAGTGAATGCAGTCCTTCCCAAGCTCGAAGCCACATGCCTGCTCAGATGGTCCCAATGCCCCATCACGTTCAACTTGGCAGATCATCTCAAGTGTGCAACTACCGCTGGCGCCCTCCCGATGCTTTGCTCCCTAGTCATCAACAACGTGCAAGTTACCAAGACCCTCATCGACGGTGATGCAGGGCTCAACGTCCTGTCCGTCGACACATTCAACAACCTCCAAGTGCCATATGACCAGCTTCATCCTACCAAGCCTTTCTCAGGAGTGACCGCCGGTTCCACCACACCGATAGGGTAGGTCCGCCTCCCTGTCACCTTCAGGGAACGCAAGAACTACCGCACCGAGCTCATCGACTTCGACGTCGCGCACATCTATCTGTCGTACAATGCCATCCTCGGGTATCCAGCCCTGGCCAAGTTCATGGCGGTGACCCATCACGGCTACAATGTCCTCAAGATGCCGGGAAGCGGCGGGATCATCACGGTCCCATGTGAAGAAAGAGATGCGGTGTGCTCCCTCGAGCGTGCCTTCCAAGCTGCAGCAATCGACGACCCCGACAGCAAGGGCGAGGGCCCTCCTGAGGTCATCCCCAAGAAGAAGAAGAAGATGCACCATGCAGGACCTCAGGAGGGTGGCGTCACAGCCGGAGCCTCGTCAGGATCAGTGCCCGCTCCCGGGGCGCCTCCCTCCATGGCATAGGAAGGCGCGCCCGGTGCCCTTCTCGGGCAGGGCTCGAGGGCTTTCTTCTGGAAGGCCTCAGACCTTGCCCACATCACGAGGGAGGTGCTTGGGCACCACTTGGAGGCGTGCTTCATGGCACGTTTCCCTCAGGAGGGCACAGGGCAAGGATCGCCCACCGTTCAGGAGTTCATCACCAAGACCACCCAGGAATTGCAAGATGCAAGGGCCATGTGCGGAGACCACCGCTCACGAGGCGCAGCTTCCCATCCAGGCGAGGATGTCGGGCTGCGCGTCTGCATTGACATTACAGGGCTCAATAGAGCTGCTTCTCAGGAGCTTTTCTGGCCTTCGCGCATGGGACGCTGCGAGGGCCCACCACGCAGCTACATTCGCATGCCCTTCGGCCTGCCGAGCGTGTCATCCGCCTACCAGCGCAACTTGCAGCGCATCCTAGCGGCTCAGGAGGCCAGGCACCACGCCGTCTTGATGGAGATGGAAACGGTCCTCAAGGAACCACCTGAGCCCCCAGAGCCTCCTGAGGCTCAGGGCCCCAGTGGCTCATGAGGAGCAACCCCTTCGCTGCGCACCTTCAGCTGCCCCAACTCTCCTTCGTCAACATAACCAGGTGACATTTTCCAAGTTCATTTAGCTGGGAGCGCCCCTCGGGCTGCATCATTCCCTGGCCGTGTGGGTCCATCCCTGTGGCATGTATCCCTTTTTTATGTCTTTATCTTACCTTGTTGGGAGCGCCCCTCGGGCTACATCATCCCCAAGCCGCTCGGGCCTGACCCAGTGGCATGTATCTCCCATGCACTTACTTAAGACTTCTACTCTCATGTTTAATCTACCTATGATTACTACCTGCTCAATCGTCGCCTCCCACGGGGCCTCCTCACACCGGCACGACGCTGGTGCACGGGTCCATCCCTGCCACGTCGAAAAACCTGAGCGATCGAGCTCTGGCTCACGGCACGCCCCGCGCACGTCACCTCACCGGGCCCTCAGTGCCTTCACCCCCTCGCGGAGCAACCAGCGGCAGGCTGGTAACCATAATGGCAGATCGTGCTCTTCCTTGTGCTGGCTCGCATGAATCTCACGAGGATAACACCAGGTGGCACCGCGAGCTCCCACCTTTTCCAAGTAATCCGCTTGCACATAAAAAGGGGGCTCCTGAGCATCGTGACTCGGGAGCTCTTACTGGCTCTCCAGCCCTCACCCCGTGGCCTTGACCATGGCACGCGACCTGGCATACCAGCGACGGCTGAGCTCGCTCGAGGGTCGGGACTTGAGGACGTAGAGCACAAAGGAGAGCATAGGAAAGGGGAAGCCTCGTATGGTCCTGACCTAGCTACGCCGCGGATGTTCGCGCACAGGTCTGGCGCATCACGAAGAATCGACCCCAGACCGCCAAGATAAGTCACGAGCTCAGATCAACTAATCGTTACAACCTAGGGGACACGCTCACCGCAGGCCTGTTGCGGCAACGTCGCCTCCCTTTCTTTTCTTACCACGGCTGCTTGGGTGCTAAAGGGGACCCCCTAAGCATCACGCCTCAGAAGCTCTTACTGTACCTCGGGCCGCTCACCTCCTAGCCTTGACCATGGCACGCAACCTGGCATACCAGCGACGGCTAAAGCTTGCTTGGGGACCGGGACCTGTCAGCGTAGAGCAACAAGTTGTTGCGAGATTGGAAAGGGAAGACCGAGCCTAAATAGGACTTGCGCTCACAAGGCTTCCATAATTGGGATAATATCAACAAAAGACATTGTAGACTCTTTACACACCCCCACGGGGTACTTCTCGATTCCTCACAGGGAACAAAAGACAAGAACCTAGGAGAATCCTATCTACACACCCCCGCGGCCGACGCCATCATCAACAATGGGCCGCGGGAGGCTGTCGCCAACCCCATCTAGATCAGCGACGGCGGCAACCGGACTTTGCAGCCCTGCTCCGGGCGCGGCGAGAGCTCGGGGGCATGTAGCTCTCATCGCTCGTCTCCGGAGTCTCGTAGAGCTCGGGAGAACCGCTGGACTCCCAAGAGTCGTTGCTGCTGGAGCAGCCGCGAGCGGGGCGCGCCTCATCCTGGCGCTCCCCTTCGGGGCAACACTCCAGGTTGCGACCGTCCGCATCAAAGACCTTGAAGAACAGCGTGGAGGCATCATCGTGCTCGAAGTGGATCGCGAGGGCGCCCTCCGCACGAAAAACCCACGCGACCTCGCCCCAGCCACGGGTCATGAAGATCTTGCAGGTGCAGACTGCTTCAACCTCTGCTCCGGTCGCCGGAGTGTCAAGGTCGGCATGCTGCAACCAGAGTTCGAGAGGCCCCCTCGGCGCATCACGTCAGAGAAGAAGCGCGGGAAGCGGATCCAGGAGCTTGGGGGCATCGCCGCCCACAGCATGAGCTCGCGTGAGGAGCCCACGGCGTGGACTCCAGGAGCGACGGCACTCGTCGCCGCAGCGCATCAACCTTGGCCGCGGTGCGTGCACCAACGCTCGTTGCTCCTTCCTCCCGAGCCCCCGGCTTGGGCGAGCAAGGGTAGTGGATACCCAGGAGGAGGCCGCTCACACCAAGGCCTCGTCACCACCTGCATCGCCGCAGCGTCGCGATGGTGGACCGACCTCTTCTTCGGCGGAAGCAGTGCCAGCATGTCGAGGAAAATCTTTCCCTTCTCGTCACCGAAGAACCTTCGGATCGGCGCCATTGAAGTTGCTACTAGCAGTTGAGCGGGGGAAGAAGAAGCAAGTGGAATGGGAGGAAGTGGGGGAGCCCCCATCCTCATTTATAGCAGGAGAAGGCCAACCAGCCCCCCTGATCACAGGTAATGATGGTTTTCCTTGCATGTCGCAGGGACTTGTCAAGTCGAGCAGTTGTCGAGGTAACGTGGGGAAGCGGAGACGCCCACGTCCAATCAACCGCCACATGTCAACCAAGGTCGTAGGCTTTTGGGGCCCGCAGCGCTCTGCGCTTGACCTTTGGCTTCGCCTCGAAGCCAAGCTCGAGCACACCCTGGGCCCGGGGGCTACTGTCGGCGTTATGAGAATGGGGATCCCCAGACTTTCCTGACTGCGGCCCACAGCTGGCTGAGCTAGCAGGTCTGTACGGCCCATCTTCATCGACGAGGTATTCAAGACCCTCGTGAGGGGCCAAGCCTCGCGAGGTGGACGACGCAAGACCTCCTCAGGAGCGGCCTAGCCAGGCAGGCTCACGAGGGGCAGAGAGATCAAGGCAAGGCAAACCTCGCGAGGTCCTTGTGACATGAGCCATGATGATCGAGACTAGGCGGGCGCCAGGCAGGCGCCAGCGTGCACAGCGTCCTTGTTTGCTCTTTGGTGCCAAGGGGGCAAGCGCAGGCGTGGAGTACCGAGGCATCAAGGAAAGGTTTCCATATCGATGCAACTAGACCAAGACCAGCAGGACGGCAAGACGAAGGTCACCATGGATCCCAAGATGGCATCACCACCAGAGCCTTTTGCAGGCGAAGACTACTTTTTCAGGATAAGTTGTACTAGTTGTCCCCTTTCAAATTGGACGTTGTTGGCTCCCTTCCCGCTCAATATTTGGGGAGAGGACCAGCGCCTATATAAGTAGAACTAGCCACCACAGTAGGGAGGACAAAAAGGAAGAACTCATTCAGCAGAAGAAAATGGAGAACTCATTCAGAGGCATCTCACCCACACAAGTTCGCCAAGCACAAGAACACCTCAACCTCAGGAGGCTGTTCTTCCCCTTGTACTATTCATCATCAGCCCAAGAGGCAATCCACCACCACCACACTGGAGTAGGGTATTACACCACAACGGTGGCCCGAACCGGTATAACTCTTGTGTCTTTGTGTTGCAAGTTCGTGGGGTTCATCCGCGAGATCTTAGGGAGCTAGGGTGTGGATCGATAGGGAGAAAACCTTCGCGCGCACCCTAGTGTTCGAACCTTGAGGGTTTTGCCGGAACCCGTGATCCGACAGATCCCAAGAGCGTTCTTATTTTCTTGTAAAATTATTCGCTTGGTTACTCCTGACAAGCAGGGCCACACTTATCATTGTGAGAATCGGCTTATTTTTGTCATATAACATGGTCAACGGGTTTGACGTGAAAATAACAATGTCTAATGGCATTTTGAGCAAACATCTAACTTAATGATGGCATTTTTGAGATATCTAATTGCATTTTTGAGCAGGCATCGCACAGATCGATGGCATTTTTGAGTAGTTGTAACTTCTAATGGCAAAACTGAGTAGTGATACACAACTAGTGGCACAAATAATTAGAACCCAAGAATTAAATAGGTAGGCTAATTTCTTTAATAGAATTTAGCACCCCATTTAAGCACGTACTAGCTTTTTTAATAGTACTATATGCATAATTTGGGGACGAGCGCTCTTTATATGTACCACCTTTTTTCTTTAATTTCATCTTGTTAGTTTTGCTCCATGGCGCAATCCATCGATACTACTACTGTAAAAAAGTATACATTTTTTAAAAGGCTAGAGGGAGGGGTAGTCTAGCTTGGTCGGTTTAAAGAGAGGCGAGGGCCTTTGTGATTTGACTGCTCGTATAAATGTGCCGACGACCTGAGGAGGAGCAAAGAACCGTGCGGTATACTCAAGTTTTCCACTGGAGTAGTATGATGGAGGAGCACAAAACACGGCAGCCCAGTGCCATATGGCGATAAAAATGATCTAATTTGCTAGTCATCTCATTGCTAGCATTGTTCTCTATTCATGCCTCGCAGAGAACATGACACATGCGGCGAAACACCCAAAGAAAAAGAAGAAACACATGAGCAAAAGAAGAAGGAAGATTATCACCCAAAAAAAGAAGGAAGACGCACACACAAGTCTCGGCCGCTGCTCTCTACTACATGAAGGGTTCTTGGTCGTGGAGTCGTAACTGCTTCTTCATCGCCTCCACAACCTCCATCTCCTTGCGCATCTCCTCCTCCATCTTCTTCATTCTGTCCATGACACGGGATTTCTCGACGTGAGCCTTCATCATCTGTTCCACGGCCACATTACGTACCTTGACAGCAGCCGGGTGCTCGATGCGAAGCTTCGCCAACTCCTCCTTATGTTCCATGACGAGGGCCTGCAGCATCTTCATCGAGGAACTACTATTCTCATGCAGCTTCTTCCAGCCGGTGTTCTCCTCCTTCAGCAGGTCGAGCTTGTGGAAGAGCTTCGCCTTGTCCTCCTAAAGTTGCAGGATTTCGCTGGTCGCCTTCTTCTCCGAGGCAATGCTCTTCTTCAGCAGCATCACCAAGCCGGCAGTCAACTCCCCCTGCTCATTGAGCTTAGCGGGCATGTCGTCGAGGCTGTCCTTCAGCAGCTCCACCAAGCCGTGCATGAACTCCTTCTGCTTATTGAGGTGCTTATTGAGCTGATTGGGCATGCCGGTATGTTCACCTCCGCGGCTAGGGCGCTCCTAGGGCCATCACGTGCCCGTGAGAGATCTTTTGAGGTCTCTGCGTGGCGGCGAGCCCTCTCTTTTTTTCCGCAGCCTTGGTTGCCGCTCCCTTGTTATGAGTAGTTCCTGACCTAGAGCTCTACACACCGGCCATTGAAAGGATGGACGAAGAAGAATGACTTATGAGGAGGAAGGTAGAGTAATTTTCAGTTAGGTAGTTCCCCTTTTTATAACCTAAGTACAAGCACTAGTACTAAAACCTGCATAGTGGGAACACGTTTAGGTTTGGTACGTACTAGTAGGTGTGAGCAGGCTTGCACTTAATTGTAGCACTAGTACTTTGGAATGTGATGGGAACAAGGTAAAGATTAATTGATGGTTTTGGTTTCGAGGCCCGAAACGGCTCCCAATGAGTTTAGTGGAACATAAATTTCAAGTACTCCCTCCATCTCAGTTTACAAGGCTTGCACGTCTATCTAGGTCGTCAATGTAACTTATATAAAATAGATTGTTTAACATAAAAAATACTCTGAATATTTGAAGTTTGTAATGATTTTTTGTAATGTATACCTCTTATTAAGTTGGTCAAATTAATGACCTAGGTACACGTGCAAGACTTGTAAAGTCAGATAGAGGGAGTACTACACTTCTCAAATGCGGTCGCACAAGTCAGTGATGTAAGTGGTCGTACATGTCAGACCAAGCCAATGCGTGTCCCTTCGGTGAGACGCGGGTGCGACCGACCGTCTGTTGGTGCGACCGACCGTAAAGTATTATGCGATGGAGACTTCCGGTTGTGGCTTCGGTTGATTGTCATAACCAAGCATTCTAAAACTAGTGATAAATCAATTACCATCTTTTTCCAAATGACCAAGTATTTTCACAGAAATACAATACATATAGATGGAGTGATTGTCAAGGTTGCAAACCGACATGGCGTTGCAAGTTCACTGCAGCAGCAATCGACTAGGTCACTGCATCGCTAGCAGGGAAGGAGAGCAGCTCACCTCACCTACGATGCATGCCCAGCGGCGCCGCTGCAACTGGTCCCGGGATTTGGCTTCTCCTACCACCCATTTGAACAGTCGTACGGACTACTCATGCAATTGCGCAGGCATGTGCGTTCTTTCCTCCGCAGTCGACTTCGTGAATATGATCTCTGCCATTAGCCCTAGCTCGAAATCAACGCGACACTGCTAGATGCTGACATCCCTCAGCTTCTCTCCCATGAGATCGACTTGCGCCTCTGCCTTGTGCTGCGCCAGGTGCAACTCCTTGGAACTTCTCTCCAATCGATGCAATGCTTCCTCGATCCGATTTGCCCTTGCTGCCCACCACCTGAAACGCAGCCCTGGCATGTCCTCCAGCGCCACCGATCTGTGATTCTAAAGCAATGGATCCCCTCTAAAACACATGTGGGTTTCACTCAAAGGCGGCAGTGCTGCGGGCCGCAGCGAGAGGGCAGCCCGCGGGATCCTAGGATATAAGGCATTATCCATGGCGGGATCCTCCATGGCGGGATCTGGTGGGAGAGGCGGGGAGGTGAGCCTAGGCGCTGGGAGAGCCCTACGAGGCTAAGATAAAGATAGTACTACTCCACTCCGTCCATATTTAAATACAAAGGCCACCAACAGTAGCCCTAGCAAAAATTGATCATGTTGCCTGCGTCCTGGTTTATTGGCCCCCTTGTTTGTGCCACTTTTTATGACATGCATAAATATTATGTTACTTAAAAATATGGTCAAAAATTGGCACAAAATATGAAGGAGACCAATGGAAGTAGCAACCCATGATTTAACTACTCGCATGCATGCAGTGGAGTAGTAATGTCTTTCTTCCTCCCTCGCGTCCACTCAATTTGCATGCACTGTATTAATTGACCATCAATGAAGTGAAGGACTTTACATGCGTCAAATTATCACATGGGGTGGATATTCATACAAAAGTGTGACCCCGTGTACCCGCGTGTGCGTGTGAGGGAATGAGTGCGTGCGTGGACGTCACCGTGATCCAGCAGCACGTCACTGTGAGCAATCCACACAAGGAGGTCGCGACAATGCCTCCACATGTGCCACGTGGCTTCATGAACTATTAGAGAGACACTGTGTAGTGTGCCATTGGATTTCTAATTTACGTGTTTTGTGCATACTCGAAGTACTAGTAAGGTACACATGCATTGCACGCATCAGATTTGGCAACCAAATAATGAATAAATACCACACTATAGCATGTAAGCTTTGAGTCATATATGCCTGATGTAGACGTTCGTTTAATTCTTATAGTTCATCTAATTCAAAATCAATTAGTTTTTATAAAAAATCTAGGGCCTCTTTGATTTGTAGGATTTCCAAAAGGCGAGAATAGGAAAAACATGGGATTAGAGTGGAATGTCGTCTTGAATCCTACAGGATTGTATGAGTGTTTGATTGTGCATAGAAAAAATGCAGGATTCTTTCAAAGAGGTTTGAGTGGATGGGATGTTTCCTATGAAATCTAGTGCAAATGAATCCTATGGAAAAATTCCTGTGGTTTATAATCCTTCGAATCAAACAACCAAGGCCCTGTTCGGTTCAAAGGAAAACCGTAGGAGAAGTGGAGGATTTGAGTCCCTGCAGTTTTCTCTCCTGTAACAGCCTTCGGTACACAGGAAAAGTTGAACAGTAAATCAAAGGAAAGGCCACCACTTCCTCTGATTTCAAAAGAACCGAAACATCCACCGGAACTTCATTTTTTTCGCTTAAGCCCGAGGTAACGCTGCAGCACTGGACTCGCTGTCTCCCTGCCAGACAGAATCTGAGTATATGGATGGACTGGGTGTAGATGGACCAAGGAAGGGGCATGTGAAATAAAAAATAGGTGGTGCATGTGAGTCGTGTCCATCCAGGCAATGTTCATAAATACGCATGCAGGGCTAGATGCCATCAATTTATTAAACCCGATTGTAGGTTTGCATTTTAGCTCCAGGTTACTGCTGATGTACTGTACGACGCATGTAGGTTTTCTATTTTAGTCTTTTGTGTCCCGAACGCTAGCAACCGAAAGTTTTCATACTTTTTCCATACCTATATTTTACACGTGTTTCCTTTTCCCATTCCTACGCTTTTCTTACTCGTGTTCCGAACAAGGCCCAAGATAGGAAAAATTCCTAAGGATTAGAATCCTCCAAAATTCCTTTGAGAATCCTTTGAATCAAAGAAGCCCTTAATCTATTTTATGATTCATGGAATTGTGCGTTGTAAAGCATAAAGTAAAAACAAATAATGGAAATTCAACTAGAAAAAAAGTTTGGGCAGTTATGATACAGAAGATTCTAGAACAAAGGAGAAGCACTTGTGTTTTGAGGTTTGTGGATTATGCTTAAGTTCAACCATGGAGTCTGCTAGATTGTACATGTGGAAAAATCCGGTGGGGGGCTAGAAGATGGTGTGAGGGGCCAAGTGGAGGGAGCCTATGAAGGAGTGCACAAGTGCGAGATCGATATTTCAAGAGAGGGGGCGAGAACGTGCGCTGTTGCGCGCAGTGGCGGAGCCATGAAAAATAAATGAGCTAGGGTGCCAAGCATTGCTAATCCTTTAAGAGGAGGGCCAATTCATCAACTTAAACCATGTTACCAGCAATTTTCTAATGATCACATTCATATTAGCCTCGATATATTGTGATGTTAGGGGGGCACGGCCCTTGCTGCCCCCTGTCTTCGCCACTGTGCGCGCGTCTGAGAGATGAAGCGGAAGGCATGGATGATGAGAGGGGGACATTGGATATATAATTAATGTGGGTGTATTAGCTATGTAATCCTATATAGAGAGGTATAGATTGACCAATGTGGATGTGGGAAAGAGGGTGAGACCTCACTAGATATATAGATTGATCAGTTTGTGTGGAAAACTGTGAAAGACCTAGCTATATACACACACACATAGAGGAACATCGATCATTGCACATGCACGTGAGAGATAAAGAATGACCGATATGATGGAGAGGGGGTATGCATGCATGGGAGACCGACCTAAAGAAACTGATTGCATGTGTGCGATGGATAATGCCGACTAGTAGTGTGTGTGCATGCATGCACGAGAGAAAGTTAGTGTTACAATTATAAAGAGAAGACGACTGTGTGGGTGTAAAAGACTAGGTGAGGTCATGATCAATGTAAAGTTGAATCCAAATATTTGAATAAGAGATCATGATGTTTGAAACCCATGCATGCATGAATATAACTGAGATATGTGCGTTGTAGTTTGGAAACGAGCATGTTGTACTGTATACACATTGAACAAGGTCAGATTGATTTGAATTTGAGATACTGATTGCAGACATCGTTTGGCCACATTGCATCCGTGCATGGACACACTATTCTAATTGGAGATGATGGGTGGCTTTCGCATCACATTTCTACATCTATACCCCTATATATTATATTTTAGATTTTTATATAGTGTGGGATAACTTTAATTAATTTTGAAAGATGGTCGTTGGATGAAGCCAATCTGATGGTGCAGAGATGGAAAATTTGAGCACTACTGGCCATTGGATATCATCTAGTTTCCACCAGATTTTGCCACATGTACAATCTAGAAGACTCCATGGTTGAACTTAAGCATAATGCACAGACCTCAGAACACAAGCACTTCTTCTTTGTTCTAGAATCTTCCGTATCAGAATTGTCCAAATGTTTTTTCTACGTGATTTGCCATTATTTGTTTTTTACTTTATGCTTTACAACGCACAATTCCATGAATCTTAAAATAGATTAGCTTTCTTATAAAAACTAGATGATTTTGAATGAAATGAACTATAAGAATTAAACGAACATCTACATCTTGCATATATGACTCAAAGCTTACATGCTAGAATGTGGTATTTATTCATAATTTGGTTGCCAAATCTCATGCATGCAATGCACGTGTACCTTACTAGTCCAAATGATGTTTGTGTGTGTTGTGTGTGTTAAACACATTGTACGTAGTATCATACATGGTTTAGATTATGAACATCTAGCTAGAGAATACATGTACTATGATTTGAATTCAACATAAAATGGATACATATATTTGAATTTGAATCGTATGTACATGTAGTTCCTATTTATATAGGAATTTACTTCTCCTATATTCATGTCATGTGTTGTGAAGATAATATTTAGATGCTTGCATAACTAACCCGAGTACACTCCCGTTCAAACAGGGAAAATGTACTCAAATTTAGTCCATATGCTAGGCAGCACACATTTGTTTTTAAATTGTTGAGGGAAGTGCAAATTGTTTTGGTATTGTACACATTATGTTTGTTGTCCCGATTTTTTTAGTTTTTTTGTTGTATTTGAATGTATTTCTAGTAATATAGTAAAACGGGACATGGCTCTCTCTAGTGATGAGGTGTGAATTGTCTTTTTTAGGGTACACGTTAAGCTAGTTCTCCCGAAATTTCAAGCCGCGCCTTGTTATGCCCAAATTTCAAGCTAGCATCTCTGTCTACCGTGCTGCGAAACTCCCTGATACGTCTCCAACGTATCTACTTTTCCTAACGCTTTTCCTCTTGTTTTGGACTCTAATTTGCATGATTTGAATGAAACTAACCCCGGACTGACGCTGTTTTCAGCAAAACTACCATGGTGTTGTTTTTGTGCAGAAATAAAAGTTCTCGGAATGGAATGAAACTTTACGAGGAATTTTTATATAATATATAAGAATTTCTGGAGCCAAGACCTACCAGAGAGGGGCCCCTGGGTGGGCACAACCCACGAGGGAATGCCCCCTCTCCTGGCGCGCCCAGGTGGGTTGTCCCCACCTGGTGGCCCCGTTGACCCTGAAACCAACACTATAAATTCCTATTTTTGGAGAAAAAATCAGGGAGAAAGAATTATCGCGATCCACGAGACGAAGCCGCCGTGAATCCCTGTTCTTCCTCGGGAGGGCAGATCTGGAGTCCGTTTGGGGCTCCGGAGAGGGGGGTCTTCGTTCTTCATCATGACCAACCCTTCTCCATCCCCAATTCTAGGATGCTCCCCACCAGGAGTGAGTAATTCCTTTGCAGGCTCGCTGGTCGGTGAGGAGTTGGATGAGATTCATCATGTAATCGAGTTAGTTTTGTTAGGGCTTGATCCCTACTATCCACTATGTTCTTAGATCGATGCTGCTATGACTTTGTCGTGCTTAATGCTTAACACTTTGGGCCCGGGTGCCATGATTTCAGATCTGAACCGTTTATGCTATCATCATTATATCCATGTTCTAGACCGATCTTGCAAGTTATAGTCACCTACTATGTGTTATGATCCGGTAACCCCGGAGTGACAATAACCGAGACTTCTTCCGGTGATTACCGTAGTTTGAGGAGTTCATGTATTCACTATGTGTTCATGCTTTGTTCCGGTTCTCTATTAAAAGGAGGCCTTAATATCCCTTAGTTTCCAATATGGACCCCACTGCCACGGGAGGGTAGGACAAAAGATGTCATGCAAGTTCTTTTAATAAAGCACGTATGACTATTTACGGAATACATGCCTACATTATATCGATGAACTGGAGCTAGTGCCGTGTCGCCCTAGGTTATAACTGTCACATGATGAATATCATCCAACAAGTCGTTGATCCAATGCCTACAAACTTTTCCATATTGTTACTTTTACTATTACCACTGCTATCATCGCTGTTACGCTTGCTACAAAATTACTGCTATCACTGTTACTGTTACTATTGCTGCTGCTACTACTATCAAAACTATCAAACTACTTTGCTACTGATTACTTGCTGTAGATAATTAATCTCCAGGAGTGGTTGAATTGACAACTCAGCTGCTAATACCTTCAAATATTCTTTGCCTCCCCTTGTGTCGAATCTATAAATTTGGGTTGAATACTCTACCCTCAAAAATTGTTGCGATCCCCTATACTTGTGGGTTATCAAGACCTTTTTCTGGCACCGTTGCCAGGGAGCATAGCTATATTTGTTGAGTCACTTGGGATTATTATCATATTATCACTATGAAGAATCTGAAGGATCCTAAGACTAAGATATTTCCCTCATGGACGAGGGAGGTAAGGAACTGACATCCAGTCCTGCTTTAGATTCACCTTCTGTTATGAATAAACTTGCAACACCACAACATGCTATTAATTCTGATATGTTGCAAGTTATTGATGATTCTACTTATACTATGAATGATGCTTATGATGATGCTAGTACCTTGCTTGATAATGATGATGTGCCACTTGGTGTATTTCTTGATAAATAAATTGCTAGAGTTATACAACATGATGTTGTTGAATTTGATGATGAGCTTGAAACTGAAACTCCTGAAACACCTACTAGAACTAGCCTTCCTAGATATGAATTGCCTAAGGTACCGGAAGGTTATGTTATGAGTGAAGAAACAACTAGAGATATTCTTGCTTGCAATGATAGAGATGATCTAGAAAAATTACTACACATGTATAAAGAAAAATCTCTGAATGCTAGAATGAAGTGTTATCCTATGTTTGCTACCTCACCTTCTTTATTGATGATAAGGATTATGAATTCTCTGTCGAACCATATTTAATTACTTTGGTTGAATCTGATCATTTCCATGGTTATGAAACTTAAACTGTTATGGCACATCTTACTAAGTTGAATGACATAGCCACCCTTTTTACTCATGATGAGAAAACTCACCACTACTTTATTCTCAAATTATTTCCTATCTCATTAAAGGGTGATGCTAAAGCTTGGTACAATAATCTTGCTCCTGGTTGTGTGTGCAGTCCCCAGGATATGATTTATTACTTCTCTGAAAAATATTTTAATGCTCATAAGAAACAAGCTGCCTTACAGGAAATATTTAACTTTGTGCAAACTAAAGGAGAGAGTCTCCCAAAAGCTTGGGGGAGGCTTTGCCAGTTACTTAATACTTTGCCTAATCATCCTCTTAAGAAAAATGAAATACTTGATGTCTTCTATAATGGACTAACCGATGCTTCTAGGGACTTCCTAGATAGTTGTGTTGGTTGTGTTTTCAGGGAACGAATTGTTGGATAAGCTGAAGAATTATTGAATAACATATTGAAAAACTATGATGATTGTACTATTCCTTTACCACCGGCTAAACCCACTCCGAAGAAGAGGGGTATATTATATCTCAGTCCTTAAGATATGCAAGAGGCACAAAAATCTATGAAGGAAAAAGGTATTGAAGCTAAGGATGTTAAAAATTTACCTCCTATTGAAGAAATATATGGGCTCAATACACCACCGCTGCCAAAGGTGGTAGAGGTAAATTCTCTTATGAAGTTTAATGATAATGACAATCCTCACAATATGCATCCTAGTCAATGTCTTTATGAGTTTGAAAACTATATTAGAAAACAAGATCACTTCAATGCAAATGTTATGAAACAATTGACATATAATTCTGATACGATTGTTGATATGTCTCCAACGTATCTATAATTTTTTATTGTTCCATGCTGTTTTATTATCAATCTTGGATGTTTTATAATCATTTTATAGTCATTTTATATCATTTTTGGTACTAACCTATTGACATAGTGCCAAGTGGCAGTTGCTATTTTTTCCACGTTTTTTTACATCACAGAAAATCAATATCAAACAGAGTCCAAATGCCATGAAACTTTACGGATATTTTTATGGGCCAAAAAGAAGGCAATGGGCCTTGGTTGCACCTAGGGGGTGCCCCGAGGGGGGCACAACCCACCAGGGCGTGCCAGGAGGCCCAGGCGCGCCCAGGTGGGTTGTGCCCACCTCGGGTGCCCCTCGGACCGCCTCTTTGCTCTATAAATACCACAATATTCCAGAAACCCTAGAGGCATCGACGAAATATTCATCCAGCTGCCGCAGAGTCCAGAACCACCAGATCCAATCTAGACACCATCTCGGATGGGGTTCACCACCTTCATTGGTGCCTCACCGATGATGCGTGAGTAGTTCTTTGTAGATCTTCGGGTACGTAGTTAGTAGCTAGATGGATTTCTCTCCCTCGTTGAATTCTCAATACAATGGTCTCTTGGAGGTCCATATGATTTAACTCTTTTGTGGTGTGTTTGTTGGGATCTGATGTACTTTGAGTTTATGATCAGTCATATATTTTTATATCCATGAAAGTTACTTGAGTTTCTTTGATCTATTATACGCATGATCTCTTATAGCCTCGTATTTCTTCTTTGATATTTGGGTTTTGTTTGGCCAACTTGATCCTAGTGACAGAAAGGGAACCGACACGTATGTATCGTTGCTACTCAGGATAAAGAGAAAAGATCTATATCTACCGCCATATAGATAAACGGATCTTGTCAACATCATGTCATCGTTCTTATTGCATTACTCTGTTTTTCCATGAACTTAATACACTAGATGCATGCTGGATAGCGGTTGATGTGTGTAGTAATAGTAGTAGATGCAGGCAGGAGTCGTCTACTAATCTTGGACGTGATGCCTATATAATGATCATTGCTTGGATGTCATCAAAATTATTTGAAGTTCTGTCAATTTCCCAACAGTAATTTGTTTACCCACAGTTTTCTATTTTCCTCGAGAAAAGCCACTAGTGAAACCTACGCCCCCCCGGGTCTTCTTTCTCATATATTTGCCTTGCGATCTACTTTTCATTTGCATTTTTATTCAGATCTATTAAACCAAAAAATACAAAAATACCTTGCTGAGTTTTATCTTTATTTACTTTATTTGGCGTTTGATCTATCAATCTACTACAATTTACCTCACGTCTGTTTGCCTATCTTGAGGCACCGTACCCCAGAAGGGATTGACAACCCCTTTAACACGTCGGGATGCGAGGTGTTGTTATTTGTGTGCAGGTGCTGTTTATGTTGTGTTGCTTGCTTCTCCTACTGGTTCGATACCTTGGTTTCATAACCGAGGGAAATACCTACCGTCGTTGTGCTACATCATCCCCTCCTCTCCAGGGAAATACCGCGTAGTTCCAGCTACCATCAAGGAGAATTTCTGGTGCCGTTGCCGGGGAGGATCTTCAACATATACCAGGTTCCTAATCACAAATCTCATCTCCTTGCAATTTACATTATTTGCCATTTGCCTCTCATTTTCCTCTCCCCCACTTCACAAAAATTTGTCGTTTTATTCGCCTCTCTTTTTCCGCATGCCGTTTTTCCATTGCCATGGCTGATCCTAAAAAGGCTAGGGGGTATCTCCCAAGTTTTAATACTTTGGATAGCCCTTCCATCCTCTCTGAGCTCATAGACAATGATGTTGTGGAAGAACTTACCGGGGTTGTTAAAGAAAATCTTGACAATTTTGATGAAGACGATCCCGAATTTTTTCATTATTTACTTGATGAATCTTTGAAAGATGCTTCGGATAGGCTATTAAGAATTCGATCTAGCTGTGTGCCCCAATATCAGATAGAGATATACTTGAAAAGTTGTTATGGTGGTTTGCCTTCTTCCTTTAAGCAAGTCTTGGATTCTATATTTGAAAACGGTTTTCTTGAAGGGGATGTCGTTGATACTTATGAAATGATGAAAACCATATTTGGGCATCCCAAGGGAGATAATGTTGAGCCAACTACCCTTCTATGTTTTTATCAAAATGAAACAATCAAAGAGTTGAAGGCTAGTTTGGATACGAATTTTCACAACGTGCTTAATCTTTCTTCTGCTATCAATGGCCATGTGCTTTCACAAAATAGAAGAATAAATATTGTTGATAGAAAATTAGTTATTTGCTTTCAAAAGTACAAAGATGACAAAACTTAGATCCTTGCTTTATGCCTAGCTAAGGGCGTAGAACTATAGCACTTGTTGGGAGGCAACCCAATGAATAAAATTTATTTTTTGCTTTCTGTTTTCTGTTCTTGAGTGTTAGCACAATTATGCTACTATTATGATTGTGTTTTTTATGTTTTAATTAGTGTTTGTGCCAAGTAAAGCCTTTAGGATCTTCTTGGGAAATAATTGTTTGATCTTGCTGAAAAAATAGAAAGTTTTGCGCTCATGAAAACGATTATCATTTTTACCAGTTAGCGATAAAATACCCATTACAATTGCACTAGATCAATATCCAAATTTCTCAGGTCATCCAAATATGGCATAATTTTTGGAGTTACAGAAGTATTCGAAATAGTCAGATTGCTACAGACTATTCTATTTTGATAGATTCTTTTTTCTATGTGTTGTGTGCTTATTTTGATGGCTCTATGGTTTTCTTTGATGAGTTTTTGCCATAGAAAAGTTGGAATATAGTAGATATAATAAAAAACAAGATATGAATTGGTTTGATACAACAATTATAGTAGTGGTTTATTATTCTTATACTAACGGATCTCACGAAGGTTTTTGTTGAGTTTTGTGTGATTGAAGTTTTCAAGTTTTGGGTTATCTTACGACGGATGAAGGAAGGATGTAAGAGCCTAAGCTTGGGGATGCGCCGGCATCCCAAGCTATTATCCAAGAATTAGCAACCAACTCATCTTGGGGATGCCCCCGAGTGGCATCCCCGCTTTCTTCCAACAACTATCGGTATTCTACACGAGACTATATTTTTATTTGTCACATGATATGTGTTTTGCTTGGAGCGTCTTGTATGATATGTGTCTTTGCTTGTTTTATTTTGTGTTTTAAGTCATCAATCCTTGCTGGACACACCTATTTGAGGGAGCCAAAATTATGTCATGACTTGTTAGAATTGCTCTCTATGCTTCACTTAAATATTTTAGGAGCTAGGACTTGCTCTAGTGCTTCACTTATATCTTTTTTAGCACGGTGTGCTTTGTTATTTTTGAATAAATGCTCTCTTGCTTCACTTAGATTTATTTGGGAGTTAGTAATTTTTTTAAGAAATTCTCTCTTGCTTCACTTAAATTATTTTGAGAGAAAGAAAATTTGTTATGCTCATTATCTTCACTTATATTTGTTCGAGCTTATGAAAAGCAACACATGAAAATAGTGCCAAAGTGATAGATATCCAAGAAGGATAAAGAAAAAGAAAATTTCATGAAGATCATTGGACAAAATAAAATTTATTCTTAGTAATAGTTTTGAGATATGATGATGTGATATGTGAGTTATGTTGATGAGTATTTGTGCTCTAGTAAGAATATTGGTGTTAAGGTTTGTGATTCCCTATGCATGCATGAAAGTCAATAATCGTGCAATGAAACTTACATCCTACTTGTGGTGCATTATTTGGTGTTAATTATGCTTAATTCTTGCTTATGAGATTATTCGTTTCTTGGTTGGTCGCTGCCCACTCTTTTGCTAGCCTTCATCTTGCACTAAGTATGATCACTACTTGTGCATCCAAAATCCTTCAAACCAATTTTGCCACATGAGTCCACTATATCTACCTATATGCGGTATTATTTTGTCGTTCTAAGCAAATTTGCATGTCCATCTCTAATTTTCAAAATAAACTTCTCTTTTGTGTGTTTGTTTTGCTCGCGGAGCGGTGAGGGGTGGCTAATATTTTCCATGCTAGATGTGTTATTCTCAAGTTGAGTGTTTATTCACTTGTCATTGCACGAGAGTAAAGCAAAGGTATTAGGGATGCCCAGTCCCGAAATGAAAAAGAAATGAATTTACTTTATGTTTTAAAATAATAAATTCCTTGGAAAGTGTTGGTATGGAGGGCACCCGTGGATACGGTTAGCCATGGAAAGTGAAAGTTATGGTGGCAAAAGGAATAAACTTTATTTTCTGTTTGGAAACCGCCTGTGGCATATCTAGCATGGAAAGTGTTGGGAACTCTAAGTCGTTTTCGTTGGTGGGATGGATACACCTCCCAAAATGTTTTTATCTCTAATTTTTCGCTTTGACCTCTGGCACCTATACAAATCCCTACTTCTTTTACTTTATGCAAAAAAATTGAAATTTGAGTCTCCATATTCTCTCATAAAAGCATCAACTAGGAGACAATATGAATGTGATCAAGTATTGAGTGTAGTTAATATTCGAGTGTGTTTCATGAATGGATCAATGTTTGAGCATGATGGGCTAGGGATAACTTATTTTAGCATTGATATTTTGAAAGACATGGTTGCTTGTTGATATGTTTGAGTATCTAAATTATTATGTCAAAACTAGACTATTGCTTTGAATCACATAAAAGTCCAAATGTCCATGCAATAAAGAAAAGAATATGATATGACTTGATGAACAACACTCCACATCAAAAATTCTGTTTTTATCACTTGCCTACTCGAGGACGAGCAGGAGTTAAGCTTGGGGATGCTGATATGTCTCCACCATATCTATAATTTTTGATTGTTCCATGTTGTTTTATTATCAATCTTGGATGTTTTATAATCATTTTATAGTCATTTTATATCATTTTTTGGTACTAACCTATTGACATAGTACCAAGTGCCAGTTGTTGTTTTATCCATGTTTTTTACATCACAGAAAATCAATATCAAACGGAGTCCAAATGCCACGAAACTTTACGCAGATTTTTTATGGGCCCAAAGGAAGGCACTGGGCTCTGGTTGCACTTGGGGGGTGCCCCGAGGGGCCACAACCCACCAGGGCACGCCAGGAGGACCAGGCGCGCCCTCGTGGGTTGTGCCCACATCGGGTGCCCCCCGGACCGCCTCTTTGCTCTATAAATACCACAATATTCCAGAAACCCTAGAGGCATCGATGAAATATTCATCCAGCCGCCGCAGAGTCCAGAACCACCAGATCCAATCTAGACACCATCTCGGATGGGGTTCACCACCTCCATTGGTGCCTCTCCGATGATGCATGAGTAGTTCTTTGTAGACCTCCGGGTCCATACTTAGTAGCTAGATGGCTTTCTCTCTCTCGCTGAATTCTCAATACAATGGTATCTTGGAGATCCATATGATGTAACTCTTTTGAGGTGTGTTGGTTGGGATCTGATGAACTTTGAGTTTATGATCAGTCGTATCTTTTTATATCCATGAAAGTTATTTAAGTTCATTTGATCTCTTATATGCATGATCTCTTATAGCTCGTATTTCTTCTCCGATATTTGGGTTTCGTTTGGCCAACTTGATCTATTTATCTTGCAATGGGAAGAGGTGCCCGGTAGTGGGTTCGATCTTACGGTGCGTGATCCCAATGACAGAAAGGGAACCGACACGTATGTATCATTGCTACTAAGGATAAAAATATGAAATGTATATCTACTGCCATATAGATAAACGGATCTTGTCTACATAATGTCATTGTTCTTATTGCATTACTCTGTTTTTCCATGAACTTAATACACTAGATGCATGCTGGATAGCAGTCGATGTGTGGAGTAATAGTAGTAGATGCAGGCAGGAGTCGGTCTACTAATCTTGCACGTGATGCCTATGTAATGATCATTGTCCGGATATCGTCATAATTATTTGAAGTTTTATCAATTGCCCAACAGTAATTTGCTTACCCACCGTTTGCTATTTTTCTCGAGAGAAGCCACTAGTGAAACCTACGGCTCCCGGGTCTTCTTTCTCATATATTTGCCTTGCGATCTACTTTTCCTTTGCATTTTAATTCAGATCTATTAAACCAAAAAATACAAAAAATACCTTGTTGCGTTTTATCTTTATTTATTTTATTTGGTGTTTGATCTATCAATCTACTACAATTTACCTCACGTCAGTTTGCCTATCTTGAGGCGTCGTACCTCGAAAGGGATTGACAACCCCTTTAACACGTCGGGTTGTGAGGTGTTGTTATTTGTGTGCAGGTGCTGCTTACGTTGTGTTGCTTGGTTCGATACCTTGGTTTCATAACTGAGGGAAATACCTATCGTCGCTGTGCTACATCATCCCTCCCTCTCCAGGGAAATACCGACGTAGTTCCAGCTACCATCAATTGCTCGCTTGAGTGACTTCTTATTTAGAATCTCAAATGATGTTAGAGGTGTTGGAAAACATGCTTCTATGCTTCAAACTCAATTAGAACAAGTTGCTAAATCTCAAAAGAATTGCTTGATGAAATTAATAATAATATGCATGACTTTGTTGTTAGAGTTGCAACTAGAGGAGGTAAAATGACTCGGGAACCACTTTATCCTGAGGGACACCCTAAAAGAATTGAACAAGATTCACAAAGAGCTAACACTAGTGCACCTAGTTCTTCTAAGAAGAAAAATAAAAGAAAAATGATAGGACTTTGCATGCTCCTAGTGAACCTGAAATAGAGAAACCTCATGATAATGATAATGAAATTTCTATCTCTGATGCTAAAACTCAATCTGGCAACGAACACTCACCTACTGATAATGAAAAAGTTAATGATGAGGTTCATGCAGGCTCTCAACCAGACAATGAAAAAGAACCAGATAATGATGCTGAGATAGAACCACCTGTTGATCTTGATAACCCACAAGCTAAGAATAAAAGATATGACAAAAGAGACTTTGTTGCTAGAAAACACTGTAAAGAAAGAGAACTGTGGGTTCAAAAACCTATGCCTTTTCCACCCAAGTCAACTAAAAAGAATGATGATGAAGAATTTGAACGCTTTGCTAAAATGCTGAGGCCAGTCTTTTTGCATACTCGCTTGACTGATATCTTGAAAATGCCTCCTTATGCAAAGTATATGAAAGACTTCATCACAAATAAGAGAAAAATACCGGAAGCTGAAATCTCCACTATGCTTGCTAACTACACTTTTAAAGATGGAGTACCTAAAAAACTTGGAGATCCGGGAATACCAACTATACCTTGCTCTATCAAAAAGAATTGTGTGAAAACTGCTTTGTGTGATTTAGCAGCTGGTGTTAGTGTTATGCCTTTCTCTTTATATAAAAGACTCGATTTAAATAAACTCACACCTACTGAAATATCTCTGCAAATGGCTGACAAATCAACGCCATACCTATCGGTATCTGTGAGGATGTGCCCGTTGTTGTTGCTAATGTTACTATTTTGACTAACTTTGTTATACTTGAAATGCCCGAGGACGACAACATGTCGATTATCCTCGGTAGACCCTTCTTGAACATTGCAGGGGTTGTTATCGATTGCAATAAAAGGAAGGTCGCTTTTCATATTAGTGGCAATGAGCATACGGTGCACTTTCTAAAGAAACAATTCCAAGTGAATGGTATTAATGTTATTGAAAAATCTCCGACAATCACTATTGGAAGTTTTCAAATACCTCTACCTACTGTCAAAAAGAAATATGAAATGCTTATTGTTGGGGAAATGCATATCCCCATTGTGGTAACTTAGTGATTTACAGAAGTTCCTCGGTTTCATGCTAATCAAAAGTGGTTGTTAATAAGACTTGATCAACCTTATTAATGGATCATTTGTTTGAACGGTATGAAGTTGATGAATTTAGTAAGCACTACCTTCTGTCCCTACCTTTTGTTTTCTATTTTTATTAGTTAAATAAAATAAAATGTCATGTTTTGTCTATTTTTTGAATTTCCCGTGCAATAAAAATGACCCAAAAATAAAAGTTCTCAGAATGCCCTGAAAATTTTACATGATTTTTACTGAATATTTGAGAATTTTTGGTGCAATAAACATCAGAAGGAGGTGCACCAGGTGGGCACAACCCACCTGGGCGCGCCAGCACCCCCAGGCGCGCCCTGGTGGGTTGTGGTACTCATGTGGGGCCCCTCACTTACCTCTTCATCGCACATCATCACTTACCTCCAGAAAAAAATCTCCATTGCTCTCTCTCCTGTGTTCTTGAGCTCAAACCCGCGAATTTTGACATCTTTGCTCAAACCTCCATTTCCGAAACTGTTTCGGGGGATTGTTGCTTGGTATGTGACTCCACCGTTTGTCCAATAAGTTTTTGCTTTAGTGATTTATATTTTGAATAATTAGTTACTCTTGGTGCTATTGTAGATGTGCTTGCATGTTAAATTCTTAGTGTTCTAAGTAGTTTGAATGCTTGCTATGGCTTCTATGTATCCCTATGAGTAGTTGCTATCAATCTTACAAAGTTTTGTTGACAAATTTTTGTCACTCCAAAATTTTTATTTTCAGAAAATTGTATGTGGACATGATGAACCTATTTGGAAGAAGTTCTTCGAGGAGACGATCCTCGGGGGCATCTTCTAGTGACAGTTCTGCTCGCCGGTCTTATGTTGAACCAAGTGAAAGTTCCACGCGAGATGTCGCCACCAAAACATGCTTATGGCCTTGCGATGAGTATATGGTGAGTGTGGGCATTAAGGAAGAATTTGAGCAATATGTTCACAATGCTGGTCTCAGTCCCTACCTTTCAGATAAGTGTGAACAACACCAACTTATCACTGAATCTTTTGTCAAAGGATTTAAATATTTTCCATGTGAGTCTAGTGTGTCATTTATGCTTTACGATAATCCATTTACCATATTGCTAGAGAATTTTTCTTACCACTGCAAACTCCCGTATTGGGGCTCGCTTGATGAACCATCAAAGGCTGAGTAACAAACATTCTTGACAAGTCTTTGTTATGGTGAGAACAGAGGAGTGACACAAGATAGAATAAAGAGCATTCATTTTCCCGCAATTCAGTATTTTGCATTATTTAATGGGAAATGTATAGTAGGCAAGCAAGATTGTAGTACACTCTGTGCTCCAGACTTGATCCTCATCCACACTGCTCTCACCGGTGAAAGGAATTATAACCTTGGAGCAATCGTTGCACGCAGACTTCAGCATAACACTAACAGTGGCTGGTTCTATGGTGGAATTTATGCCACACGTTTAGCTCGAGGGCTTGGTGTTTCACCTTTTCCATTTTATCATGTCCTACCCACACAACATTTAGATTTTAACACTTTAAAAGACCATAAGATTCTCAAGGGAAAGGCTGATAATTTCACTTATAGTCTTGTGTTCAACCAAACATCTGATGTGCAAACATATTTGCCTGCGCCTGCTCTTTTTGATTATCATAGCAATGGAAGATATTTTGTTCTTGAGAGCGAGGCCCGGGCTCACAACGCTGCAGTAGAGGCAGCATGACAGGCCGAGGCATCCGCACCAAGAGCCTCCGTGAGCTACCATGCCGACTACTACCCTCCAGGATACTTATCGACTACCAAGTTAGGCCAAAAGCATAAGCTTGGGGGAGTACATGTTTCCACCGACTTCACATTCATGTCTATTTATTCAATTTGTAGGTGTCCACACTTTTTCATTGTATCATGCATGCTTATATTTATTCTCTTGATTTCTTCTTGTGTGTTTGATAAACTTTAGAAAAACCAAAAAAATTAGTCGTAGTTGATTTACTTTCTATGCATGCTTAGTTGTAGTATTAAAAAGGAAACCCAAAAATGTTTCCTTGTTCTTCTTTTGCTTGTTGGGAGCTTTCCGGTGTAAATATTTTTTCTCATTTTTGCTTTTCTCTTTTATTTGCTTGTTCAAGAAAACCAAAAACTCCAAAAATATTTCAGTGTGTTTCTCTGAATTTCTTTTCTTTTTATTCGAGTCGTACCGAGGAGAACACCATGATGAAAATGTTGAGTGGCTCTCAATTGAATAATTGTTGAACTAATAAAGATCACATTTTACTTTGTCTTCTCCTGTTGAATAAAATGTTTTGCAGATTCCAGCTTAGTCCATGGCACTCTTCACTATTATTATTTTCATACCATCCGGTCGTGCAAGTGAAAGGCAATAATGACAACATTCGATGAACTAGCCGTGGCAGAGAGAAACTAGTATGAACTCGACTTGTTCTGTCTGCGTAAATATGTTTAACCTAGTATCCATGATTCAGCCCATTATGATTAAACATGTTTGCAATGACAATTAGAGATTATAGTTTATCATGCCATGCATAAGTAGCTAGGAGTTGATGATGATTTATCTTGGATATCAACATAGTGTTAAAATGATAGTGATGTAGTATGATGATATGGTATCCTCCTACGAATGTTCAAGTGGCTTGAGTTGGTACATGTTGATGCATCTAGCTGAATCAAAACCAACATAGCCTCTATAATATTTATGTTCATGGTGATCATATCCTACTCATGCTAGTGTCTAATGTTACTTATACATAATGCATGGTCATGATCGTTGTTGCTCTCTAGCTGGCCGCTTCTCAATCTAATTGCTAGCCTTCGCTTGTACTAAGTGGGGATTCTACTTGTACATCAAAAACCTTGAACCCAAAGTTATTCCAGATGAGTCCACCATATCTACCTATATGCGGTATTACCCTGCCGTCCTAATTAAATTTGCATGTGCCACCTCTAAAAACTTCTAAAAAAGTATCTGTTTTGTGTGCCCGGATCATTCATGGAACGACAGGAGGTGGTCGGTATCCTCCATGCTAAGCGGGTTATTCTCAGGTCGAGTGTATTCACTCGCCATCGCATGAGAAAAGGGCGATAATAGGGATGCCTAGTCCCAAAACTGCAAAATACAAAAAGAGTTAATAGCTCGAATAATCAAACAAAAACTCCCAATGGAGTCAAAACCTTTACTTTTATCGCCTGGGAACCGCCACTAGCCTGTTTAGCATGGGAGATATTGATAACTGATGGTCGTGAAGTAAATGAGAAGGGTGCATGTCTCATTATATCATTTATCTCTGTTTTAAAAATTGAGCTCTGGCACCTCTTCAAATCACTGCTTCCCTCTGCGAAGGGACTTTCTATTTACTTTTATGTTGTGTCACCACCTTCTAAAACAAGCGCCAGAAACTGAGCAGAGCACAGTTGTCATGATTTATGCATTGTGTATAGCTGATGTTGGGTGCATCATGACTGGATCTTTTCTACCATGAATTACAATGTTTAGTCGCTGCTTGAACTTTGGAGGTGCTCTGCATTTATGTTTTGCGGTCTCAGAAAGGGCTAGCGAGATACCACTATTGTCATATTATATCATGGTTTTTTGACAACGTGTTGCTGTTTGAGATATCTTATTATTGCTCGCTAGCTGATTATGTCATTGATATGAATCATTATAATCTTTAAGAGTTATTGTCGACATGGTTAGTTATAATGTTGGCTGGAAACCTAGGTGATGTTTAAGCTTATCTATGCAAATAAGAGCAAAAGAGTTCGTAAAAGTTTTTCTTTTTCACTTTCAGTTTATCAACTGAATTGCTTGAGGACAAGCAAAGGTTTAAGCTTGGGGGAGTTGATACGTCGCCAACGTATCTACTTTTCCTAATGCTTTTCCTCTTGTTTTGGACTCTAATTTGCATGATTTGGATGAAATTGACCCCGGACCGACACTGTTTTCAGCAGAACTACCATGGTGTTGTTTTTGTGTAGAAATAAAAGTTCTCGGAATGGAATGAAACTTTGCGAGGAATTTTTATATAATATATAAGAATTTCTGGAGCCAAGACCTACTAGAGAGGGGGCCCTGGGTGCGCACAACCCACCAGGGCGCGCCCCCCTCTCCTGGAGCGCCCAGGTGGGTTGTCCCCACCTGGTGGCACCGTTGACCCTGAAACCAACACTATAAATTCCTATTTTTGGAGAAAAAGTCAGGGAGAAAGAATTATCGTGATCCATGAGACGGAGCCGCCGCCAAGCCCTGTTCTTCCTCGGGAGGGCAGATCTGGAGTCCGTTTGGGGCTCTGGAGAGTGGGGCCTTCGTTCTTCGTCATCACCAACCCTTCTCCATCGCTAATTCCATGATGCTCCCCACCGGGAGTGAGTAATTCCTTCGTAGGCTCGCTGGTCGGTGAGGAGTTGGATGAGATTCATCATGTAATCGAGTTAGTTTTGTTAGGGCTTGATCCCTAGTATCCACTATGTTCTTAGGTTGATGTTGATATGACTTTGCCATGCTTAATGCTTAACACTTTGGGCCCGGGTGCCATGATTTCAGATCTGAACCGTTTATGTTATCATGATTATATCCATGTTCTAGATCCGATCTTGCAAGTTATAGTCACCTACTACGTGTTATGATCCGGTAACCCCGGAGTGACAATAACCGAGACTTCTTTCGGTGATTACCGGAGTATGAGGAGTTCATGTATTCACTATGTGTTAATGCTTTGTTCCGTTTCTCTATTAAAAGGAGGCCTTAATATCCCTTAGTTTCCAATATGTACCCCGCTGCCACGGGAGGGTAGGACAAAAGATGTCATGCAAGTTCTTTTAATAAAGCACATATGACTATTTACGGAAAACATGCCTACTATATCGATAACTGGAGTTAGTGCCGTGTCGCACTAGGTTATAACTGTCACATGATGAGTATCATCCAACAAGTCACTGATCCAATGCCTACGAACTTTTCCATATTGTTACTGTTACTATTACTACTGCTATCATCACCGTTACGCTTGCTACAAAATTACTGCTATCATTGTTACTGTTACTATTGTTGCTGCTACTACTATCAAAACTATCAAACTACTTTGCTACTGATTACTTGCTGCAGATAATTAATCTCCAGGTGTGGTTGAATTGACAACTCAGCTGCTAATACCTTCAAATATTCTTTGCCTCCCCTTGTGTCGAATCTATAAATTTGGGTTGAATACTCTACCCTCGAAAACTGTTGCGATCCCCTATATTTGTGGGTTATCACTCCCGCCTCTTCAACCCGCGCTTTGTTACCCCGAAATATTTTAAGATATATCTTTGTCTCATTGTGCTCCGAAAACTCCCTCCATCTCAACCCACGCCTTGCTATCCCAAAGTTACAAATGCGTACAAAAACTCCCACCTCCTGCGAAATCCCGACATGCGAAATGCCCGTGATACCCCTGAACCGAAAGAACCGCATAGCACAAATCGGTGGGGGTACTTTCGTAACTTACCCCACATTTCAGACAAGCGCGTCCCTAAGCCATGGTTCCTCACTCCCATCCCGTCAGCCCACCCATTCGTACACCGAGGCCACGAAAACCCGCGAAGCCCCACACCCTCCTCCATCCGCCACCCAGCCGAAGCCTCTTCCCCGACGACATCGTCCACAACAACACCTCGGTGTCCCTCATCCACCGTATCAGATGAGGATCCATCGTCTTTCTTGTCGTCCCGCCGGTTCAGCCACCCCGTCCTCCACCTCCAAGGAGCTGCCCTGACATTCCCCTCGTCTTTCGCGCCACCTCCATTCCCACACCACTGTCTTCATCTGCACCACCGGAAGAGCAACATCATCACCATTTCCTCGGATGAAGCTGAGGCCTAATTGGCGCCACCAAAGAGGTTGTACACTAATCGCCGCATTTTCTTCTTGATTCAATCTCATGGTGCTGTCGGTGCTCGGTTCCGAGCCGACATGGCGTGGCTCCATCCATGGCGGCATCGCCGGCCACATCCTCCACGGCGTCGCTCCCTCGGCAGCGATGTCCACATCAGTAGGAGTTGCTATTGCTTTACCTCTTGCTCGCGCTGCTGCTCTGCTCTTGCTCTCGGTCCCCTGCCTGGTCTGGTCTTGCTATTTCTCTTGCTCTTGCTCGCGCTGCTGCTCTCGCTCTTGCTCTTGCTTGTGATGCTGCTCCGATTTGGCTACACTTCAGTCAACTGAATCGACTTTTGGGTCAGCCAATTTTTAGGGGGTGGCAGGGCTCGCCGGAGTTAAGGAAGAACCAGCTGTAGCGGGGAGGGGCGCTCACCGAAGATGTACCCCACTATCTATCTTAGGGTTCAGGGTGGGGGCGGTAGTTGCCGGTGGTGGTGGGGCGGTGGCGTGGGGATTGCCGGAGAAAAAGCTCGGCATGGGGGGCCTAGAGGGATGGCCGGGGCGGCGGCGGACCGGCGATCGGGAGTGGTTACGAGGTGGCGCACCGCCAGCCGCGAGCGGCGGGGGGCGGCGGTTTGGCCCGTGGTGTCAGTCGACTGATGCTGCTACACGACCAGCTTCCCCGGCTCTCGCACGCGCTGCTGCTACTGCTTTTCTGCTAATAGTGTGTTCAGTTTCAACAGTAAAATTCAGTTTCGACAGCAAAATTCAGTTTCGACGGTTAAATTCAGTTTCGACAGTTAAGTTTAGAGATGAGCGGCTGATGTATTTTACATCTAGCACTTTGTGGTTATGTATTTTACGTCATCTATTGGAGATGCTATTACAATTCCACTCAGGTTAACGTTGTCTCTCTTGTCCTGCTTTAGCCTCGACGTCATACAACTCACCGGAGCTGCTCCAACGACGAAACCCTCCATCACAGCGGAGCAGTACCCCGGGCTCCATCTCCAGACGCCTAAGATCTTCTTCCCCTCCTTCGACAGCCAAGTCAGCCGGAGCATCCTCACAGACCAACCCAATCACGCTGAGATCGACATGGCTTCACCAAAGAGGTTGTACACTTGTTGCATCTCTTTTTTACTCTACATGTTATATATATTGTCCACTGAGCACACATAGTAACGTGAAATATGATTATTTTATCCTACTATATGACAAGCAGTGAGGTACCAGGCAACTTAGCTATCTGTGATCGACTCTCTTGAACGCCATCATTATTTATCTCTGTGCATTTGAGTTGTGCATTTGTCGATGGGCTGGGAGTTGAGCTAGTAGGGCAGTGGCCTGGGTCCAAAGTAGTAGAAGTAGTAGAAAAACATTTTTTGAGTGTAGGCTTTTCCTTTCTCAAGCCTGCCTACTAGAATCGCCAGTGCTTGAAAGGAAAGATGAAGGAAAAACATAGGAATTGGAAAGTTTCCTATGGTACTACTATTCATGCATTTGGTTCAAAGGAATGGAGCAAAGGAAAACTATAGGATTTGTTCCTTTAGTGTCTCCTTGAAAGAAAAACCGTAGGAATTTTAATATCCACTTGTCCTCCTTTTTCCTATTCATTAAGCACAAGACTAAGAGATAGTAGCATAATAGCATTATAACTGTACATTTTCTTCTGGTTTGACTTAATCTCACCATGCTTCTTTGCGTCATGTGATCTTCCAATTCTTGTGAACCAAACACCCAGATTGGCTGAAATCCCGTGTTTTTAAATTCTCTGTTTTACACGTGCATTCCTATCATATTCCTGTCTATTTCCTATCCCTGCATTGTTAGAATCCTCAAATTCAAACAAGCCCTTACACAATTACTTCTGTTACAGATATGTGTCAAACAAAACCTTGTGTGGTTTGCCCTGCTCCTGCTGCGCTGTGTTCCACCCCAGCTTAGCTGCTCCAACAACGGAAGGGTTCACCACAGCAGGGATCCGCCCTCCAGACTGTCTTTCGCCACCTCAGATATTCTTCCCCGACACCCACGACAACTGCATTACCATCATCAACTGAGCAGATGACCTTGAGGACTACACGGGTTCACAAGAGAGATCGCACTCTTCCGTGTCTTCTTATGTTATGCATTGCGTAATATGATGACATGCCATGTTATCGTCGTGTTCACCTATTAGACTCCGAGTCAGGTCCAAACTAATGCTGAAACTTGAGTTTTTAAATGGTTGTAGGGTACATATTGGGGCAGCAATTAGTACTATTTGTCTACTATCTGCTTAATCTTGGGTGTCTACTATGAGTTTCATGTTGGGTGGAAACAAACATTAAAGGAGCCATTATCTATATTTTTTAACTAAAGCTATTATCTGCCTGCTATCATTGGTTTTGGGTTTATCCACAGTTTGCTACCATCACTATGGTTTTGTGCATGCACTCCTTACATAATCTCACTATGTTTTATTCCTATGCATGTCAGTTATTTTACACAATGGAACTGAACATGTAGAGCAAAAGAGACGAGCCTTGCGTGGCAATAAAATTTCATGCAGACGTCGCTCCATGGTGGGCGCAAAGGCAGCCCCCCTCCACCCATTTCAGATTGTAATCAAGAGGAAGATAAATGTTCTGAGGGGGGTTCAAAAGGAGAAGACCGCTCCTATTTACCCCCTGAGGTCTTTGCTCTAACTTGGCATGCTGATGTTGGTAATATCATGCATATGGTGCCTTGCATTCCTTACTTTATACATCAAATATGTCATCTGATTAGTTTAGACATGATTTGTGTGAATGACATCTTTTAGTTTCTTTATCATATGTGAATCATGCAAGGCCATCTTGTTTAGCCAGGCATCATATATGTGAATCTTGCAATGCCACCCTGGTTAGCCAGTCATCTTATATGTGAATTATATCAAGCCATCATTTTTTATTACGTGTTAAATTTGACAACGATTTTAGTACATTCAATTACTTAATGTGCATCAGCCATTCAGCACGGTCATGGAAAAATCTGGAGTGGAAACAAGGTCTTTAGAGCAGACAATGCTATCTGGTGAAACGCATGTCTTGCTAGTTACGGATAGCTCCTCAGAGGAGGATTTAGAGACAAATGACCAGTCCTATCCCCCCCCCCCCCCGAGGTGCATGCTCTTACTTGGTAGGGTTATGTTGCTCATATCATGCGTATGGTATCTTGCATTGCTATGTCATTTTCTTAGTTTAGACATGCTTTGTGTGAATGCCACATGTTTAGTGTCTAATTACCATATATGTGAATTATGCAATGCCATCTTGTTGCAAGATGATAACCCACAAGTATAGGGGATCGTTTCTAGCCTTTTTCGATAAATAAGAGTGTCGAACCCAACGAGGAGCTAAAGGTAGAACAAATATTCCCTCAAGTTCTATCGACCACCGATACAACTATACACACACTTGACTTTTGCTTTACCAGAAACAAGTATGAAACAATTTTGTACGTGTGGTGCTAGAACTACTTTGCAAGAATAAAACTAGAATTATTTTGCAAGATAATAAAAGGTAGGTGATTGGAAAAGGGGTTTGTGTCAACAAGAAAGTTATTTGTCCCTAGACAATCGACCACAAGTACTGGTAATCATTCTTGCAACTTTATATGAGGGAGAGGCATGAGCTAACATACTTTCTCTACTTGGATCATATGCACTTATGATTGGAACTCTAGCAAGCATCCGCAACTACTAAAGATCATTAAGGTCGTGAAACCCAACCATAGCATTAAGTATCAAGTCCTCTTTATTCACATACGTCATACCCGACCTACTCGGGTTTAAGTTTCTGTCACTCTCGCAACCCACCGTAAGCAAACCATGAACATATTGCAACACCCTACAGCGGGGGCCCCTCACGTTTGTGCGATAACGGAGGGCACGGTAGGACAACACCATAAATAAAATATACACTCATACCAACCAAGATCACGATTAACCCATAGGACAAAACGGATCTACTCAAACATCATAGGATAACCATAGATCATTGGGAAATAATATATGGAGTTGAGCACCATTTTTAAGTAGAGATTATAGTGGGAGAAGAGGTGTTACACCGTTGCATAGAGGGGGAGAGAGTTGGTGTTGACGGTAGCAAGATTGTTGATGTAGATCGTCGTCGCGGTCATTGCCCCAGTGGCACTCCGGCGCCACCGGAAGCGAGGGGGAGAGAGTCCCCCTCCTTATTCTTCTTCCTTAGCCTCCCCCTAGATGGGAGGAGAGTTCCCCCTCTGGTCCATGGTCCCCATGGTGGCGGAGGGGCAGGAGCCCCTCCGAGATTGGATCTCCCTCTCTGTTCTCTTTTGTTTCGCGTTCCCAGATCTGGCCGAAAACCGTTTCTTATATTCCTGAAGATTCGTAACTCTGATTGCGCTGAGATTTTAACACGATTTTTTCCAGATATAAGCTTCCTTGTGCCCGAAGTAGAGGTCCAACCGATGTACGAGGTGGGCACAACCCACCACCGTGCGCCAGGGGACTCTAGCGTGCCCTCGTGGCTTGTGCCCTGTGTGCGCCTCCGTTTGCGGTGATTCCAACTCTCAAAAATCACATATATTCCAAAATAATTCTCTATAAAATTTATTGCATTTGGACTTCGTTTGATATGGATACTCTGTGATACAAAAAAACATGCAGAAAACAGGAACTGGCACTAGGCACTGGATCAATAGGTTAGTCCAATAAATCATATAAAAAGTTGCCAAAAATATGTGAAAGTTGTGTAATATTGGCATGAAACAATCAAAAATTATAGATACGATGGAGACATAACAGCATCCCCAAGGTTAATTCCTGCTCGTCCTCGAGCAGGTAAATGATAAAAAAAGATAATTTTTGATGTGGAATGCTACCTAACATAAGCTTGATCATATGTCTAGTCAAGGCATGAATATTAAGACATAAGTGATTCAAAGCAATAGTCTATAATTTGACATAAAGACATCAATACTCAGGCATCCCAACAAACAATCATGTCTTCCAAAATATCAATGCTAAAGAAAGTTATCCCTACAAAATCATATAGTCTTGTCATGCTCTGTCTTCTTAACACAAAGTATTTATAATGCACAACCCCGATGACAAGCCGAGCAATTGGCTCATACTTTTTAACGCGCTTCAGCTTTTTCAACCCCCACGAAATACATGAGCGCGAGCCATGGATATAGAACTATGGGTGGAGTAGAGTATGATGATAGGGGTAAATATATAGAAGACAAAAAAGTAAGAAAGTCTCACATCAATGCCGCTAACCAACGGGCTATGGAGATGCCCATCAATCGATATCAATGCGAGGAGTAGGGATTGCCATGCAATGGATGCACTAAGAGCTATAAGTGTATGACTGCTCAATATGAAACTAAGTGGGTGTGCACCTAATCCTATAATGAAAAATTCCCACTAATATATGGAAGTGAGAACATAGGAGACTCTCCATATGAAAAACATGGAGCTACTTTGAAGCACAAGTGTGGTAAAGGATACTAACAATGCCCCTTCTCTCTTTTTGTTTATTTTTTTTTCTTTTTCTTTTTTTTCTTTTTTTTTCTTTCCCCTTTTTTTCTTTCTTTTTTTTTCTTTTTTTCTTTTTTTCTCTCATTGTCTGGAGTCTCATCCCGACTTGTGGGGGAATCATAGTATCCATCACCTTTTACTCACTAGGGCACTTCTCTAAAAATGAATAATGATGATCATCACACTTCTATTTACTTATAACTCAAAAGAAAATAAAAATTACAACTCGATACCTATGACAAAGTATGACTCTATATGAATGCCTCTGGCATGTACCAGGATGTGCAATGATCTAGCGTAACATGTAAGAAAAATGATGAACGGTGGCTGAGCCACAACTACTATGTCAGCTATATGATCATGCAAAGCAATATGACAATGAATGCTCAAGTCATCAAACGGAAGCGGTGGAAGTTGCATGGCAATATAGCTTGGAATGGCCATGGAAAAGCCATAATAGGTAGGTATGCTGGCTGTTTTGAGGAAGATATAATAAGGCTTATGTGTGATAGAGCATATCATATCACGGGGTTTGGATGCACCTGCGAAGTTTGCACCACGTCTCGATGTGAGAAAGGGCAATGCACGGTACCATGGAGGCTAGCAAATTACGGAAAGGTAAGAGTGTGTATAATCGATGGACTCGCATTAGTCATAAAGTACTCATATACTTATTGCAAAATTTTATTAGGCCTCGAAGCAAAGTACTACTATGCATGCCCCTAGGGGGATAGGTTGGTAGGAAAAGACCATCGCTCATCCCCGACAGCCACTCATAAGGAAGACAATCAATAATAAATCATGCTCCAACATCGTAGCATAACGAGAGACTATATGTGCATTCTTCGGGAATCACAAACCTTGACACCAATATTCCTACTAAACACAACTATTTACTAGTACCTCCCACATATTATCATCTCTATATCGCAAAACTATTGCAAGGAATCAAACATATCATATTCAGTGATCCATAAGTTTTATGTAGGATTTTATGACTAACTAGGCAATTGACCAATTCCTTTTTAACTCTCTAAATAGATATAAGTGAAGCATGAGAGTTTAATTCTTTATAAAAAATACCATGCTCTAATAAATATAAGTGAAGCAAAAGAGCATTCTTCAAATAACGGTTTTCTATGTGTAGAGAAATAGGAAATCCAAACTTCAAATGATATAAGTGAAGCACATGAAGCATTCTATAAAGCCACACTCAAAAGATATAAGTGAAGTGCAATGAGAATTCTATAAATCAACCATGGACTATCTCATACCACATGGTTCATAAAAGAAAAATTAAAAATAAACACAAAAGACGCTCCAAGATTGCACATATCACATGAACGAAACGAAACCAAAAACATACCGATACTTGTTGAAGAAAGATGGGATGCCTTTCGGGGCATCCCCAAGCTTAGATGCTTGGGTCTCCTTGAATATTTACTTGGGGTGCCTTGGGCATCCCCAAGCTTGAGCTCTTGCCTCTCCTCCTTCTCCTCGCATCGAGACCTCCTTGATCTTTGATCACTTCATCCACACAAAACTCAACAGAAAGTTTGGTAAGATCCGTTAGTATAATAAAGCAAATCACTACTCTAAGTAGTGTTGCAAACCAATTCATATTTTGTTTTTGCATTTTAGCTACTGTAATATAACTTTTTCATGGCTTAATCCACTGATAGAATCAATAGCTTCATCAAAACAAGCAAAACAATGCATCAAAAACAGAATATGTCTTAAACAGGACAGTCTATAGTAATCTTAACATTCACCATACCTATGGTACTCCAAAAATTCTGAAACAATTAGCAAAAATAAAACATTTGTATATAAATACGTTGCAGAAAGTTTCAGAACCGTTTGACATTCCAGTAAAAAAATTAAAATCGCGCACTACAATCAAAGTTTCTGTTTTGCACCGCACAAACCAACAAGCAATCTAAACATCCTAAAGGCAAACCTTGGCACATTATTTTTATAATACAATGGAATTGTACAAGGGGATAATTATTTTTGTTCAAACATTTCTGTAATTATGATTCACAAAGTTTCCAAGGGCATGAACAAAGTTCAAGGCTAGCTCCCGCTTCCACGATGCTCGTCTATCTCACTTTCACTTTTCTTTTTGTGAAGTTTTAAGTTCCCCTCTATATTTTTTGTTTTTAAACTATATAAAAGCACTCAACAGAAATAAATGACTCTCTAAAACTTCTGGGTTGTCTCCCTGGCAGCGCTTTCTTTAAAGCCATTAAGCTAGGCATAAAGTGCTCAAGTAATGAATCCACCTGGATCCCAAGGTATATCAAAGCCAATTTGAATCAACAATGATTTAGCATTTAGTAGTGAGCACAAAGCAACATATATCAAGCAATAACAAAGTCTAACTCTCTTCCTATGCATCGGCATGTCATACAAGAACAATTCATGCACATCAAGTAAAGGCCAATACATAGCATAAGCAGTTTCTTGCAATTCTTTCGTGTTGGAAACATAAAGAGGCGGAGATGTAGTTCCTCTCTCATAATAATTGAAAATAGGAGCAGCAAGCACATGCATATTATATTCATAAAAATCATCATGTGTAGTAGAAAAATGCAACCCATCAATATATCCTTAAGAAGTGCAAACTTCTCCGATATAGTGTAGTTTGGAGGTTTCAAAAAGATAATAGGACTATCATGTGTGGGTGCAATAGCAACAATATCATTATTAATATAAGGAACTATAGCAAGTTCATCTCCATAAGCATAATTTAAATTGGCATCATGGCCACAAGCATAGCAAGCATCATCAAAAAGGGATATTTCAAACGAATCAACGGGGTCATAGCAATTATCATGGCATTCATCCTTCGGTAAGAACGAAGGGGCATTAAACAATGTATGAGTTGAAGAGTTACTCTCATTAGAAGGTGGACACGGGTGATCAATCCGTTCTTCCTTCAATTGTTCTTCACTCTCCTCATCATCTTTTTCATCCAATGAGCTCACAGTTTCATCAATTCCTTCTTCCATAGACTCCTGCAAAATATTAGTCTCTTCTTGCATAGCGGAGACTTTCTCAATAAATGCATCAATATCAGAATTGTATTTATAATTATCATAGCAATATTTCACATTGATCCAACGTTACTCCCATTATCAAGTTGAATGGGGTTTTCTCAGGATTATCAAAGTAGTGCATAATATTTTTCACATAACAAGCATCGAGGGTTTTAGGAGGTTCCCCATCTCCATGAGTAGCAAGTACAACTAAATTTTTTGGTGTTTCGTGTTCCATATCCATAACTAAAGATAGAGAACAACTTATAATAGGAGATAAAAACTACTTAGTGATAAAGCAAACAAGCATACACGAGAATATTCACCCCACGCTATAACTCCCCGGCAACGGCGCCAGAAAAAGTTCTTGATAACCCACAAGTATGGGGGATCGTTTGTAGCCTTTTTCGATAAATAAGAGTGTCGAACCCAACGAGGAGCTAAAGGTATAAAAAATATTCCCTCAAGTTCTATCGGCCACAGATACAACTCTACGCACACTTGACGTTTGCTTTACCGGAAACAAGTATGAAACTATTTTGTAGGTGTGGTGCTAGAACTACTTTGCAAGAATAAAACTAGAAGTATTTTGCAAGATAATAAAAGCTAGGTGATTGGAAAGGGGGTTTGTGTCAACAAGAAAGTTATTTGTCCCTAGGCAATCGATAACAAGTACCGGTAATCATTCTTGCAACTTTATATGAGGGAGAGGCATGAGCTAGCATACTTTCTCTACTTGGATCATATGCACTTATGGTTGGAACTCTAGCAAGCATCCGCAACTACTAAGAACATTGAGGTCGTGAAACCCAACCATAGCATTAAGTATCAAGTCCTCTTTATTCCCATACGTCATACCCCACCTACTCGGGTTTATGTTTCTCTCACTCTTGCAACCCACCTTAAGCGAACCATGAACATATTGCAACACCCTACAGCGGGGGGCCCTCACATTTGTGTGAGAACGGAGGGCACGGTAGGACAACACCATAAATAAAATATACAATCATACCAACCAAGATCATGATTAACCCACAGGACAAAACGGATCTACTCAAACATCATAGGATAACCATAGGTCATTGGGAAATAATTTATGGAGTTGAGCACCATGTTTAAGTAGAGAGTACAGCAGGAAGAAGAGGTGTTACACCGCTACATAGAGGGGGAGAGAGTTGGTGTTGATGGTAGCAAGATTGTTGATCTAGATCGCCATCCCGATCATTGCCCCGGTGGCACTCCGGCGCCACCGGAAGCGAGCGGGAGAGAGCCCCCCTCCTTCTTCTTCTTCCTTGGCCTCCCCTCTAGATGGGAGGAGAGTTCCCCTCTGGTCCATGGTCTCCATGGTGGCAGAGGGGCGGGAGCCCCTTCGAGATTGGATCTCCCTCTTTGTTCTCTTCTGTTTCGCGTTCCTAGATCGGGCCGAAAACCATTTCTTATATTCTAGGAGATCCTTAACTCCGATTGCACTGAGATATTAACACAGTTTTTTTTGGATATAAGCTTCCTTGCGCCCGAAGTAGAGGTCCAACCGACGTATGAGGTGGGCACAACCCACCACCGCGCTAGGGGCCTCTGGTGCCCTGGTGTCGTGTGCCATGTGTGGGCTTCCATTTTCGGTGATTCCAACTCTCAGAAATCACATATATTCCAAAAAAATTCTCCATCAAATTTTATTGCATTTGGACTTCGTTTGATATGGATACTCTGCGATACAAAAAAACATGCAGAAAATAGGAACTGGCACTAGGCACTGGATCAATAGGTAGTCCCATAAATCATATAAAAAGTTGCCAAAAATATGTGAAAGTTGTATAATATTGGCATGAAACAATCAAAAATTATATATACGACGGAGACGTATCACAAGACATTATATATGTGAATTATGCAATGCTATCTTGTTGCAAGGCATTATATATGTGAATTATGCAATGCCATGTTGTTTAGCAGAGCGTCATATATGTGAATTATATCATGCCATCCTTTTTTTGCATTTCTCGTTGCATTTGTCGACAATGTTTGTATATTCAACTGCTCTTCATGTGCATCAGCCATTCGAATTGGTGATGGAGAAATCTAGAGTGAAAACAACGTCTTCAGAGTAGACAATGCTACCTGCTGAAGCAAATATCTTGCTGGTTACAGATAGCTTTGTAGAGGAGGATTCAGAGGCAGATGACCAGTCCTATTATCCCTCTGAGGTGTATGCTCAAACTTGGCTGGGTTATATTACTCATATCATGCATATGTTGTATTGCAATGCTTAGTTTTTACATCATATACACAATATTGAATGCCATATCCTTAGTTGACACATCATATATGCGATTGCTCTCTGCTCATTTGCTTATTATATAAATCATATATTTGAATTATATCATGCCATGATGTTTACATAGACAGCATGTATCTGAATTATGGCATGCCAACCCATTTTCTAAAGACATAATATAGTTATATCATCTCAACCTGTTTACATAGTCATCATATTTTGAATTATGTCATTCTATCCGTGAATTATATCATGCCATCATGTTTCCATCGATAGCATGTTTGTGATTTATGGCACGCCAACCACTTTAATAGACACATCGTATAGTTATATCATGTCATCATGTTTACATAGTCATCATATTTTGAAGTATGTCATTCTATCCTGTTTAGTTAGCCATCATACATGTGAAATTGTGTCATGCTATCCTGTTTAATTAGCCATCATATATGTGAAATTCTGTCCTGCTATTCTGTTTGGTTAGACAACATAAATGTGAATTATTTCATGCCCTGTTTTCTTCCCTACTATCCATTGCACCTATCTATCTTACAATGTCTGTGCATTCATTACTTTTCTTGTTTATCAGCCATTTCAATTGGAGGGGTGATGGCAGTATTTGTGGGAGTAAAAACACGGTCTTCACAAAAGATCATGCTACCTGTCGATGCAGATAGAACCAAGGTTGTACTTGCCCAAGAACCAGCGCCACCACAGATAACCCAGACTCACGCATATTGTACCCCTACCCAGTTGGACAGAGAACTAGCTACACCCCTTCTAACCCCAACCCCAGCAGATACTAACCCAGTTCCAGCTGACACAGCACCGTCTCCACCACAGAGCACCCAAACACGAGCAGTTAGTAAGGCAACTACAGTGCCCAAAGCACGAGGAACACCACTCCGAACCCCAAGTCAACGCTTAAAGCAGAAGAAGAATTGTTCTGAGGTCAGGTTCCGTAGATATGGTTCATACTACTTCGCTCTTGCGTCACTGTATTTACTCATACCAACTAATTTCAAATTTCAAGGATGCAATTGAAGCTCCAATGGTGCAACAAGTATGTTTTAAACCTGTTTCTTTAACGTGTTTACTATTGTAACGTGCTCTATGTTGATTTTAGTTTCAATTGAATAAACAGTTATGTTCTCATGCAATGCACATTACAAGTGTTGTTATTGATGTGTGTTTCCCACACTTATATTCTGTCTATGCTGCTTTGTCTTAAATAATATGATTCAAACTGTCTCTGTCTTGATTTGGCAACATAAATGAGAATGATATAGACCATACAGTGACCATACTACATAGATATATGTTTGTTTCATGCTGTTATCCTATCCACCTTACTACTGAACTGGTTTACCAAAATGAGTTTCATATACAACATGGTAAACTTGTGATGTGTTTGTTTGTTTCTCTTTTAGAACACGGATAAAATATTGGAGAAGAGTACCCCATTATGCAATGGTAAAGGAAGTAATGCAGATAAGGTTCAAGATAGTGATACATCCCTGTTGGTCTCCAAGAAAGCTGATAAAAACTATATTGAAGACACTGTGACAACCCCAAAGTCCTGTCTTGATGTAGTGTTTGAGTTACCGGCTACTACTGCTGGCACCAGTTCTTCGAACTCGCTTCCTGAATCAGTTCGACTTCTTGAGTCTCAACTTCAAGTTGAAAGACATCGATCAGATGTTATGTGACAGGAAGCCGAAGGACTGAGGAGGTCCCTGCAGAATTCAGATGCATAATTTCTGGTGCAACAACAAGTGCTGGAGGATTTAAGCGCCAAACAAGAGAAAGTTAATAAGCTTGCTAAGCATCTTGCCAGCATTATGGGTACCCAGGATATTGTTTCTTGAGCTCTTCTGAAGTGTTTTCAGTTCTGGACTTGTTTTGCTATGGCGTTTATTTGCACTGGTCGCCAACTTTGACAACCAGTGTATATGATATGATGCTTTGTTCCCTATATTTGCACTGGTGGCGAACTTTGATGCCCAGTGGATGTAATATGTGTAATAGCCGTGATAGCCTAGCGTAAGTTGCTTGCTTATTTATTTCATTGTTGTCTTGTTTATTTCTTTGCTTGTAGTAATGTAGTTAGTGCAGTTCTTTTTCCGCGGTTTGCTAGTGGCCGCAATAACCTATTTTTAAAAAGTAGACCACAATAACCATGGGCTACATATTTACTATAGTTACCATGGGCCTCCTACGGGCCGTAGAAACAATGGGCCTTCTGCGGGTCGTAGCATCAATGGGACTTCTATGGGCCGTATGATTGATAGGCCAAACATGGGCCAATAACAGACCGCATTGTGGACCGTAAACGGGCTACATTTGGAATCGTCCATTCATGGGCCGATAATAACGGGCCATTGTTAATTGGCCGTATTTGATGACGCTATGAGAATGGCCCAACGGATTAATAGGCCGCAAACAGGCCGATTATAACCATAGGCTGAATTTCGCCCACAAGCAGAAAAAGCCAGTAACGGGCCATAAGTAACCGAATGCTGGAATTGATCCCAAGAATAAATGGGCCCTGAGAAGGCCGAAAGATAAACGGGTTGGAAATGGCCCAATGGAATAATGGGCCGTTGATGGGTATAAAGCGGTACACTGTTCATTGCGGGCCAGATTCACCACGGGTTGTTAATGGGCCAAGAGTTACAAATGGCCTCGTATGGGCTGAAAGACATCATGGGCCATACATGGGCCGGAAGTTACAACGAGCTGGAATCATATTGGACGGCCCAGATGAAGCTACTGGGCTTAATTCCGATAGGTCATAACGGGGCGTGAGTTAGCGGGTCGTAAATGCGCTATATACGAACAAGCCATTAACAGGCTTTCCGTGGGTCAGTCTGTTACCTTTTTACCAAGTCAAACGGGCCGGCATTTTCACCGGAATGGGCCTCTGTTGGGTCGTGCCACATGTCGACTTATCATAGGCGCCTCCTGTCCAATGAATGGATGACATCTGTCCCAACGGTGAGCCAACACGTGTTTCCTCCGGCCAATGAGAATTTTACACATGGAAAATCCTCATGGGTCCTGGCTGTTAGCAGGTTATTGGATCCAAAACTAGACCCGATAGCTTAACGGCGACCTGTTACAGTGGATGCCATGTGTCGGTCATCCTTGACGAAAGCACTTCCATGACGCGCCATTGATCATCATGGAAGTGGAAACTTCCGTGATGATAATTTTGGTAATGTCATGGAACACTTCTACGACAGCACAGGTATGACTATCTTGATGATATCATAAAATCGTCATGGATGTACATGCATGACAGAAAACGTGACCTACTGTGACAAACACGTATCATCACGAAAGTGTATTTTTTGTAGTGGCTAAACCTCTTCAAAAGCATTGGGTTGATTCTACATTTATGTAAGAGTCGATATGGATCTTATAATGTCCACCAAATGGAGGATAATGAGGCTAACATGTGCAGTGATGCTACATAATCAACCGGCTATGAAAGTAAGTATGGTCATACAGGGTAAGAGGTACTCACAAGAGCAATGCAGTGTGCAGTATAGTTGCAAGATTCTGTGGTCCCTTGAGAATGAATATTCTTCTAGAAATAGTTTTTGTACAAGTGAGATGGTAAGGCAGATGCAGAAATGTAGTTCAAATTGTGATGTGATATCATAGACAGTACCTTACGCTGCAGACTAGACCAATGTGTAACAAGATTATTCAAGTCATTGTCTAATAAATGTAGCACCAGAGACTTTATAGATATTTCATCTAGAGGCTTGCCATCGAAGTGCACTTGATACTTCATCAATGAGTGCTTGAAAAGCGCAACCAACCCTTGCTCGTCTTGACTATCCAGTTTGGCCCTCTCCTATTTAAAAGAATGAAATCTTGTGTCTGTCAGCAGAAACATATGCACTAATTACCATGAATAACATTAGTACATTACTTACACGTAAGTTGCGGAGGAATATTGGAAATTGTTCTTTGTCTGGGGTATAATCTTTCCATGAAGGAAAGATGCACACAAAGTTCTTGACAACAATATAAGCTTCATCTTCTAAACTAGGAAGAACTGGAACAGTGGTCCTATTTGCTGCAATTGGGGCTCTCTCTCTCGTTCGAAAAGGGATTTGGCAACTGGATTTGGTGTACTCTTTGCTGGAATTGGGGTTTTGCATCATAGAGCTAGTGCTATGTCAACTGACATCATCATGCTGTTTTCTGCAATTGGGGTCTGCTGAGTTGGGGCATTAGAGATGGCCAGCGTAGCAGGGCTAGAGTTTGCTAGAGTTGGGGTCGTGTTTTGTGGAGGTCTGGTGATATTGCAACTACACCTAATGGGCTATTTGATTTATCAGTTGTCACTACCTTTTCCAAATACTTTGTTTGTGCTCCTTCATGATCAGCAATTGCCCTCTTCCTCTTGAATGTCAGATACACGAGAACAACATTTGAATGGATAAATATGGTATGATGACAGATGGAATATGCACTGAAAATGGATAGGCAGGCCGTATTCACATGCAAGATGTGTAAACTAAGCAAATGGCGGTGCAACAAAGTAGAATCAATGCAAAGCATCAGTTGAAAGATATGTGCTACCAATATAAACTTGCAAAGTTAGAGCAAGCATCTTGATGGGTGAATAAGATAGGGCATCTGCCTATGACTCCTCCACTACACTACAAAAAAACCACTTTTGTGATGATATGTGTTTGTTACAGTAGGTCACATTTTCTATCATGCATGTACATCCATGGCGATTTTATGACAGAATCAAGATAGTCATACATGTGATGTCATAGAAGTGTTCCATGACAATACGAAAATTATCATCACGGAAGTGTCCACTTCCATTATGATAAATGGCACGCCATGGAAGTGCTTTCGTCAAGGGTAACCGACATGTGGCATCCACCATAACGGGTCGCCGTTAAGCTACCAGGTTCCGGTTTGGATCTGATAACCCGTTAACAGCTGGGACCAATGGGGATTTTCCACGTTAAAATTCTCATTGGCTATAGCAACCATGTGTCAGCACCGCGAAAGGACTAATGTCAACCATCCAATGAATAGGAGGTGCCTATGATACGTCGACACGTGGCAAGGCCCAACAGCGGCCCATTTAGGTTAAAAAGGCTGGCCCAGTCAAAATTAGCGGGCTAGCCCATTAATGGCCTGCTTGCAGGCGGCCCATTTGCAATTAAGGCCCGTACAACTAGTTTCAAAATGGCTCGTCAACGGCCTGTTCTAGACTTGTCATCATTGTGGCCCATGGTCACTTCTGGCCCATTAACAGTCCGCTAAGTATTTGGGCCGAATTACGGCCCGGTGTGTTTCCGTCCTGTTAAAGGTCCTGCTTCATTTGGGCCCACTTATTGGCCCATGAAACTTTTAGCCCATAAATGACCATGAAGGAACTAGGTCATATCCGGCCATGTCTGACATTCGGCCTGCTAGAGGCCAACTGTAGATTTGGGCCACTTCCAGCCTGTTGTTTTTTTCGGCCTGTTAATGTGGAACAAAATCCATGGGCCATATGTGGCCCAACGTCATATCAGGCCTATTAACGGCCCATATAAAACTGATACTAATCAAGCCCGACTGCACTTCCGGCCTAATAAAGGCCCGTGTAGTAGATCGACGCATTTACGACCCGTTTGAATTTTGGCATCTTAACGATCCGTGTTGTAAATGGGCCACCATGAGCTAAGTTACATTTCAGCCTGCTAATGACCAGTGGGTTATTTGACACAATTAGGGCCCAATCTCACCTTCGGCCCATTGAAGGCCCATGTTATTTATGGGCCCGAGATATTTACACATGCTAACGGCCTGTTGTTACTAAGGGCCCAAATTATGTTTAGGCCTGTTAAAGGCCCACTATGGGCCCATGCCTACCAAAAATAAGGAAACTTATGCCGATTTAGGACCAGATATTTTTAATGGGCTACATGCAAATTATGGCCCATAATCATTTTTAGCCCAATTGGAATTGTGGGCCTGACGAATGTTGGCACGTTGGGCTCCTACGAAGCTTTCGGCCGAATACATTACTAAGATAAACCTACACTATACAAAATAGCATCGTCATTTCTACAGCCTTTGGCAGCACGATAAATGTTGTATCACAACAAAATAAATTTCAGCCATACAACAAAAGGCCTATTGGCATAACGTTTACAGTCCTTGTAGATGAAAGCAACATCAGATATATAGAAGCACAAATCATTTGACATGAGTACTAATGTTTCAGGCTGTAGAATCTGATGGAGCAGAATGATCACTCCAAAAAAATACACTTCCATGATGATACGTGTTTGTCACAGTAGGTCACGTTTTCTGTCATGCATGTGCATCCATGACGATTTTATGATAGAATCAAGATAGTCATACATGTGTTGTCATAGAAGTGTTCCATGACAATACCAAAATTATCATCATGGAAGTGTTAACTTCCATGACGATAAATGACGCGTCATGGAAGTGCTTTCGTCAAGGGTAACCGACACGTGGCATCCACCGTAATGGATCGTTGTTAAGATATCGGGTCTAGTTTTGGATCCGATAACCCATTAACAGCCAGGACCAATGGGGATTTTCCATGTGTAAAATTCTCATTGGCCGAAGGAAACACGTGTTAGCTCGTCATTGTGTCATATAGGTGCCTATGATATGTCGACATGTGCGACGGCCCAACACTGGCCCATTTAGCTTACAAAGGCCGGCCCGTTTGACTTGGTCAAAAGCTAGCGGGCCGGCCCATGAAAAGCCTGTTAACGGTATGTTCGCATATAGCCAATTTTACGGCCCGGTAACTCACGACCTGCTATGGCCTTCACGAAATCAGCCCAACAGCGTCATGCGGGCCGTCGAATATAACACCATCCCATTTCACTTTCAGCCCATGTATGGCCCATGACGTCTCTCAGCCCATATGAGGCCTTTTATATCTTTGGTCCCTTTAGTGGCCCACGATGACTCTGGCCCACAATGAACCGTAAATTTCTTTATACCCATTAACGGCCCATGATTCACATGGGTCGTTTCCAGCCCGTGTTAGCTTTCGGCCTACTGATGGCCCATTACGTTCTTGGGCTCCTTTCCGGCCCTCGATTACTTTCGGCCCATTACTGGCATGTTCTCCTAATGGGCCAAATTCCCCCGTGGTTAGAATCAGCCCGCTTGTGGCCTATTAACCCGTTGCGCCATTTCCAGCCCGTCCTATATTCTGGCCCATTAATGACCTGTTATGGCTGTGACATAATTAAGTCGTTGTTGTCTTTCGGCCTGCTAAAGGCCCGTTACCATGTTGTCCTGATACCAATTACGCACATTTACGACCCATGTGGGCCCGTTTATCTGATGGCCCGAGGCCCACTGATTCTACGGCCCGTTGGAGGCCCATTTATCCGATGGACCGTAGGAGGCCCATGGATCCTACGACCTGTAGCAGGCTCAAGGTTACCATGGTCCATATACGGCCCATGGTTGTTGCGGCCACTATAAAACCAAGGAAAAAGAAGACTAGGAAATAAATAAGCCAGAAACTAACGCTAGGCTATTACAGCGATTGCATAGATTACATCCAGTAGGCATCAAAGTTCGCCACCAGTGCAAATATAGGGAACACCCTACACTATACAAAAATGGCTTGCTGTTTTCTTGAGCCGGTGGCTGCACATTAAGAACAAATTTTGTATTGCAACAAAACAAATTATAACCATAAAACAAAAGGAAGGTTGGCATAAAAGTTAACAGCCCGGCAGATAAATGCACCACCAGAAGTTTAGAAGCTCGGTTCATTTGACCTGACTGTTACGTTTTCATGTTGTATTGTCCGATGGAGCACCATAACCTTCGCCTTCATTTCTCCTAGGCTCCTGAACAACATAGCAAATGTTTGATAGTCTAGTTTGAAAACCATTCATATCTTGATGACATCGAACAATGGATGTCCTTGTTTGACAAAGGGTCTCTGTTAGGGAATGGACTTGTGTCTGGAGCACGGATATAACATTGTTTTGAGCTTGCATATCTTGATCATGAGAAAGTTTGGACGAGATTGCCTTAACAACCAACCAAGTATTACATAGGAACGTGCTTTTGGCACTGTTAGTCGACAGGTACTGACCCACTGCAGCAAGAGGTGGCATTGCAGTTATAGTTGCCTCATCACCTTCAGAAGGTGGCGGTTCCACCATTTGTTCCATAGCTTGCTGAAAAGTTGAGTTTTTACATTAGTAGTACCAGAACATAAGATATTAAGGAGGCGGCAAAACCAAACAAAATAGCTTTGGTCTATATACAGAACCTATTCTGGTGAACCCTTGTAAAATATTAGTTGTATTTTACTACAAAGTACATAATAAAATCAGGTTCCAAACATATGACCATGTACCATGGCTAATGTATTGTCTATCTCTTCACATTGTATTGACAGCTAAGGATAAACAAACAAAGTTTATAATACGGTAAGCATAGTATGACATCATTCATATCACAAAACAACTAAGAACGGACAAACAGGTAATTGTAACATTGTGTGGGCAAGTCCAGCACGGAACTAGATTACAAATCAAGATCAAAGGAATGTCACTCCTCTCTTTTAAACCTTGTAAGATGCAATGATACACTAAGACAATTGTGTATAAAATTGAAAAGAGCAATAGACATTGGCTGCAAATCGTGCAGTTCAATGCACAAGTCAGAGTAAGTAGTAGTTAAAAGGCATGAGGATTAAGGACTTACAACAGCAGCTTTGACTGGTGTAGTCATGCCCTTCATCTTGTTGGTGTGACAGTCCTTGAAGATTTCCATAGAATTTGGTTTAGGTACTTTTTGGTCCTTGCGGGCTTTCCTCTGCATTTGGAACAAGTCAATATAGATATGATAATATGGCACAGCGAAAAGAGTGAAACAGCAGCTAATTACAAGAGCCTTGCAGTGTGCAATATAGCTACGAGATCATGTTGTCTGTTGGAATTTTACTTTCGTATGGTTGGCCTTGTTCTTTGAATAGTTAACCTACAAGAAGATAGATTTGTGAGGCACATGCGTAAAGGAGTTTAGTGATTTGATCACATATATATAACATACTTGATACTTTGGATCAGACCAGTGTTTAATGAGGCCTCTCCAGTCTTCATCCGATATATTTTCCATTAGAGATGTTTGGGCAAGTTCACTGTTAGCCTTGCCTTCAAAGTGAGTTTTCCTCAAGTTATATCGATAATGTCGCAAAGCAAACTTAAAAACATGGGTGCAAGCTTGTCTGGTTGCATCATCTTGGCTATACAACTTGAACCTCGTCTGTTCAAAATTATGTGAGTCTCATTATCAGCAACCTAGAAAGTATGGGACAGAGCAAGACGATATTACTAGTTTCCATACATAACCATACTTACAGATAAATGGTCGAGGAAGGTGTTGAACTGGGTTTCGTCTTTGTCATTCCTGTACTGTATCCATGTTGGGAGGATACATGCATGACACCTCACGGCAACCGCTGCCTCTGATACTAACTTGGCTAACTCTGTAGCATCACGTGGCCTTTTTAAACCTGCCTCAAAACGGATCTCCGTTCTTCCTCATCTAGATTTAGTTAACCTATCGAGCATTATCCCTGATGTCTGTTTCCTCTTGTGCCTAGGTTCTAGTCCAACAACGAACATAGGAAGTGTTAGTGTACATCAAACTGTGAGACTACATATAAAGAAGCATGCAACTGTAACTTGACTCCAGCAACTACCTTCTTGCTGTTGAAGCTCACAAGGTCCATCTGATCTTGCCAACTCCTCTTGTGTCAATAGTTCTTCAGAAGTAGTGTCAGGTGGCAAGGGAGCTTGGGAACGTGCTACCAACTGAGTTGACGAATGAGTAACTCGTGAAGCTGGTGGTACTGTGGAAGGTGTTGCAACAACTAGGGCTATCGCTGCTTGTTTGGTGGAAGCTATTAGTTTCGGTTTGGCTTGTATTGTGGCTCGTGTAGCACGGGATACCGCATTTGTACAATTTTCCGGTGGAATTTGACCTTCTATTGCACCATTAGTACTAGCAGAATCTGCATAATTCTTCCGCTTCCATTTTTGTGTGTCCTCAATACTAACACCATCCCCTGCCATTCTGTGTTCATTCCTCTTTCTCTATGCCATGTCAAGTCAAACCGGCAAGAAAAAGGAATGATTTTTAGTTCTTTAGAACAAATTGATGTGTGATATAGACGAACTAAACTTTGATGTTAGACAACCACATGATAAAAGGATGTGATGTGTATGAAAAACAGGACGACATGAGATAATTAGAACTATGATGTGTAAACTAAGCAGAAGGCATTTCAATAAATTAGAGGCAATGCAATGGAAGGAATACACCATATGAAATATGCTACAAATGTCGCTCTGCCAAGTTAAAAGTGTCTCGTCATAATTGGCATTTAAACAAACGTGAAGCAGTATAAGAAATAAATCATATGCAAGATGCAAATAACATCACACTACCAAGTTAAAGGTCTCTCATCATTAGTGCCATTGCATATTCACAGCATTGCATATTCACAGCTTGTGATGTGTAAACTAAGCAGAATGCATTTCAACAAATTAGAAGCAATGGAAGCTAGACACCATATGTAGGACACAACGAGTATCACTCTACCAAGTTAAAATTGTCTCGTCATTAGTGTCATTTCAACAAATTAGTAGTACAAGCTAGAAAATCATGCGAGATGTAAAGTATATTAGACTCCCAAGTTAAACGTGTCTTGTGAAAAGTGATTGTTGCAGGTTACACAACAATAGTACTTTGATGTAAGAACATGGTGTGATAGACAGATATTGTATGTTCTAGAAACAGGAACACATGTCTTATTCACAAGTATAATGTGTAAAGTAAGCAGATGGAATTCAACAAAATTAGAAGCAATACAAGCTAGGCATCATACATAACATGCAGCCACATATAATAGTGCCATGTTAGAGGGAGCACCTTTGATGGTGGACAAGGGGGGACGTGCTGATCATCAACACAGCTACGTTGAGTGTGTATGAATGTGTTTTCTTCCAAATCTTGTTGGGGGATGGCAGAGTAGAATGTGTAGAGGCCCTCCATTTGGAAGGAGCACCTTTATCCACTACCTTGCTAATTTCCTTCTACTTTATTGATTTTGCATTACCAAGTAAAACCGACAAGAAAAAGCAATAAAATTCATTCTTTAGAACTCATTCATGCATGATACTGACAATCACTACCTTGATGTAAGGCAAACACATGATACGAGGATGGAATATATATGAAAAATAGGACGACATGGCATATTCACAACTATTTGTGTAAACTAAGCAAAACTAATTTAATCAAATTACAAGCAATACAAGCTAGACACCGTATGCAACATGCAAGACAATGTCACACTGCCAAGCTAGAGAAAGCACCTGGGATGCCGGTTTCGCCGGAAGACCACCATCAGTCAATGCCTTTTTCTTCCTCTTTCTTAATTTTATTGCCTTGTCAAGTCAAACCCACAAGAAAAATGAATAAAAATTCGCTTTTCATAACTCATTGATGCAAGATGCTAACAAGCACTACTTTAATGTAAGGCGGTCGCATGATAGGAGGATTGAATGTGTAATAAAAAAGGACAACATTGCATATTCACAGCTATGATGTGTAAATTGAGTAGAAGGCATTTCAACAAATTAGAAGCAATGAAAGCTAGACACCATATGAAAGATGCAACGAATATCACTCTACCAAGTTAAAATTGTCTTGTCATAAGTGCCATTTCAACAAATTAGAAGTACAAGCTAGAAAAGAATGTGAGATGTAACCAATATCACACTCCCAAGTTAAATGTGTCTTATGATAAGTGATTGTTGCAAGTTACACAACCGTAGTAATTTGATGTAAGAACATGGTGTGATAGACAGATATTGTATGTTCTAGAAACAGGAACACGTGTCTTATTCACAAGTATAGTGTGTAAAGTAAGCAGATGGAATTCAACAAAATTAGAAGCAATACAAGCTAGACATCGTACATAACATGCAACCACATATAACAATGCTAAGTTAGAGGGAGCACCTGTGATGGTGGACTAGGGGAGACGTGCTCATCATCAACACAACTACGTTGAGTGTCTATACATGTGTTGTCTTGCAAATCTTCTTGGGGGTGGCGGAGTAGAATCTATAGAGGCCCTCCATTTGGAAGGGGCACCTTTATCCACTGCCTTGCTAATTTCCTTCCTATTTATTGATTTTGAATTGTCAAGTAAAACCGACAAGAAAAAGCAATAAAATTCACTCTTCAGAACTCATTCATGCATGATACTGACAATCACTACTTTGATGTAAGGCAAACACATGATACGAGGATGGAATATGTACAAAAAACGGGACGGCATGGCATATTCACAACTATTTGTGTAAACTAAGCAGAGGCCATTTCAAGAAATAAGAAGCGATGCAAGCTAGACACCACATGAAATATGCAACCAATATGACTCTGCCAAGTTAGAAGCGTCCCATCATTAATGGCGTTTCAACAAATTAGAAGCAGCGCATGCTATAAATCATATGAAAGATGCAACCAATATGACACTGCATATACTAAAGGTGTCTCATCATATTGATTGATGCAGGATACAAAAAATATAGTTTTATGTAAGGACATGCTTAATAGATAGATGTACTGTGTACTAAAAACAGAAAGGCAAGTCACATTAACAGGTATAATGTATAAACTAAGCAGAATAGCACATGCAATTTAACCAGATTGGAAGAATTACAATCTAGACACCATATGCAACATGCAACCACATATCATGCTGCCAAGTTAGAGCAAGCACCTACGATGGTGGTGTAGGGGAAATGTAGTCATCAACTATAGAGCTACGTTCACTATCTTCTTCTAGCCTTGTTGTTTCTTTTAAATCATGTGGGGAGGCTGACACTGCATTCTTTAAAAGAGCATCTTTTCTCATAGTAATCTGCGGGCTTGACTGTCTCATCATAAGTGATTGATGAGGGATACACAAGAACATTAGTTTGATGTAAGAACATGGTTAATAGACAGATGTACTAGTATGTACCAAAAACAGGAAGGCATGTCATATTCAAAGGTATAATGTGTAAGCTAAGCAGATGCAATTTAACCAAATTGGAAACAATACAAGCTAGACATCCGGCTGGAGTGGTGAGCATGATCATCGAGGACCTAAGCGCCTGGCGGGAGGTGGGCTGCTTCGCCACCATTGTGGCTTTTTAGTTGGCTTCCAGGTGATGCTTGTCTATGTTGGGCTTGTCACTAGCTCGGCTAGTGCCCTGACTAGCTATTTGTCTTCTGGTGCTCCTGGGATGGTGGTTCATGTAAAAAATATCTTTCCTTATCTTAACAAAGACCGACTTCGGCCATTCAAATACAAGCTAGACACCATATGCAACATGCAACCACATATGACACCGCGAAGTTAAAGCAAGCACCTAGGATGGTGGTTCATGGAGAGCGAGATCATCAACTCCAGAGCAACGTTTACCATATCCATCTGTTGAAAAGGCAACCTTTAAAGTGTCGAGACGTGTCTTTTCTGCCAACGAAGAAAGCAGGAGTGACTTCTCTCTTTTATTTCGTGCTTCTGTCAACAGTTTGGCAGAGTCTGAAATACCCATGCATAAAAGAACAATAGTGAGAGTATGGGTGAAGTGTGTGCAGAACTAGTGCGCTATAAAAGTAGCAAATAGCAGGTGGCTGAAAAATAAATGACAGGAGACATATGATAGCTCTACAACATTGCATGGCAAACAAAATTAGATTCTACTCCGTATGATTTTGTAATATATGAGCACATGGATGGCTGGGAAATGCAGGTACTCCTCCAGCACACCACCACATGTGGTCCTATCGAAATAACAGACGACTGAAAATAAATAGGTCAGCCGATTTTTTAATGAACCGTTCGATCTACAAGGAACGAGCATATGGCCTTCGTCTACCTCCTGCCAGTCACTGTTGACGATCTTTCTCGAACCGCTAGCGACCACCGGCCCAGACCCCTGCCTCCGCCACCCCGCCCTCCCCTCGACCTCACACCACCGCCGTGCTTGGCAATGCCCTGCGGCCATCCCTTTAAGCCCGGATGAGCTCCAGATTGGGTGCCAGCAGCTCCTAGGCCCCACACACCCCTAAGATAAACACCGAGTGGGAATAGCTCCGGTGCGGTGGACGGTGGCGATGTTGGAGCGGCAGCGGTGAGGCGCAGGACGTCGTGGTTGAACTGGCTCGGGTACGGGGCACGTGGGCGTCTTGGAGGAAGCTTGGCCTTGGCTTCAACTACTAGCCATGGAGGGCATTACGGTTGCGGTTGCAGTGGACGACGACGTCGGGGTATCGGCTCCGGCGTGATGGAGGAGGGCGGCGGTTGATGGGTGGGATGGGGTGGCAGACGGAGGATGCCAGGGTTTCGCAACAAATGGAGAGGTAGTTTTGGCACCCATGGAGTACGAATGGGAATCGGACGGGGGGGCAGGGGAGCTAAGGGGGGAACCATGTTTCGGTCTGGGACGCGCTTGTTTTTGGTTTTTCTGAACATATGGGACGCGCTTGTTTGAAATTTGGGGAAAGTACAAACTTTGCCCCCTCTTAAATTTCGGACCTACTGCGGGTCCGGGGTAGGACGGTAATCCCAGGTGTCCCAAATAGTGGGCAGGAGCGATTTCGGCCAAGCGCATGTGTGCTTAGGCGGCCATGGTGTATGAATGTTTTTCGAAGGTGGTTGCATAGCATCTAGATGAAGCTACAAACCTACCCCGATTTAGACCTTTGGACGTCGGGCGGGTAGGTTTCACGGGTCGGAGATAGAAAAGTAATTTCCTTCTACCAAACATTGGTCTCACGTGGTTTCGGGTGAGTAGAGGCTCTTTTGGCGCTTCGTTCGAAATTTTGAAACAGAAGCATTCATGTTTAGAGTACTCTTGAACTTTGAGATTTAACCTAAATAGACAATGTTAAATTTTACCTTGTATGTTTGAAAACCTCATTAAATTATGCACTTCTTTTTGAAATTTTGACACTTGAAAATCCTATAACTACGATTATTTTGGAATGGAGGAGGTAAATTTGAATCTATTTTGTACACGACTATATATGCTATTATGTACAAAAGCAGAGCAAAGATTGGTGCCCCCATAATTTAGGTATGATTTAAAAATGCCATGATCTCGAATTCAAATAACTGAATGGACTTCATGTTGAATTTGAATTTTTTAAACCACCTTAAGTTGAATTCAAATATATGCTAGTTCATAGCTAGCTATTTATAATGTTCATTGTGTAACTTTTGTATGTATAATATGCTTTACACACACAACATGAACTATACTCACGTTTATATTCGATTGCTAAAGTGATGCATTGTCTGGAGTTCAAAATACTAACTTTGTGGATCAATTATGTCAAATAATAACATAGACATAATCAAATTCGATAGAATATAGATGTGTGATGGATCAACGACCGTTGCTTACGCGGATTGCAAATATCATGATCTCCTAATATTTGGATACAATTTATATTTTTAATCAGTGTGTACATCAGTCTTTTACATGTAGTTTCACTCTCCATAGGCCCCTCTTCACACACACGCTAACTTTCTATCTCACACATATGCACACATGGTTCAGTGGTCTCTCACACATGCTCACACACTCTCTCCCGAGGTGTCTTTCTCGTAGACATGCTCTCGATATAACCCTCCCTCCCTCTCGCAACTATTTATGACTGTTTTCACTAGCCTTGCTCGCAAGCACTCTTCCTCTCACAAGCATACACACGCGCAATCCCCATCGACCCTTTCTATATACATAGACCTGGCTACGTGTCTCCCGCATGCACATTATCTTTATGCTTGTCTCGCACGCATTTTCTCCACCTATCTTCCTAATTGACGAGTATGATTCTAGCAGAGCATTCTGTAGGATGCCCCTTAAAGTTAGGTTGGATGAATGGTAATATCAGAGGTAAGGGGTTACCTTAGTACGAGGACCTAGGGTTACAAATCCTAGCCGGCTTTGTCAGTGGACACAGAGTCCTTCATGACTCTGGTATCTTTGTCTTGTATGACTAGTCCTCCATGGGTCTCCCTAAATGCATCACGGGCCGACGAATGTGGCGCAAGACGGAACCAAACCAAGGGCCTCACCTCGGCCCACCGGACCTCATGCGGTGACTCACCCTCTGCCTCCAGGTCTCGTTATCTTCTCACACCCACACATACCAACACAGACACCACACAAAATATTTTCTCCTCGTGCCTCTATCCCCTCCCCCCTTGCATATACACACTCAAGGGCATCTCTCGCCGTGACATCCTATTCATCTCTCTCTCTATAGACCTCTCTCATTTCTCGTGCTATCTCTCCCATGTCCCCCCCTGCCGGCCCCTCTATCCATGCATCTCTCGAATACGTAATACATACACATACCTCTCTAGACCCTGCCAAATACGTCAACTAGACATTCAAGCATGTTATATCACGTACCCCATTGATCTAAAAAGCCCTCTCTTCACGTCTATTTTGCATGCAACATTCCTTTTGAATAAAATCACACAAAGTGGGGCCAAATATTTATTTTATAATTTATACATATATACAACATTACAAAGTTATATGGAGGAGTATGAACGTTAATTTGCATTGCATGGTGCACCCAATGATATTTATTCCGCACTATGAATTTTTATATTTTTATACTATATATAAAGTTAGTCATAATAAAGAGAAATGAAGAGCATCTCTTTCTCCATCGCACACACCCCCTCTACGCCCCTTTCACGTACGCACACAAACTATATCCAGGTCCTCTAAAAGTACGCCCCCAGCACATTCACGCATGTTTCATCTTTCTCTCGCGATATATACTATGACGATCATTGTATTTGAAGCGAAAGCACGATACGTACATTGGACTTCAGAATCAACTCATTACGGTCACCATTTACATTTTGTGGTTATTATATAGTCACGGGCTCACCATACAGCTCTGTATTTGCTCAAGACACGACTAGTTGACTAGTTAAACGCTCCATGTGGCACCTCTAGTGTTGCATCACATTATCTCACTACCATTGGGCCCACCTATCGGCGTGTATAAGAATGAAAACAAACGGTGAAAAAAATATTGGACGATGGTTCGAAGTCATGACCGCGGGCACAACGGACAAGGTGGCATTGTATTGGTATGTTGAGCTGTCTATTTTAACACACAGGAGCTGGTGTGGTGATTATACACACACGCACGCATGCACACGAACTGCATGCATGCAACACTCACACGAACACACGCAGCCACACACGCACGTAACACTCACACGTATACAGACAACCACGCACACACGCAACACTCACATGCACACACGCATGCATGCATGCACACACCACACGACCAACACACACTCTCACGCTCAAGTGTTCAACCTACGCGTGCATGCGCACACATCAAGCCCTGATAGACACATACACAACCAGGTGGTTCCCGTGCATGGGTTGGAGTCTTATCGCGCTTGCGTAAATTTGTGTTTATCTTACCTTTTTCCTATGTGAACTGACAAGTGGGACCCACAAGAAACATGGTCAATTTAACCAGTCAACATAGTGCCAAGCAGACTATTTGGCTGGTCAACAGAGTGCAATCCGATACTGAACGGTGAGCAAGTGACCATATAATCACCGCAAAACGTATATAGTGACCGTAATGAGCGTATTCTGAAGTCCGGTGACCATATTATGCTTTTCGCTTGAAATACACTGACCGTCCGTGTATTTATCTCTTCTCTCGCTCTCTTTGTTGAGCGGAGTAGGCCAACGTGCCAGTACATAAATCGGCGCACGCCACCCCATTATTGTTGTACTTGTTTTGTAAGAGTGAACAAGCATTCACGTCTACTGTACAAACTCTAGATATGAGTTACAAATGTTATGAAGACGAATACAAATATTTGAATCCACTTTATGCCCAATTTCTCTCTGTAGGCCCTCCAAAAGTACATCTCTACACGTTCTCGCATGTTACATCTAACAACCATGCAATACAACACTACTACTGCACTCTAACACAATAAATCATATGTGTTTTTAGTTTTACTATATCTCATATTGTTACTTAATTATTCAGTTTGCATACATTAAAATTGCCTTTGAAATGTATGGCTAGTATCATCTACCGCACGAGAAAAATACCGCCCTTGCATGTTTAATCAGGTTTGTATCGATGGATCGTGCGAAACAGCAAAACTATAGTAGTACTACTGTACAAGTAACAGTTCACTGGGCCGCCCTGTCGTGTACTCCTCTGTCGTAAGAGTGGAGCGCTCGCTTTCATAAATGTTATAGTCTATTTCGTCGACATGTGGAACATCAAGCAACCGGATCCATGTGCCATACCGAAATAACGATGCAAAGTAGCAGGGGTGAAGCACCCCGGTCATGGCGTCGGTGTAGTAATGAGCAATGAGGCCTCAAATCACAAAGCTTCACCTTTCCCGCAGTTAAGTTGGAGGGACGAAGTAATGCTAAAAAAATGGAGGGACGAAGAAACCATCATTTCACTCGTTGCTGAATCCGCTTCTCCCTCATCTTCTTCAAGTTAACCACATGTTGCTTCTATCGTTGTTCTGCCTCATGTGGGACGTGGATCGGCTTGCTAAAGCACTGACACGTGGGACCGCATGTTAGCAAACCGCTAGCCAACGTCCTCTAAAGATTAAAAGCCACCCCCGCCATCCGCGTGGCAAAATCACCTCCTTTTTACTAATCTTGATACTATAATTTTTTAGATCAATATAATCGAGATTTGTATAGATAGCACACAGGAGCAAAACCAAGTGGTACGGTTAAGGTCATCCACAATGTGTAGAAAAATGTGAAAATAGCTTTTGCCATCCATGGGAACCATTGTGGACGGTGCTGCCAAAGCCAAAAAGATGGAACCGAAGCTCCCTAATTGATTGATTGAAGGAATAGAAAAATGCAACCTCTCTCCTCTTTCTCCCATGCTTGGATGCATGTACAGTATAGAGCACAGAGTCTACTCCTGTGACGCCCCAAGACCAGAGCTTCAGACGCCTTCCATGTTTTCCGAGTTTTGTGGTGTGATTTGTTTTTGTTTGTTGCTTTCATCTTTGCATCAGGTGCATTGCATCATGTCATCATGTCGTTAAATTTTTTCCAACTCACTTAAATAAAGTGCATGGATTTCTGATCCATTTAAATCGAGGGAGTTCACATGGTGAAATTCTCTTTATAACATATGAAAGTCTCCTACTATTATTAGGGAGCTATTATAAATATTCCATTTTTCGGAATCACCCATAACACAATTGCACTACTCTTCAACTCTTCTTTTACCCGACTCAACCTCCTATCCTTCCTTTTCGACCTTTTAAGTTAAATTGCAAATTGAATTGCAATTTTACTTTATCCATTAATGTTCATCTTGTGCCCATAAATCATATCTATTATGTAGGGCCATCCTATAAAAATTTAAGCCCATTTGGGTTCGCTTTGGTTAGGTTATAAATTCATGCATGTTTGGATTAAATTCAAACATGTTTAAATTTATGGTCTGTAAAAATCCTCACACCACTTTTCTTTAATTGACCATATTCCAAGGACTCCAGAACTATTTTTTTGTCTCTCCCTAATTACACTGCTACCTCTCTGTGCATTTATGCAAGTTCTATTTATATCTTATAAATGGATTAGTAGAGTCAACAGAGGAGGAGAATTCTACCTGAGGACCAGTTTCTATCCGGGCAGTACCACAACCCACTTGGGCCTCCCCACTCTATGCTGGTCCAGCCCAGTCGCACCTAACCCTAGCTAGCCCAGCATCGACCACACACATCTCCCTCTCATTCCCACGTGCACCGCTCCTCTCTCCTCTTGTCTCCCTGCTCGCGCCGCCAGGAAGGAGTGCCCGTGCCCGATGCCTTCTGCCGATCCCATCTCATATCGATCTCTCCCTCTCCTCTCGCTCAAGCCAACCACCCCGCGGCCCCGCGAGCTCGCCTGCCCGCATGGCCATGGCATCGCCGCCCTCGACCCGGCTCGCCCTCGATGTCCCCTTCGCCGGAGCCCTTCCTCCTCCCACGAAAGCCACGTCGCGCCCTCAAGCGCCTCGCCTCCCGCAGCCGGTTCAGGACCTCCTCGTCGCCTCCTCGTCTACCCGGCGCCACGGACTCGTCAGCTCCGTCGCCAGGGGAGGAGCCCCTCAACCCGTCCCCTTCGACCCCGACTCTGGTGAGCGCCGCCCCATCGACTCTCCTCCGCGTGACGCCTTCCCTCTGCTGCCTCGTTCCTCTACCCGCGACTGTCCTTTGCGCCCCCGCCTTGCCTCACGCGAGCCACATGGCCGCCGGCCATGGAGGCCACCATGCTGGCCTGCAGCTTTGTGTGCGCTGCCTTGCCTTGCTGCTGCTTCGTCCGACCGCGGATGACCTCCGTCAAGCTCGCCCGGCCACCTTTGACCTCGGTGTGGCCCTGCCTCCACTAGCAGCCTCCTGGTGCCGGCCGTTTCCATGGGTTCGGGGAACCCCAAGTCTTGTATGTGGCCTCGTTGGCTGTTGATGTTATGATGTTGGCTTTCTCCATCGTCTCCCTGGGTTCGTCAAGTCGTGTACCAGGAGCCCAAGCCGGAAGACTCCGTGGATGTGCATCTCACTTGTGCCATTTGGATCGTCAATAATGTTTTGGGATTCGCCAAGTACCATTACGCCCGGAGACCACGGATCGGTGAAGTTCCGCTACCGTCGCCAAAAACCCGAGATGAAGTACCCCGACGGTTCGTCGAGACCGGCAAGTTCGAAGGCCCCAAGTACCTCTTCAAAACTACCAAGTACCACTACCGTCAACCCTCGAAGACTCCGTGGACGTAAAATTTCTCGCCGTGACCCTGAAAATCTATGAAATGTTGTACGACTACGACCGTGGCCGAAGAACATGTTGGGGAACGTAGTAATTTCAAAAAAATTCCTACGCACACGCAAGATCATGGTGATGCATAGCAACGAGAGGGGACAGTGTTGTCTACGTACCCTCGTAGACTGGAAGCGGAAGCGTTAGCACAACGCGGTTGATGTAGTCGCACATCTTCACGGCCCGACCGATCAAGCACCGAAACTACGGCACCTCCGAGTTCTAGCACACGTTCAGCTCGATGACGATCCCCGGACTCCGATCCAGCAAATTGTCGAGGAAGAGTTCCGTCAGCACAACGGCGTGGTGACAATCTTGATGTTCTACCATCGCAGTGCTTCGCCTAAGCACCACTACAATATTATCGAGGATTATGGTGGAGGGGGGCACCGCACACGGCTAAGAGAACGATCACGAAGATCAACTTGTGTCTAGAGGTGCCCCCCTGCCCCTGTATATAAAGGAGCAAGGGAGAGAGGCCGGCCGGCCCTTGGGGCGCGCCAAGGAGGGGGGAGTCCTCCTCCTAGTAGGAGGAGGACTCCCCTTCCCTAGTCCAACTAGGAAGAGAGAAGGGGGAAGGAAAGAGAGGGAGAAGGAAAGGGAAAGAGGGGACGCACCCCCCTCCCCTATTCCAATTCAGACTCCCCATGGGAGGAGGCGCGCCACCTCCTGGGCTGCTGCCCTCTCTCTCCCCTCAGGCCCACTAAGGCCCAATACTTCCCCCGGGGGTTCCGGTAACCCTTCCGGCACTCCGGTTTTCTCCGAAATCACCCGAAACACTTCCAGTGTCCGAATATAGCCGTCCAATATATCGATCTTTATGTCTCAACCATTTCGAGACTCCTCGTCATGTCCGTGATCATATCCGGGACTCCGAACAACCTTCGGTACATCAAAATATATAAACTCATAATGAAACTGTCATCGTAACGTTAAGCGTGCGGACCCTATGGGTTCGAGAATAATGTAGACATGACCGAGACACGTCTCCGGTCAATAACCAATAGCGGAACCTGGATGCTCATATTGGCTCCTACATATTCTACGAAGATCTTTTATCGGTCAGACCGCATAACAACATACGTTGTTCCCTTTGTCATCGGTATGTTACTTGCCCGAGATTCGATCGTCGGTATCTCAATACCTAGTTCAATCTCGTTACCGGCAAGTCTCTTTACTCGTTCCGTAATACGTCATCCCGAAACTAACTCATTTAGTTGCAATGCTTGCAAGGCTTATAGTGATGTGCATTACCGAGTGGGCCCAGAGATACCTCTCCGACAATCAGAGTGACAAATCCTAATCTCGAAATACGCCAACCCAACAAGTACCTTCGGAGACACGTGTAGAGCACCTTTATAATCACCCAGTTACGTTGTGACATTTGGTAGCACACAAAGTGTTCCTCTGGTAAATGGGAGTTGCATAATCTCATAGTCATAGGAACATGTATAAGTCATGAAGAAAGCAATAGCAATAAACTAAACGATCAAGTGCTATGCTAACGGAATGGGTCAAGTCAATCACATCATTCTCCTAATGATGTGATCCCGTTAATAAAATGACAACTCTTTGTCTATGGCTAGGAAACATAACCAACTTTGATCAATGAGCTAGTCAAGTAGAGGCATACTAGTGACACTCTGTTTGTCTATGTATTCACGCATGTATCATGTTTCTGGTTAATACAATTCTAGCATGAATAATAAACATTTATCATGATATAAGGAAATAAATAATAACTTTATTATTGCCTCTAGGGCATATTTCCTTCAATCTCCCACTTGCACTAGAGTCAATAATCTAGTTCACATCGCCATGTGATTTAACACCAATAGTTCACATCACCATGTGATTAACACTCATCGTTCACATCGTCATGTGACCAACACCCAAAGGGTTTACTAGAGTCAATAATCTAGTTCACATCGCTATGTGATTAACACCCAAAGAGTACTAAGGTGTGATCATGTTTTGCTTGTGAGAGAAGTTTAGTCAACGGGTCTACCACATTCAGATCCGTAAGTATTTTGCAAATTTCTATGTCAACAATGCTCTGCACGGAGCTATTCTAGCTAATTGCTCCCACTTTCAATATGTATCCAGATTGAGATTTAGAGTCATCTGGACCAGTGTCAAAATTTGCATCGACGTAACCCTTTACGAGGAACCTTTTTGTCACCTCCATAATCGAGAAACATATCCTTATTCCACTAAGGATAATTTAACCGCTGTCCAGTGATCTAATCCTAGATCACTATTGTACTCCCTTGCCAAAAACAGTGTAGGGTATACAATAGATCTGGTACACAGCATGGCATATTTTATAGAACCTATGGCCAAGGCATAGGGAATGACTTTCATTCTCTCTTTATCTTCTGCCGTGGTCGGGTTTTGAGTCTTACTCAACTTCACACCTTGTAACACAGGCAAGAACTCCTTTTTTACTGTTCCATTTTGAACTACTTCAAAATCTTGTCAAGGTATGTATTCATTGAAAAAACTTATCAAGCGTCTTGATCTATCTCTGTAGATCTTGATGTTCAATATGTAAGCAGCTTCACCGAGGTCTTTCTTGGAAAAAATTCCTTTCAAACATTCCTTTATGCTTTGCAAAATAATTCTACATCATCTCCGATCAACAATATGCCATACATATACTTATCAGAAATGTTGTAGTGCCCCCACTCACTTTCTTGTAAATACAGGCTTCACCACAAGTCTGTATAAAACTATATGCTTTGATCAACTTATCAAAGCGTATATTCCAACTCCGAGATGCTTGCACCAGTCCATAGATGGATCGCTGGAGCTTGCACATTTTGTTAGTACCTTTAGGGTTGACAAAACTTTCTTGTTGCATCATATACAACTCTTCTTTAATAAATCCATTAAGGAATGTAGTTTTGTTTATCCATTTGCCAGATTTCATAAAATGTGGCAATTGCTAACATGATTCGGATAGACTTAAGCATCGCTCCGGGTGAGAAGGTCTCATCGTAGTCAATCCCTTGAACTTGTCGAAAACCTTTTGCAACAAGTCGAGCTTTATAGACAGTAACATTACCGTCAGCGTCAGCCTTCTTCTTGAAGATCCATTTATTCTCAATTGCTTGCGGATCAACGGGCAAGTGAACCAAAGTCCACACTTTGTTCTCATACATGGATCCCATCTCAGATTTCATGGCTTCTAGCCATTTTGTGGAATCTGGGCTCACCATCGCTTCTTTATAGTTTGTAGGTTCATCATGATCTAGTAGCATGACTTCCAGAACAGGATTACCGTACCACTCTGGTGCGGATCTTACTTTGGTTGATCTACGAGGTTCGGTAGTAACTTGATCTGAAGTTTCATGATCATTATCATTAGCTTCCTCACTAATTGGTGTAAGTGTCACAGAAACCGGTTTCTGTGATGTACTACTTTCCAATAAGGGAGCAGGTATAGTTACCTCATCAAGTTCTACTTTTCTCCCACTCACTTCTTTCGAGAGAAACTCCTTCTCTAGAAAGGATCTATTCTCAGCAACAAATTTGCCTTTGGATCTGTGATAGAAGGTATACCCAACATTTTCTTTTGGGTATCCTATGAAGACGCACTTCTCTGATTTGGGTTTGAGCTTATCAGGTTGAAACTTTTTCACATAATCATTGCAACCTCAAACTTTAAGAAACGACAGCTTAGGTTTCTTGCCAAACCATAGTTCATACGGTGTCGTCTCAATGGATTTAGTGGTGCCCTATTTAACATGAATGTAGCTGTCTCTAATGCATAACCCCAAAATGATAGCGGTAAATCAGTAAGAGACGTCATAGATCTCACCATATCTAATAAAGCACGGTTACGACTTTCAGACACACCATTACACTGTGGTGTTCCAGGTGGCGTGAGTAGTGAAACTATTTCACATTGTTTTAACTGAAGGCCAAACTCGTAACTCAAATATTTTACTTCTGCGATCATATGGTAGAAACTTTTATTTTGTTACGATGATTCTCCACTTCACTCTGAAATTCTTTGAACTTTTCAAATGTTTCGGACTTGTGTTTCATCAAGTAGATATACTCATATCTGCTCAAATCATCTATGAAGATCAGAAAATAATGATACCTACCGCGAGCTTTAATATTCATCGGACCACATACATCAGTATGCATGATTTCCAACAAATCTGTTGCTTGCTGCATTGTTCCGGAGAACGGAGTCTTATCAACTGATTCATAATCAAGTGATTCCAAAAGTCCATCAGCATGGAGTTTCTTCATGCGCTTTACACCAATATGACCTAAACGGCAGTGCCACAAATAAGTTGCACTATCATTATTAACTTTGCATCTTTTGGTTTCAATATTATGAATATGTGTATCACTACGATCGAGATCCAACGAACCATTTTCATTGGGTGTGTAACCATATATGTAAACAGAACAACAATTTATTCTCTTACTTAAATGAATAACCATATTGCAATAAACATGATCAAATCATATTCATGCTCAATGCAAACACCAAATAACACTTATTTAGGTTCAACACTAATCCCAAAAGTATAGGGAGTGTGCAATGATGATCATATCAATCTTGGAACCACTTCCAACACACATCGTCACTTCTCCCTTAACTAGTCTCTGTTCATTCTGCAACTCCCTTTTCAAGTTACTACTCTTAGCAACTGAACCAGTATCAAATACTGGGGGTTGCTATGAACACTAGTAAAATACACATCAATAATCCGTATATCAAATATACCTTTGTTCACTTTGCCATCCTTCTTATCTGCCAAATACTTGGGGCAGTTCTGCTTCCAGTGACCAGTCCCTTTGCAGTAGAAGCACTTAGTCTCAGGCTTAGGACCAGACTTGGGCTTCTTCACTTGAGCAGCAACTTGCTTGCCGTTCTTCTTGAAGTTCCCCTTCTTCCCTTTGCCCTTTTCTTGAAACTAGTGGTCTTGTCTACCATCAAAACTTGATATTTTTCTTGATTTCTACCTTCGTTGATTTCAGGATTACGAAGAGCTTGGGAATCGTTTCTGTTATTCCTTGCATATCATAGTTCATCACGAAGTTCTACTAACTTGGTGATGGTGACTAGAGAATTATGTCAATCACTATCTTATCTGGAAGATTAACTCCCACTTGATTCAAGCGATTGTAGTACCCAGACAATCTGAGCACATGCTCACTGCTTGAGCTATTCTCCTCCATCTTTTAGCTATAGAACTTGTTGGAGACTTCATATATCTCAACTCGGGTATTTGCTTGAAATATTAACTTCAACTCCTGGAACATCTCATATGGTCCATGACGTTCAAAACGTCTTTGAAGTCCCGATTCTAAGCCGTTTAAGCATGGTGCACTAAACTATCAAGTAGTCATCATATTGAGCTAGCCAAACGTTCATAACGTCTGCATCTGCTCCTGCAATAGGTCTGTCACCTGGCGGTGCATTAAGGACATAATTCTTCTGTGCATCAATGAGGATAATCCTCAGATCACGGATCCAATCCGCATCATTTCTACTAACATCTTTCAACTTAATTTTCTCTAGGAACATATCAAAAATAAAACAGGGGAGCTAAACGCGAGCTATTGATCTACAACGTAGATATGCTAATACTACCAGGACTAAGTTCATGATAAATTTAAGTTCAATTAATCATATTACTTAAGAACTCCTACTTAGATAGACATCCCTCTAATACTCTAAGTGATCACGTGATCCATATCAACTAAACCATGTCCGATCATCATGTGAGATGGATTAGTTTCAATGGTGAACATCATTATGTTGATCATATCTACTATATGATTCACGCTCGACCTTTCGGTCTCCGTGTTCCGAGGCCATATCTGTTATATGCTAGGCTCATCAAGTTTAACCTGAGTATTCCGCGTGTGCAACTGTTTTGCACCCGTTGTATTTGAACGTAGAGCCTATCACACCCAATCATCACGTGGTGTCTCAGCACGAAGAACTTTCACAATGGTGCATACTCAGGGAGAACACTTATACTTTGATAATTTAGTGAGGGATCATCTTATAATGCTACCGTCAATCAAAGCAAGATAAGATGTATAAAAGATAAACATCACATGCAATCAATATAAGTGATATGATATGGCCATCATCATCTTGTGCTTGTGATCTCCATCTTCGAAGCACCGTCATGATCACCATCGTCACCAGCGCAACACCTTGATCACCATTGTAGTATTGTTGTCGTCTCGCCGAAACTTATGCTTCCATGACTATCGCTACTGCTTAGTGATAAAGTAAAGCATTACAGCGCAATTGCATTGCATACAATAAAGCGACAACCATATGGCTCCTGCCAGTTGCCGATAACTCGGTTACAAAACATGATCATCTCATACAATAAAATTTAGCATCATGTCTTGACCATATCACATCACAACATGCCCTACAAAAACAAGTTAGACGTCCTCTACTTTGTTGTTGCAAGTTTTACGTGGCTGCTACGGGCTTTAGCAAGAACCGTTCTTACCTACACATCCAAAAACCACAACGATAGTTTGTCAAGTTTGTGCTATTTTAACCTTCGCAAGGACCGGGCGTAGCCACACTCGGTTCAACTAAAGTTGGAGAAACTGACACCCGCCAGCCACCTGTGTGCAAAGCACGTCGGTAGAACCAGTCTCGCGTAAGCGTACGTGTAATATCGGTCCGGGCCGCTTCATCCAACAATACCGCCGAACCAAAGTGTGACATGCTGGTAAGCAGTATGACTTATATCGCCCACAACTCACTTGTGTTCTACTCGTGCATATTACATCAACGCATAAAACCTAGGCTCGGATGCCACTGTTGGGGAACGTAGTAATTTCAAAAAAATTCCTACGCACACGCAAGATCATGGTGATGCATAGCAACGAGAGGGGGGAGTGTTGTCTACGTACCCTCGTAGACCGGAAGCGGAAGCGTTAGCACAACGCGGTTGATGTAGTCGTGCGTCTTCACGGCCCTACCGATCAAGCACCGAAACTACGGCACCTCCGAGTTCTAGCACACGTTCAGCTCGATGACGATCCCCGGACTCCGATCCAGCAAAGTGTCGGGGAAGAGTTCCGTCAGCACGACGGCGTGGTGACGATGATGATGTTCTACCGACGCAGGGCTTCGCCTAAGCACCGCTACAATATTATCGAGGATTATGGTGGAGGGAGGCACCGCACACGGCTAAGAGAACGATCACGAAGATCAACTTGTGTCTAGAGGTGCCCCCTGCCCCTGTATATAAAGGAGCAAGGGGGAGAGGCCGGCCGGCCCTTGGGGTGCGCCAAGGAGGGGGGAGTCCTCCTCCTAGTAGGAGTAGGACTCCCCTTTCCTAGTCCAACTAGGAAGAGAGAAGGGGGAAGGAAAGAGAGGGAGAGGGAGAGGGAAAGAGGGGCCGCGCCCCCCTCCCCTAGTCCAATTCGGACTCCCCATGGGAGGGGGCGCGCCACCTCCTGGGCTGCTACCCTCTCTCTCCCCTCAGGCCCACTAAGGCCCAATACTTCCCCGGGGGGTTCCGGTAACCCTTCTGGCACTCCGGTTTTCTCCGAAATCACCCGAAACACTTCCAGTGTCCGAATATAGCCGTCCAATATATCGATCTTCATGTCTCGACCATTTCGAGACTCCTCGTCATGTCCGTGATCATATCCGGGACTCCGAACAACCTTCGGTACATCAAAATATATAAACTCATAATGAAACTGTCATCGTAACGTTAAGCGTGCGGACCCAACGGGTTCGAGAATAATGTAGACATGACCGAGACACGTCTCCGGTCAATAACCAATAGTGGAACCTGGATTCTCATATTGGCTCCTACATATTCTACGAAGATCTTTTATAGGTCAGACCGCATAACAACATACGTTGTTCCCTTTGTCATCGGTATGTTACTTGCCCGAGATCCGATCGTCGATATCTCAATACCTAGTTCAATCTCGTTACCGGCAAGTCTCTTCAGTCGTTCCGTAATACATCATCCCACAACAAAATCATTTAGTTGCAATGCTGGCAAGGCTTATAGTGATCTGCATTACCGAGTGGGCCCAGAGATACCTCTCCAACAATCGGAGTGACAAATCCTAATCTCGAAATACGCCAACCCAACAAGTACCTTCGGAGACACCTGTAGAGCACCTTTATAATCACCCAGTTACGTTGTGACGTTTGGTAGCACACAAAGTGTTCCTCTGGTAAACGGGAGTTGCATAATCTCATAGTCATAGGAACATGTATAAGTCATGAAGAAAGTAATAGCAATAAACTAAACTATCAAGTGCTATCCTAACGGAATGGGTCAAGTCAATCACATCATTCTCCTAATGATGTGATCCCGTTAATCAAATGACAACTCTTTGTCTATGGCTAGGAAACATAACCATCTTTGATCAACGAGCTAGTCAAGTAGAGGCATACTAGTGACACTCTGTTTGTCTATGTATTCACACATGTATCATGTTTCCGGTTAATAAAATTCTAGCATGAATAATAAACATTTATCATGATATAAGGAAATAAATAATAACTTTATTATTGCCTCTAGGGCATATTTCCTTCAGAACCGTGTACAACTACCGTCGCCGTGTACCCCTACTTCCACTTTCGTCGCCGAGGATCGGTAGTACCACTACTACCCACTACGCGCGTGTATGACTTCTTCCACTACGAACGTCCCAAGAAAGTCTACTTCCCCTACACCGCATCAAACTCGAACCCCTCCGTTAATGCATGCTACAAAGGTATAACCCCGAGACGACCGCCCGTGAACGAATGCATGTGTGGTGTTGAGATGCTCGTGCTTGCTCCATGCTCGAATTGTCGGTGCACGTTGCCCCTCTTTTGCCTTGTCACCGTCGTCGACCCGTGGGAACCCGGTATCTGAGAGCACCCTACCGTTCATCGCACGACACGCTTCCATAACTTTTCCTTTTGCACCGGTATCTCCATGAGCTACTGGAACCGATATGTTGCCATGGCATCATTTCCGGATTCGTTGCCGTGGCACCCCTTTCGTTTCCGCCACGATGACAAATGTTTCATAATATGCTCATGTCAACTTTTTCTTAAAATTGCATAAACTTAAACATGTCATCCGCATCATGATAATAACATTTAAAATGTTTAAAATTGTTGTTTGCGTTAAATTGCTAAATGCACATGAGGATTTACCGGAATTGTTGTTTGATGTTTCCGGACTCATTTAAAATGCCTAACTATATTTTCTACTCATGTTTTCATCTCTTGCATGTTAATCAACATTTAATATTGTTGGGTACATAAATGAGAGAGAACTAAATAAGTCATGTGGTGTTTTGTCAATATGCAACTCGTTGCATATTGAGCTCCATTTAACTTGTAGTATTGTTTGTGCTTATTGCCATGCCATGCTTCATTAAACTGGACATGCATCATACTTGTTTGCACATCATGCCATGTTTATGTGATGGTTGTTTACTATGTTGTTTGCTTCTTTCCGGTGTTACTTCTTCGGGTTAGTTCCGATAATGTCGCGTTTGTGAGGATCCGTTTGACTACGTCTGTTTGTCTTCTTCATGGACTCGTTCTTCGTCCTTGCGGGATCTCAGGAAAGATGACCATACCCTCGAAATCATTTCTATCTTTGCTTGCTAGATGCTCGCTCTTTTGCTATGCCTATGTTGCGATACCTACCACTTGCTATATCATGCCTCCCATGTTGCTAAGCCAAGCCTCTAACCCACCTTGTCCTAGCAAACCGTTGTTTGGCTATGTTATCGCTTTGCTCAGCCCCTCTTATAGTGTTGCTAGTTGCAGGTGAAGATGGAGTTTGTTCCATGTTGGAACATGGATATTTGTTGGGATATCACAATATCTCTTATTTAATTAATGCATCTATATACTTGGTAAAGGGTGGAAGGCTCGGCCTTATGCCTGGTGTTTTGTTCCACTCTTGCCGCCCTAGTTTCCGTCATATCGGTGTTATGTTCCCGGATTTTGCGTTCCTTACACGGTTGGGTTATAATGGGAACCCCTTGACAGTTCACCTTGAATAAAACTCCTCCAGCAAGGCCCAACATTGGTTTTACCATTTGCCACCTAGCCTTTTCTTTCCCTTGGGTAGGCCTGCCCAAGGGTCATCTTTATTTAACCCCCCCGGGCCAGTGCTCCTCTGAGTGTTTGTCCGAAACGGGCAGCCTGCGGGGCCACGTTGGGGCAACTCGAGGGCTGGTTTTACTCGTAGCTTGACCTATCCGGTGTGCCCTGAGAACGAGATATGTGTAGCTCCTATCGGGATTTGTCGGCACATCTGGGTGGCTTTGCTGGACTTGTTTTACCATTGTCGAGGATGTCTTGTAACCGGGATGCCGAGTCTGATCGGATTGTCTTGGGAGAAGGAATATCCTTCGTTGACCGTGAGAGCTTGTGATGGGCTAAGTTGGGACACCCCTGCAGGGTTTTGATCTTTCAAAAGCCATGCCCGTGGTTATGGGCATATGGGAATTTGTTAATGTTCGGTTGTAGAAAACCTGAAACTTAACTTAATTAAAATGCATCAACCGCGTGTGTTACCGTGATGGTCTCTTCTCGGCGGAGTCCGGGAAGTGAACACGGTGTTGGAGTTATGCTTGACGTAGGTTGTTCTAGGATCACTTCTTGATCATAGATTTCTCGAACGTGCTTTGCCTTCTCTTCTCGCTCTCATTTGCGTATGTTAGCCACCATACATGCTAGTCGCTTGCTGCAGCTCCACCTCATACCATTACCCTTCCTATAAGCTTAAATAGTCTTGATCGCGAGGGTGTGAGATTGATGAGTCCCCGTGACTCACCAGATATTCCAAAACCAGTTTGCAGGTGCCGATGATATCATGCAGGTGACGCGACCGAGCTCAAGGAGGATCTCGATGAAGATCATGATTGTTATGTTGTTCCGTTTCCAGTTGATCAGTAGTGGAGCCCAGTTGGGACGATCAGGGATCTGTGTAGCATTTGGGGTAGTCTTCTTTTATTTTGGGTTCCGTAGTCGGACCTTGATTGTATCTGGATGATGTAATGCTTTTATTCATGTAATTATGTGAAGTGGCGATTGTAAGCCAACTCTGTATCTCTTCCCCTTATGTATTACATGGGTTGTGTAAAGATTACCTCACTTGCGACATTCCTTACAATGCGGTTATGCCTCTGAGTCGTGCTTCGACACGTGGGAGATATAGCCACATCATGGGTGTTACAAGTTGGTAATCAGAGCCTTCCCCGACCTTAGGAGCCCCCTGCTTGATCGAATCGCTGGCGTTGTTGAGTCTAGAAAAATGTTTTGAGTCATTTAGGAATATATATATATATATATATATATATATATATATATATATATATATATATATATATATCGGAGAGTAGGAATTCTTTTTACTCCTCAGTCCCTTCGTCGCTCTGGTGAGGCATCCTGACGTAGAGTTTTGACTCTTCTCTTCTCAAATTTCACAAAAAAAATTAGGATCACGCGGGTATCTTGGAATCGTTCCGATGGTTTTGTGACGAGAACATTGTTCTTGGTGCCTCCTGACATTTAGGGGTTGTGGCAGTGTCCCGAGGAGTTGAGCTCCGAGGTGTTGTCGTCACAATTTTATAGTTGCAGTTCTGGTATACCTGAGTTTCGCCGACATCGAAAATCTCTTTTATGCAGTTGTTGGTGAGATAACCTCGACGCCACCCAGTACTGGGGTGGGAGTTTGGGAGTATTGCCATAACTCGTATAATGGATGCTTTTCGAAGGTTGAGGTAAATGATTTCTGAAGGTTTCATGGTTATGTGTTGAAGGATGGATACAGCTCGATGTAGGATTTGCTAGTTTTGGGTGAGATATTATGCTTCCCCTGTATCCCCAACACCTGATTGCATAACTGGAAAGTTTCGGGAGTTTATAAGTGGGAATTCAAGTAGCTCCTAGGATATCTTTCCGATGGATGTATGATATGAAATTAGGGTTCGACATCTAGTGGTCCGCCTATCCATGGTTGGTTTTACAGTGGTCTCGTTGTGTCTTAAAGAGTCCTTGGCTATGCTGACTCGGGGAAACTTCGTATGTCATGTGCACTGCCTTGTACATGATGGTGCTGTACGATCGAGCCCGTGTAGGCCTCACCACGAAAACTTCGGACGAAATCTCTATCATATGTTTGTTCCGGCTTATTCTGCATGCCAATCCTTTGATTTTGTTTTCAGTTGTGGTATTCGAGTTGCTTCAATGTCAAGTGTTGATCCCATACCTTCTCTAAGCGATGTTCTCATGTTCCTATGTGAATATCAATCCTTCATGACAATCGAGACTGTCATGTCAATCATTTTCAATCGGCGTGTTTCTCCTTAAGTGGATCCGATCATTTCAACATTCGCAAGATCAACTCTAAGTATTCTCAACGGTGTTTGTTTCATTCGTCCCAAGTTGTCTTTGTTTTTTTCCCACCCACCCACCCTTTTTCTTCAAGGACTCGGATTTCTTAATCTAATATCCATCTTATTGATGTGAAGTCTCTCCATTCCTTTCAGTCAATGTTCTTATCCGTTGATTCTCATGAAGATGCTCTACAAGTTCATATTTGTTCGTTCTCTTTCTTCTCCGGTGGGTTCAAGTCAAGCTTTTTCCATCATATCTTGTCCTTGTTCCAAATGTTTTTCTCATGCCGGTGCACCTCTTTATCTTTCACCTCCCACTATTCATTTGGTCCGCAGTGCTGAAGATATCCCAGAAGATTCAAGTTTCCATTATCAATTTCGCTCAAGTTCTTTTGAGGATGTTATCTCATTCAAGCCATTTAATTCAACCGGTGCAGCCTCTTTTTCAAGTAATCGTTCAACAATGTATCTTTTGAGTGGGCCCTAACCCACAGGTCTTTTCCCAGGATCTTACCTGACTCCTCTATTTTCCCGGAGCTACTCCCAAATCTTTCCAAGTTTGACGTAAGAATGAATTATCATCAGTCATATGTCCTTCTCCAAGATCTTTCATATGCTTTCATCGTTGGTTCAACCTTTCTAATTTTCATTCCGGAGTGCCTCAACAATTCTTGGTGGTGTTTCTCGTCATCATTCTCACATTTGAAGACCAAAAGAAGAGTTTCTCTTAAATCTTGCTCCATTCTCTTCAAGATTCGTGATTCTAGCTTGTTGCCATCCTCTCATAATTGTTTTCGATTGTGAGATATTCTTTCCATCCTTCCGGAGCAATTCAAGAGTCTTTTCAGTTTGATTCTCTGAAGCCCATCATTTCAGGTTTATTCATTCCAGCTTTTAGCTCTCTTTCTCTAAATCTTACCGGTGCATCATTCTAGTATGCTCTAATCAGCTCGGGATCTATTCGTTCACTTGCATCTAAATTATCTCAAGTATCTTCTTTCGTTCTATAATTCTTCCCGGTGTTTCTTTATCTTATCTTCATTCATTTTCAATTCTTACAGTGGTTCATTCAAGAATTCTCCTCCTTGGCTATCAATTTATTCATTCATGCTTTCCAAATTCTACCGGTGGATCATTGAAGACCTTCTCAAGTTGGTGCTATATCTCTCTTAATCCTTTCTACGAGAATAAGTAGTGTGCCAAATCCATTGTTTATCATCAATTAAATTGACAAAGGATAAGCATAATGTAATTCTTATTCTTGTTTCATCGAGTAAATTCAATTTCTTATTCCGGAGGCTCATCAAATTCTCAGTTTCACTTGATTCATCTTTTCATTTTCCGAAGTTCCAAGTTTCAACTTATCTCGTCGTAAAGCTTCATCCAATCAGTGCAAGGCTTCACCTTGTGTTTTCAACTTCTCTTTCTTTTCGTGTGATCATCCTTTTTTGTTACCGGAGTTCTTCATGGAGGCTCTACATGATGGTTCATCAAGGATTAAATTCCTTCTCGAAGTGTTCATCAAGATCCTTTTTAGAGGAGCTCAAGTTTTTCTTCATCTTGAAATCTGGAGAGCAATTGTTCTCCCTTATCTTTTGAGGTGGTAATATATCATTCTTCATTTACAAGAATGACGTATTTAAACCCATCACTTTCTTCATTGGAGTTATCTTGGGTTAAATTTCACCTAAAGCTTCTCCTAAGGATTGTTGCTATTTATGGTGCTTATAAATGATCCAAGTTCTTCAATTATCCTCCCGGTGAAATAAGCTTCTCATCTCCTTGTTGATATAAATCCAATCTATTGTTTTCTTTAGTGGCAGAATTTCACCTCATAATTTTGGGATATTTTCCATAAGCCCACTTCAAGCTTATCCTTTTCGTTGTTGATAATCCAACAACTCCGTTCTAGCATTTGTTGTAAGCGTGTTCTACCAAGATCTTGTTTTCTTCTCCGTTCATTCCATTCCATCCTCTCATTTCTTCCGGAGGCTTTGAGATGTTGCTCTCTTCAACCCATCTTCTTGTTTTGTCAAGATCATTTTATTTCCTTTGATTATCCATTTAACCGGAGTGTTGTGTCCTCTGCTCAAGTTCTTTTCGCCTTTTCAAGTCTTGCATCTCTTTTCAACCGGAGTGTTGTTCGAATTTGTTCTTCCTTGTTCCTCTTTCCTCACGGAGTGCTTTCAACTTTGTTCTTCTTCGTTGTATTCTTTCTTTCAATTTGTTCAACCTCTAAAGGTTCTTTGGTTTCACTCGTTTGTCAAAGAAGCAACTTAGTTTTACCTCTTCTCTTCCTCTTCCGTTTTCCCCGGTGCCATCCTAGATCTCGGGACGAGATCCTCTCGTAGTGGTGGAGTGTTGTGATGCCCCAAGACCGGAGCTTCAGACGCCTTCCATGTTTTCCGAGTTTTGTGGTGTGATTTGTTTTTGTTTGTTGCTTTCATCTTTGCATTAGGTGCATTGCATCATGTCATCATGCCGTTAAATTTTTTCCAACTCACTTAAATAAATTGCATGGATTTCTGATCCATTTAAATCGAGGGAGTTCACATGGTGAAATTCTCTTTATAACATATGAAAGTCTCCTACTATTATTAGGGAGCTATTATAAATATTCCATTTTTCGGAATCACCCATAACACAATTGCACTACTCTTCAACTCTTCTTTTACCCGACTCAACCTCCTATCCTTCCTTTTCGACCTTTTAAGTTAAATTGCAAATTGAATTGCAATTTTACTTTATCCATTAATGTTCATCTTGTGCCCATAAATCATATCTATTATGTAGGGCCATCCTATAAAAATTTAAGCCCATTTGGGTTCGGTTTGGTTAGGTTATAAATTCATGCATGTTTGGATTAAATTTGAACATGTTTAAATTTCTGTAAAAATCCTCACACCAATTTTGTTTAATTGACCATATCCCGAGGACTCCAGAACTATTTTTTTGTCTCTCCCTAATTACACTGCTACCTCTCTGTGCATTTATGCAAGTTCTATTTATATCTTATAAATGGATTAGTAGAGTCAACAGAGGAGGAGCATTCTACCTGAGGCCCAGTTTCTCTCCGCGCAGTACCACAACCCACTTGTGCCTCCCCACTCTATTATAGCTGGCCAAACGGGCCGGGCTAAACAGGCCGGCCCGCGAGCACGCCAGCACGGCCCGCCATGGGCCAGGCACGGCACGGGCTAAACGGGCCGTGCCCGGCACGCGGCACGCCTTGGGCCGTGCCTGGGCCTGGAGCCTGGGCACGCGGGCCGGCACGGCACGGCCCGTTTAATTTTTTTATATATTTTTTAGATTTTTATATATATATATACCTAAAATACAGCCCAATAGGCCTAAAAACCAGCCCAACAGGCTGAAAATGTGCAGCCCAGCGTGCTAAACGGGCCATCGGGCCGGCCCGTTTACTAATCAGGCCGTGCCTGGGCCAAGGAGCAGCGCCCGTGGGCCGGCACGGCACGGCCCGGCTATTAAACGTGCCATGGCGGGCCGTGCCGGGCCAGGCACGATTAGCACGGGCCGTGCCGTGCCGTGCCGGGCCGGCCCGTTTGGCCAGGTCTGCACTCTATGCTGGTCCAGCCCAGTCGCACCTAACCCTAGCTAGCCCAGCGTGGACTGCACACATCTCCCTCTCATTCCCACGCGCACCGCTCCTCTCTCCTCTTGTCTCCCTGCTCGCGCCGCCAGGAAGGAGTGCCTGCACCCGATGCCTTCTGCCGATCCCATCTCATATCGATCTCTCCCTCTCCTCTCGCTCAAGCCAACCACCCCGCGGCCCCGCGAGCTCGCCTGCCCGCATGGCCATGGCATCGCCGCCCTCGACCCGGCTCTCCCTCGACGTCCCCTTCGCCGGAGCCCTTCCTCCACCTCTTCTCCGGCCTCCCACGACAGCCATGTCGCGCCCTCAAGCGCCTCGCCTCCCGCAGCCGGTCCAGGACCTCCTCGTCGCCTCCTCGTCTACCCGGCGCCATGGACTCGTCAGCTCCGTCGCCAGGGGAGGAGCCCCTCGACCCGTCCCCTTTGGCCCCGACTCCGGCAAGCGCCGCCCCGTCGACTCTCCTCCGCGTGACGCCTTCCCTCTGCTGCCTCGTTCCTCTACCCGCGAATGTCCTTTGCTCTCCCGCCTTGCCTCACGTGAGCCACATGGCCGCCGACCATGGAGGCCACCGTGCTGGCCTGCAGCTTCGTGCGCGCTGCCTTGCCTTGCTGCTGCTTCGTCCGACCGCGGATGACCTCCGTCGTGCTCGCCCGGCCACCTTCGACCTCGGCGTGGCCTTGCCTCCACTAGCAGCCTCCTGGTGTCGGCCGTTTCCATGGGTTTGGGGAGCCCCAAGTCTTGTCTGTGGCCTCGTTGGCTGTTGATGTTACGATGTTGGCTTTCTCCATCGTCTCCCTGGGTTCGTCAAGTCGTGTACCAGGAGCCCAAGCCGGAAGACTCCGTGGATGTGCATCTCACTTGTGCTATTTTGGATCGTCAATAACGTTTCAGGATTCGCCAAGTACCATTACGCCCGGAGACCGCCAAAAACCCGAGACGAAGTACCCCGACGGTTCATCGAGACTGGCAAGTTCGAAGGCCCCAAGTACCTCTTCGAAACTACCGAGTACCACTACCGTCAACCATCGAAGACTCCGTGGACGTCAAGTTTCTCGCTGTGACCCTAAACATCTATGAGAACATTGTACGACTACAACCGTGGCCGAAGAACCGTGTACAACTACCGTTGTCGTGTACCCCTACTTCCACTTTCGTCGCCGAGGATCGATAGTACCACTACTACCCACTACGCCCGTGTATGACTTCTTCCACTACGAACGTCTCGAGAACGTCTACTTCCCCTACACCGCATCGAACTCGAACCCTTCCGTTAATGCACGCTACAAAGGTATAACCCCAAGACGACCACCCGTGAAAGAATGCATGTGTGCTGTTGAGATGCTCGTGTTTGCTCCATGCTCGAATTGTCGGTGCACGTTGCCCCTCTTTTGCCTTGTCATCGTCGTCGACCCCGTGGGAACCCGGTATCCGGGAGCACCCCACTGTTCATCGCACGACACGCTTCCATCACTTTTCCTTTTGCACCGGTATCTCCATGAGCTACCGGAACCGATATGTTGCCATGGCATCATTTTTGGATTCGTTGCCGTGGCACCCCTTTCGTTTCTGCCACGATGACAAATGTTTCATAATATGCTCATGTCAACTTTTTCTTAAAATTGCATAAACTTAAACATGTCATCTGCATCATGATAATAACATTTAAAATGTTTAAAATTGTTGTTTGCATTAAATTGCTAAATGCACATGAGGATTTACCGGAATTGTTGTTTGACGTTTCCGGCCTCATTTAAAATGCCTAACTATGTTTTCTACTCATGTTTTCATCTCTTGCATGTTAATTAACATTTAATATTGTTGGGTACATAAACGAGAGAGAACTAAATAAGTCACGTGGTGTTTCGTCAATATGCAACTCGTTGCATATTGAGCTCCATTTAACTTCTAGTATTGTTTGTGCTTATTGCCATGCCATGCTTCATTAAACCGGACATGCATCATACTTGTTTGCACATCATGCCATGTTTATGTGATGGTTGTTTACTATGTTGTTTGCTTCTTTCCGGTGTTACATCTTTGGGTTAGTTTCGATAACGTCGCGTTTGTGAGGATCCGTTCGACTACGTCCATTTGTCTTCTTCATGGACTCGTTGTTCGTTTTTGCAGGATCTCAGGAAAGATGACCATACCCTCGAAATCACTTCTATCTTTGCTTGCTAGATGCTCGCTCTTTTGCTATGCCTATGCTGCGATACCTACCACTTGCTATATCATGCCTCCCATGTTGCTAAGCCAAGCCTCTAACCCACCTTGTCCTAGCAAACCGTTGTTTGGCTATGTTACCGCTTTGCTCAACCCCTCTTATAGCATTGCTAGTTGCAGGTGAAGATGGAGTTTGTTCCATGTTGGAACATGGATATTTGTTGGGATATCACAATATCTCTTATTTAATTAATGCATCTATATACTTGGTAAAGGGTGGAAGGCTCGGCCTTATGCCTGGTGTTTTGTTCTACTCTTGCCGCCCTAGTTTCCGTCATATCGGTGTTATGTTCTCGGATTTTGCGTTCCTTACACGGTTGGGTTATAATGGGAACCCCTTGGTAGTTCGCCTTGAATAAAACTCCTCTAGCAAGGCCCAAGATTGGTTTTACCATTTGCCACCTAGCCTTTTCTTTCCCTTGGGTAGGCCTACCCAAGGGTCATCTTTATAAACCCCCCCCCCGGGCCAGTGCTCCTCTGAGTGTTGGTCCGAAACGGGCAGCCTGCGGGGCCAAGTCGGGGCAACTCGAGGGCTGGTTTTACTCGTAGCTTGACCTATCCAGTGTGCCCTGAGAACGAGATATGTGCAGCTCCTATCGGGATTTGTCAGCACATCTGGGTGGCTTTGCTGGACTTGTTTTACCATTGTCGAGGATGTCATGTAACCGGGATGCCGAGTCTGATCGGATTGTCTTGGGAGAAGGAATATCCTTCGTTGACCGTGAGAGCTTGTGATGGGCTAAGTTGGGACACCCCTGCAGGGTTTTGATCTTTCGATAGCCGTGCCCGCGGTTATGGGCAGATGGGAATTTGTCAATGTCCGGTTGTAGAAAACCTGAAACTTAACTTAACTAAAATTCATCAACCGCGTGTGTTACCGTGATGGTCTCTTCTTGGTGGAGTCCGGGAAGTGAACATGGTGTTGGAGTTATGCTTGACGTAGGTTGTTCTAGGATCACTTCTTGATCATAGATTTCTCGAACGTGCTTTGCCTTCTCTTCTCGCTCTCATTTGCGTATGTTAGCCACCATATATGCTAGTCGCTTGTTGCAGCTCCACCTCATACCATTACCCTTCCTATAAGCTTAAATAGTCTTGATCGCGAGGGTGTGAGATTGCTGAGTCCCCGTGACTCACCACATATTCCAAAACCAGTTTGCAGGTGACGCGACCGAGCTCAAGGAGGAGCTCGATGAAGATCGTGATTGTTATGCTGTTCCGTTCCCAGTTGATCAGTTGTGGAGCCCAGTTGGGACGATCGGGGATCTGTGTAGCATTTGGGGTAGTCTTCTTTTATTTTGGGTTCCGTAGTCGGACCTTGATTGTATCTGGATGATGTAATGCTTTTATTCATGTAATTGTGTGAAGTGGCGATTGTAAGCCAACTATGTATCTCTTCCCCTTATGTATTACATGGGTTGTGTGAAGATTACCTCACTTGCGATATTGCTTACAATGCGGTTATGCCTCTAAGTCGTGCTTCGACACGTGGGAGATATAGCCGCATCGTGGGCGTTACAACTCCCTTGTCCCTTCTATCACAAATCACAAAGCAGTGAGGCGTCAAATCACAAAGCACGGACAAAGCAACCCATCATTTCACTCTTCGCTGACTCCGCTTCTCCATCACCTTGTTCAAGAAACCACCTTACCGCACTAAGCTGGACGGACGACGCTATTGTGTAGTACTAGTATATTTACGCGTCCTTTGGTTCAACAGACTTCTTGGATGCAAAGAAAGCAGTTGTCTCAGCTTGCAGGCGACACTTGCGAACGACTTACCATGGTCTCCCTCAATGGTGTGCTTCGTCGAATGCACTTCGCCAAACTACAACATTCGAGATATCATCGACGTCACCGCAATGGGGAAGGAAGTCAAATAGTTACTACCTCCATTTTTTTATACAAGGCCAGTATCAAAATTACAATTTGTAGAAGGCCACTAACACTAATCGAGGCAAAATTGATGGGGTTTGCCTCATACTAGCAACCAAGGACATTAATATACCCTTGCATGCATGCGAAATTGAGAAGGTTGGTTTGCATGGCACTGCATTAATCAATCAATGAGGAGTGAGATGGTTAGCTCTTTGGGCATTGGCGAAAAATACGCATTAATTGACACGTCAAATGAGGATTTGTATCGATCAATCCCGCGAAGGAAAACCCCGCCTTTCTTTTTTAACACAAGTAGTACATACGTACTTGTATCCTATTTGGGTGCCTTGCATTGCCATACTTCGCCACACATTTTTTCCAAGCTTGCCTAAAGTTTTCAAAATGAAAAAGAGGTACACTTGCGCACGGCTGTTGCGGTCGCACCGCACCCTCACATAGTCGCTCCTGCACGCCGCAAACCCAACCAAGGGAACGCACCCTCACTGACACGTGCTACCGCATGTGATCAAACCAAACTCAGCCATCCTACCGCTAACACACAATTTTCGTTTATATAGTATGTTTATCTAACCGCATGTTGGGGAAGATCCGTACAGCCCGTGCGGTGGTCTGTTGGGGAAGAGGAAGAGGTGAGGAAGAAGAAGGGTTAGGAGACGTAGGATATTCATCCAACCGCCTGAAATGGTCGACTGACCCAAATGATGAAAGTCAGGAGACTTGCATAAATATATGTTTTTACACAGTAAAAGATCCCTAAAAACAACAACATAAAGAAAAATTATCACTGCTCGCAGAACGAGACGGCCTCGTCGTCTTCGGCTGCCGGCATGAACTAGCCACCGCTGCCGACGTGTGTCTCCGCACCATGGTTGTCCTCGGCCTCCAGCTACTTGTTCACGCGGAGAGTGTGGGCGCTCTGCACGGATGCGAGCACCGCCCGGTTCAAGTCCAGGCCGTCCGGTTCCGCCTGCAGGAGGGCCTCGATGGTAGCGGCATCCGCACGCTCCACATCGAGTTGAGCCTCCGCCGCCTGGTTCAAGTCAAGGACATCCAGTTCCGCCTGCAGGAAGACCTCAATGGCAGCGGCATCCGCACGCTCCGCGTCAAGTTGAGTCTCCGCCGCCGGTTCACATCCACGACATCCGGTTATGCCTGCACGAGGGTCTCAATGGCACCAGCATCCACGCGCTCCGCATAGAGTTGAGCTCTGCCTCCCGGTCCTCCTTTAGGATCGCCAAGTTAAACTGCTGGTCCGCCTGCACCAAGGGGGGCCCGGACACGGGCACAAAGTCGACGCCCATCATCTCATACGCATCGGGGGCCTTCTGCGCCGCGACCTCCGCCATGAACATTGGATCAGCTTCCTCCTCCTCAGAGCTTGGCTCCAGAGAGCTCGGGGATTGGCCCACCGCAAAGCGAGCTTGGAAATGGATGTCTGTGGCACCGACCGCCGCCGCCATTTCTGTGAGGTGCTCCGGTGCCAGCATCTTGTAGTATGTGATCTTGCGACGCACCATGGCTTTCTGGTGAACTAGGGGACGGTTGATTCGGGCTAGGGGATCGACAGGTGGGGGAATGGGTTGGAAAGGAGGTGTGGTTTTGGGGCAGTGGTGACCGGCCGGCAAGTAGCTGGCGTAGACCGAGCAGCGAAGGTTTTGGTGTGAATAGTGGTTCCAGTGATGACCGGTCAATCGGTTTTGACTATGCAGAGTTTGCAAAGCCGGGCGGCTGGAGCCTGGAGAGTTGTGGGGTGGGATGGAGTGGACCAAAGTTTTGGAGTTTCACGTGGCAGACGTCCGTACCTCCCCACCGTTCCTGTCGACGACAAGGCAGTGGCTTCGTAAATCTCAAGATGACTAGCAAGATGTCCGTGCATTGCACGGAACATTGGGTTGCATTTTTTATGATAGCTCGAGAATTTCATCAAAAAACGGTATCTCAAGAATTTCATCGAAAAATGATATGTCGAGAAAGATGAGAGATATATAAGGTGATGAGGAGTGGGGCGCGGTGGTGATTGGTGGTCGGACTTAGCGGAGGCATGGGGATGGACTACACTGGCAACAGCCACGATGCCAGATTGCTCTAGAGGCTTCCTGTTTTAATTACTCAATAATGAAGTTGTGGGAGATAAGGATGAACTATAGAGGTGCGGGTATCCTTTTGCAAAATTGCCATAGTTTGCTTTCTATCCGTCAGATATAGATCGGACGGTCTATATTGCAAGACGGCAGGCACACCATCATCACCGAGAGTAGACATAGAGGTATGATGACTCAGTCTTTGGAAGGTGCTCACAGGGGTAGGGTGTGCGTGTGTGTGTTCATAGGGGTGAGTGTATGCGCGCATGTATGAGCGCTTGCATCTGTACTGTGTTATAAAAAAGGAGTACTCGAAGTATGCAAGTTCATAAGGAACGGACGGTGTACATCACTCTTGTCGCGTTCGTGTTGCAGCCCGACACGCTGGACCCTCCATGTTGGTCACTGAATGTAACGCGCTTTGTCTTGCGTTTTCGCTCACTTGTGGGACCGCAGTTGAGAGCAAACCGACGTCCCTCCCCCGCTCGCGTCATTTGTACTACTAGAAGAGAGGGAGGTCGGCTGAGTGTTACTAGTACTCCCTCTGTTTTATGCGGAGTAAATAAAAATGGAGGGAGTATACTACTAGTACTATGAGCATTGCATGCTCTACTGCAGATGTTGTTAGTACTCCACTAGTACTACTACTTCTACTACTATTGGACAGGGAGCTTAAAAATGTTATTATTGGACTGGCTATATGTGGCGAAATCCTAGTAGGAAGAGCATGCGCGAGAACAAGCACATTCACGTGTTTGAAAACAAATTGGAAACCATCTCTTTTTGAATACAAATCTAGGAGTACATACGAGTATCTGGAGCCAATGGTTAGTCATTGGTATCCTTTCTTTGCCATGTCTCAACTTCTCCTTCGCCCTGATGCGACGAGGGAAGTGTTGCTGAACGCGATTCGACCGACGCATGACGGGACGAGGACGCAGGTAATGGGCTCTGAACGGGCCCGCTCGGAGGGAGTGGGATCATCCGCCGAGCACCCGGAGTCGGCTGGTGGCGAAGCGGGCGACGCGCGCCACACGGATAAGTCTCCTCGCTGAAACCCCCTTCGAGACTGGTCGGACGACGATGAGGAGACCCTGACGTGCGCCGGCGGTGAAGCGACGCCAAGGGGAGGAGACGGCATCATCGACCCCCCAAGGCGGCGGATGCCGGATCATCTCGCGCGCCGGCTGCCACAAGTCGGCCGCACGGGAAGGCGGACGTGGCGCCGAGGAAACCGGCCGCGAAGCGCACGGCGGACCCGGCTGCCGCCGGCAGACCGCCCGTCAAGAAGAGGCGCCGCGCCGTTCCGGTGGCGCTGATGAGACCATCCGTCTCGATGGTGGTTGGTTAAGTTCATCTTGCTGACTCTGGCGAGCTGTCAAGTTGTTCTTTTTCTTCCTTATGCTTATCTACTCTTGATCTAGATCGCCACTGGCGCTGGTGTTGGCAGTGATAGATGTCGTGTCTGGGGGCGGCTTCGCGTTTCGGAGGTCTCGGAGCAGCGCCATTGACCGGGACAAGGAGGTGCCCGATGAGGACCTCGGCCTGAATCCGACGACGCCGAGGGCTTGCCCTAGCGGGACCGAAACAGGGTCGTGTAGGAGATGGAGGCGGCGGCGGCCTGGGCCTGGGCCAGGGCCGCAGAGGCGAGGGAGTGGGCCGTCGAAGAGTCGGCATGGCCGGAGATGCCGGCGGGGACGTTGTTCGTGCTGCCGATGGAGGACTAGCACGGCCTGGATGGTCGGGCGGAGACTGCGGTGGACGACCGGGAGGTCGTGGTTATTGGCGACGGCGGATGGGACGTCGTAGGCGCCGATGGGCGGGGAGCCGCAGGTGACGGTGGACGCGGGGCCGCAGGCAACACCGGCCGTCGCGCCAGGGTCGAGGCCCGCCACGCAAGAGACGGTGAGCGACAAGCACGCCCTGGTGGTTAGGCAGCCACCAAGGGCATGGGTGGGCGATGGCGGGGTGGTGCCTCCAGACGACTTCGGCCTGCTGCTAGATGACCCGTAGGGCAGCTTTGAGGAGTCGGGTCCTTACACTGACGAGGACGCTGGTTGGACGACATCGGCGTCTCGATGGACCCGGAGGCCACCGGGGAGGAGCCGGTGGCTGCGCAACCTGACGCGGGAGCCGTCTGAAGCCGAAGCCGTCCTGTTTATATTTTTATCGTTTCTATTAAGTAGCAGGTCCACCCACTCACTTGGGTGTTGGTGAATGTAATGAACTTTTGGCCTTGGGCCCATTTTGTTGTAATGTAAATATTTTTGTGAATGTTTATGCTTTTGCTCTTTCTTCTCTAAGCCGTTTTCTCGTCTGCTCCTTCTTTGGACCTCCCTGCCACGAGTCGAATAGCCGGGTTCCGGTCTATGACAAGGAGTTTAGTCCTTGGAAAGAGTGTGTAGTACTTAGGCCCTTCAAACGTTGAGCGCGAGCGAAACACCCACTAGGCCGGCTGGTGGCAGCCGGCGGAGCCAGCTGGCAAGCAGTCGGTCGTGCGGCAACTCTAGTGCGGTAGGACCGGGTTGGCCAACCCGGCGGATCTGACTTAGTGTCTCGCGGCGTGTTGGTGCTTCGGCATGTAGTTCTTGCGGGCAGACAGCCCAAGCCGAACTGTGGTGTAGGGCGAAGTGGAGGACCTCGGCAACTCGAACACGCCAGGATGTGCTAAGGAGGATGGCGGGTGGTGGTCAAGCCGGCCAGACCCCGAGCCCCCGAGTTGAGCGAGTCAACCCGGCAGTGGAGGTTTTAAGAATATTTACAAGTGTGTGGAACACGATAACTTGGTAGGAAAAGGCAGCCCCCGAGCATCGTTCGGGGGTCCCATAGTTTTTCATATGATTGAAAAGGCAGTGGTACATACGTGCATACAGCTAACTGTAAAATGGGCATAGAAGCTCTGCGTTCCAGGGCCGGCTTATCTCTTCGCAGGCGGTGTCTCTCTTGCGTTTGTTTGGCTTGCAATCGTCGATGAGGTTGTAGGCGTTGCGGTCACACAAGGCTTTGCTGATGATGAAGGGGCTCTCCCATGGGGAGGCCAACTTGTGCTGGCAGGCTTGCTGTTGGACAAGCCGGAGGGCGAGGTCTCCCTCACAAAAAGCGAGAGGCTTGATCTTCTTGCCGTGTTAATGCATCGGTCCTTGCTGGTAGATGGCGGATCGGCTAAGAGCCAAAAGGTGTGCTACTTCGAGCAGGTCGACACCATCTTCACATGCTTCCTTGGCTTGGGCTTCTGTGTATATCACGACTCGCGGCAAATCAAACTCAATGTCGGTTGGGTGACGGCTTCTGCTCCGTAGACGAGGAAGAACGGGGTGAACCTGGTCGACCGGTTTGGCATTGTGCGAAGGCTCTAGAGGACTGTCGGCAGCTCATCAAGCCAGCTGCCGGGAAAACGGACGAGGGGCTCGATGAGCTGTGGTTTGATGCCGGACAAGATGAGGCTGTTGGCCCGCTCGACCTGGCCATTGGGCTGGGGATGGGCCACGGAGGCCAGGTCGAGGCGGATGCCAGAGACGGAGTAGTATTGCACCAAAGTGCCATTGGCAAAGTTGGCGCCATTGTCCGTGATGATGTTGTGCGGGACGCCATAGGGCACCGCGATATCCTTGACGAACCGGACGGCCGTCGGCCCATCCAGCTTCTTGATCGGCTGTGCCTCGATCCACTTCGTAAACTTGTCGACCGCCACCAGCAAATGCGTCATGCTGCCTTGAGCGGTCTTGAAGGGCCCCACCTCGTCGAGTCCCTAAACCCCGAAGGGCTAGGTGATCGGGATAGTCTACAAGGCTGAAACCGGCTGGTGGCTGCGCTTGCTGAAGTGTTGGCGCTGTCGTGGTTCTAAGACTGACAGTAGAATGGGGTAGGTATGAGGAGACAAGATCCCAGCTATGGTGTAGTTGTACACTCAAGATTTACAAGTTCAGGCCCTTCACGGTGGAAGTAAAAGCCCTACGTCTCGGTGCCTGGAGGCGGTCGACTGGATTATATGAGTGTGGTATTACACGGGGTGCGAACCCTTGTCCCTGAGGAGGGGGTGGCTTATATAGAGTTCGCCAGACCCCTCCCGCCCTCAATTACAAAGGGTTTAAGGTACATAAAGATGGGGCATTACTAGTAACGCTAGTAATAAAGTGACATAAATGACCACTTAAGTCTACAGAGTAAACGCCCGACCGTTGCTTTTTAGAGTGGCTTTCGATCTTCTGTCTGTCGAGTGATCATTGTCATGGTCGAGTGACATTGAGTCTTCTGAGTGGAACGTTTCTGGTCGAGTGGATGATGGTGTCCCTTGAATACTTCTCGATTTAGGGTGATGTCCTAGTGGAGGGTGTCTAGGTCAGGCCTATGACCCTACCCTAGGTACATAGCTTCATCATTAGCCCCCGAATGGTTCAGGGTTTGAGTGGAGAAGGAGTTGAAAATACCTCCAACTCAATTCTTGAGCTTCAGAAGCGTCTTACTGAGATCAAATGACCAATCACGATGACTTCAACTTCTTTTTCAGTCGCCTTGATACATTCTTAGTTTGTCGAGTGAACTTTTATTGAAAAGCTTCGAGTGTTGATATGGAAAAAATCTTTCGTCTGACAGGTTGCTCTGCTGCTTGTGGATACTGCGGGATTCGAATTTCGGGAAGCGCGCGGGGAGGAGGAGGCCGCGGTAATCAGAGAAGATTAGGTAGGGGCACCTTGATTCCCGTGCCACCTTTTTTGCCACGTACTGCACGCGCGACTGTTGCGGGATTTGATGGGATTACTTGGACCCACAAGTCAGCCACTCGGGAGAAGACCTCATATAAGGCGACGTGGCTGGGGTTTCTGCACAGTGCGCCCCATTCTCTCCCTTTCTCCTCTGTTTCTCCACCACATCCACCTCTGCTCTCGGCGCTGTCGGCCCGCTCAAGCTCCGTCCGCTGCAATGGGGAAGGAGAAGACGGCAGCCTTGGAGCGCGCGAAGAAGGCGACGACAAAGGCGAAGGGGAGGAAGACCAGCCGGGGCGGATCTTCGTCGAGATCCGGCCTGCCGCGCGGCTGGATCCAGGGAGATTGTATTCGGTCGACGATCCGGCAAGACGATATCGGCGATTTGGTCGAGGGGGGACTAATTCCCCACGAGTCAGGGCGGCTCCTGGAGGATGAGACCGAGCCGCGGCCGCATGAGGGTGAGTGTGTGCTCCTTGCCACCCACGTTGACCGTGGTTTTTCTTTGCCTCCCCTCCCTTTCTTCCGAGGTTTCTTGAACTTCTTTGGAGCACAACTTCATCATTTTTCCCCAATACCATCATGTACCTTGCTACATTCGTGTCCATGTGCGAGAATTTCCTGGGTTGTCAACCACACTGGGGCCTCTTCAAACACATTTTCACCTATCGTTCTCAGTCGGTCAAAAAGGCCAATCCGAGTGATGAGAGGACACATGTGATCCAGATGTGTGGGGGGTCTTGGGATCCAAATGAGAGGTAAGAGTACTTTCCCAGCCATGATTCTTCCCGAGTCAATCAGAGGGCGGCAATCGACCTGGTTCTACTGTAAAGACCAGCCGACTCCAGGCCAGTCGACTGGGCTTCCCCCCTTTTCCATGGTCGAGTCGAGAAGCCCTCTGCCTTGAAAGTGACTCCGGAGGAGAAAGCGGAGGTGAAGGTGCTGGTCGAGTGAGTGATCCTGCTCATTCATGATGGTGTGACTGGCATGGATCTGCTGGAGGTCTTCCTCAGACGACGCATTCAGCCACTTCAAGCTCGCGACCATCCGATGTGGATGTATTCGGGCATCGATGATACCACTCGGATCCACCCAGAAGAAGTCGACGAGGATACGGTGGAGCAGTGGTTGAGGGGCATCACTGGCAAGAAGGATAACCCCAGGGGGTCCAGGAGAATCCCTCCACTCGACAACTCATATGAACCAGAAAAGGTCCAACTCTAACTTCCGAGTGTTTTTTGATCTATCATGTAATTGTTGTTTGCCAATCGACTGACATTTGTTCCACTTGTTGTCTTTCAGGCCCTCACTGAGATGTACTCGATGCCCAACGAAGAGCAGGAGCAGGACCCGGAAGGGGAGGCGAGCGGAGGCGAAAGCATGGATTTGCAATCTGATGGAGGAGAAGAGGAGGAGGAAAGCGAGGACTCGAGCAGTGGTGAAGAAGTCGAGTCACCGCCTCGCACTAAAAAGCATTCCAAACATAAGCACGACCTAGTGAGTGTCCGTGGAGAAGTAGCTAGGCCGACCGGACAAACTTCCAAGCACACTTGGACCTCTTCACCTGTGCTGACTGAGAAGGCCCTGAAGCAACAAAAGGTTACAGAACCAAAGCCTCGGAAGGCCCTGCCCAAGATCAAGATCGACATCCCCGCCGCTTCTGTGTAAGTGTCTTATCTCTACTTTTCGATCGAGGATTTATGTTGTCGACTCTCTTTCTCATTTGTCCGAGTGAATCTTGAAACTTGCAGAGCTGCTACTTCTGGGACTTCTGCTTACAGGGATGGTGATGAAGACGTAGAAGACACGGTCACTTCTAACCCGGGTATGACTTTTGCAGACTTTCCTTTGCTTTCTCAGCCATTTTGTTAAATGACTGAATTCTGACAACTAATTCTTTTTGCAGCTCCTCCCCATGTCATTGATCTTCCGGATGACGACGAGGACGTGCCGCTGAGTCCCAGGAGGAGTAAGAAGGCATCAACTGGCAAGACGTCCCAATCGGTGTCGGTGGCAGAGCCAGTGATTCAACAGCCTGAAGATGTGACTCGGGCTTCTGTTACTTTCGTTGTTCCAGTATCAAGTGAACGCCCCACATCATCGACTGCACCAGTGTTTGCTTCAACTATCCAGCCTCATGCCTCAGAACTTCAAGCTGCCATTACTGAACCGCCAACCCCATTCTTCACTACGCATCACGTTCCAGAAAGCCAGGCAGGCGCCGCCGCAGAAGCCATTCGCCAAGCTGGCATAATGATGGAGCGAGTGAAGGTGGTGCATGAAAATAATCAGGCTAATTATGACGCCAGTGCGACACTTCGAGCCGATGTCCAGGTAAGTTGGCTTCCGACTGAACTCTTATCTTGTTGCTTGTTCTATTAGGATATGCTACCTAAAAACTTTTCTTTGTGCATCCTCCTGTTATTCTGCACTTCGCATCTGCACACCCACTGGGTGTTTGAATTTATGTCGAGTAACTTTCCCAGTTGGGTCGACTAGGTTGTGTCAGTTGTAGTTCTAGTTTAGTGGGGGCACACATAGTGCACCCACTGGGTGTAGTACCCGAGGCCACCGTCGAATGTGTGATTCAGCGGAGGTCTTGAGAAAAAATGTCTTTACTGTTTCACTCTTCCACTCGATCCTGGCGGATCATGCCGAGTGGAATCCGAACCAACGGGGGCACGCTAAGTGCACCCACTGGGTGTAGTCCCCGAGACCGCAGTCGACTGTTGGCAGTCGGTTGGGGTCTAAGTATGTCCCTTTCTTTTCTTTTTTTACTCCTCCATTCAGTCTGGGCAGGCCATGTCGAGTGGAAACTAGTGGGGGCATGATAAGTGCACCCACTGGGTGTAGTCCCCGAGACTACTGTAGAATGTTTGATTCTGCAGTAGTCTTAGGATTCTATTCACTCGGAAGCGAATGGTCTTTGATCTTGTCCATTGATGTATCTTTTGTCGACTGTAGAAATCATGTGAGCTTATCTCCAAGTTCGCCAAATTTGAGGAAAAGCAGAGGCAACTCAACCTTGATTTGGAGCTGGCCAGTCAAAACTTAAAAAAAAGGCTCAAGACGAAGTAGCTGGTACGGAAGGTAACGACCTGTCGACTGTTTATCTTGACCATCTCTCAAATTATCTCTTCGTTCCTTTCCTTGACCCGAATGCACATTCTTCAGAGAAAATGAAGCAAGCCTTGGCACAAAAGGATCTTGACCTTGCAGCTGCGCAGAATGAGGCTAAGGAGAAGACCGCACTTGCTGACAAGAAGCTGGCTTCAGTCAGAGCACTGGAGGAAGACAACGCCAAACTAAAGGCATCCCTCACCAAGGCCAACAAAGAAGCGACCCGTCTGAAGAAGGATAAAGTTTCTTTGAACGAGAAGATCGAAGGCATTTCTCGTAAGAGAAATGACCTGGAGGCTTATCTGGGGGCACTTGCCAAAAAGATGTTCCTTATGCTCGAAGGTATTTCCCTTTGCTCGATTGTTTAGCTATTGTCGATTCATCAGGCATTCGTCGACTCATTATTTCTTTGTGTTTGTAGAATTCTGCCAAAACTTTGAAGAAGAAACTGGGTGGGTAGAGACAGGTCTGGACCCCGTCCTTTCTCCCGTTGGTGATGATGAGGCTATGAACGTGCTTCGACTGGAATCCCGTGTTGCCAGCGTTACGAGCTATCTTGCTCGCCTGAAGGTGGCGGTGTCGCGCATTGATACAGCACTCTGGCCAAGGGCGACGCTTCAGAATGACCTCGAGTCCCTGATGACTCGACTCAATGAGGTCCCTGGTCGAGTGCAAGAATGGAAGAAGTCTTCTGCCCGATGCGGTGCTGATGTGGGTGTGTCGCTGGTTCGTGTCCACTGCAAGGAAGCCCGAGAAGAGAAGCTGGCAGTGATCAAGGTTCCAATACCAAAAGGCATGACTTCCGATCCTTCATGGAAACCTTCATTGCTGCTGCCACTCAGATTGCTGACGAAATTAACCTGGACGAGTTCGTCGAGCCTGCAAGCACTCCTCCTGTGGAGTGAAAAAACTTTATGCCTCGCCTTCAATTTGCCTCGGAATGCCGAGTGATTTTGTAACCGTTAAACTCCTTCGGGCCTGATGCCCGAGTACTTTAATCCGTGTTCTGGAACCTTAGGATTTTATCTGAACTTTGGTTGCTTTTGAATCTTTTGACTCTTTGCGCAGGACTTGTTTCTTACAGTTTGAGTTGCTATTGACTTTGTGATGCAGTTCAGTCGAGTGAATCATGGGCAGATTGTGGTCGACCTGCACCCTGCCACCCTTATGGATAAGGATGGAGCGGACATCGTATTTGTGGCGAAGCTCCGAGGGCAGATCGTGGTCGACCTGCACCTCGCTGTCCTTATGGGTAAGGATGGAGCGGACATTGTATTTGTGGCGAAGCTCTGAGGGCAGATCATGGTCGACCTACACCTCGTCGTCCTTACGGGTAAGGATGGAGCGAGCCTTAAGACTTAGGCGAGTACTGGACTGCAGCTAAGCCCCCGAGTGGGAGGGTTGTCCACCACTCGGTAGAATTGTTTTAAACTTAGGCGAGTATTGAACTGCAGCTAAGCCTCCGAGTGGGAGGGTTGCTCACCACTCTGTAGGATTTTTTTAAACTTAGGCGAGTACTGGACTGTAGCTAAGCCTCCGAGTGAGAGGGTTGCTCACCACTCGGTAGGATTTTTTAAACTTAGGCGAGTACTAGACTGCAGCTAAGCCTCCGAGTGAGAGGGTTGCTCACCACTCGATAGGATTTTTTAAACTTAGGCGAGTATTGAACTGCAGCTAAGCCCCCGAGTGAGAGACTTGTTCACCACTCGGTAGGATTTTTTAAAACTTAGGCAAGTATTGAACTGCAGCTAAGCCCCCGAGTGGGAGGGTTGCTCACCACTCGGTAGGATTTTTTAAACTTAGGAGAGTATTGAACTACAGCTAAGCCTCCGAGTGGGAGGGTTGCTCACCACTCGGTAGGATTTTTTAAACTTAGGCAAAATGGATTCGCAGCTAAGCCCCCAAGTGAGAGACTTGCTCATCACTCAGTAGAATTTGATTTTTTGAAACTTAGGCGAAGCAGACTCGCAGCTAAGGCACCCACTGGGGGATTTAGAACACTTAGAAAGGAACAACAATCATCTGTGAAACTGTGTCTTTGATAATCGAACTAGAATGTATTTCTTATTACATCACAACAAATGCTTAAGTATAAAAGAGGCAGAGCAGCTTCGCATTCCAAGCATGTGGCTCGTCTTTATTGTGCTCCACATTGTAGAGGCGATAAGCCCCGTTGTGAAGTACTTTGGTGATGATGAAGGGACCTTCCCAAGTAGGAGCGAGCTTGTGTGGTTTCTGCTGATCCACTCGAAGAACTAGGTCCCCCTCTTGAAATGCTCGACCTCTCATGTTTCTGGCGTGGAATCGACGCAGGTCTTGCTAATAGATGGTCAACCGGATCAGCGCCATCTCTCTTTCTTCTTCTAGAAGGTCAACAGCATCCTGATGAGCTTGTTCTGCTTCGGCTTCTGAGAAGAGTTCCACTCGCGGGGCGTTATGAAGTAAGTCACTCGAAAGCACAGCTTCAGCCCCATAGACTAAGAAGAATGGAGTTCGGCCAGTCGACCGATTAGGAGTTGTCCTCAATCCCAAAAGTACTGATGGAAGTTCATCGACCCAAGCGCCCACGGCATGCTTGAGGTCACGCATCAACCGAGGTTTCAGTCCTTTGAGAATCAATCTGTTCGCTCTTTCAACTTGTCCATTCGACTAGGGATGGGCGACTGAAGCATAGTCGACCTGAGTGCCTTGGGAAGCGCAAAAGGCTCTGAACTCATCAGAATCGAAGTTCGACCCATTATCCGTGATGATGCTATGCGGGACACCATATCTGAATGTTAACTCTCTAATGAAGCTGACACTAGTACTTGCTTCGAGGTTTTTAATAGGCCTGGCTTCAATCCATTTGGTGAACTTGTCGACTGCTATGAGCACATGGGTGAAGCCACTTCTGCCAGTCCTCAGAGGTCCAACCATATCTAATCCCCAGACAGAAAAGGGCCAGACGAGTGGAATGGTCTTCAGGGCTGATGCAGTCTTGTGAGACATGTTGGAGTAGAACTGGCAACCTTCACATCTGTCGACTATGTCTTTTGCCATTTCATCCCCTCATGGCCAATAAAATCCCGCTCGGTATGCTTTGGCCACAATGGTCCGAGAGGACGCATGGTGACCACAGGTCCCTGAGTGGATGTCGTTGAGGATCACTCGACCTTCTTCTGGTGTTATGCACTTCCGAGCAACTCCCGTAGCACTTTCTCTGTAAAGTTGTCCACCCACTACTATGAAAGCTTTAGATCGACGGACAATCTGACAAGCCTCTTCTTCATCCTCTGGAAGCTCTTTCTTGAGAATATACATGATGTATGGCACTGTCCAATCGGGTATGATGACCAAAACTTCCATGACCAAGTCGACCACGGCTGGGACTTCAACTTCAGTCGGATCAGTAGGACTGTGGGGGCTCCTCCGTAAAGGGATCCTCTTGGAAAGACGGTGTGTGGAGATGCTCCAAGAATACATTATTGGGAATAGGATCATGCTTGGAGCCTATCTTTGCCAAATCATCAGCTGCTTGGTTTTTCAGTCGGGGTATATGATGGAGCTCTAACCCCTCAAACTTCTTCTCTAACTTTCTCACTACATTACAATGACTAGTCATAGCCAGGCTTCTGACGTCCCACTCCTTCATTACTTGATTAACCACCAAATCTGAGTCGTCGTAGACCATTAGGAGACGGACGCCGAGTGAAATGGCCATACGCAACCCGTACAAAAGTGCTTCATATTCAGCTTCGTTGTTGGAAGAATCAAAATGGATCTGAAGAACATAGCTGAGTCTGTCTCCTCGAGGGGATACTAATATCACCCCAGCACCAGAACCATTCAGCATCTTGGATCCATCAAAGAACATGGTCCAATGCTCCGAGTGAATCTGAGACAGTTGTTGCTGCTCGACCCACTCGGCGAGGAAATCTGCTATTGCCTGGGACTTGATAGCTTTCTTTGCCTCGAACTTGATATCCAAGGGAAGGAGTTCAATCTCCCACTTTGCCACTCGACCAGTTGCATCTCTGTTGTTCAGAATTTTTGACAAAGGTGCGTCGCTGACGACTGTAACGGAGTGATCAGAGAAATAATGTGCAACCTTATTTGTGGTCATGTAAATCCCATAGACAAGCTTCTGATAGTGAGGATATCTTTGCTTGGATGGAGTCAAGACTTCAGAAATATAATACACTGGACGCTGAACTTTATAGGTTTTTCCTTCTTCTTCTCGCTCGACTGTAAGTACTATACTAACGACTTGTCCAGTGGCTGCAATATAAAGCAAGAAAGGCTCTTTGCTGATTGGAGCAGCAAGCACCGGAAGGGTGGAAAGCAGGGTTTTGAGTTCTGCAAACGTTGCATCAGCTTCAGGAGTCCACTTGAACTTATCATATTTCTTCATCAGTCGGTAAAGAGGCAATGCCTTTTCACCAAAGCGAGAGATGAATCGACTCAAGGCGGCCAAATAACCAGTAAGCTTCTGAACGTCATGCACATGCACAGGGCGTTTCATCCGGAGTTTGGCTCCAACTTTCTCTGGGTTGGCATCGATCCCTCGTTCGGAAACGAGGAAACCGAGTAACTTTCCTCCTGGAACTCCGAATGTGCATTTTGATGGATTAAGCTTGATATCATACCTTCTTAGGTTCCCAAAGGTTTCAGCGAGGTCAGTCAGCAGGTCGGTACCTTTGCGTGACTTAACCACAATGCCATCCATATATGCTTCCACATTCCGACTGATTTGAGTGAGCAGGCACTTTTGAATCATCCTCATAAATGTGGCACCAGTGTTCTTGAGACCGAATGGCATGGTGACATAACAAAAGCACCCGAATGGAGTGATGAAAGCTATTTTTATCTCCTCGGGTCCATACAGTCGGATCTGATGATACCTGGAATAGGCGTCTAGAAAAGACAAACACTCACACCCCGTAGTCGAGTCGACGATTTGGTCGATACCGGGGAGAGGAAAATGATCTTTCGGGCAGGCCCGATTGATATGCTTGAAGTCAATGCACATACGAAGTGAATCATCCTTCTTGGGGACCATGATAACATTGGCAAGCCACTCAGAATGGTAAATCTCTCGGATGAACTCAGCTTCTAGGAGCCGAGCCACTTCCTCGCCAATTGCTTTTCTCTTCTGTACGGCAGACCGTCTAAGATGTTCCTTGACTGGCTTCACTTTCGGGTCGACTCGCAAACGATGCTCAGCCAGTCCCCTGGGTACACCCGGCATGTTAGAAGGTTCCCATGCAAAGATGTCCCAGTTCTCATGGAGGAACTGGATGAGCGCTTCTTCCTAGTTGTTGTCGAGTGATGTTGAGATATGAGTAGGAGCAGCATTAGGATCGGTCAGGTGAATATGAATCGGTTTCGTTTCTCCAGACGACTGAAATGCAGAATTTGTGGCGGGCTTCTTTTCTCGTAGAAAATCACTCGGATCTGCATCTTTCTAATACTCTTGCATTTCAACTGCTGCCATTTGTGCATCGACAATTTTAGAACCCTTCTGGAAGCATTCCTCTGCCTTCTGTCGATTGCCAGTGACCGTGATCACTCCTCTGGGACCAGGCATTTTCAGCTTGAGATACACGTAACATGGTCAAGCCATAAAACGCGTGCATGCAGGCCACCCCAGAATAGCATGATAAGCACTCTGGAAATCCACTACTTCAAATGTCAACTTTTCCTTATGGTAATTCTTTGAATCACCGAAAACCACGTCCAAGGTTATCTGGCCGAGTGATTCAGCCTTCTTGCCAGGGATGACGTCATGAAAGCTCATGTTGCTCTCACTAAGTTTGGACATCGCAATGCTCATCCCTTTCAAGGTTTCAGCGTAAATAATATTTAGACCACTACCACCATCCATCAACACTTTTGTCAATTGAGTACCTCCAACAACTGGGTCGACCACCAATGCTTGCCTCCACGGTGTGCCTATGTGAGCAGGGTGGTCAGACTGGTCGAATGTGATAGCTGTTTGTGACCACCTCAGATATGTTGTCATTGCCGGAGCAACCATATTCACCTCCCTGTTGATTACTTTCAGTGGACTTTTGCTCTCAACGTCAACAAAAATCATTAGGGTGGAATTGACATTGGGAAAACCATCATCTTCCTCTTTGTCTTCATCCTTGTCAGATTTTGTTTCCTCCTCATTAGGTTGCTTCTCTCGGAATTGCTCGATCAGAACCCGACACTGTCGAGTGGTATACTTAGGATAAATCAGATTGCCTTCTTCGTCTTTCTTGGTGTGAATGTGACATGGTAAATCCATCACATCGTTACCAGCTGCACCTTTTACTTTCTTAGGGGTCCAGGGCCCCTTACGTTTCCCTTTAAACTTTCCTTGAATCACTGTTGTAGTTTCACCAGGTCCTGTAGGTTCAGCTTTATGATATGTCCATTTTGCATCATGCTTTTATATCGATACTTATTGCATTATGGGCTATTATTACACATTATGTCACAATACTTATGCCTATTCTCTCTTATTTTACAAGGTTTGCATGAAGAGGGGGAATGCCGGCAGCTGGAATTCTGGGCTGGAAAAGGAGCAAATATTAGAGACCTATTCTGCACATCTCCAAAAGTCCTGAAACTCCACGGGAGCACTTTTCAGAATATATCAAAAATATTGGGTGCAAGAAGTACCAGAGGGGGGCCACCCACCAGCCACGAGGGTGGGGGCGCGCCCTACCCCCCTGGCCGTGCCCCCTGCCTCATGGGCTCCTTGGTGGCCCTCCAATGACCATCTTCTACTATATGAAGTTTCTTACCCTGGAAAAATCATAAGCAAGCTCATGGGACGAAACTCCGCCGCCACGAGGCGGAACCAATTTAGGGCTCCGGTAGAGCTGTTCTGCCGGGGAAACTTCCCTCCGGGAGGGGGAAATCATCACCATCATCATCACCAACAATCCTCTCATCGGGAGGGGGTCAATCTCCATCAACATCTTCACCAGCACCATCTCATCTCAAACCCTAGTTCATCTCTTGCATCCAAACCTCAGATTGGTACCTGTGGGTTGCTAGTAGTGTTGATTACTCCTTGTAGTTTATGCTAGTTGGTTTACTTGGTGGAAGATCATATGTTCAGATCCATTATGCATATTAATACCCCTCTGATTATGAACATGCATATGATTTGTGAGTAGTTACGTTTGTTCCTGAGGACATGGGAGAAGTCTTGCTATAAGTAGTCATGTGAATTTGGTATTCGTTCGATATTTTGATGAGATGTATGTTGTCATCCCTCTAGTGGTGTCATGCGAACATCAACTACATGACACTTCACCATTGTTTGGGCCTAGAGGGAGGCATTGGGAAGTAATAAGTAGATGATGGGTTGCTAGAGTGACAGAAGCTTAAACCCTAGTTTATGCGTTGCTTCAAAAGGGGCTGATTTGGATCCATATGTTTCATGCTATGGTTAGGTTTACCTTAAAACTTCTATCGTAGTTGTGGATGCTTGATATGGGGGTTAATCATAAGTGGGATGCTTGTGAAAGTAAGGATGGTACCCAAGCACCGGTCCACCCACATATCAAATTATCAAAGTACCGAACGTGAATCATATGAACGTGATGAAAACTAGCTTGACGATAATTCCCATGTGTCCTCGGGAGCGCTTTCCTTCATATAAGAGTTTGTCCAGGCTTATCCTTTGCTACAAAAAGGATTGAGCCACCTTGCTGCACCTTATTTACTTTTATTACTTGCTACTTGTTACAAATTACCTTATCACAAAACTATCTGTTACCGATAATTTCAGTGCTTGCAGAGAATACCTTACTGAAAACTGCTTATCATTTCCTTCTGCTCCTCGTTGGGTTCGACACTCTTACTTATCGAAAAGGCTACGATAGATCCCCTACACTTGTGGGTCATCACTTTACACTTTTGTTTCCGATTGGAATTGCCTCCACCGGTGTCTTGACCGTCTGGTTTGCTCTTCCCACTGCGGAGTCGATCCTCCTCTTCTTCGTTAGCATACCGAGTGGCTATTTCCATCAACCAAGTTAGAGACATATCTCCTGTACGACCGAATTTCAGGACCAGCTCTCGTTTTTTGACGCCTTCCTTGAAAGCGCAAACTGCTTCATGGTGGGACACATTTTCCACTGTGTGATGTAGAGTGGTCCACCTCTGAATGTAATCTCTTAGAGTCTCACTCGGTTTTTACACGCAATGCTACAATTCCGTTAATCTCGCTGGTCGCTTGCAAGTACCCTCAAAAGTTTTAACAAACACTCCGGCAAGGTCTTCCCAACTGAATAGACTACTTGGTGCTAACTGAGTCAACCATGCTCTGGCTGATCCTTCCAACATCAGAGGAAGATGCTTCATGGCCACTTCATCATTACCGCCACCAATCTATACAGCCACTCGGTAATCCTCAAGCCAAGTGTAAGGCTTGGACTCAGCAGTGAACTTGCTGACCCCAGTCGCCAACCTAAAGTTGGGCGGAATCACTACGGGTCTGATGGCTCTGCTGAAACACTCTGGACCTAAAACATGAACTCTGCTGCCAGTTGTGTGATCACTGTCAAGGCCCTCTCTGTGTGCTCTGTTCCTGTCAATTAGACCTTGAACGAGAATAGATCTCGCATCAAATCCTGGCTCCCTTGGGTCAGCTTGTACTCTTCGCTCGCCACTGCGAGGGCGTCTGTCATCATATTGCCGAGGCGCATATGATCCACTTGGAGGAGGAGGCGTGGGAACTCGATGACGGTCATCACGACCGAGTCGGTGATCATACTATTCATGGCTTCTGTATTGCTCTTGCCGATGCCCACCTCCCTCACGCCGCGGGGGCGATCTTGGGTTGTGGGCCGACTGGACTGTATCTGCCATCACAGATCGGCTATGAATCCTATTCCGCGTCTGAGACAATGTTGTGTTCTACTCTCCTGCTGCCTGGAGTAAGGCCCGGATCTGCATCAAACTTCTAGCAGCCTCCGACTGGGAAGGCTGAATTGACTCTGCTATACGGGCTGCAGCTATGAGATTTTGAATCAGAGTGCGGTATACCTGAGGTTGAGGCGGAAAAAGTTGTCGTCAACTGGACTCAGGGATCCGTTGTCGTGCACACTCATCGAGTGCATGCTGATGGTTCTCAAGTCGAGTGCGCTCAGCCAAGTTGGCCAGGCGCGCCTCCTCCAAGGCCCGGGCCTCGGAGGTTTCCCCAACGATGGGCGTGTGAAGTGCATCCATGTTGAAGCGGCGAAGCTCTTCTCTCTGCTACGAAGAAAGGGGCTCGGGGCGATATTCCTCGTGAGCATGCGACGGATCGCCGCCACCATCGCTGTCGTCATCGCGGCGGAAGCCATGAGGACTATGTGGTCCGTCGACCATCAAGGCTTCAACCGTAGGATCGCTGTTGTCGCATTCAGATGCGGTCTCGACGGAGCCAGTCAAACAGGCCTTAGAGAGTTTTGTCAGGCTCGATTGCCGCGACTTGTGGGGTAGCCAACTGGCGGGCCACCACGTGTTTCACCCACCGCTGAAGCCGCGACAAACTGGATCACTTACGCCGGCGAACAGCGGGGAGCGAAGACACCACGGGAGCCGACCAATACTGGGTCGACAGCTGCCGGAGAAGGACTCCGCAAGCGCACGCGTGAAAGTGCGTTGCCCCACGGACAGGGAGCACCTCGACGTCAAGGGGAGCTTCTGGAAGCCAGGCGGAGTCGTCGGCAATGAAGACGAGTGCGATGAGACGGATCTCGCGGCCCTTAGCCAATCCACCATCGGAAACCATGATGATGTGGATCACAAAATCGCAACTTCACCAAAAAATCGCTAAGACACCTGCCCCACGGTGGGCACCAACTGTCGTGGTTCTAAGACTAACAGTAGAATGGGGGTAGGTATGAGGAGGCAAGATCCCAGCTATGGTGAAGTTGTAAACACAAGATTTATGAGTTCAGGCCCTTCACCGTGGAAGTAAAAGCCCTACGTCTCGGTGCCCGGAGGAGGTCGACTGGATTATATGAGTGTGGTATTACAGGGGGTGCGAACCCTTGTCCCTAAGGAGGGGGGTGGCTTATATAGAGTTCGCCAGACCCCTCCCACCCTCAATTACAAAGGGTTTAAGGTACATAAAGATGGGGCGTTACTGGTAACGCTAGTAATAAAAGTGACATAAAGGACCACTTAAGTCTATAGAGTAAACGCCCGACCGTTGCTTTTCAGAGTGGCTTTTGATCTTCTGTTTGTCGAGTGATCATTGTCATGGTCGAGTGACATTGAGTCTTTCGAGTGGAACGTTTCTGGTCGAGTGGATGATGGTGTCCCTTGAATACTTCTGGATTTAGGGTGATGTCCTAGTGGAGGGTGTCTAGGTCAGGCCTATGACCCTACCCTAGGTACAGAGCTTCATCAGGCACCCCTCGCACTTGAGGACGAGCAACTCATCGCCCTTGAGGGTCGTGGGCCAGTAGAATCCATGGCGAAAAGCCTTGGCCACCAGAGACCTGGAAGTGGCGTGGTGCCCGCACTCACTCGGGTGTATGTTGAGGAGGATCTCGATGCCCTTGTCATGCTCGACGCAGCGCTGGAGCACGCCCGTCGCGCTGCGCTTGACGAGCTCGTTGTTGATGATGTTGTAGGTGAACGCCCGACCTTGCACTTGTCGGGCCTCAGTCTCGTCCAAGGGGAGCACCTGGTTCACTAGGAATGCTAGGATCGACTAGGCCCATGATGGAGCTGTCGCCATGGTGAAGACAGTCATCAAGATAGATTCTGGGGCGGCAGCCCCCGGTTGGAGATGACGGCAACCGGGTTGAGAGTGGCAGCCCCCAGGCCGGGTTCCGTAGTCCCTAGGACTAGATTGGAGGCGGCAGCGGCCGGGTCGAGCAAGGCAGTCGCCGGGCGGGGATCATCAGTCTCCGGGCCGGGTTCTACAGTCCTCGGCTTTGAGTTGGGGAGGGGTGCTGCAGGGTCATCCGGGATGAAGGTGGACTCGGAATCCGGGGACGGCTTGATGGACGGCTTGCGCAAGTGTGCGAGGGAGTCGCCGGATGGGATGGCTTGCCGGGATGAGCCAATATTGGCTAGCGTGTCGGCGGCTTCATCCCGGTGAGATGTGTAGGGACTCGCAGCCGGAGAGCTGCTAGACGAGGAAGCGGTAACTGGCCATGTTGGCATCCCGGGCATCCCACTCGCCGAACACTGCTGCACCACCAGGTCTGAATCACCGTAGCACAAGATGTGCCCGATGCCGAGTTCCTTGGCAAGCTGGAGGCCATGCACAAGGGCTTCATACTCAGCAACATTGTTGGAGGTGGCAAAGTGGATTTGGAGCGCATATCGGAGCCAGCCGCCCTTCGGGGAGGACAGCATGATCCCGGCTCCCAACCGGACCGCATCTTGGAGCCGTCGAAGTGCATGTGCTAATGCATCGAATTCGGTGGAAGCGGCAGGTATTGATTCTCCGTCCAGTCGATGAGGAAGTTGGCCAGGGATTGGGACTTGATCATGGTGTGGGGCTCGTAAAGGATGGTGTGACCGACCAGCTCGATTGCCCACTTGGCAACCCGGCCAGAGGCATCCCGGCAGCCCATGATCTCGCTGATGAGGACCATGCTGACCATGGTGACGACATGCTCTTGGAAATACTGCTTTGACTTCTTGGTGGTGAAGTACACGCCGTAACACATCTTCTGGTACTGCGGGTAGTTCTGCTTGGAGGCGGAGAGCACTAAGGCTAGACAAAAAGCTCAAAGCTCATGAGCATAATGAGCGCTTGATTGTTTGGCTCGTTTTGGCTCATGCTCGTTAGTTAATGAACCAAGCTGAACATTATTTTTTGCTCGTTAAGATTAACGAGCTTAATGATCGAGCAAAAGAGTTTCGCGAGCTAACTCGTTTAGCTCGATAATTTCTAGTAGTTTTTGTAGAATTTCCAGAGCCCACTAATAGTTAGGCCGGCCTAAAGGCCTAGAGCCCCAACCCACTTTGCACCGCACCTCTCCCAGACCTAGGAGCCACCAGGCCCCAACCCCAGCCGCCAGGACCAGGAGACCTAGAGTCCACGACTTGTCTCCAGTCTCCATGACCACGAGACAGCCTCCAGCGCCAGGAACCAGAGGAAGTGACGAGGGCACAGGGCAATACGGCGGCAGTCGGTGACCTTCCGGCATCTAGATCTCCGGTATCCCTGCCCCCGTTCACCTCTCACCTCCAACATCTCCATTCCCCCAGTCCCGACCTCTTGTATCGGTCGTCTCTAACTCTGGCAATCCCCATCTCCATCTGCGAGCCCAGTGCAAGAATGAATGAACACCAGTGGCCACCACCTTCTGCCACACTGCAAGCATGGAGTCGCGGAAGAAACGAGTTGCCTCTGGTTGTGCGTCACGAGACTCTCCCTCCACCGCAGCATAGCGTGGTCCTCTTCTTCGATCACAAGCACAGAAAAGGTCAAGGGTGGATCCAACAATGTATGATGTTGATGACGCCAGATCAACAGTGGTAATTTCCTTTTGTGCTCATGTGTTAGATGGTTAAATCTCAACAATTCAATGTATATGAATGTGTACTCTAGTAGTGTTGTTACTATTTAAATGTTGTATAGACTACTAAATTTTATTTGTCTGTTCCCATTGCAATTTTGTTTATTGATGTCTGATGTTTATAATGCTAGATCAATAGCAATGCAACTATTTTGTTGATTGCAATTTTGGTATAGAACTCTAGTTTCAGTTTCGTACATTGCCATTTTTGCTTTATAGAACTCTAGTTACAATGTAGATTAATATAACTTCATTATTCATATTCCTAATCAATCATGGAGTAATGACTTGTTAAATTTCACTATCTAAATCATTCTATTTCTTTCTCCGTAGTATGGTGATATAGAGGAATGGGTCGAGGTTAACGAAGGATACGAAGAGGTTGATGAGGCAGATACGTATGACATGGATGATGACATGTCAGATCCTTCTCTAGGATTGGGTGACAAAGGAAATGATGTAGAAGCTGAGGTCAATGACAGAGAGAAAACAAAGAGAGGGATAAGGAAAAAGGAAACAGTTGATGTTGGTAATAAGGTTAAGGTGAGGAAAACTAGAGTTAAGCGTGCACCATGTTGGCAGCATTTCAAGGAGGTCAAAGTTGTATGCAAGAAGAAACCAGGGGCGGTCGTCACGATGGCAAAACTAGAGTTAAGCATGCACCAACAGTGGCCATGCTCTCGGCGCAATCCCGCCCGTCTACGACACCCCCATGAAGAACATGCGCACCGCGCAGGCGGCCACTGTTGGCATGGAGCAGCTACAGGGCGTGGTCACTGTTGGCAAGGAGGTCAGCGGAGTAGGTGGGCCACTATAGCCACGCTCCTGCCAGTCAGCGGGATTGGTGGGCCACTGTAGCCACGCTCATCCCCTCTACGGGGACTTGATCCGTCGTACGCCTTGGATGGGACGGGAGCTGACCCGTGGCCGGGTCGAGGAAGAGGCCATGAGGGTGTTGGCTTGTTAGATAAGTCTTGGTTTGTCGAGTTCGGGCCGCATGCGCTAGCAGGCCGGGCCGTGTTGCGGTCTTGGCCGGGTTGAGGAACCCGGCCAAGTACGAGCCGGATTGAGGGGCAATGCTGGCCCCGGTTTTTTCGAAAAGGATCCGGCTTCCGTTGCCTGCCAGGGGTTCACCCCCCCCCCCCCGACACCGTTTGTCTGTATGCATGTCGGACAAATTACACCATTGGAAATACAAGCATGGTCTAGGCCCACATGCAAATGATACTCGGCGGAATGTTCAAATGAGGCATGCGGGAGGATGGACTCGACCGGAGGGCGGCTTGATCGATGGAGAAGAGGGTTGGAGAGGAATGAGAAATAAGCAACGCCACATGATTATACTTGAACGGCTCAAATAAACATTAAGTTCTCTTGATTTCCATTCCGTCTTGGTCACGGAGTAAGATACTCCCTCTATTTTTATTTACTCTGCATATTAGGTTTGATTGAAGTCAAACTTCATAAAATTTCACCAAATTTATAGAAAAATATGAACATTTACAATAGCAAATCTATATGATGTGAAAGTATATTCAACAATGAATCTAATGGTATTGATTTGTTATTGTATATGTTATTATTTCTGTCTATAAACTTTGTCAAAGTTTCAAAGTTTGACTTTGAGCAAAGCTAAAATGCGGAGTAAATAAAAACACAAGGAGTACGCATGGACTGGTATATAGTTACTACTGTTGGAACATGGTAAGTTGGACCCCTAAATGCGGGCACGGACCGGGCACACCTCAATTATTCCTTCAAGCAGTCGGACACCTACATTAGCACACCATCCGGCTACTTAATCAAGTATTACGCTTCACTAGTTGAAAAGGAAAAGGGTGGTACCACACCCAAAACCACCACACTTGGGGCTTGGGTAACAACTTGGTACTATACCACATTTGAACCAGGGCACAAAAACCACCTTTCTGCGCCTAATTTGTAACGCAGAGCACTAACGCTAGAATTTGGCCGGGAGAACAGGGAAACCGACATGTGGGGCACACTTGTCGAGATGATGTGGCGCGGACTAGTCCAATGGAGGAGCTCGCCCACAACCTCCTCGCCACCAGCAACCATTCATGTGGGTCGTGGGGGCCAGCAATGTGGCGTAGCTCCCGCACCGCCTTTGGACACGGTGACCGCGGTGAGCGACACACTCATCATCCCTGGACATGCTCAGCTTCAGGGTGCCGAGGGTGGCATTAGCACTATGGCACGACCAGCGGATCAACACTTGGCTCGTCAAGGATGCATGGGGCATTGAAGTGTGCGCGCGCCGCGACGCGTCCGCGGAGTGTTGTAGTGCGGCCAACTGCATCCCCAGGACCTGAGACCATGTCGGGTCGTCTTGCTTTTTCAATTACATGTGGGGACCGCATCTGAGCAAAGGGCATCTCCAACATTGCCATGACCACAGCTGACTACCCTGGAACACCAAAAACCCTCGTCCCTCGCGTCGTCGCGTGGTGCGTTCCCAGCCGGCGCCAGGTGCCCACATTCATGTCGTCCATCTGTATGCCGTCATTAAGAGGCTTGATGCGTGAGGAACCAACTTCGGTGACTTAATGACACACCCGAATGCTTGGCCCCACCAGAATGCGCTACTTAAAGCAGCAACGCCCAGCTAAACTCCACACCATAGCGCATCCTCCTGCTACCTGGCGCCACATCCACCATGACCACGAGCGCGAAGGCTCTGCGGGAGAGCTTGTCTTTGGGGATGAAGCTCTAGGTCACCGCCCTTGCTCAAGTCGCCGCTTGCAACGCAATAGCAGCATAGTCGAACGCGGATGCGACCGCACAAGCGGTGGCCATGCTGGCGGACGACGATGGGAGCACTGTCAACCACGTGCCCTACTTGCCACCATCCAATATGTTCTGTGGCGCATGTGGCAGGTGAAGTGATGGACCGTCCACATCCATCATCATTGACCTCACGTCCATCGACACCGTCGAGGTCGGGGAATCCTCCAAGGATGAGTAGGGCATGGGAGGCGGCAGGGCATGGTGTGCCAACTGGCCGGTCCATCTCTCGTGTTCTACTCTTCCTCTCCGGAGACCGCACCTTCACTTGGCGGGTCTTGAACCCCACCCCCGTACATGGAGATGGCAGATGGAGGACGTCGGTCGCCGCCGTAGAAAAGATTTAGGGTCGGGTTTCTTTTATTTTTCTGTCCAATAGAAGTTCGAAATGTAATGAAAATCTGCCGTGTTTGCATCAAACTCGTTCGGTGTATATGAACTTCCACAATAATAGTAAGATATATTGTAGGAGTATGAAAATATATGGAATGATGATTCGTTTTTGAAGGAAATATGCCCTAGAGGCAATAATAAAGTTATTATTTATTTCCTTATATCATGATAAATGTTTATTATTCATGCTACAATTGTATTAACCGGAAACATAATACATGTGTGAATACATAGACAAACAGAGTGTCACTAGTATGCCTCTACTTGACTAGCTCGTTGATCAAAGATGGTTATGTTTCCTAACCATAGACATGAGTTGTCATTTGATTAACGGGGTCACATCATTAGGAGAATGATGTGATTGACTTGACCCATTCCGTTAGCTTAGCACTTGATCATTTAGTTTGTTGCTATTGCTTTCTTCATGACTTATACATGTTCCTATACCTATGAGATTATGCAACTCCCATTTACCGGAGGAACACTTTGTGTGCTACCAAACATCACAATGTAACTGGGTGATTATAAAGGTGTTCTACAGGTGTCTCCAAAGGTACTTGTTGGGTTGGCGTATTTCAAGATTAGGATTTGTCACTCCGATTGTCGGAGAGGTATCTCTGGGCCCTCTCGGTAATGCACATCACCTAAAGCCTTGCAAGCATTGCAACTAATGAGTTAGTTGTGAGATGATGTATTACGGAACGAGTAAAGAGACTTGACGGTAATGAGATTAAACTAGGTATTGAGATACCGACGATCGAATCTCGGGCAAGTAACATACCGATGACAAAGGGAACAACGTATGTTGTTATGCGGTTTGACCGATAAACATCTCCGTAGAATATGTGGGAGCCAATATGAGCATCCAGGTTCCGCTATTGGTTATTGGCCGGAGACGTGTCTCGGTCATGTCTACATAGTTCTCGAACCCGTAGGGTCCGCACGCTTAAAGTTCGATGACGGTTATATTATGAGTTTATGTGTTTTGATGTACCGAAGGAGTTTGGAGTCCCGGATGAGATCGGGGACATAACGAGGAGTCTCGAAATGGTCGAGACGTAAAGATCGATATATTGGACAACTATATTCGGACATCGGAAAGGTTCCGAGTGATTCGGGTATTTTCGGGAGTACCGGGGAGTTACGGGAATTCGTATTGGGTCTTAATGGGCCATACGGGAAAGGAGAGAAAGGCCTCAAAGGGTGGCTGCACCCCTCCCCATGGGCTGGTCCGAATTGGACTAGGGAGGGGGGGGGGGCGCCCCCTTCCTTCCTTCTCCTTTTCCCTTCCCTTTCCTTCTCTCCTACTCCTACTACTTGGAAGGGATCCTAGTTCTACTAGGAAAGGGGGAATCCTACTCCCGGTGGGAGTAGGACTCCCCTAGGGCACGCCATAGAGAGGGCCGGCCCCTCCCTTCCTCCACTCCTTTATATACGTGGCCAGGGGGCACCCCATAGACACAACAATTGATCTCTTGATCTCTTAGCCGTGTGCGGTGCCCCTTCCACCATAATCCACCTCGGTCATATCGTAGCGGTGCTTAGGCGAAGCCCTGCATCGGTAGAACATCATCATCGTCACCACGCCGTCGTGCTGACAGAACTCTCCCTCAAAGCTTGGCTGGATCGGAGTTCGAGGGACGTCATCGAGTTGAACGTGTGCAGAACTCGGAGGTGCCGTGCGTTCGGTACTTGATCGGTCGGATCGTGAAGACGTACGACTACATCAACCGCGTTGTGATAACGCTTCCGCTTTCGGTCTACGAGGGTACATGGACAACACTCTCCCCTCTCGTTGCTATGCATCACCATGATCTTGCGTGTGCGTAGGAAATTTTTGAAATTACTACGTTCCCCAACAGTGGCATCCGAGCCTAGGTTTTATGCGTTGATGTAATATGCATGAGTAGAACACAAGTGAGTTGTGGGCGATATAAGTCATACTGCTTACAAGCATGTCACACTTTGGTTCGACCGTATTATTGGATGAAGCGGCCCGGACCGACATTACGCGTACGCTTACACGAGACTGGTTTTACCGCCGTGCTATGCACACAGGTGACTAGCGGGTGTCAGTTTCTCCAACTTTAGTTGAACCGAGTGTGGCTACGCCCGGTCCTTGAGAAGCTAAAACAGCACTAACTTGACAAACTATCGTTGTGGTTTTGATGCGTAGGTAAGAACGGTTTTTGCTCAGCCCGTAGCAGCCACGTAAAACTTGCAACAACAAATTAGAGGACGCCTAACTTGTTTTTGCAGGGCATGTTGTGATGTGATATGGTCAAGACGTGATGAGATAAAAGTTGTTGTATAAGATGATCATGTTTTGTTGAAGTTATCGGCAACTGGCAGAAGCCTTATGATTGTCTCTTTATTGCATAAGATGCAAGCGCCAAATAATTGTTTTACTTTATCGCTATGCAATAGCAATAGTTGCAAGAGCAATAGTTGGCGAGACGACCATGTGACGACACATTGATATAGATCAAGATGATGGAGATCATGGTGTCATGCCGGTGACGATGGAAATCATGACGATGCTTTGGAGATGGAGATCAAAGGCACAAGATGATGATGGCCATATCATGTCACATTTGATTGCATGTGATGTTTATCTTTTATGCATCTTATTTTGCTTAGTTCAATGGTAGCTTTATAAGATGATCTCTCACTAAATTTCAAGATAAAAAGTGTTCTCCCTGAGTATGCACCGTTGCCAAAGTTCATCGTGCCCAGACACCACGTGATGATCGGGTGTGATAAGCTCTACGTCCATCTACAACGGGTGCAAGCCAGTTTTGCACACGCAGAATACTTAGGTTAAACTTGACGAGCCTAGCATATGCAGATATGGCCTCAGAACACTGAGACCGAAAGGTCGAGCGTGAATCATATAGTAGATATGATCAACATAATGATGTTCACCATTGAAAGCTACTCCATTTCACGTGATGATCGGTTATGGTTTAGTTGATTTGGATCACGTGATCACTTAGATGATTAGAGAGATGTCTATCTAAGTGGGAGTTCTTAAGTAATATGGTTAATTGAACTTTAATTTGTCATGAACTTAGTCCAGGTAGTATTAGCATATCTATGTTGTAGATCAATAGCTCGCAATGTTGCTCCCCGTTTAATTTTTATATGTTCCTAGAGAAAACTAAGTTGAAAAATGTTAGTAGCAATGATGCGGATTGGATCCATGATTTGAGGTTTATCCTCATTGCTGCATACAAGAATTATGTCATTGATGCACCGCTAGGTGACTGACCTATTGCAGGAGCAAATGCAGACGTTATGAACATTTGGCTAGCTCAATATGATGACTACTTGATAGTTTAGTGCACCATGATTAACAGCTTAGAATCGGGACTTCAAAGACGTTTTGAATGTCATGGATCATATAAGATGTTCCAGGAGTTGAAGTTAATATTTCAAGCAAATACCCGAGTTGAGAGATATGAAGTCTCCAACAAGTTCTATAGCTACAAGATGGAGGAGAATATCTCAACCAGTGAGCATGTGCTCAGATTGCCTGAGTACTACAATTGCTTAAATCAAGTGGGAGTTAATCTTCTAGATAAGAGAGTAATTGACAAAGTTCTCTAGTCACTATCATCGAGTTACTAGAACTTAGTGATGAACTATAATATGCAAGGGATGACAAAAGTAATTCCCAAGCTCTTCGTGATGCTGAAATCGACGAAGGTAGAAATCAAGAAAAGCATCAAGTGTTGATGGTTGACAAAGACCACTAGTTTCAAAAAGGGCAAAGGGAAGAAAGGGAACTTCAAGAAGAATGGCAAGAAAGTTGCTGCTCAAGTGAAGAAGCCCAAGTCTGGACCTAAGCCTGAGACTGAGTGCTTCTACTGCAAAGGGACTAGTCACTAGAAGCGGAACTGCCCCAAGTATTTGGCGGATAAGAAGGATGGCGAAGTGAACAAAGGTATATTGGATATACATGTTATTGATGTGTACTTTACTAGTGTTTATAGCAACCCCTCGGTATTTGATACTAGTTCAGTTGCTAAGAGTAGTAACTTGAAACAAGAGTTGCAGAATGAACAGAGACTAGTTAAGGGTGAAGTGACGATGTGTGTTGGAAGTAGTTCCGAGAATGATATGATCATCATCGCACACTCCCTATACTTTCGGGATTAGTGTTGAACCTAAATAAGTGTTATTTGGTGTTTGCGTTGAGCATGAATATGATTTGATCATGTTTATTGCAATATGGTTATTCATTTAAGTTAAGAATAATTGTTATTCTATTTACATGAATAAAACCTTCTATGGTTATACACCCAATGAAAATGGTTTGTTGAATCTCGATCATAGTGATACACATATTCATAATATTGAAGTCAAAAGATGCAAAGTTAATAATGATAGTGCAACTTATTTGTGGCACTGCCGTTTAGGTCATATTGGTGTAAAGCGCATGAAGAAACTCCATGCTGATGGGATTTTGGAATCACTTGATTATGAATCACTTGATGCTTGCGAACCATGCCTCATGGGCAAGATGACTAAAACTCCGTTCTCCGGAACAATGGAGCGAGCAATTGACTTATTGGAAATAATACATACTGATCTATGCGGTCCGATGAGTGTTGAGGCTCGCGACGGATATCATTATTTTCTGACCTTCACTGATGATTTGAGCAGATATGGGTATATCTACTTGATGAAACACAAGTCTGAAACATTTGAAAAGTTCAAAGTATTTCAGAGTAAAGTGGAGAATCATCGTACAAGAAAATAAAAGTTTCTACGATATGATCGAAGAAGTAAAATATTTGAGTTAACGAGTTTGGCCTTCAGTTAAAACAATGTGAAATAGTTTCACTACTCACGCCACCTGGAACACCACAGTGTAATGGTGTGTCCGAACGTCATAACCGTACTTTATTAGATATAGTGCGATCTGTTATGTCTCTTACCAATCTACCACTATCGTTTTGGGGTTATGCATTAGAGACAGCTACATTCACGTTAAATAGGGCACCATCGAAATCTGTTGAGACGACGCCTTATGAACTGTGGTTTGGCAAGAAACCAAAGTTGTCGTTTCTTAAAGTTTGGGGTGGCGATGCTTATGTGAAAAAGTTTCAAACTGATAAGCTTGAACCCAAATCGAAGAAGTGCATCTTCATTGGATACCCAAACGAAATTGTTGGGTACACCTTCTATCACAGATCCGAAGGCAAATTTGTTGCTGAGAATAGATCCTTTCTAGAGAAGGAGTTTCTCTCAAAAGAAGTGAGTGGGAGGAAAGTAGAACTTGATAAGGTAACTGTACCTGCTACCTTATTGGAAAGTAGTTCATCATAGAAATCTGTTCCTGTGACTACTACACCAATTAGTGAGGAAGCTAATGATGATGATCATGTAAACTTCAGATCAAGTTACTACCGAACCTTGTAGGTAAACCAGAGTGAGATCCGCACCAGAGTGGTACGGTAATCCTGTTCTAGAGGTCATGTTACTTGACCATGACGAGCCTACGAACTATGAGGAAGCGATGATGAGCCCAGATTTCGCGAAATGGCTTGAGGCCACGAAATCTGAGATGAGATCCATGTATAAGAACAAAGTATGGACTTTGATTGACTTGCCCAAAAAGATCGGCGAGACATTGAGATTAAATGGATCTTCAAGAGGAAGACGGACGCTGATAGTAGTGGTACTATCTACAAAGCTAGAATTGTCGCAAAAGGTTTTCGACAAGTTCAAGGTGTTGACTACGATGAGAGTTTCTCACTCGTATCTATGCTTAAGTCTGTCCGAATCATGTTAGCAATTGCCGCATTTTATGAAATCTGGCAAATGGATAAACAAAACTGCATTCCTTAATAAAGAAGAGTTGTATATGATGCAACCAGAAGGTTTTGTCAATCCTAAAGGTACTAACAAAATATGCAAGCTCCAGCGATCCATCTATGGACTGGTGCAAGCATCTCGGAGTTGGAATATACGCTTTGATAAGTTGATCAAAGCATATAGTTTTATACAGACTTGCAATGAAGCCTGTATTTACAAGAAAGTGAATGGGAGCCTACATCATTTCTGATAAGTATATGTGAATGACATATTGTTGATCAGAGATAATGTAGAATTATTCTGTAAAGCATAAAGGAATATTTGAAAGGAGTTTTTCAAAGAAAGACCTCAGTGAAGCTGCTTACATATTGAGCATCAATATCTATAGAGATAGATCAAGACGCTTGATAAGTTTTTCAATGAGTACATACCTTGACAAGATTTTGAAGTAGTTCAAAATGGAACAGTCAAAGAATGAGTTCTTTCTTGTGTTACAAGGTGTGAAACTGAGTAAGACTCAAAGCCCGACCATGGCAGAAAATAGAAAGAGCATGAAAGTCATTCCCTATGCCTCAGCCATAGGTTCTATAAAGTATGCCATGCTGTGTATCAGACCTACTGTATACCCTGCCCTGAGTTTGGCAAGGGAGTACAATAGTGATCTAGGAGTAGATCACTAGACATTGGTCAAAATTATCCTTAGTGGAATAAGGATATGTTTCTCGATTATGGAGGTGACGAAAGGTTCGTCGTAAAAGGTTACGTCGATGCAAATTTTGACACTGATCCAGATGACTCTAAATCTCAATCTAGATACATATTGAAAGTGGGAGCAATTAGCTAGAGTAGCTCTATGCAGAGCATTGTTGACATAGAAATTTGCAAAATACTTACGGATCTGAATGTGGCAGACCCTTGACTAAACTTCTCTCACAAGCAAAACATGATCACACCTCAGTACTCTTTGGGTGTTAATCACATAGCGATGTGAACTAGATTATTGACTCTAGTACACCCTTTGGGTGTTGGTCACATGATGATGTGAACTATGGGTGTTAATCACATGGTGATGTGAACTATTGATGTTAAATCACATGACGATGTGAACTAGATTATTGACTCTAGTGCAAGTGGGAGACTGAAGGAAATATGCCCTAGAGGCAATAATAAAGTTATTATTTATTTCCTTATATCATGATAAATGTTTATCATTCATGCTAGAATTGTATTAACCGGAAACATAATACATGTGTGAATACATAGACAAACAGAGTGTCACTAGTATGCCTCTACTTGACTAGCTCGTTGATCAAAGATGGTTATGTTTCCTAACCATAGACATGAGTTGTCATTTGATTAACGGGATCACATCATTAGGAGAATGATGTGATTGACTTGACCCATTCCGTTAGCTTAGCACTTGATCGTTTAGTTTGTTGCTATTGCTTTCTTCATGACTTATACATGTTCCTATACCTATGAGATTATGCAACTCCCGTTTACCGGAGGAACACTTTGTGTGCTACCAAACGTCACAACGTAACTGGGTGATTATAAAGGTGCTCTACAGGTGTCTCCAAAGGTACTTGTTGGGTTGGCATATTTCGAGATTAGGATTTGTCACTCCGATTGTCGGAGAGGTATCTCTGGGCCCTCTCGGTAATGCATATCACCTAAAGCCTTGCAAGCATTGCAACTAATGAGTTAGTTGTGAGATGATGTATTACGGAATGAGTAAAGAGACTTGCCGGTAACGAGATTGAACTAGGTATTGAGATACCGACGATCGAATCTCGGGCAAGTAACCTACCGATGACAAAGGGAACAACGTATGTTGTTATGCGGTTTGACCGATAAAGATCTTCGTAGAATATGTGGGAGCCAATATGAGCATCCAGGTTCTGCTATTGGTTATTGGCCGGAGACGTGTCTCGGTCATGTCTACATAGTTCTCGAACCCGTAGGGTCCGCACGCTTAAAGTTTGATGACGGTTATATTATGAGTTTATTTGTTTTGATGTACCGAAGGAGTTCGGAGTCCCGGATGAGATCGGGTACAAAACGAGGAGTCTCGAAATGGTCGAGACGTAAAGATCGATATATTGGACGACTATATTCGGACATCAGAAAGGTTCCGAGTGATTCGGGTATTTTCGGGAGTACCGGGGAGTTACGGGAATTCGTATTGGGCCTTAATGGGCCATACGGGAAAGGAGAGAAAGGCCTCAAAGGGTGGCCGCACCCCTCCCCATGGGCTGGTCCAAATTGGACTAGGGAGGGGGGCACCCCCTTCCTTCCTTCTCCTTTTCCCTTCCCTTTCCTTCTCTCCTACTCCTACTACTTGGAAGGGATCCTAGTTCTACTAGGAAAGGGGGAATCCTACTCCCGGTGGGAGTAGGACTCTCCTAGGGCGCGCCATAGAGAGGGCCGGCCCCTCCCCTCCTCCACTCCTTTATATACGTGGCCAGGGGGCACCCCATAGACACAACAATTGATCTCTTGATCTCTTAGCCGTGTGCGGTGCCCCCTTCCATCATAATCCACCTCGGTCATATCGTAGCGGTGCTTAGGCGAAGCCCTGCGTCGGTAGAACATCATCATCGTCACCACGCCATCGTGCTGATAGAACTCTCCCTCAAAGCTCGGCTGGATCAGAGTTCGAGGGACGTCATCGAGTTGAACGTGTGCAGAACTCGGAAGTGCCGTGCGTTCGGTACTTGATCGGTCGGATCGTGAAGACGTACGACTACATCAACCGCGTTGTGATAACGCTTCCGCTTTCGGTCTACGAGGGTACATGGACAACACTCTCCCCTCTCGTTGCTATGCATCACCATGATCTTGCGTGTGCGTAGGAATTTTTTTGAAATTACTACGTCTCCCAACAGTTTTTGTGTGTATAAACTTAGAAAGTTTGACCTAAGACAAAGCTAGCATGTGAAGTAAATAAACACATCGGGTTTACATACACAATTTATCGTCGGCACTCCAATAGTACTTCCACTACACATTCACGCATATCACATATTTCTACATCTATGGGAACCTACGAAAGGGTTAACGTAAATTGGCTCTCTCTACCCCCTGATTTTCATGGTGGTGGGCCCTTCCCTCCTCCCAATCTCCAATCAACAGCCCGCACGTTTCACATTACGTTAATTACGTAACTGGGATTACGTAGGTGTAGCATTACTTGTCCTAAAAAAACAACTAAGCCAACCTCCCAGCATATCACGTAGGAAAAGACCTGGCCGCGCTGTTTTAGTCAGGATTACCAGATTACTAGTAGTAGTATCGATGGATCATGTGAAGCACCAAGTTTAAAAGGAAAAAAGGCGGTACACTCACAGCATCGCATTGCACCCAGAATGGAACCCTACCCTAAACCTTTTCTACGGCCCTAAACCTCACAGCGTCACAGTTTAAAAGGAAAAAAGGCGGTACACTCACAGCGTCACCAAGTTTTCACACGGTCAGTCCTGCACACAGCTCATGCAAAAGGAACGCGTTTCGGCTTGCCTCTTCACTGACACGTGGGAGCGCACTTAGAGAAACCGACCATGCGCCAAACTCCCGCGCCCACCGCGTGAAAATTCCCCCAAAAAATTTCCCCCAAATCCCAAATTCAACCACCCTTTGGCCAACTAGCCAATAATATTCCCCAGACCCCCCTCTCGCTTGGCCCCCTCCACTCCATTCGCTCCGCCAAAGCTGCCCTCCCTGTCGTGTCGATACGTTGGCGCCGTGGTTTGTCGAGGGGACGAACGATGATCCTCTCGCTCCCACAGTACGCTCTCGTAGATTGTCGTCCTCTAGTCGCGCCGCCACCACTGGCGACGTTCTTGTGGAGACGCACAGCGGTCAGCTTCTCCCACAATACGCGCATTCTAGACTGAGGCCCCGCGCATGTCGGAGTAGTGCTGAATGTTAGCTGATATATGTTGTTAATCTCACTGTTTGCCGAAATAGTTTACAATCAATATGCTCTGCTTAAGAAGCTTCCTTGCCCTATTCTGCACTCAATCTTCTTAGCTAAGATGGCATGCCATGCCCGATTAGTTGCTAAAATAGCCTGCCATATATTTATTGTGACATAGATTGCCATGGTCTAGTAGCCAATCTGTTAGGTGAAAAAGCTCTACGCAATTTTATACTCGATCTTTGTTGCTGAGATGGCCTTCAATGGTTTGATGAATTAGCTTTACATATATTTCATTACTTAGATCCGCTTGTCCAAATATTTTGCCATAGCTTTAGACATCAACCTAGGTATTTTTTTTCTGGACTTCATAAAAAAGCATATATGTTTTTCCTGTAATATCTAGTAGAAGAACTAACTTGTATGTCTAACAGATGGACAGGACTTGGATAACATCTGCTCGAAGATTCTCTACTTCATATGTCGAGGGGGCTGAAAATTCCATGAACTTTATCAGAGCTGAGTACGGTGGTCCAAAATTAGATGTTCTCTGTGAAGGAAATATGCCCTAGAGGCAATAATAAAGTTATTATTTATTTCCTCGTATCATGATAAATGTTTATTATTCATGCTAGAATTGTATTAACCGGAAACTTAGTACATGTGTGAATACATAGACAAACAGAGTGTCACTAGTATGCCTCTACTTGACTAGCTCATTAATCAAAGATGGTTAAGTTTCCTAACCATAGACATGAGTTGTCATTTGATTAATGGGATCACATCATTAGGAGAATGATGTGATTGACTTGACCCATTCCGTTAGCTTAGCACTTGATTATTTTAGTTTACTGATATTGCTTTCTTCATGACTTATACATGTTCCTATGACTATGAGATTATGCAACTCCCGAATACCGGAGGAACACTTAGTGTGCTTTCAAACGTCACAACGTAACTGGGTGATTACAAAGATGCTCTACAGGTGTCTCCGATGGTGTTTGTTGAGTTGGCATAGATTGAGATTAGGATTTGTCACTCCGATTGTCGGAGAGGTATCTCTGGGCCCACTCGGTAATGCACATCACTATAAGCCTTGCAAGCATTGTAACTAATGAGTTAGTTGTGGGATGATGCATTACAGAACGAGTAAAGAGACTTGCCGGTAACGAGACTGAACTAGGTATTGAGATACCGACGATCGAATCTCGGGCAAGTAACATACCGATGACAAAGGGAACAACGTATGTTGTTATGCGGTTTGACCGATAAAGATCTTCATAGAATATGTGGGAGCCAATATGAACATCCAGGTTCTGCTATTGGTTATTGACCGGAGATGTGTCTCGATCATGTCTACATAGTTCTCGGACCCGTAGGGTCCGCACGCTTAAAGTTCAGTGACGATCAGTATTATGAGTTTTTGTGTTTTCATGTACCGAAGGTAGTTCGGAGTCCCGGATATGATCACGGAAATGACGAGGAGTCTTGAAATGGTCGACACGTAAAGATTGATATATTGGACGCCTATATTCGGACACCGGAAGTGTTCCGGGTGATTTTGGAGAAAACCATAGTGCCGGAGGGTTACCAGAACCCCCCCCCCCCCCCCGGAAAAATAGTGGGCCTTATGGGCCTTAGTGGAGACAGAGGGCTGGCCTAGAGCAGGCCGCGTGCCCCTCCCCCTCTGGTCCGAATTGGACTAGGAGAAGGGGGGCGGCGCCCCCCTTTCCTTCTCCCTCTCCCCCTTCCTTTCCCCCTCCTAGTAGGAGTAGGAAAGAGGGGAGTCCAACTCCTACTAGGAGGAGGACTCCTCCTCCTGAGGCGCCATAGAGGGCCGGCCGGCCTCCCCCCTTACTCCTTTATATACGGGGGCAGGGGCACCTCTAGACACAAGTTGATAATTGATCCCTTAGCCGTGTGCGGTGCCCCCCTCCACCATAATCCACCTCGATCATATCGTAGCGGTGTTTAGGCGAAGCCCTGCGTCGGTAGCAACATCATCACCGTCAACATGCCGTCGTGCTGACGGAACTCTCGCGTGAAGCTCTGCTAGATCGGAGTTCATGGAACATCATCGAGCTGAACATGTGCTGAACTCGGATGTGCCGTGCTTTCGATACTTGGATCGGTTGGATCGTGAAGACGTTCGACTACATCAATCGCGTTCTCATAATGCTTCCTCTTACGGTCTATGAGGGTACGTGGATGATACTCTTCCCTCTCGTTGCTATGCATCACCATGATCTTGCGTGTGCGTATGATTTTTTTTTGAAATTACTACATTACCCAACAGTGGCATCTGAGCCAGGTTTATGCGTAGATGTTATATGCACGAATAGAACACAAGTGAGTTGTGGGCGATACAAGTCATACTGCTTACCAGCATGTCATACTTTGGTTCGGCGGTATTGTTGGATGAAGCGGCCCGGACCGACATTACGCGTACGCTTACGAGAGACTGGTTCTACCGACGTGCTTTGCACACAGGTGGCTGGCGGGTGTCAGTTTCTCCAACTTTAGTTGAACCAAGTGTGGCTACACCCGGTCCTTGAGAAGGTTAAAACAACACTAACTTGACAAACTATCATTGTGGTTTTGATGCGTAGGTAAGAACGTGTCAGGACCCCGACTCAATGCCACATCGATCTAGCATGTAACACCTCATATCACTTTGCGGCCTCACGCACGGTATTCCCACGGGTGTCGCCTTACCTTTACCCGGGACCGTTTGCGCCTTTTGGCACACGTATATGACAGTGTCGCTAGCATCCATATGATAAGGAGCCCGGGCTGACATGGCTAGTCGTAAACCTAAAGTGGCACAAACTTACAGGGACAGGCATCCATGACCCAGCATCGAACGTGTTGGTCATCAGCGAGTGAATCCAGGCTGTAGCACTGGGCTAGCAGGACTCCGGTGAACCGGGCTGTAACGGGCTAACAGGACTCCGGTATTCATCGCGTGACATTTCCCCGAAGGGACAGACATAGGAACGAAGAAGGACACATGCCGGCCAGCCTAAGTGTTCCGGAGCAGTAGCAAGCTACCATGGCTCGGTGGAAACACTAGGAGACATTTCCCGGTAAGAGAGGCTACTAAAGATAAACAACTAGATAGTCAGATCCCACACATACCAAGCATTTCAATAACATACACACAATATGCTCGATATGTGCAATACAACATGGCATCACAAAATGACTCTACGACTCAAGTATTTATTCAATAGGCTCCGAGGAGTGAGATATTACAAACATGGGTCTCATGACCCAACAATCAGAGCATACAAGTCAAAGCACATGCGGAAGCTTAACATGTCTGAGTACAAACAACTATAAATGAAAAAGGCTGAGAAGCCTGACTATCTACCAGATCCTGCCGAGGGCACAAGATCGTAGCTGAGGTAACAAGCTAAACGTCGAAGTCCACGCGGAACTACTAGCGAGACCGAAGTCTCTCTGCAAAAACATAAATTAAGCAACATGAGTACAAATGTACCCAGCAAGACTTACATCAGAACTAACTACATATGCATCATTATCAACAAAGGGGATGGTGGGGTTTAACTGCAGCAAGCCAGCTTTGACTCGGTGGCTATCCTGAACTACGACTGCAAGTAACTCTTTTGAGGTGGCGCACACGAGTCCACATATTCACCATATCAATACACCACTATGGATCCGCTCCCGTCTCCCTACGAGAACGCCATCCATAGCACTCACGCTTATCTTGCGTATTTTAGAGTATCCACTTTCACTTGTCTATGAACTATGCAAGGGGTCCAAGTTTCCATATCCGAGGAATCCGGCTATTCGAATAGATGATGTTAACCCTGCAGGGGTGTACTTCTTCACACACGCTCTCGCCACTTACCGCCCTGTACACGTCATGTACCTCGGCAACCTTCAAGCGGAAGCCGGGCGAGGGAGTCGGCCACGACCTGACTAACCGAACAAGTCTCTAGTCCAGGTTTATCGCCTATTCGGGTTCCATCCGCAAGGAGATCCGGCCGGGGTGTCGCTCACGGCCCCAAACGATGTGAGCAGGGTTCCCAAGCCCACCATCCGGGTGCCACTTGGTACACCATGCCACTGTGCCTAGTCTGTCCCAAGCCCACCTGTACCGGGTGCCACTTGGTAGACTACTAACACTACCTACAAACACCAGAAACTAGTTGCAACTCCTGGACAGAGATCATGTTGATTAATAAGTCGAGAGGGGTCGAGTTACCGGAACCCAATGTGTGGTAGTAACTGGACATGGATCACAAACACAGAACTCAGTTCCTGAAGACGGCTGCAATGAGACAACCCACCATGTACTCCTACATGGCCTCTCACCGCTACCTTTACCAAATCGTGTTCACACACTTAGCTCACACATAGTAGGACATGTTCACACGCCTCTGATTCATCCCCGATGAATCAGACCTGACTCAACTCTAAGCAGTAGCAGGCATGACAAACAAGCATGAATGAGTAGGCACATCAGGGCTCAAACAACTCCTACTCATGCTAGTGGGTTTCATCTATTTACTGTGGCAATGACAGGTCATGCAAAGGATAAAGGGGTTCAGCTACCGCAGCAAGTAACAAATATGTCGTTGTTATCCTAATGCAGTAAAAGAGAGCAGGAGCGAGAGAGTGGGATTTTATCGGAATGAACAAGGGGGTTTTGCTTGCCTGGCACTTCTGAAGATAACATTGAGTCTTCATCAGTGTCAACGATCACCACGTCGGAACATCGTCTACCGGGAGGGAACAGATACCGACAACAAAGAAGAAATACAATCAATGCAATGCACAATATGATGCATGCTCATGACATGGCAATATGAATGTGTTTTGAGCTAATGCAACTAGCAACAGATTAAATGAAGTTGGTTTGAATACAAGATTCAAATTCAAACTCCATATGTGATTATTTAAATGCCCTTTATATGATTTGTGCTAAACAGCATCTATAAGTTGTTCTAACATGCATGAAAATGGTACAGATGGATTCCTTGAATTTTTCTGATAATTTTTCATATATAAATTATTTAATTTGGAGTTACGGTTGAATTTCTATGAATTTTAGAAGTTTATACAATTTTCTGGAATTTCTGAATTATAATAATTCCAATAATGATTTATGGCGTCAGCACCACGTCACTGTGACGTCAGCAGAGTCAACTGGGCTGGTCCGGGTCAAACCTGACCAGTGGGGCCCACTGGTCAGTGACTACGGCTAATCCTAATATAACTTAAACCTAACCTAGTTTAATTAGTCGGGCCGGGCCCGCATGTCAGTGAGTCAGTGGCTTAATTAAACTTAGTTATTAACTTAACCAAAAGTTAGCAGGGGATGGGCCCACACGTCAGTGACCCAGGGGGGTCAAATCCCTGGTCAATCGGGCTAATCCACCGGCGTCTAACCGCCGGCAACGACCAGAAGCGGCGGTGGCTCGCCGGAATGGCTGCTCCGGCGCCCATTCGACACGCGGAGGGGTTCTACAGGGAGCTCGAGCTCGTGCGCATCAAATGGAGCAAGCCAGAGGAGTTGGGGTTAGCTGTGGCGTCGGCAGCGGCGAGGGAGGCGGCGGCCGGAGTTCGGCCAACGGCGGGTTAGGCGATGCAGGGCGCTAGGGGAGGCGTTGGTGCGTGCTACGTGCTCCTGGTGAGGTGTGGAGCATGGTGGTGTGCCCGGCTTCGAGCCACAGTGGCTCTGGCCACGACGGCGACGAGGCACGGCGGCGGCGAGCTTCGGCCGTGGTGGAAGATGGAGCTAGGGGACGAAATCAAGTGCGCGGAGTGAGGGGAAGAGAAGAGGAGCTCACGGGGAGTCGGACGAGACGCTAAGTGGGCTCGGGGACGTCCTGTTGGCGGCGAATCGAACGGCGGCGATCGCCGGCCGTGGCGATGAAGATGGCGGTGATGGCGTGGCTACAGGGCACCCGGCGTCGCATGCGTCGTGGTAGAGCTTCATGGGGTCGGGACGGAGCTCAGGGATGCGAGGAGGGAGCGAGGGGGTGGCTGTGGCCGCGGCGAACGGCGTCGGTGGCGACGAGCTCCGCTCGGGCAGAGAGGGAGAGAGAGCAGAGGAGAGGATGAGGCGAGGGAGAGAGTGAGAGAGAGCCAGGGGCTGCGTGGCGCTCCGTGGCGTGGATTAGGACGAAGGGCGGCCTCCAGCGCGAAGCAGGAGGTGGCCGGGGCTCTCGGGCGCGCGCCACGCCTCGCCTCTGCCTACTGGCAGAGGAAGACGACGAGCGGCGAGGTAGATGGGCTGGGCTGGGCCGCTGGAGGAGCTGGGCCAGGTAAGTGGGCGCCAGGTAAGTTCTGTTCTGTTTCATATTTTTCTTATGTTTTGTTTTTCAATTTATTTTGCCACTGTTTTGAATTTAAAAAATAATTCAAACAATGCCAAAAGCTCCTCTGAATATTTTTATTTTGCTAGATGGACTTTTCCAAAAGCTCATAAAATATTTCAGGGATATTTGAAATTATATTCTAATTATATGAATATAATTCAAATTCAAATAGCTAATGATTTAAATTCAAAGTCCCAAAAATAAATCCTTAAAAATGTTCAATATTTTGGTTGGGACCAGAACCCTTGCCAAAAATTATCAAACATTTAAGAAGAGCATTTTGGAACAATGAATGAGATTTTTAGGGTTTTTGCCCTTCTTTTATTTAGGGTTTTGAGGCTTCCAAATTTCCTCAGATCAGGTTTCAAAAATTTAAACATGATGCACACATGGAAGCAAGCATAGATCAGGCCAGAACTAGGGATGTGACAGAACGGTTCTTGCTCAGCCCATAGCAGCCACGTAAAACTTGCAACAACAAAGTAGAGGACATCTAACTTGTTTTTGCAGGGCATGTTGTGATGTGATATGGTCAAGACATGATGCTATATTTTGTTGTATGAGATGATCATGTTTTGTAACCGAGTTATAGGCAACCGGCAGGAGCCATATGGTTGTCGCTTTATTGTATGCAATGCAATCGCCCTGTAATTGCTTTACTTTATCACTAAGCGGTAGCGATAATCGTAGAAGCAATAGTTGGCGAGATGACAATGATGCTACGATGGAGATCAAGGTGTCGCGCCGGTGACGATGGTGATCATGACGGTGCTTCGGAGATGGATATCACAAGCACAAGATGATGATGGCCATATCATATCACTTATATTGATTGCATGTGATGTTTATCTTTTATGCATCTTATTTTGCTTAGATCGACGGTAGCATTATAAGATAATCTCTCACTAAATTTCAAGGTATAAGTGTTCTCCCTAAGTATGCACCATTGCTATAGTTCGTCGTGCCGAGACACCACGTGATGATCGGGTGTGATAAGCTCTACGTTCACATACAATGGGTGCAAGCCAGTTTTGCACATGCAGAATACTCGGGTTAAACTTGACGAGCATAGCATATGCAGATATGGCCTCGGAACACTGGATACCGAAAGGTCGAGCGTGAATCATATAGAAGATATGATCAACATACTGATGTTCACCATTGAAAACTACTCCATCTCACGTGATGATCGGACATGGTTTAGTTGATATGGATCACGTGATCACTTAGATGATTAGAGGGATGTCTATCTAAGTGGGAGTTCTTTAATAATTTGATTAACTAAATCTTAATTTAATAATAAACTTAGTACCTGATAGTATTTTGCATGTCTATGTTGTTGTAGATAGATGGCCCGTGTTGTTGTTCTGTTGAACTTTAATGTGTTCCTTGAGAAAGCAAAGTTGAAAGATGATGGTAGCAATTACATGGACTGGGTCCGTAACTTGAGGATTATCCTCATTGCTGCACAAAAGAATTACGTCCTGGAAGCACCGCTAAGTGCCAAACCTGCTGCAGGAGCAACACCAGATGTTATGAACGTCTGGCAGAGCAAAGCTGATGACTACTCGATAGTTCAGTGTGCCATGCTTTACGGCTTAGAACCGGGACTTCAATGACGTTTTGAATGTCATGGAGCATATGAGATGTTCCAGGAGTTGAAGTTAATATTTCAAGCAAATGCCTGGATTGAGAGATATGAAGTCTCCAATAAGTTCTACAGCTACAAGATGGAGGAGAATAGTTATGTCAGTGAACATATACTCAGAATGTCTGGGTACCATAACCACTTGACTCAGCTGGGAGTTAATCTTCCGGTTGATAGTGTCATTGACAGAGTTCTTCAATCACTGCCACCAAGCTACAAGAGCTTCGTGATGAACTATAATATGCAAGGGATGAATAAGACTATTCCCGAGCTCTTCGCAATGCTAAAGGCTGTGGGGGTAGAAATCAAGAAGGAGCATCAAGTGTTGATGGTCAACAAGACCACCAGTTTCAAGAAAAAGGGTAAAGGGAAGAAGAAGGGGAACTTCAAGAAGAACGGCAAACAAGTTGCTGCTCAGGAGAAGAAACCCAAGTATGGACCTAAGCCTGGGACTGAGTGCTTCTACTGCAAACAGACTGGTCACTGGAAGCGGAACTGCCCCAAGTATTTAGCGGATAAGAAGTATGGCAAGGTGAACAAAGGTATATGTGATATACATGTTATTGATGTGTACCTTACTAATTCCTGCAGTAGTGCCTGGGTATTTGATACTGGTTCTGTTGCTAATATTTGTAACTCGAAATAGGGACTACGAATTAAGCGAAGATTAGCAAAGGACGAGGTGACGATGCGCATGGGCAATGGTTCCAAAGTCGATGTGATCGCAGTCGGCACGCTACCTCTACATCTACCTTCGGGATTAGTATTAGACCTAAATAATTGTTATTTGGTGCCAACGTTAAGCATGAACATTATATCTGGATTTTGTTTGATGCGAGACGGTTATTCATTTAAATCAGAGAATAATGGTTGTTCTATTTATATGAGTAATATCTTTTATGGTCATGCACCCTTAAAGAGTGGTCTATTCTTTTTGAATCTCGATAGTGGAGATACACATATTCATAGTATTGAAGCTAAAAGATGCAGAGTTGATAATGATAGTGCAACTTATTTGTGGCACTGTCGTTTAGGTCATATTGGTATAAAGCGCATGAAGAAACTCCATTCTGATGGACTTTTGGAATCACTTGATTATGAATCACCTGGTACTTGCGAACCGTGCCTCATGGGCAAGATGACTAAAACGCCGTTCTCCGGAACTATGGAGCAAGCAATAGATTTGTTGGAAATCGTACATATTGATGTATGTGGTCCGTTGAATATTGAGGCTCGCGGTGGGTATCGTTATTTTCTCACCTTCACAGATGATTTGAGCGGATATGGGTATATCTACTTGATGAAACATAAGTCTGAAACATTTGAAAAGTTGAAAGAATTTCAGAGTGAAGTGGAAAATCATAGTAACAAGAAAATAAAGTTTCTATGATCTGATCATGGAGGAGAATATTTGAGTTACGAGTTTGGTCTTCATTTGAAACAATGCGGAATAGTTTCGCAACTCACGCCACCTGGAACACCACAGTGTAATGGTGTGTCCGAACGTCGTAATCGTACTTTACTAGATATGGTGCGATCTATGATGCCTCTTACTGATTTACTGCTATCATTTTGGGGTTATGCTTTAGAGACGGCTGCATTCACGTTAAATAGGGCACCATCTAAATCCATTGAGACGACTCCTTATGAACTGTGGTTTGGCAAGAAACCAAAGTTGTCATTTCTTAAAGTTTGGGGTTGCGATGCTTATGTGAAAAAGCTTCAACCTGATAAACTCAGACCCAAATCGGAGAAATGTGTCTTCATAGGATACCCAAAAGAGACAGTTTGGTACACCTTCTATCACAGATCTGAAGGCAAGACTTTTGTTGCTAAGAATGGATCCTTTCTAGAGAAGGAGTTTCTCTCGAAAGAAGTGAGTGGGAGGAAAGTAGAACTTGATGACGTAACTATACCTGCTCCCTTATTGGGAAGTAGTTCATCATAGAAACCGGTTTCTGTGACACCTACACCAATTAGTGAGGAAGCTAATGATGATGATCATCAAACTACAGATCAAGTTACTACCGAACCTCGTAGGTCAACCAGAGTAGGATCCACACCAGAGTGGTACGGTAATCCTGTTCTAGAGGTCATGTTACTAGACCATGATGAACCTACGAACTATGAGGAAGCGATGATGAGCCCAGATTCCGCAAAATGGCTTGAGGCCATGAAATCTGAGATGGGATCCATGTATGAGAACAAAGTGTGGACTTTGGTTAACTTGCCCGATGATCGGCAAGCCATCGAGAATAAATGGATCTCCAAGAAGAACACGTACGCTGATGGTAATGTTACTGTCTACAAAGCTCGACTTATTGCGAAAGGTTTTCGACAAGTTCAAGGAGTTGACTATGATGAGACCTTCTCACTCGTAGCGATGCTTAAGTCCGTCCGAATCATGTTAGCTATTGCCGCATTTTATGATTATGAAATTTGGCAAATGGATGTAAAGACTGCATTCCTGAATGGATTTCTGGAAGAAGAGTTGTATATGATGCAACCTGAAGGTTTTATCATTCCAAAGGGTGCTAACAAAGTGTGCAAGCTCTAGCGATCCATTTATGGACTAGTGCAAGCCTCTCGGAGTTGGAATAAATGTTTTGATAGTGTAATCAAAGCATATGGTTTTATACAGACTTTTGGAGAAGCCTGTATTTACAAGAAAGTGAGTGTGAGCTCTGTAGCATTTCTAATATTATATGTGGATGACATATTGTTGAGTGGAAATGATATAGAATTTCTGGATAGCATAAAAGGATACCTGAATAAGAGTTTTTCAATTGAAGACCTCGGTGAAGCTGCTTACATATTGGGCGTCAAGATCTATAGAGATAGATCAAGACGCTTAATTGGACTTTCACAAAGTACATACCTTGACAAAGTTTTGAAGAAGTTCAAAATGGATCAGGCAAAGAAAGGATTCTTGCCTGTGTTACAAGGTGTGAAGTTGAGTAAGACTCAATGCCCAACCACTGCAGAAGATAGAGAGAAAATGAAAGATGTTCCCTATGCTTCAGCCATAGGCTCTATCATGTATGCAATGCTGTGTACCAGACATGATGTGTGCATTGCTATTAATTTAGCAGGGAGGTACCAATGTAATCCAGGAGTGGATCACTGGACAGCGGTCAAGAACATCCTGAAATACCTAAAAAGGACTAAGGATATGTTTCTCGTTTATGGAGGTGACAAAGAGCTCATCGTAAATGGTTATGTTGATGCAAGCTTTGACACTGATCCGGAAGATTCTAAATCGCAAACCGGATACGTGTTTATATTGAACGGTGGAGTTGTCAGTTGGAGCAGTTCTAAACAAAGCATCGTGGCGGGATCTACATGTGAAGCGGAGTACATTGCTGCTTCAGAAGCAGCAAATGAAGGAGTCTGGATGAAGGAGTTCATATCTGATCTAGGTGTCATACCTAGTGCATCGGGTCCAATGAAAATCTTTTGTGACAATACTGGTGCAATTGCCTTGGCAAAGGAATCAAGATTTCACAAGAGAACCAAGCACATCAAGAGACGCTTCAATTCCATCCGCGATCAAATCCAGGTGGGAGACATAGAGATTTGCAAGATACATACAGATCTGAATGTTGCAGGCCCGTTGACTAAGCCTCTCTCACGAGCAAAACATGATCAACACCAAGGCTCCATGGGTGTTAGAATCATTACTGTGTGTTCTAGATTATTGACTCTAGTGCAAGTGGGAGACTGAAGGAAATATGCCCTAGAGGCAATAATAAAGTTATTATTTATTTCCTCATATCATGATAAATGTTTATTATTCATGCTAGAATTGTATTAACCGGAAACTTAGTACATGTGTGAATACTTAGACAAATAGAGTGTCACTAGTATGCCTCTACTTGACTAGCTCATTAATCAAAGATGGTTAAGTTTCCTAACCATAGACATGAGTTTCCATTTGATTAATGGGATCACATCATTAGGAGAATGATGTGATTGACTTGACCCATTCCGTTAGCTTAGCACTTGATCGTTTTAGTTTACTACTATTGCTTTCTTCATGACTTATACATGTTCCTATGACTATGAGATTATGTAACTCCCGATTACCGGAGGAACACTTTGTGTGCTACCAAATGTCACAACGTAACTGGGTGATTAAAAAGGTGCTCTACAGGTGTCGCTAATGGTACTTGTTGAGTTGGCATAGATCAAGATTAGGATTTGTCACTCCGATTGTCGGAGAGGTATCTCTGGGCCCACTCAGTAATGCACATCACTATAAGCCTTGCAAGCATTGTAACTAATGAGTTAGTTGCGGGATGATGCATTACATAACGAGTAAAGAGACTTGCCGGTAACGAGATTGAACTAGGTCTTGAGATACCGACGATCGAATCTCGGGCAAGTAACATACCGATGACAAAGGGAACAACGTCTGTTGTTATGCGGTTTGACCAATAAACATCTTCGTATAATATGTGGGAGCCAATATGAACATCCAGATTCCGCTATTGGTTGTTGACCTGAGACGTGTCTCGGTCATGTCTACATAGTTCTCGAACCCATAGGGTCCGCACGCTTAAAATTCGATGACAATCAGTATTATGAGTTTTTGTGTTTTGATGTACCGACGGTAGTTCGGAGTCCCGGATATGATCACAGAAATGACGAGGAGTCTCGAAATGGTCGAGACGTAAAGAACGATATATTGGACGACTATATTCGGACACCAGAATTGTTCCGGGTGATTTCGGAGAAAACCGTAGTGTCGAAGGGTTACCGGACCCCCCCCCCCGGAGAAATAGTGGGCCTTATGGGCCTTAGTGGAGAGAGAGGGCTGGCCTAGGGCAGGCCATGCGCCCCTCCCCCTCTGGTCCGAATTGGACTAGGAGAAGGGGGGCGGCGCCCCCCTTTCCTTCTCCCTCTCCCCCTTCCTTTCCCCCTCCTAATAGGAGTAGGAAAGAGGGGAGTCCTACTCCTACTAGGAGGAGGACTCCTCCTCCTAGCGCGCCATAGAGGGTCGGCCGGCCTCCCCCCTTGCTCCTTTATATATGGGGGTGGGGGGGCACCTCTAGACACAAGTTGATCATTGATCTCTTAGCCATGTGCGGTGCCCCCCTCCACCATAATCCACCTCGATCATATTGTAGCGGTTCTTAGGCGAAGCCCTGCGTCGGTAGCAAAATCATCACCGTCAACATGCCGTCGTGCTGATGGAACACTCCCGTGAAGCTCTGCTGGATCGGAGTTCGTGGGATGTCATCGAGTTGAATGTGTGCTGAACTCGGAGGTGCCGTGCGTTCGGTACTTGGATCGGTCGGATCGTGAAAACGTTCGACTACATCAACCGTGTTCTCATAACACTTCCGCTTACGGTCTATGAGGGTACATGGACGATACTCTTCCCTCTCGTTTCTATGCATCACCATGATCTTGCGTGTGCGTAGGATTTTTTTTTGAAATTACTACGTTACCCAGCACTCTGCCCGTGTAGTAGTTACTACGTTACACAATAGATGGATTTAACCCATTTGGCCACCAGAGCGCCACATATAGCATGTGGCCAGTGCTTGTTATCCTTTACAACATGCCTCCAAATGTCTACACCAAAGAATCAAACTACATGATGGCCTTGCTCATCCCAGGTCCAAAAAGTCCTGGAAAGGATTTTGATTTAATCATGGAGCCTCTTGTGGAGGAACTTCAATAGCTACGGAGGGGTGTTCTCACTTGAGACCAATATAGCAGCCCACCAGCTGATTTCTTTCTGTGTGCTGTTATAATTTGGTGCATCCATGATTATCCAGCTTTGGGCACTATGTCAGGGCGAACGACACATGGTTACAATGCATGTGTTCGATGTGACAAGAATCCGCTGTCATACACAATACTTAGCAAGATTCGTTACATTAGACACTGTTGTTTCCTTGCCAAGGACAAGTCGTGTCCTACAAAATACCGAAGACATGTGTTAAATGCAAAGCATGAAACCATGATGCGCCAAAGAAGCTCACCGTCGATGAGTTGCAAGTGGAATTAGAGAAGATCACGCATATTACACCAGGAAACCATCCTGATAATGGTAGCGTGAAAAGGAAGCGTGGCAGGGCAGAAGAGAGATTATTGTTTACCTGCAGGTCCACTTTGTGGGACTTTGAGTATTGGAAAGATTTGGATCTGCGACATAATATTGATGTGATGCACATCGAGAAAAGTATATGTGAAAGCATTATCAACACACTTCTTAATATTGAAGGCAAGATGAAAGATACCTTCAAATCTAGGATTGATTTGACACACCTGGCTATTAGAAAGGATTTGCGGGTGGAAGATGCAGGTAAACCACAGGATATGGCACCAGTTGTGTATGTCTTGGACAAGGTAAAAAGAAAAGAATTCTGCAAGGTCCTGTCACGTGTGAGATTCCCACATGGATTTGCTTCCAACCATGAAAGGAAAGTCAGTGCATATGGAAACAAGGTACTATGGTTGAAAACTCATGACTGTCACGTCGTACTTCAAGGGGTTTTACCTGTTATCCTTAGAGGATTGGGCCGCCCTGACTTATACAGAGCAGTTGCAGAGTTGGGACAATTCTTCAGGGAACTCTGCAGTAGAAATATTAGGATAGATGCTTTGGAGCGTCTTAGCGACAAGATACGAACTATCCTATGCGACCTTGAGAAGATATATCCTCCAGCCTTCTTTTATGTGATGGTGCATTTGGATATTCATCTACCTGATGAGGCACTACTTAGAGGTATAGTATAGTATGGCTGGATGTACCCTACTGAAAGGCGGCTAGGCACTTTCAAGGGCTATGTTAGGAACAGAGCTAGACCCGAGGGTTCCATTGTAGAGGCCTACATTGCTATAGAAGCATTGACATTCTACTCAAAATACATTGAAATAGCTCATGAGCTTAGCAAAGAGGTGGGTGAAGACAATCCCGAGCTCAATGTTTTCAATTGTTCTGTTCGAGTTACATGAAAGAGTCGACGAGACGACAAACCTAAAGATTTGGACAAAATGGTTTGGTATGTGTTGAATAATTGTCCTGAGATTCTACCTTATATCGAGCAAGTGCTAAGTACTGTAGCTTATACATCATAATCTACTAAACTTGCAGTACATTCTTATATATTTAGATGTTTGACGTGATCACTATGTTGTGCAGCATCTAAAAAAAGGAGTTATTGTCACAAAATCCAAGAAACATTGACAAACTGGTTATGGCAGGATTTGCGAAATGGTTCAAGAGCCATGTAAGCTTTTGAATTGCACTGTCAGCTTTTTTAATATATTGAGTACATAAGACGATCATCTTGTCCATTTTATAACCATAGGTTAGGAAGATGTGGGAGGATGGGCAGGCAGTCAATGATGCCCTTTATGCACTAGCAATGGGTCCTGATACTCGGGTAAGACATTATGAATCTTGCGTTGTTGGAGATGTGCGCTACAACACCCTTGCACGCGACGAAGGCAGGAAGACACAAAACAATGCCATCATGAGCACGGATAAGTACGGCGAAGTGACAACTGAAATGTATGCTAACATAACAGACACTGTTCAGTTGCAGTATATCTCTAGTTTTGAGGTTCATGTGTGTGGTTCTGTTGTGCTGTCGTTGGTATAACCTGTTTTCCAGGATCGCAAAACCTAGAGCTGATGATAATTTCAAATCTATCAATGTCAACGTGGCGTACCAGACCTACAAGCCTTTTATTTTGGAAAATCAAGCAACACAAATATTTTTCTTGGAAGACACATTTGCACGTACAGATGACTGGAGAGTATTGCAAAGGTTTGAGCAGAGGAATCCGTTTAATGAAGCTGCACAACAAGATGATGCTTACACTGCTCATGATGTAGAAGATTCCACATATGTTCCTAATATCTTTGAGAACCATCACATCAATGACGATGGCGAAAAAATTGCCTGCCGGGCTATGGACATACGTGAGTTGATCAATAAGAAGCCAACGTTTGAGGACATTGTGGATGAAGAAGAAGATGACATTGGGGGGAATTACGATTCAGACTGATACACATGGCGAAGATGTTGACGCTGCTGTTGCGGATGATGAATAGATTGCTTTTGTCGTATTTGCATGTCAAAAGACGTTTTTTATCTACTATGTGAAATTGTGTTTGCTATGACAACTGAAACCTGATGAAGTTGTTGTTTACTATTTTGTTGTGAGAACATCACTTATTATGTACGTTGATTTGTGAGGTGATTGTATGACGACTAAAACATGATGACATTGTTGTTTAGTTCTACTTATATTTGGCTGTGAAACTTGTATTTGATGACATAGTGTGCTATTGGACTGCAATTTGCTCGATGTCTTCGTATGGGAACAAAGCTAACCCGACAGGGTCTCTGCTAATTTATTTATTTATTAGGAAAAGGGCCTCTGCTATTTATTTATATATGAGCAAAAGGGGATACCCCCCGATTTCCGCTAATAGAAATCATTGGATGTTCACAACACTACGCCCAGCCTGCTAAAAAGGTTTCATTCATTACTAGTTTCAGTAAAGTGCTCATGTCATAGCCACTGAATACATCACGAGTGCTACATACACTGCAAATAAATATACAATCATCCCACAGAGCACATCAATTTTGCCCATTATCTTCACAGGCTCTTTCATCTCCTCATTGCTATCAAGGCCATTCAGTACCTGTTGCTTGGCCATGATAAGAGGAACTGCGTCTTTAACCTTCTGCTCTGCATCTTCCTCTTCTGTCGTTCCTTCAGTTACTTGTCCAACACCCCAACCTGCTAGTATTGGGATTCCTCGGCTAACCAAATAATCAGCATAGTTGCATTCCCCCACATCAGCAACTTCCCAGAAATACAAATCACACGAATCTTCCCTTTTCTGCACGATTCAAATTGGAAGATGATCAACAAAACTATTAAAAAATCAGCAACTGAAAGCAGTGGAACAACACTTAAACATATTATTATTGGAAATATGCCCTAGAGGCAATAATAAATTGGTTATTATTATATTTCCTTGTTCATGATAATCGTTTATTATCCATGCTAGAATTGTATTGATAGGAAACTCAGATACATGTGTGGATACATAGACAACACCATGTCCCTAGTAAGCCTCTAGTTGACTAGCTCGTTGATCAATAGATGGTTACGGTTTCCTGAGCATGGACATTGGATGTCGTTGATAACGGGATCACATCATTAGGAGAATGATGTGATGGACAAGACCCAATCCTAAGCCTAGCACAAGATCATGTAGTTCGTATGCTAAAGCTTTTCTAATGTCAAGTATCATTTCCTTAGACCATGAGATTGTGCAACTCCGGATACCGTAGGAGTGCTTTGGGTGTGCCAAACGTCACAACGTAACTGGGTGGCTATAAAGGTACACTACAGGTATCTCCGAAAGTGTCTGTTGGGTTGGCACGAATCGAGACTGGGATTTGTCACTCCGTGTAAACGGAGAGGTATCTCTAGGCCCACTCGGTAGGACATCATCATAATGTGCACAATGTGATCAAGGAGTTGATCATGGGATGAAGTGTTACGGAACAAGTAAAGAGACTTGCCGGTAACGAGATTGAACAAGGTATCGGGATACCGAAGATCGAATCTCGGGAAAGTATCATACCGCTAGACAAAGGGAATTGTATACGGGATTGATTAAGTCCTTGACATCGTGGTTCATCCGATGAGATCATCGTGGAGCATGTGGGAGCCAACATGGGTATCCAGATCCCGCTGTTGGTTATTGATCGGAGAGGTGTCTCGGTCATGTCTGCATGTTTCCCAAACCCGTAGGGTCTACACACTTAAGGTTCGATGACGCTAGGGTTATATGGAATAGATATACGTGGTTACCGAATGTTGTTCGGAGTCTCGGATGAGATCCCGGACGTCACGAGGAGTTCCGGAATGGTCCGGAGGTAAAGATTTATATATGGGAAGTCCTGTTTTGGTCACCGGAAAAGTTTCGGGTTTATCGGTAATGTACCGGGACCACCAGGAGGGACCCGGTGGTCCACCAAGTGGGGCCACCAGCCCCGGAGGGCTGCATGGGCTAAGTGTGGGAGGGGACCAGCCCCAGGTGGGCTGGTGCGCCCCCCACCAAGGCCCAAGGCGCAAGGGAGAGTGGAAGGGGGCAAACCCTAGGCTCAGATGGGCCTAAGGCCCACCTAGTGGTGCGCCCCCCTTTCTCCCCCCTTGGCCGCCACCCCTAGGGGTGGAAACCTAGGTGGGGGCGCAGCCCTCCCCTCCCCCTATATATACTTGAGGTTTTGGGCTGCCATAGACACGATTCAATCTCCTTCTTGGCGCAGCCTTACCCCTCTCCCTCCTCGTCTCTTGTGGTGCTTGGCGAAGCCCTGCTGGAGTACCACGCTCCTCCACCACCACCACGCCGTTGTGCTGCTGCTGGATGGAGTCTTCCCCAACCTCTCCTTCTCCCCTTGCTGGATCAAGGCGTAGGAGACGTCACCGGGCTGTACGTGTGTTGAACACGGAGGTGCCGTCCGTTCGGCACCAGGATCATCGGTGATTTGGATCACGACGAGTACGACTCCATCAACCCCGTTCACTTGAACGCTTATGCTTAGCGATCTACAAGGGTATGTAGATGCACTCTCCTTCCCTTCGTTGCTAGATTACTCCATAGATTGATCTTGGTGGTGCGTAGAAAATTTTGAATTTCTGCTACGTTCCCCAACAGTGGCATCATGAGCCAGGTTTATGTGTAGTTACTATGCACGAGTAGAACACAAAGTAGTTGTGGGTGTTGATTTTGTTCAATATGCTTACCATTACTAGTCCAATCTTGATTCGGCGGCATTGTGGGATGAAGCGGCCCGGACCAACCTTACACGTACTCTTACGTGAGACTGGTTCCACCGACTGACATGCACTAGTTGCATAAGGTGGCTAGCGGGTGTCTCTCTCTCCCACTTTAGTCAGATCGGATTCGATGAAAAGGGTCCTTATGAAGGGTAAATAGCAATTGGCATATCACGTTGTGGTTTTTGCGTAGGTAAGAAATGTTCTTGCTAGAAACCCATAGCAGCCACGTAAAACATGCAAACAACAATTAGAGGACGTCTAACTTGTTTTTGCAGGGTATGCTATGTGATGTGATATGGCCAAGAAGAATGTGATGAATGATATGTGATGTATGAGATTGATCATGTTCTTGTAATAGGAATCACGACTTGCATGTCGATGAATATGACAACCGGCAGGAGCCATAGGAGTTATCTTTATTTATTGTATGACCTGCGTGTCATTGAACAACACCATGTAATTACTTTACTTTATTACTAACTGGTAGCCATAGTAGTAGAAGTAATAAGTTGGCGAGACAACTTCATGGAGACACAATGATGGAGATCATGATGATGGAGATCATGGTGTCATGCCGGTGACGATGATGATCATGGAGCCCCGAAGATGGAGATCAAAAGGAGCAATATGATATTGGCCATATCATGTCACTATTTGATTGCATGTGATGTTTATCATGTTTATACATCTTATTGTCTTAGAACGACGGTAGCTTAAATAAGATGATCCCTCATTAAAATTTCAAGAAAGTGTTCCCCCTAATTGTGCACCGTTGCGAAAGTTCGTTGTTTCGAAGCACCATGTGATGATCAGGTGTGATAGATTCTTACGTTCGAATACAACGGGTGTTGACGAGCCTAGCATGTACAGACATGGCCTCGGAACACATGCGGAACACTTAGGTTGACTTGACGAGCCTAGCATGTACAGACATGGCCTCAGAACACAAGAGACCAAACGGTCGAGCATGAGTCGTATGGTAGATACGATCAACATGAAGATGTTCACCGATGTTGACTAGTCCGTCTCACGTGATGATCGGACACGGCCTAGTTGACTCGGATCATGTAATCACTTAGATGACTAGAGGGATGTCTATCTGAGTGGGAGTTCATAAGATGAACTTAATTATCCTGAACATAGTCAAAAGGTCTTCGCAAATTATGTCGTGGCTCGCGTTTCTGTTCTACTGTTTAGATATGTTCCTAGAGAAAATTTAGTTGAAAGTTGATAGTAGCAATTATGCGGACTAGGTCCGTAAACTGAGGATTGTCCTCATTGCTTCATAGAAGGCTTATGTCCTTAATGCACCGCTCAGTGTGCTGAACCTCGAACATCGTTTGTGGATGTTGCGAACATCTGACATACACGTTTTGATGACTACATGATAGTTCAGTGCGTAATGCTAAATGGTTTAGAATTGAGGCACCAAAGACATTTTTTGAAACATCGCAGAACATATCAGATGTTCCAAGGACTGAAATTGGGATTTCAGGCTCGTGCCCACGTCAAGAGGTATAAGACCTCCGACGATTTTCTTAGCCTGCATAATAAGGGAGAAAAGCTCAATCTTGAGCTTGTGCTCAGATTGTCTGAGTACAACAATCGCTTGAATCGAGTGGGAGTTGATCTTCTAGATGAAATAGTGATGGTTCTCCAAAGTCACTGCCACCAAGCTACTAGAGCTTCGTGATGAACTATAACATGTCAGGGATAGATATGATCCTTGAGCTATTCGCGACACCGCGAAAGTAGAAATCAAAAGGGAGCATCAATCATTGATGGTTAGTAAAACCACTAGTTTCAAGAAGGGCAAGGGCAAGAAAGGGATACTTCCTGGAACAACAAATCAGTTGTTGTTCTAGTGAAGAAACCCAAAGTTGAACCCAAGCCCGAGACTAAGTGCTTCTGTAATAAGGGGAACAGTCATTGAAGCAGAACCACCCTAGATACTTGGTAGATGAGAAGGCTGGCAAGGTCGACAGAAGTATATTGGATATGAATTATAACGTGTACTTTACTAGTACTCCTAGTAGCACCAGGGTATTAGATACCGGTTCGGTTGCTAAGTGTTAGTAACTCGAAACAAAAGGCTACGGAATAAACGGAGACTAGCTAAAAGGTGAGATGACGATATGTGTTGGAAGTATTTCCAAGGTTGATCGAACATCGCACGCTCCCTCTACCATCGAGATTGGTGTTTGCGTTGAGCATAGACGTGATTGGATTATGTCTATCGCAATACGGTTATTCATTTAAGGAGAATAATGGTTACTCTGTTTATTTGAATAATACCTTCAATGGTCTTGCACCTAAAATGAATGGTTTATTGAATCTCGATCGTAGTGATACACATTTTCATGCCAAAGGTATAAGATAGTAATGATAGTACAACACAAATGTGGCACTGCAATTTGAGTCATATTGGTATAAAACGCATGAAGAAGCTCCATGTTGATGGATCTTTGGGCTCACTCGTTTTTGAAAAGTTTGAGACATGCGAACCATGTCTATTGGTGTATATGCATGAAGAAACTCCATGCAAATGGACCGTTTGGACTCACTTGATTTTGAATCACTTGAGACATGAAAATCATACCACATGGGCAAGATGACTGAAAGCCTCGTTTTCAGTAAAATGGAACTAGAAAGCAACTTGTTGGAAGTAATACATTTTGATGTGTGCAGTCCAATGAGTGCTGAGGCGTGTAGTGGATATCGTTATGTTCTTACTTCACGGATGATTTGAGTAGATGTTGAGTATATTTACTTGATGAATCACGAGTCTGAATTATTGAAAGGTTCAAGTAATTTCAGAGTGAAGTTGAACATCGTCGTGACAAGAGGATAAAATGTCAATGATATGATCGTAGAGATGAATATCTGAATTGTGAGTTTGGCACAGAATTAAGACATTGTGGAAATTGTTTCTCAACTAATACAGCCTGGAACACCATAGTGTGATGGTGTGTCCGAACATCATAACTGCACCCTATTGGATATGATGCATACCATGATGTCTCTTATCGAATTACCACGATAGTTTATGGGTTAGGCATTAGAGACAACCACATTCACTTTAAATAGGGCACCACGTAATTCCGATGAGATGACACTTTATGAACTATGGTTTAGAGAAACCTAAGCTGTCATTTCTTAAAAGTTTGGGGCTGCGATGCTTGTGTGAAAAAGTTTCAGGTTGATAAGCTCGAACCCAAAGCGGATAAAATGCATCTTCATAGGACACCCAAAATAGTTGGGTATACCTCCTAATTCAGATCCGAAAGCAATAGGGATTGTTTCTAGAATCGGGTCCTTTCTTGAGGAAAGATTTCTCTCGAAAGAATTGAGTGGGAGGATGGTGGAGACTTGATGAGGTTATTGAACCGTCACTTCAACTAGTGTATAGCAGGGCACAAAAGTTGTTCCTGTGGCACCTACACCAATTGAAGTGGAAGCTTATGATATTGATCATGAGACTTCGGATCAAGTCACTCCCAAACCTCGTAGGACGACAAGGATGCGTACTACTTCAGAGTGGTAGGTAATCCTGTCTTGGAAGTCATGTTGCTAGACAACAATGAACCTACGAGCTATGGAGAAGCGATGGTGGGCCTGGATTCCAAAATGGCTCGAGGCCATATAATCCGAGAGAGAATCCATATATAAAAACAAAGTGTAGACTTTGGAAGAACTACTTGATGGTCGTAAGGCTGTTAGGTACATATGGATTTTAAAAGGAAGACGGACAATGATGGTAAGTATCACCATTAAGAAAGCTCGACTTGTCGTTAAGATGTTTTCCGACAAGTTCAAAGAGTTGACTACGATGAGACTTTCTCACTCGTAGCGATGCTAAGAGTCTGTTGGAATTATATTAGCGATTACTGCATTATTTATGAAATCTTGCAAATAGGATGTCAAAACATTGTTTCCTCGACGATTTTCTTGAGGAAAGGTTGTATGTGATACAACCGGAAGGTTTTGTCAATCCTGAAAGATGCTAATAAGTATGCAAAGCTCTAGCAATCCTTCTAAGGACTGGAGTAAGCATCTCGGAGTTGGAATGTATGCTTTGATGAGATGATCAAAGATTTTGGGTGTATACGAAGTTTATGAGAAACTTGTATTTCCAAAGAAGTGAGTGGGAGCACTATAGAATTTCTGATGAATATATGTTGTTGACATATTGTTGATCAGAAATGACCTAGAATTTCTGGAAAGCATATAGGGTTATTTGGAAAGTGTTTTTCAATGGAAAACCTGGATTAGGCTACTTGAGTATTTAGCATTAAGATCTATAAGGATAGATCAAAACGCTTAATAGTACTTTCAAATGAATACATACCGTGACAAGATTTTGAAGGAGTTCAAAATGGATCGGCAAAGAAGGAGTTCTTGGCTGTGTTATAAGGTGTGAACATTGAGTAAGACTCGAAACCTGACCGCGGCAGAATAGAGAGAAAGGACGAAGGTCGTCCCCTATGCTTTAGACGTAGGCTCTACAGTATGCTATGCTGTGTACCGCACCTGAAGTGTGCCTTGCCATGAGTCGGTCAAGGGGTACAAGAGTGATCCAAGAATGGATCACAGGACAGCGGTCAAAGTTATCCTTAGTAACTAGTGGACTAAGGAATTTTCTCGATTATGGAGGTGGTAAAAGAGTTCATCGTAAAAGGTTACACCGATGCAAACTTTGACACTAATCCAGATTATTCTGTGTAGTAAACTGGATTCGTATAGTAGAACAGTTATTTGGAATAGCTCCAAATAGAACGTGGTAGCTGCATCTGGGAGATGACATAGAGATTTGTAAAGCACACACGGATCTGAAAGATTCAGACCCGTTGACTATAACATCTCTCACAAGCATAACATGATCAAACCCAGAACTCATCGAGTGTTAATCACATGGTAATGTGAACTAGATTATTGACTCTAGTAAACTCTTCGGGTGTTAGTCACATGGGGATGTGACCTTGAGTGTTAGTCACATAGAGATGTGAACTGGATTATTGACTCTAGTGCAAGTGGGAGACTGTTGGAAATATGCCCTAGAGGCAATAATAAATTGGTTATTATTATATTTCCTTGTTCATGATAATCGTTTATTATCCATGCTAGAATTGTATTGATAGGAAACTCAGATACATGTGTGGATACATAGACAACACCATGTCCCTAGTAAGCCTCTAGTTGACTAGCTCGTTGATCAATAGATGGTTACGGTTTCCTGACCATGGACATTGGATGTCGTTGATAATGGGATCACATCATTAGGAGAATGATGTGATGGACAAGACCCAATCCTAAGCCTAGCACAAGATCATGTAGTTCGTATGCTAAAGCTTTTCTAATGTCAAGTATCATTTCCTTAGACCATGAGATTGTGCAACTCCCGGATACCGTAGGAGTGCTTTGGGTGTGCCAAACGTCACAACGTAACTGGGTGGCTATAAAGGTACACTACAGGTATCTCCGAAAGTGTCTGTTGGGTTGGCACGAATCGAGACTGGGATTTGTCACTCGGTGTAAACGGAGAGGTATCTCTGGGCCCACTCGGTAGGACATCATCATAATGTGCACAATGTGATCAAGGAGTTGATCATGGGATGATGTGTCACGGAATGAGTAAAGAGACTTGCCGGTAATGAGATTGAACAAGGTATCGGGATACCGACGATCGAATCTCGAGCAAGTATCGTACCGCTAGACAAAGGGAATTGTATACGGGATTGATTAAGTCCTTGACATCGTGGTTCATCCGATGAGATCATCGTGGAGCATGTGGGAGCCAACATGGGTATTCAGATCCCGCTGTTGGTTATTGACCGGAGAGGTGTCTCAGTCATGTCTGCATGTTTCCCGAACCCGTAGGGTCTACACACTTAAGGTTCGATGACGCTAGGGTTATAGGGAATAGATATACGTGGTTACCAAATGTTGTTCGGAGTCCCGGATGAGATCCCGGACGTCACGAGGAGTTCCGGAATGGTCCGTAGGTAAATATTTATATATGGGAAGTCCTGTTTTGGTCACCGAAAAAGTTTCGGGTTTATCGGTAACTGGGTGGATATAAAGTGGGGCCACCAGCCTCGGAGGGCTGCATGGGCTAAGTGTGGGAGGGGACCAGCCCCAGGTGGGCTGGTGCGCCCCCCCACCAAGGCCCAAGGCGCAAGGGAGAGTGGAAGGGGGCAAACCCTAGGCTTAGATGCCCACCTAGTGGTGCGCCCCCCTCTCCCCCCCCTTGGCCGCCCCCCTAGATGGGATCTAGGGCTGGCCGCCACCCCTAGGGGTGGAAACCTAGGTGGGGGCGCAGCCCCTCCCCTCCCCCTATATATACTTGAGGTTTTGGGCTGCCATAGACACGATTCAATCTCCTTCTTAGCGCAGCCCTACCCCTCTCCCTCCTCGTCTCTTGTGGTGCTTGGCGAAGCCCTGCTGGAGTACCACGCTCCTCCACCACCACCACGCCGTCGTGCTACTGCTGGATGGAGTTTTCCCCAACCTCTCCTTCTCCCCTTGCTGGATCAAGGCGTAGGAGACGTCACCGGGCTGTACGTGTGTTGAACATGGAGGTGTCGTCCGTTCGGCAGCAGGATCATCAGTGATTTGGATCACGACGAGTACGACTCCATCAACCCCGTTCACTTGAACGCTTCCGCTTAGCAATCTACAAGGGTATGTAGATGCACTCTCCTTCCCTTCGTTGCTAGATTACTCCATAGATTGATCTTGGTGATGCATAGAAAATTTTGAATTTCTGCTACGTTCGCCAACAATTATTACCCCATGATTCGGGCATTTGTAGAAGACTCAACCAGGGTTGAGGATTGTGGTTGAGACGCGATGGCTGACTCTGCGTGATTTGCAGCAGTGGCACCACACCAACCGCAGTGGGCTGCTTTGAGCAACCGGCTGCGGTGCGTGTGCTGGCGGGGTGTGATGAGACCCACAGGCAATGGTACAGGGTGGCGACTTGGCGCATATCTGGTTGTTGCCTACTGAAGAGCAGGTGGACAAGCCGCCAGCGGACATGGTTGCTGCGGTGAGAGCTTCTAATGCTAGGAAGAGTAAGTAGAGAAGAGGAGAAGCGAACGTTGGATATGCCAGTTTCATTACTTGCAGAGTAGCATAGCATCATGTGTGGTCATAGTCTAGGTTTGGATTCGAACCAGCTACAGGAGCACGTCTCCTTTTTTCTAAAACTCAGCAACGTCTCTTTACTAGTACAAAGCTTGTTCTGTACGCCTTCTCAAGTCTTTGATTTTCTTTTTTTGCGAGGAAGGAAGGAGGAGAAAATTGAGGGTTCCTGGGACTCGAACCCAAGACCGCTCGGTTGAAAACCAAGGGTGCTAGTCACTTATGTGGTGAACATTCCCTGGGAGGAGGATGGCAGACGAACGTATTTTCCTCGCAGTTTTAGTCGTGACGCAAGATCAAATGGTCGCAGTTTCGAGAATGTTATCTGGCGAACGAGTCCAATTTTTCTTTTCTTCCTATATATGAAAAAGTATGCTACTTGGTGTCGGCTTAGTCGACAAACGATTGTGCCAACCTTGACCGTTGGATTGACATTCAACGTCTATCGTGTTTCATCAGTATCTTCTTCCTCGAGCCGCCAAACCCAAACCAGCGCCGGCAGGACTGCCTGCTCCCACCTCCCATGGTTGGCTGTGCTGTCGCGCACGTATCATGGCCACATCGCACCCTAAAACTCTGCGCATCTTCCCCGGTTCCTGTTTGTTCCCGTCCGAGGCCTCACCATCGTCTTCCGCCTTGGTTCGCTCACCGCGACGCCGCCCTCCGATGTTGTTAACATGGTCAACAACTGAGAGGAATAAGGAGATGATTGTACATGGTGGGGATGACAGTAGGGACCCACCAGGATCATGGAAGTAGACAATCAAGTGCCTCCCTTATTACAAGAAAAAAAGGTTCCTCCTGATGGTTTCCTGACATCTGGGTCGCACGCCACAGTCAACGTAGTCAATGAGCGAGATAACTGCACAAGGAGCGGCAGACACCCGGGACCCAGCAGTGCACGTAGTATTTTATTTTTTGTTTTCGGGGCGTAGAAGGGTATCAACTAGGTTGTGCGGGAGTTGTGACCTGTCTAGCCCAGGCTTTTATTTCATATGTTTACCACATGACTAGCCCAATTTTTTCCTTTCTGAAAATGGCTAGCCCAGCTATTTTGTTTTTTGCAGAATAACCAACGTAGGCCTACTTGCTTTTCTACGCCCTGCTGGGCCGGAAATCTTTCAAGATGAGGAGGGATGCATTCGGGCTTGCCCAGAAAATGGACTATAAGTAATAACAAATGGGTTATAAGTAATAAGAAATGGGCTGTAAAATGAAAAAATACAGCAAGCGGGCAATTAGTTCCAAAATACTTTCTTCTTTCCGATTTTGATATTTTAAATTTCATTGTTTTTGTGCGGGTAAAATTTCATTGGATTTAAATTAAGGTATGTTTAGTTTTTAAATTAATTTGAATCTAGCTAGAAATTTCAGGTTGTATGTTGTTTGGGACAGATTTGGAGGCTGACTTGTGGATCTACTAGGTTGACGTGTATGAAAGCCTTTTTCAACTTAGTCCACAAACGATTCTAGCAGAAATGACCGTTGGATGTTAATCCAACGGCCATGCTGCTTCTTCAATATCTGATCTTCTTAATCCAGCCGCCCAAACCAGTGCCGGTGGGACTGCCTGCTCCCGCCTCCTATGGCCGGCTGTGCTGCCGCATAGGCCGCACCGCCTCACCCTACTCCATCGCTGGCCAGGCCATTCCTCTACTCACCCACACCTCCTGTTATTTTCCGGTGACGGCAGCCAAACCAGTAAACCCTCGTACTCGCCACCACATGGGCAACTACTGTCGAGTCTTCCCCGATTTTGGGTCGTTCCTTCCTAGGCCTCGCTGTCGTACACCACCCTGGTGCTCTCGGCGTTGCGTGGTCAACCAACGACATCCATCGGAAGAGGACTATACGTGGAGAGGCTGACAGCTGGGTCCACAGCTGCACACAGGAAGTGCATCCTTATTACGCGCAAAATAATGATTCCTCCACCTAACAGCAGGGACCCACCGGAAGGGCCTCTGTGTTTCATGAAAAAAAATGTTCCTACCGCTGACAGCTCGGACCCACCAACTATATCTTCGCACGGAAGGAAGTGCCTCCTTATTACACACAAAAAAATGAATACTCCCCCTGATATCTCGGACCCACCATAGTTGGAGGCTGACTTGTGGGCCTACTAAGTTGACGCAGACGGAGGGCTTTGTCAACTTAGTCAATATGAATGATTCTAGCTCCAGTGACCATACAACGTTCATCCAACGACCGTAGTGCTTCTTCAACCTGTGGTCTTCTTGCTCCAGCCGCCCAAACCAGCGTCGGGTGTATCGCCTGCTCCTGCCTCCCGTGGCTGGCTCTGATGCTGCGCAAGCCTCACTGCCCCATGCTACTCCCATCGCTGGCCTGGCCATCCCTATACTCACCCAGACCTGCCGTTATTCTCCGGTGACGACAGCCTCACACTGCAACCCAACCAGTAAACCCTTGTACACCCCTCCGCATGGGAAACAATTGTCGAGTCTTCCCCGGCTCTGGGTCATTCCCTTCCTAGGCCTCACCGTCGTCCATTGCCTTGGTGCTCTCGGTGCGCTGTGGTCAACGTGGTCAAGGAACGACTTACATCGCAAGAGGACTCTACATGGAGAGGCTGACAGGTGGGTCCATGGCCGCAGCAAGGAAGTGCCTCCTTATTACGCGCAAAATAATGATTCATCCACCTGAGAGCAGGGACCTAACGGAAGGGCCTCTGTATTTTGGCTTAGCTGTATTTTGCGAAAAAATGTTTCCCCCTGACAGCTGGGACCCACCAGCTATATCTTCGAACGCAAGGAAAGTGTCTCCATATTAGGCGTGAAAAAATGTGACAGCTCGGACCCACAATCAACATCTTCGCACGCAAGGAAGTGCCTCCTTATCCTCCCTGGCAGCCGGGACCCACCTGGTCGAAGCGTACGTAGTGTTGTCGCGAACGTGTACGTACATACTGGTTGACCAGTCTCTCTGCAAGGATAAACCCTGGCCGAGCAAGCAGCGGCACGTGTAATAGTAGAGACCCAACGTATCAGTTCAGGCAGTCCCTTCTAAACCATGTACACGTACGTACAACCACATGCCAAAAAATACGGCCACGTACGTACATACGGGCGGGGTCTCGAACGTGTACTTGCGCATACGTACGGCGAGGGCTCGTGTACATGGAGAGGCAACGGACAACAGCAACGGTGTCCTGTTCATCGGGCAGCCAACCGGCTAGGTCGAAACGGAGACACAACGTCCTGTTCATTGGGAGGCAACAGACTGAGTCGGAATGCGTCATGATCAATGGGAGCCAACCGGTTTGGACAAAACAGGCGAAACGGGGTCTGGCATACCGTAGTACAGAGGAAACGGCCTTCTCTTCAACCGGCTACGATCGAAAGGGCATGCAGTTCATCGGGAGGGGTGTGGCGTACCGCGGTACGGAGGAAACGACCTTCTGTTCGACCGGCTACGGTCGAAATGGGGGTCATGTTCATCGCGAGGGGTGTGGCGTGCCGCAAAACAGAGGAAACTGACTTGTGTTGGAGCGCTACGGTCAAAACGGGGTTCCTGTTCATCGGAGGGGTATGGCGTACCACAAAACAGGACTCCACGGCCTATTGTCACCCACCGTCGACTTCCTTCAGCCTCCACCTGCACTGTTCATCCACCGCGTCTTCCTCCTGCCTCCACCAGCTACTGTTCATTCACGGGCTACTGTTCATCCAGCCCTCCACTGGCTACTGTTCAACCAGGCCTCCACGGGGTCCTGTTCATCCACCCCCAACCAGCTCGGCTGTGACGGCCTCCTCTCGGGGTCCTGTTCATCCAGCAGCAATGGCCTACTACTACTACCACAGGGGCCTGTTCATCCAACCCCCACCAGGAACTGTTCATCCAACCCTAATCACGTACGTCTCGACTTGTTCAACCAACCCCCACATTCACTGTTCATTAAGAGGCAGTGGGTTCGATCGGCTTCAGTTAGCAGCAGTAGCGAAGGAATCCCTTGATTAGGTTCAGTTAATAGCCATGGATCGATCAATCGCTCGGATTCAGTAACGTAGCTAGTGCAATCGCTCAGGTTCAGTTAGAGTCCAACACCTCGCACACACGCGCGTATGTGTACAAGAGAAACGCACAACCCCTCCATGCATCGCTCGACCCCGACCACCCACCGTAACCGGGAACTCCCCAAAAAAATTCCCCGCCCTCGCCTCTACCACGATTTTTTCCATCATGGACGGCCTAAAGAATATCATGCAGGTGCGTCTCCGGCCCGCCCAGGACAAAAAGCCCATTTTCTGTCATGATTTTTTGTCATAGAAGTAGGAGCCCACCACATCTATGATGATACCGGGTATTGTCATAACTATCGTCATAGAAGTGTCATAAGCATGACAGAAAAAAATTCGTTCGACCCAAAATGTCACGGATGTGTCTTTTTTTGTAGTGGATCTTCCCCTTTTTCTGCCATTGCTCTTGAACAACGAAGCAAATGTCTGATAGTTTGGTTTCAAAACCATTCATATCTTGATGACATTTGTCAACCACTATTCTTGTTTCCGAAACGACCTCCATTAGGGATTGGACTTGTGTCTGGAGCACAGATATATCACTCTGTCTAGCCGGAAGATTTTGTTCAGTAGGCGATTTGGATGAGGTTACCTTGACAACCAACCCAGAATTGCGCAGGAAGGTGCTTTTTTGCACTGTTAGTGTAGAGATACTGACACACTGCAGCAAGGGGTGACATTGTGACTGTGGTAGCCTTGTCACCTTCAGGTGGTTGTGGTTGTTCAATCATTTGTTCCATAGCTTGCTGAAAGTTTGAATTTGTAAATTAGTGTACCAGATAAGTTACTAATGAGACAAAAATAAACAAAATAGGTTTCACGTTTATACATAACTTATTTTGGTGAACTACCGTAATTTATTAGCATGTATTGTAGTGCCAACTACATAATAAAATCACTTTCGGAACATATGTCCAAGTAGCATGCCTACTCTATTGTCTATTTTCTCACATTCATTGACATCTAAGGATAAAGAGACATGGTTTAAAGTACAATGAACATAGTATGACATCAGTCATATCATGGGCAAACCGATATCAAACAAACATGCTATTGTATCATTATGTGGGCACATGAACATTACAAGTAGATTACAGATCAAGACCAAAAGAATATCCTTCCTCTCTTTTAAATTGTGTAAGGTGAAATGATACGTTAAGACAACTATGTATAAAAGTGAACAGAGTAACTGACATTGGCTGCAAATCAAGCAGTTAAATGAACACGTCACAGTAACAAGCAGTTTAAAGGCAGGAGGAGTAAGGACTTACAACAGTGGCTTGAACTGTTGTGCTCATGCCCTTCATCTTGCTGGTGTGGCCATCCTTGAAGATTTGCACTACATTTGGATCAGGTTCTTTTTTGTCCGTACAGGCTTTCCTGTGTATTTGGAACAAGTTGATGACCCACAAGTATAGGCGATCTATCGTAGTCCTTTTGATAAGTAAGAGTGTCGAACCCAACGAGGAGCAGAAGAAAATGATAAGCGGATTTCAGCAAGGTATTCTCTGCCAGTACTAAAATAAGTGGTAACAGATAGTTTTGTGATAAGATAAATTGTAACGAGCAACAAGTAACAAAAGTAAATAAAGTGCAGCAAGGTGGCCCAATCCTTTTTGTAGCAAAGGACAAGCCGGAACAAACTCTTATAATAGGAAAAGCGCTCCCGAGGACACATGGGAATATCGTCAAGCTAGTTTTCATCACGTTCATATGATTCGCGTTCGATACTTTGATAATTTGATATGTGGGTGGACCGGTGCTTGGGTGATTTTCTTACTTGAACAAGCATCCCACTTATGATTAACCTCTATTGCAAGCATCCACAACTACAACAAAAGTATTAAGGTAAACCTAACCATAGCATGAAACATATGGATCCAAATCAGCCCCTTACGAAGCAATGCATAAACTAGGGTTTAAGCTTCTGTCACTCTAGCAACCCATCATCTACTTATTACTTCCCAATGCCTTCCTCTAGGCCCAAATAATGGTGAAGTGTTATGTAGTCGACGTTCACATAACACCACTAGAGGCTAGACAACATACATCTTATCAAAATATCAAACGAATACCAAATTCACATGACTACTAATAGCAAGACTTCTCCCTTGTCCTTAGGAACAAATGTAATTACTCGCAAAGCATATTCATGTTCATAATCAGAGGGGTAATAATATGCATATAGGATCTGAACATATGATCTTCCACCAAATAAACCAACTAGCATCAACTACAAGGAGTAATCAACACTAGTAGCAACCTACTAGCACCAATCCCGGACTTTGAGACAAGAATTGGATACAAGAGATGAACTAGGGTTTGGAGATGAGATGGTGCTAGTGAAGATGTTGATGGAGATTGCCCTCTCCCGATGAGAGGAGCGCTGGTGATGACGATGGTGATGATTTCCCCCTCTGGGAGGGAAGTATCCCCGGCAGAACAGCTCTGCCGGAGCTCTAGATTGGATCCGCCAAGGTTCCGCCTCATGGCGGCGGAGTCTCGTCCCGAAAAGTTCCTTCTTATTTTTTCTCATTGAAAGACTTCATATAGGAGAAGATGGACGTGGGAGAGCCACCAGGGGGCCCACGAGGTAGGGGCGCGCCCCCCACCCTTGTGAGCAGGGTGTGGGCCCCCTGGCCTTCATCTTTGGCGATGATTTTTCTTTATTTATTTTAAGACGTTCTGTGGAGTTTTAGGACTTTTGGAGTTGCACAGAATAGGTCTCTAATATTTACTCCTTTTCCAACCCAGAATTCCAGCTGTCGGCATTCTCCCTCCTTATGTAAACCTTGTAAAATAAGAGAGAATAGCCATAAGTATTATGGCATAAAGTGAAATAACAGTCCATAATGCAATAAATATCGATATAAAAGCATGATGCAAAATGGACGTATCAACTCCCCCAAGCTTAGACCTCGCTTGTCCTCAAGCGAAAAGCCGATAACAATAAATATGTCCTCATGTTTAGAGGTAGAGGCGTCGATAAAAATAAAATACGGACATGAAGGCATCATGATTATTCTCATAACAGCAACATATATAGATTTTGTCATATGATTACTTATGTTCAAGTGATGATCTATTCACAATGCAACAGTACAAATCATAAACCTTATTGGGCTCCAACAAACTATAATCTCAGTCATTGAAGCAATTGCAATTTATCATAACATCGGAAAGAGTCTATGTCAGAGCTAAAAAGCAAGTCCACATACTCAACTATCATTTAGTCCTCCATAATTGCTAACACTCACGCAATACTTGTGGTTACGGAGTTTTAATCGGACACAGAGAAAGATAGGGGCTTATAGTTTTGCCCCACAACCTTTTACCTCAAGGGTAATGTCAACAATAATGGTTCATGCTCCCCTACATCCTATTAGATATATATATCATGTTCTTTCCAACATGCTGAGCTTGCCAAAGGATAAAATGAAAAAGGAAAGGTGAAGATCACCGTGACTCTTGCATAAGGTAGAGGATAATAGTAGAAGATAGGCCCTTCGCAGAGGGAAGCAGAGGTTGCCATGCGCTTTTATGGTTGGATGCATAAAATCTCAATGCGAAAGAACGTCACTTTATATTATCCCTTGTGATATGAACCTTTATTATGCAGTCCATCGCTTTTATTACTTCCACATCACAAGATCGTATAAAGCTTATTTCTCTCACACCAATCAATCATACATATTTAGAGTAATTTTTATTGCTTTGCACTGATGACAACTTACTTGAAGGATCTTACTCAATCCATAGGTAGATATGGTGGACTCTCATGGCAAAACTGGTTTAGGGATTTTGGAAGCACAAGTAGTATTTCTACTTGGTGCTAAGAATTTGGCTAGCATGAGGGGGAAAGGCAAGCTCAACAAGTTAGAGGATCCATGACAACATACTTTATCTCAGATATAAGAAAGACATAACTCATTACGTTGTCTTCCTTGTCCAACATCAACTCTTTAGCATGTCATATTTTAATGAGTGCTCCCAATCATAAAAGATGTCAATGATAATATATCTATATGTGAAAACCCCTCTTTCCTTATTACTTCCTATTAATTGCAACAATGACCAAAGCTACGTCTGCCAACTCCCAACAACTTTTAATCATCATACTCTTTCTATGTGAAGTCATTACTCTCAATAAGATCAATATGAACTTTTTGTTTCTTTTTATTCTTTTTCTCTTTCTTTTATTCACCCAAGATCATGGCAAAATAATCAAGCCCTTGACTCAACACTAATCTTTATTATATATAGCTCACGGACTCGATTACAAAGAAAGATCATAAAGCAAAACTCAAAACTAGATCATGCCATAAACTTTATTCTACTAGATCAAGATACTACTAATAGGATCGAACTAAGAAAAACGGTAAAGATAGGAGTTGTGATTGTGATACGATACCGGGGCACCTCCCCCAAGCTTGGCAGTTGCCAAGGGGAGTGCCCATACCCAGATACTCAATTCTCCTTTGTTGGAGGAGATGGTGGAGGTATTGTTGATGATGCGGGCTTGTCATCCATCTTCCATGGCATAGGTTCACCATCATAGAAAGATGATCGAGTCTCCAGAATCCTCAAATCTGTAGCCAAACTCATTCTTTTGAATCTATATTCGTACTCACAGTTTTGGTTTTGCAGGTCATAGATTTGGGCTTGGAGGTGCTCGATCTTCTCATGTAGCTTGAAGATGGCCTCCTCGGTGTTCTTGGCATCCGACTTGTAGTTGTTAATGAACTCCGCGAGCATCATGTGGCTAGCGTTGATTCCACGCTCCACCATCCCCTGGCACTTGAAAACTTGGTGCTCCATTGCTTCGAGCCTCGTCTCCACGCTTCTGATTCCCTTTGGTCCCTCAGCATCGCGGATGTGCAGCAACCCATCACGCATCTCAATGGTTTGAGGGTGTCGCAGCACCTCTGCGAGGTAAGGGTTGATGACCTTCTCGAAGAACTTGTCCTTGGAAGCACTTGGGGACGTTATGATAATCTAGATCTGTCAGAAAAACAGCTCAAAACAAAAACAGGAGATTTTTGCGTGATACGGGAGTCCAAACCCCCGGGAGATTATATAATGAATTTTTACCGACCAAACTACGTAACGTGCAATAAAACAGAGTCCGGAAGGCACACGAGGTGCTCACGAGGTAGGGGGCGCGCCCACCACCCTCGTGGGGCCCTCGTGTCCTTCCCGGACTGCTACTTATTTTTCTATTTTTCTAAATATTCCAAAACGGAGAAATATTGCCTTAATAATTGTTTTGGAGTCGGTTTACTTACCATACCACATACCTATTCCTTTTCGGAGTCTGAAACATTCCGGAAAGTGTCCCTTATGTATTCCTCCGGGGTTACGGTTTCAATAATATTGGTTTCAACATTTATGGGATTACCTGAGATATAATGTTTAATTCTTTGACCGTTTACCACCTTCGGATTTGTGCCCTCAAAGTTGTTGATTTTTATGGCAGCAGAACGATAGACCTCCTCGATAACATAGGGGCCCTCCCATTTAGAGAGAAGTTTTCCTGCAAAAAATCTTAAACGAGAGTTGTATAGCAATACATAATCACCTACATTAAACTCACACTTTTGTATCCTTTTGTCATGCCATCTTTTAAGTTTTTCTTTAAACAACTTGGCATTTTCATAAGCCTGGGTTCTCCATTCATCAAGTGAGCTAATATCAAATAACCTCTTCTCACCGGCAAGTTTAAAATCATAGTTAAGCTCTTTAATAGCCCAATATGCCTTATGTTCTAGTTCGAGAGGTAAGTGACATGCTTTTCCATAAACCATTTTATACGGAGACATACCCATAGGATTTTTATATGCAGTTCTATAGGCCCATAATGCATCATCAAGTTTCTTAGACCAATTCCTTCTAGACCTATTAACAGTCTTTTGCAAAATTAATTTGAGCTCTCTATTGCTCAACTCTACTTGACCACTAGACTGTGGGTGATAAGGAGATGCAATTCTACGATTAACATCATATTTAGCAAGCATTTTACAGAAGGCACCATGAATAAAGTGTGAGCCACCATCAGTCATTAAATATCTAGGGACTCCAAACCTCGGAAAAATAACTTCTTTAAGCATTTTAATAGAAGTGTTATGATCAACACTACTAGTTGGAATAGCTTCTACCCACTTAGTAACGTAATCAACAGCAACTAAAATATGTGTGTATCCATTAGAGGCAGGAAAAGGTCCCATATAATCAAAGCCCCAAACATCAAACGGTTCAATAACAAGAGAATAATTCATAGGCATTTCTTGACGTCTACTAATATTACCAATTCTTTGACATTCATCACAAGACAAGACAAACTTACGGGCATCCTTGAAGAGAGTAGGCCAATAAAAACCAGATTGCAATACCTTATGTGCAGTTCTATCTCCAGCGTGGTGTCCTCCATAAGTCTCGGAATGACACTTGCGTAGGATCTGTTCCTGTTCATGCTCAGGTACACAACGTCTAATAACACCATCTACTCCTTCTTTATAAAGATGTGGGTCATCCCAAAAGTAATGTCTCAAGTCATGGAAAAACTTTTTCTTTTGCTGGTATGTGAAGCTAGGTGGTATAAACTTAGCAACAATATAATTAGCATAATCAGCATACCATGGAGTACTACGAGAAGTACTTATAACATTTAATTGTTCATCAAGAAAGTCATCATTAATAGGTAGTGGGTCATCAAGAACATTCTCTAACCTAGACAAGTTGTCTGCAACGGGGTTCTCAGCTCCCTTTCTATCAACAATATGCAAATCAAATTCTTGTAGCAAGAGAACCCATCTAATAAGCCTAGGTTTAGCATCTTTCTTTTCCATAAGGTATTTAATAGCAGCATGATCAGTGTGAATAGTTACTTTAGAATCAACAATATAAGGTCTGAACTTATCACAAGCAAATACAACTGCTAAAAGCTCTTTTTCAGTAGTAGCATATTCTTTGAGCATTGTCTAGAGTCTTACTAGCATAATGAATAACATTTAATTTCTTATCAACTCTTTTCCCTAGAACAGCACCTACAGCATAATCACTAGCATCACACATAATTTCAAAGGGTAAATTCCAATCAGGTGGCTGAACAACAGGTGCAGATACTAATGCTTTCTTAAGTATTTCAAATGCTTCTACACAATCATCATCAAAGATAAATGGTAAATCTTTTTGCAATAAATTAGTCAGAGGCCGAGAAATTTTTGAGAAGTCCTTAATGAACCTCCTGTAAAATCCAGCGTGACCAAGGAAACTTCTTATACCTTTGATGTCCTTGGGACATGGCATCTTTTCAATAGCATCAACCTTGGCTTTATCAACTTCAATACCTCTTTCAAAAACTTTGTGCCCCAAGACAATTCCTTCATTAACCATAAAGTGGCACTTTTCCCAATTCAAGACAAGATTAGTTTCTTCACATCTCTGCAAAACTCGATCAAGATTGCTCAAGCAATCATCAAAAGAGGAACCATAGAGGGGAAAATCGTCCATGAAAACCTCGCAAATCTTTTCACAAAAGTCAGAGAATATAGCCATCATGCATCTCTGAAAGGTAGCAGGTGCATTACATAAACCAAAAGGCATACATCTATAAGCAAAAGTACCAAAAGGGCATGTAAAAGTAGTCTTTGGTTGATCTCTAGCCGACACAGGTATTTGAGAGAAACAAGAATAACCATCTAGAAAGCAATAGTGTCTATGTTTGCATAATCTTTCTAGCATTTGATCAATAAAAGGTAAGGGGTAATGATCTTTCTTAGTAGCTTTATTTAATTTGCGGAAATCAATTACCATCCTATAACCTGTGATAATTCTTTGTGGAATCAATTCATCTTTATCATTAGGAACAACAGTAATACCTCCCTTCTTAGGGACACAATGGACAGGACTTACCCACTGACTATCAGCAACGGGATAAATTATACCTACCTCCAGAAGCTTGAGTATTTCTTTTCTTACCACTTCTTTCATTTTAGGATTTAGACGTTGTTGAGGATCATGAACTGGTTTGGCATCTGCTTCCAAATTTATTTTATGTTGACATAGAGTGGGACTAATGCCCTTAAGATCATCAAGAGTATATCCAATAGCAGCACGATGCTTCTTTAGAGTTTTCAATAATCTTTCTTCTTCATGCTCTGAAAGGTTAGCACTAATAATAATAGGATATATCTTTTTTTCATCAAGATAAGCATATTTAAGATTATCAGGTAAAGGTTTAAGCTCAAACACGGGATCACCCTTGGGTGGAGGAGGATCCCCTAAAATTTCAACAGGCAAATTGTGTTGCGGAATAGGTTCCTGTTTAAAGAATACTTCATCTATTTCCCTTCTTTCATTCATAAACATATCATTTACATGGTCTAGCAAATAGTGTTCTAAAGGATCACTAGGAGGTACGTCAATAGAAGCAAGACCAATAATTTCATCCTTACTAGGTAATTCTTTCTCACGATGTTGTTTACTAAATTTAGAGAAATTAAACGCATGAACCATATCATCCAAGCCAATAGTAACAACATTCTTTTTGCAATCTATCCTAGCATTAACAGTGTTCAAGAAGGGTCTACCAAATATATTGGGACAAAAGCTATCTTGCGGAGAAGTAAGAACAAGAAAATCAGCAGGATATTTAGTTTTCCCACACAAGACTTCAACATCACTAACAATTCCAATTAGTGAAATAGTATCTCTATTGGCAAGTTTAATTGTGACATCAATACCTTCTAACTCAGCAGGTGCAATTTCATTCTTAATTTCTTTGTATAAAGTATGCGGTATAACACTAGCACTCGCACCCATATCACATAAGCCATGATAACAATGATCTCCTATTTTAACAGAAATAACAGGCACGCCTACCACAGGTCTATGTTTATCTTTAGCACAAGGTTTAGCAATTCTAGCAGTTTCACCTTCGAACTGAATAGCATGCCCATCAATATTATCAGACAAGAGATCTTTAACAATAGCAATATTAGGTTCTACTTTAACTTGTTTAGGAGGTGTATAAGTTCTAATATTGCTTTTACGACCAACAGTTGAAGCTTTAACATGATCCTTTACTCTAACAGGGAAAGGTGGTTTCTCAACATAAAAAGTAGGAACAATAGGATCATTATAAGTGATAATCTTTTCTTCAACTTTAATAGGTGCAACTACTTTTACTTCTATGGGAGGATGATATTTAAACCACTTCTCCTTAGGGAGATCAACATAAGTAGCAAAAGATTCGCAGAAAGAAGCTACTATCTCAGAGTCAAGTCCATATTTAGTGCTAAACTTACGGAAAATATCGGTGTCCATAAAAGATTTAACACAATCAAACTTAGGTGTCATACCTGACTCCTTACCTTCATCGAGGTCCCAAACTTCAGAGTTGCGTTTAATTCTATCCAATAAATTCCATCTGAATTCAATAGTCTTCATCATAAAAGAGCCAGCACAAGAAGTATCGAGCATGGTGCGATTGTTTTCAGAAAGCCGAGCATAAAAACTTTGCATAATTATTTCTCTTGGGAGTTCATGATTGGGGCATGAATATAACATTGATTTAAGCCTCCCCCAAGCTTGAGCGATGCTTTCTCCTTCGCGAGGCCAGAAATTATATATATAATTGCGATCACGATGAACAACATGCATAGGGTAACACTTTTGATGAAATTCCAACTTCAATCTTTTATAGTCCCATGATCTCATATCATCACATAGCCTATACCATATCAATGCGTCTCCCTTCAAAGATAAAGGGAAGACCTTCTTCTTAGCAACATCATCGGGTAACTTGCAAGCTTAAATAATCCACAAACTTCATCCACATATATTAAGTGCTCATCAGGATGCTTTGTTCCATCTCCTGTAAAAGGGTTAGCTAGCAGTCTTTCCACCATACCCGAAGGAAATTCAAAAGGAGTTTCATTTTCAATAGGTTCAGTAGGTTGAGGAGAAACTCTTTGCTCTACTGGACAGGGTGAAGATACCCCGAACAAGCCCCTCAGAGAATTACTTTCCATAGTAACAAGTGACAGTAAATGTCAGCACACTATATAAATTTTTCCTTGCCAAATTCCACCTACCAAAGGCGCTACACTCCCCGGCAACGGCGGCAGAAAAGAGTCTTGATGACCCACAAGTATAGGGGATCTATCGTAGTCCTTTCGATAAGTAAGAGTGTCGAACCCAACGAGGAGAAGAAGGAAATGATAAGCGGTTTTCAGCAAGGTATTCTCTGCCAGTACTGAAATAAGTGGTAACAGATAGTTTTGTGATAAGATAAATTGTAACGAGCAACAAGTAACAAAAGTAAATAAAGTGCAGCAAGGTGGCCCAATCCTTTTTGTAGCAAAGGACAAGCCAGAACAAACTCTTATAATAGGAAAAGCACTCCTGAGGACACATGGGAATATCGTCAAGCTAGTTTTCATCACGTTCATATGATTTGCGTTTGATACTTTGATAATTTGATATGTGGGTGGACCGGTGCTTGGGTGCTGCTCTTACTTGAACAAGCATCCCACTTATGATTAACCTCTATTGCAAGCATCCGCAACTACAACAAAAGTATTAAGGTAAACCTAACCATAGCATGAAACATATGGATCCAAATCAGCCCCTTACGAAGCAACGCATAAACTAGGGTTTAAGCTTCTGTCACTCTAGCAACCCATCATCTACTTATTACTTCCCAATGCCTTCCTCTAGGCCCAAATAATGGTGAAGTGTTATGTAGTCGACGTTCACATAACACCACTAGAGGCTCGACGACATACATCTTATCAAAATATCAAACGAATACCAAATTCACATGACTACTAATAGCAAGACTTCTCCCTTGTCCTCAGGAACAAACGTAATTACTCACAAAGCATATTCATGTTCATAATCAGAGGGGTAATAATATGCATATAGGATCTGAACATATGATATTCCACCAAATAAACCAACTAGCATCAACTACAAGGAGTAATCAACACTACTAGCAACCTACTAGCACCAATCTCGGACTTTGAGACAAGAATTGGATACAAGAGATGAACTAGGGTTTGGAGATGAGATGGTGCTGGTGAAGATGTTGATGGAGATTGCCCTCTCCCGATTAGAGGAGCGCTGGTGATGACGATGGTGATGATTTCCCCCTCCGGGAGGGAAGTATCCCCGACAGAACAGCTCCGCTAGAGCTCTAGATTGGATCCGCCAAGGTTCCGCCTCATGGCGGCGGAGTCTCGGCCTGAAAAGTTCCTTCTTATTTTTTTCTCATCGAAAGACTTCATATAGGAGAAGATGGACGTCGGAGAGCCACCAGGGGGCCCACGAGGTAGGGGGCGCGCCCTGGGGGGGGCACCCCCCACCCTCGTGAGCAGGGTGTGGGCCCCCTGGCCTTCATCTTTGGCGAGGATTTTTCTTTATTTATTTTAAGACATTCCGTGGAGTTTCAGGACTTTTGGAGTTGCGTAGAATAGGTCTCTAATATTTACTCCTTTTCCAGCCCAGAATTCCAGCTGCCGGCATTCTCCCTCCTTATGTAAACCTTGTAAAATAAGAGAGAATAGCCATAAGTATTATGACATAAAGTGAAATAACAGTCCATAATGCAATAAATATCGATATAAAAGCATGATGCAAAATGGACGTATCACAAGTCAATATAGATATGATAATATGGCATAGGAAAAAAAGAAACGAACTAGCAGCTATTTACAAGAGCCTCATAGTGTGCAATATAGCTACGAGATCCTGTTATCTCTTGAAATTTCACTTTAGAACGGTTGATCTTCTTCTTCAAACAGTTAGCCTAGAAGAATATACACTTGTAAGGCACATACGTAAATACGAGTTCAATATGTGATCCGATCAAATACATATACTCTACCTGATACCTTGGATGAGACTAGTGTTTAACAAGTGTTCTCCAGTCTTCATTTGTAATATATTCCACTGGAGATGTTTTGGGCGATTTCATTGTTAGCCTTGCCTTCAAAATGAGTTTTTCTAAAGTGATACCGATATTGTTGCAGAGCAGACTGAAAAACATAAGTGCATACTTGTTCAGTTACATCATCTTTCAGACCCAACTTGAACCTTATCTATTGAAAAAAGAATGTGAGTTTTATTAGGAGGGAGCTAGAAAGTATGGGACAGAGCAAGACAATATTACAAATTGTGATGAATAACATTACTTACGGATAAATGGTCAAGGAAGGTGTTAAATTGGGTATCGTCTTTCTCATTCCTGTACTGGATCCACGTTGGGAGGATACGCGCATGACACCTAACAGCAACGGTTGCCTCTGATACTAACTTGGCTGACTCTGTAGCATCGTGTGGCCTTTTTAAACCTGCCTTGAAATGGTCTCCATTATTCCTCCTTTAGAATTTGTTAATATGTCAAGCATTACCCCTGATGTCTATTTCCGCTTGCGTCGTGGTGCTAGTTCAACAACAAATATGGAAAGTGTTAGTGCACATCAAACTGTGAGAGTACATATGAAGGAGCATGCAACTGCAACTTAACTCGGTCAGGTACCGTCTTCGTGTTGATTCTCATGAGGTTCATCTGATCTTGCCAAGTCCTATTGTCTTAGCAATGCTTCGAAAGTAGTGTTAGGTGTGAAGGCAACTTGGGAATAGGCCAGTTGCGGAGCAAACGAACGAGTAACTCGTTGAGATGCCGATATAATTGAAGTGGATGCTCCAGCTAGTGGAGCAGATGATATTGTGTTTGTAGATTTAGTCGGTGAACTTGGACCTTCTACTGCACTATAAGTACCAGCAGAATCTCGGGGGCAGGTCATTTTTCGTTGCACCCGACGAGTAACACGATTCTGGCGTGATAGCCATGGATCATGTCACAACGTCCGGGAGTGGTAGTTAGCTTTTGAGCTATGTAATCACTTAAGAAAGAGATAATGAAAACAAAAAACACTACAAAAGTGTGGCAGCACAAAAGCTCTCACGCCATCGCTAGTTCATCATTCAAGTCTCTAAACTTCTCTCTCGATCTTGCTAGTGTGAGAACGTGTCATGTGTAGTTGTTAACTATTAATCATGTCTAACCAAACACCATGTAGTGCATTAACCGAGCGAGCGCAAGTCACCAATCGTCAGGGAAAAATTCTTCCCTAATGCAGTCTATCAAACTATCTGCAAAACATGATTTTTTGTTTCTTGTACAATCAGGTCCAACTAAGTCACATATGTAAAGAGGCAAAAAAAGGACACAAAGTTTGTGTCACGAGCTCATATGCACCCTCGTGAACAAAGATTGACGAATTTTGAACATGCGTGCAAATATTCATGAAAAAACATCTTGGAGTAGTTCAAACATTCTCTTCATAAAAATTTGCACGCATGTCAAGAAAAAATCATGCTACCTACTACCTAGTACGTGTTTTTTCCATGCAAACAATAAATAGTACATGTTTTTTTCCATGCAAAAAAACACGTCCTAGTATGCTTTTTGGACATTCATAAAAAGTACTCCTGTGGGGTCCACCACACACGCACGAAACGGTAAGGGGCGACCGGAAGGCGATTGCTTGGCGATCTCCTGACGGCGCTAGGGTTAGGGTTTCGGCGGCGGGGGTGGTGTGTATCCGATGGTGTCCGGGGAAGCAACAACGCCTCCCTCAACGCGGACTGGTGTAGCCTTTCTCCCGTGAAGGGCGCTGCCATTGCGGAGAAGACGAAGGAGAAAATAGTGGGAACACCGGCGGCAAAGGCAAACCCGGCGGCGACAGCGACCCCAGGGAAAGCAGCAAGCAGAGGATCTTCAAAATCCCCGATCACGTGCAAGACGCCGAATCCCACTGCAAGCCTCTCTGTGAGATTGGGAGGTATGGTGCTGTTGGATAAGGAGGCGGAGGGTTTCGTCTTCAAGGAACCAGATCAGAGCTTGCCCAGGAATCTGAAGTGGTCGGCGGTGGGGAAGGCCTTCTCCCCGCGACCCCTTAAAAGGACAGTGCTGGAGAAAACGATGCATAGGGCTTGGGGGTTACATCATGAGGCAAGGTTCCGAGACATGGGCGACAACATCTTCGCGGTCCACTTTGGGAGTGAAGGGGACTGGAGACACGCGATGAACAGCGGGCCATGGCAATATGATTTCAATGTTCTAGCGCTGAAGGAATATGAGAGTAACGTTAGGCCATCAGAGATGGTGTTCGACAAGACAGAGGTGTGGGTCAGAATTACGGATCTTCCACCTGGTAAGAGAACAGAGGCATTCGACAAAGCCTTAGGCAATTGGCTTGGGGAAGTGGTGAAAGTGGATGTGGATAAAGATGGGATGGCACGAAGAAACCAGCTGCGAGTTAGAGCGAAGATATCGCTGTTTGAGCCACTTGTCCGTGGTTTTTTCCTCAAGAGCTCCATGGAGGACAAGGTGGGCACATGGTTTGACTTTCACTACGAAAAAATTCGACACTTTTGCTTTGAATGTGGGAGGCTGGTGCATGTGAATGGACGGTGTGAGCCTCCTATAAACAAGGCGGAACAATGGGGGGGGGGGCGGCTGCGGGCTTCGCCAGGAAGGAGCACTGGCTCCAAAAATGAGGCGAAGGAAGGGAAGAACAACAATACAACTAACATCAGTTTTATGAGCTCACAATCTGAAGGTAACACAAGAGAGCAGGACAACCATGCTCAGTTTCGGGATGCTCCAGTGAAGCGTAATCTAAATGGTGTGTTTGATAAACCAGTGAATGCACGCATTGGCGGGCAGAGCCGAGTGGAGAGAGGGGTAGTTTTTTCACCCTCAAAGGAAAGGTATAGGAGGGAATGGCCAGAAGAAAGAGACCTCAGACATGAGATAGAAAGAAAGAAGGAGAGGGACCTGAGGGAACAGCTCAAGGCACATCAAAGACAGAGGGAGTATGAGCGTGAGCAATATGAATTGAGAAGGCGTAGGGAAGGAGGCTCTAGTAGCAGAGGCGGTGAGGGGAAATCTGGTTATCACCAACCCTACCCTACGGAGAGGAGGAGAGGATACTATGTCCGAAAACCTAGGCAGGACCATGAGGAGAGAAGAAGGAGGGAGGGTAGCCCTCATGGTACTCCTAACTCAAGGAAAAGGAGGCTGAGACAGGTGTGGGTGCCCAAGGGAGAAGGGGAGAAGCAGGATGGAGATGAGTCCTTTATCAAAGACACTAAACAAAAAACTTCCACCATTTTTGATCGCATCGAAGACCCTGTTAATTTATCGGCGGACCCTTCCAGGGTGCAGGGCCACCGGGAGCAATGATCATTATGGCCTGGAACTGCTAGGGATTGGGGTTGGACTCGGCAGTCGGCGAACTTCGGGACCTGATTAGGTCATACAACCCAGCGGTGGTTTTTTATCAGAAACTAAGAAGAGGGCGGGGGCGGTGGACAGACTGAAGTGGAGCTTAGGTTTCAATAAAGGCGTTGCGGTGGATTGTGAAGTCAAGAGTGGAGGGTTGGCACTATGGTGGAGGCATCATGTTGAAGATACAGTGAGGCCGTGGTGCCAGTATTACATTGATGCTGCAATCATTACTGAAGGAGTCTCCTTTAGGTTCACTAGAATCTATGGAGAGCCCTGCGTTGACAAGTGAATGAAGACATGGGAGGTGTTACGGTATCTGCGTGCACAAGACAACCTCCCTTGGCTGTGTGTGGGCGATTTTAATGAAGCCCTGAGACAAGATGAGCAACAAGGTGGTAACCCGAGGAGTAGGAGACAGATGGAGCTTTTTGGTGATTGCCTGAATGATTGTGGACTAGCGGATCTTGGCTTCTCGGGATACCCGTTCACATGGGACAACAAGAGAGAGGATGGTGATAATATTCAGGTGAGGCTCGACCGGGCGACGTGTAATAGCGATTTTGTGCAGCTGTTCCCGGAGATCGAAGTGCAACATGTGATGACATAAGAATCTGACCACCAAGCATTATTTATTAAAGCTTCGATGATGGCGGGGGAATGTCGAACGCGGGGACAGAGACCTTTTGTTTATGAGGCGATGTGGACGAGGCATGAGGAATACGACGCCATGGTGACCACTGCATGGGGGGAGGCACATGCAACCAATCAGCGGGAGGGGCGACTAGCAGGTGCGTATAACAGCTTGAGATCGACGTCCATGGCCATGCAACGGTGGAGTCAAAGGGTTTTTGGATCTTTAAAAAGGCAAATCTCGCACCTCAAAACTCAGCTGGTGGACGCAAAGGAGAGGGCCGCCCGAACAGGGTATGGACAGGAGATTAAGGATCTCGAGGACCAGCTGCATGAGCTCTATGAGAGGGAGGAGGTGTACTACAAGCAGCGATCAAGGGTAGACTGGTTAACGGAGGGAGACCAGAATACGAAGTACTTCCAAAATCGTGCTTCACACCGCAAGCGAAAAAACACAGTTAAGGCTTTGAGGAGAGAAGACGGTTCAAAATGCACGGATGATGAGGGAATGAGGAAGATGGCTGCCCAGTTTTATGCCCATCTCTTCGCAGCAGAGGGAGCAACGAATGGGGAGAGGGTTCTACAACACATTGAAGCTGCGATGACTGGAGAGATGAACACAAAACTTGGGGCGCCTTTTTTTGATGAGGAGATTGAGCAGGCCCTTTTCCAAATGGGACCGACCAAAGCGCCGGGCCTGGACGGCCTCCCGGCCATGTTCTACCAACGCCACTGGGCGCTGGTTAAGGAAGATGTGTGTGCTGCAGTCCGTGAGTTCCTAGATGGGACAACAACTCCAAATGGTTTTAACGACACGGTGATTGTGATGATTCCAAAAGTTAAGTCGCCGGAGCTACTGGCGCAGTTCCGGCCCATCAGTCTATGCAACGTTCTTTATAAGATTGTGGCAAAGGCACTGGCCAATCGCCTAAAGGTGGTTCTTCCGTTTATGATCTCGGAGGAGCAAAGTGCATTCGTACCAGGGAGGCTAATTACGGATAATGTTCTGGTGGCGTATGAATGCATGCATGCTATTAGGAAGAGGAGGAAGCCTATGTGCGCGGTCAAGCTGGATATGATGAAGGCCTACGACCGAGTTGAGTGGGATTTTTTTTAGAAAATATGATGCTGAAATTTGGCTTCTCTGATCATTGGACAGAGATGGTCATGAGGTGTCTGAAATCGGCGACGTTCTCGGTGAAGCTGAACGGTGGTCTTTCTAAGAAGTTCACTCCCACTAGAGGGCTCCGGCAGGGGGACCCCCTCTCCCCATACCTATTTCTATTCTGTGTAGAGGGATTCTCAGCGCTACTGAAACATGCTCAGAGTGAGAAGAACATGAAGGGAGTATCCTTTGGGAATGGTGGATTAACTGTCACTCACCTGCTTTTTGCTGATGATAGCGTAGTATTTGTGGAGGGTTCAAGAGAAAACTTTGAGACCTTACGTTACATTCTGCGGGATTACGAGGCGGCCTCGGGCCAAAAAGTCAACCTCCAGAAATCAACAATTTTCTTTGGCAAAGGCACCTCGGATGATGATAAGAATATGCTCAAAGAAGTGCTTGAGATAACAAAGGAGGCATTGAGTGAGCGGTATTTGGGACTGCCTACGGTGGTTGGAAGGTCCAAAGATGGGACTTTCAAATATGTAAAGGAAAGTGCAAAAGGAAAAGTCTCTGGTTGGAAGGGTCAAGGCCTATCCAAAACTGCGAGAGAGGTGCTAGTCAAGTCCGGTCTTTAGTCAACACCAACTTTTACCATGAGCTGTTTTCAACTCACAAAGAAAATGTGCGGGAACCTGTCTTCTATTTCTTCAAACTTCTGGTGGGGTGAAACTGATGGTCACAAGAAGGTGCACTGGATTGGCTGGGATAGAACGTGCTTGAGAAAGTATGAAGGGGGCCTCGGTTTTCGAGACGCGGAAGCTTTCAACCAAGCCATGCTCGCCAAACAAGCGTGGCGATTGTTACAAGTGCCAGATTCGCTGTGTGCAAGGGTTTTGAAGGCACGGTACTATCTCGATGGATCAATTTTAAACGCTACGTGCCCGGATGGAGGCTCATACACATTTCGGAGTATCTTGCACGGCCGTAACCTACTCCTTGATGGCTTGATTTGGCGTATTGGGGACGGATCTCAAGTCAAAATCCACCATGATAATTGGTTACCAAGGAAGGGGTGTCTGAGGCCACTGGGCCGAAAGATACATGGAGGGCACTACCCGTGTCCGGGATCTGCTTGAAGCCGATGGCCGCACTTGGAACAGAAGGAAGGTGATGGAGATGTTCGCCATGGATGAAGCACATGAAATAATGCAGAGTCCTGTTGGTGGACCGGGGGTGCAGGACTACCAAGCATGGAATTATACAAAAAATGGCGTCTTTTTGGTCCGGTCTGCGTACCACCTACGCATGAGTCAAAAATAGGCCAGGGTTGGACGGCCGGAATCTTCATCTTCTGTGGCGGATCTTAGGTCCTGGTTGAGCCTATGGGACACAGTCGCTCCGGGCAAAGTCAAAACTCATATGTGGAGACTGATCCAGAACGGTCTGGCTATGGGTTCGGAGTTACTAAGGAGGAAGATCAAGCCGGGTGTCTTCTGCATTGCTTGTGGCCGCGAAGAAACGAACTTCCATCATTTTTGGGGATGCTATCACTCGATGATGTTCTGGAAGGTAATGCATTCGGAGTTGGGGGTACCGGTGGCGATCCCACCGGAGTCAGTTTGCTCCCAGAGTGCGTTGTCAAGATGGCTGTTGACCTGGTTCGCGGAGGCCTCTTATGATAAGCGGGCTGTCATGGTGCAGGGTACGTATGCGCTATGGCTAGCGAGAAATAATGCTCGTGATGGATAACGGATTGAAGCTACAGAGTCAATAGCGCGAAGGGTTTTCAACCTAATGGGTGAGTGACAAGCTATCCATGGCCGCAAGAGCAAGCATGAAAGACCTGTTCAGAAAGAGAAGTGGAGACCACCTGACGAGGGGTGGATAAAAGCCAACGTAGACGATGCAATAACAAAAGGCGGTGAGAGTGGGGGTGCAGGAGTGATATTCAGAAATCATGATGGAGCATACTTGGGTGGTGCATGCCATGTCCTCCCACTGGGGAGTGGTCCACAGAGAGTTGAACTCTTGGCATGCAAAAGGGCTGCCCAGTTGACGAACTAACTAGATGTTGCAAACTTACACATTGAGATGGAATGCAGGGCGATTGTGTGCAAGCTCCAGGCCAAGGAAAAAGATTTCTCATCGCTAGGACCAATCGTGGAGGAAGTCAGGCGGTTGTTGTTGGCATCGAGGGAAAGTTGGAGGATTTTATGGGCGAGACGTGAAGCCAATGGAGCCGCCCATTTGCTGGCGAAGGAAGCAGCAATGAATAAATATTGCAAGGTGTGGCTGTATGTGCCCTCAGATTTTATTTTGCACGTTGTCTCAGACGAGATCCCGGGGGAGTTTAAATAAAAAGTTTGATTGAGTTTAAAAAAAAGTACTCCTACTACAGTACTCGTGTTTTTTCGACTCGACCTTTTTCCCCGAATCGCATCCGACCCGTCTGGGCCCGCATCCGACCCGTGACTCCGTGAGTGCTCCGGTTCTCGTGGAGTCCTGCTCCGATCCGATCTCCGTCGTGGCCAAGCAATACACGTTCCTCCCTCCTCCGGTTCTGCCCCTGCGCCGAGTCCCCTTCTAACCCGCCTCTCCGCCCCCATATTTTTCTCCTGCGCCACCGGATCTCCAACCCGCTCTTTCTTCTGTCTGGATCCGTGCCTGTGATTTCTGCTTGCATATCTACTGCAAGGTTCGATCTGATTTAACTTCCTATATGCGTCCGCACCTCTTGTTTCACACGGATTTCTTTACCAGATTTGCCTCCTTTTGGTCTATTTTGGTAGATTCCTTGCAGCCGGCAGGTTTTTGACAGGAACCAGTAATGGCGGGGAGGTCCAATATCCCGGCGAACAACTCCGCCCTCATCGCCATCATCGCCGATGAGGTGATCTATCCACCCTTTTGATCTTAAAGTTGCTTGAGCTTCTGTTAATAATTGAGCATATGTTGGCTAACTATGTAACTGGGTGTTGGGGGTGACTTACATACGCCTTTCCGCCACTCCGGCAATTGTCCTAGAGTCGGGCAAATCGTCAGCGAGCCGGTCTGTGTTAGGCGGTGCTAGAAAATAACACAGGCTCGTAGGGGCGTGGTAATGTAGATTCGCAAGCATGGATGATTTACTTGGCAGCTAAGGATTGATCCGTTGTGTATTTGTTGTTACCAAATAAGTAGATTGCTTTTTTATTTAGATAGAAAAATGAGAAGTTGACTTCTTGTGAATGCCAATTTGGTGTACAGGATTCGACAACGAAAATAGATGTTATATGATGAATGAACAATGTTTTGACAAGCAAAGCGCTGTTTGACATTGAGCTTTCTTATTCTTGCAGGACACTGTCACTGGGTTTTTGATGGCTGGGGTTGGCAATGTTGATCTGCGCAAGAAAACAAATTACCTTCTTGTAGATAACAGTACTATCCTGAACTTGTTAACATAGCATTGTTTTTAAACAGTTGACATAAGATTTCTGTAGAAAATTATATCTGTTGGCTATGGAATTTTGTTGAATGGTTGCCAACAGAATGTTTGAAGAATTGCCCGATAAAAAACCTTCTCAGTTTCTATTTTCTTAAGCATTTCTTATAAGGTTGTTACTGTCATGTCATATTTATCCTTTTTCTGTTTCTTCTATAGACAAAGGCAAAGATTTATTCATTATTGTGTTAAGAGAAACTTCTTTACTACTGGTTTGCTCAGTCCTGGACTTCCATCAAATTTAAACAACCTCAACTATCACTTTTACTCCTGTCACATAATTCAACTTATCATTTCTTTCGGCGCGATGTGTCTGTTATGTTGTTGCTGTGTTGCCTATTATATCATAGTTCTCGTACACTTACCCACATGACTTGAATAAATACTTTTGTGTGTGTGCTATCTTCCAGAAACGACAGTGAAACAGATTGAAGATGCATTTAAAGAGTTTACTGCAAGGGAGGATATTGCTATTGTGCTCATCAGCCAATATGTAAGTAAACCATTGCTATAAATGCATATCTTTCTTTTCTCTTAAGGATCAGCAAATTGTTTTGTCAGAATCTTGCAAGTATATCACGTAAAGAAAGAGGGTGGTCATGAGTTATTGGGGTTAAATAGTCCTGATTAGTTTCTTTAGACTCACCTTCTGCTGTAAACAAAATAGACGAGGCCGTTGAAACTCAAAATAGGCGGAGGGGCGCTCTTTTGATAGAAAACACGGGCGTTCCTCTCGTTCCAAACTGTCGAACACAGAAGCATTGTGAGAGACGCCACAGCCTTCCTATTAGGGATGTTTATGGCTTTACGTCGGAGAGGTTGATCCGCCACTCCTCCTTGGCGGAGCGCTCCAAGTGCCACAAGGATTGGTCCCAAGATGAAGCCACTCATTGACTAAGTTCCAAAGCCGAAGCATGAAGCGGTACTTGAAGAAGAGATGCACCCCGGATTCATGCTCCCTTTTGCAAAGAGGGCAAAGACTGCAATTTGGCCACTCACGTTTGGTCAATCGATCGGCGGCCCAAACCCTATCTTGAATAGCCAACCACGAGTCCTAAAGTAACAGAAACCTCTCTTGTAATACAAACAAAACTATATTTATACTACATGCTCAACAGTGCCAACTGCCATGCAAATGACGGTTGCATCCATGTGGTATATCCTACTATCCATAACATTAGAAGAAAGTCAAAAAGCAATAGAGGGATTGTGTACTAGATTACCAGAACCAGAACCAGATGCGTGTCTTGTACTGTTGTACATGTTGATGAAGATGAACTAATGCTATGAGAGGATTATTAGGGTTAGCTTCTTATTACATGTTTCTTGTATGTCCCAGATTGCAAACATGATTAGGTTTCTGGTGGATAGCTACAACAAGCCAATCCCTGCGATATTGGAAATTCCATCCAAGGACCATCCATATGATCCAGCGAGTGACTCGGTCCTTTCTCGTGTGAAGTATCTGTTTTCTGCTGACTCGGTTGCTTCTGATAGGCGTTGAGTAGCAACCTTGTTGATAACTGGGGCATCACACTTTGATTGAGTTCTTCGTGGACTTGCTCCGTGTATCTGTATTAAATTATTCATACCATTCTGTTGTGGGCGCACCAATAAGGAGTAAACAATTTGGATTGCACCAACGGGTTAATGTAATAAATTCTTACTTTTTTTGGAGTTTGTGTCTAAGAACAAGAAGGGAAACAGGAAAACATGTGTTCTGTGGTGCTGCCATAGACTTGATTCTGAATGTGCAAGCTTTACCTTGCAAATTGTTTGTTTCGGCCACTATCAGATTATTTGAATAGCCCAGTGAGCTTTTTTTCAGGTCAAAACGGCTGCCTGCTGTTGAACCATGGCAGTTGCTTGAAACAGTTTTGCTAACTGAGACTTCATTATGTCTTAGTCGAATTCCTTTTAAGCTTGCATGTAGATTCGTAAAGAAAATTCTTTTCAGTTCTCTTTTTCTCCTTATATACTTTGTCACTTGACTGAGACTTGACCAAGCCACACTCTTCTTGACACGATTTCTCAGCTAGTCATATCAACCCGTTATGCATCAACGTGATGTTCGTTCTGTATACAACTCCACGCTAAACACAACAGGACTGCTTCATCTGTGCAACTTAAACCCCATTAGCAAGTGTGCCCGTGCGTTGTAATGGGAAAAGAAAAACATCACACGCTCCTAACCAGAGTAAGTATGATTGAAGACCCACCCCGTTTCACCTGTCAATTCCTCTATTTGAACACCATGCCTAATCCGTATTGCCGCTTATCCTCCTTCCCCTACTCTTCGGCGATGCCCTGATGATCACCTGTTCACAACGCGTCCAAATGTGGTCAACCCAAGGCGATGAGCTCGGCCGCTGCATGGCATACATGTTATAGAACTCTGCTAGCACAAGTGAATATTTGAAACTTGAAAACTCATCTTGTCGAGGTCACCCTCCGCGAGCTTTGGGGAAAACGTCAATTGCCATGAACCAGTGTTGGACCGGTCCAGGAACCATGACAATTGAGCGATTGAGGTTGGGTTTTTCGGGACGCCAATGTAAGACATGGACTGATGAATGAGTGAACTGCAGGCACTATGTGCATTTCCTCGGAAATGAACACATCGACTGCCTTGGCGGAAAGTGAACTTCTCGCATGACTAAAATTCAATTAACAAAACACAAAATATATAATCTAGAGATGATAAGTAAAGCACGACTGGAGATCACAAACAAATATGAGATACTTCTTATTTTATTTCGTAGGGAGTGAGGTAATATTTCATCTATGTTAACTGTGTCGGACTAATTATTATAGCCTGAAATGGTACCCCCAAATGCATAAATACTACTTCCTCCGTTTCATATTAGTTGTCACTGATTTAGTACATACTTGTGCTAAATGCGACAACTAATATGGAACAGAGGGGGTGTTACATAAATGGTGTTTCTTGATTTCAATCTTGCATGCAAACAGTGTTCAAAACAGATTTCGACAACCATCAGCCTTGATTGTGTAATATCAGATTAGTTGGAGGAAGATGAAAACGTTCCATAGTCAACATATGAACGCCCAAAATAAAAATAGAAAATTCCGCTACCCAAATTTCACATAATACGTAGTTACTTACAAATCTGAATGCAATATTGAAATGCTGCTCGAGTAGTAACTTGTGAAGTGGATGAATTGAAAATATTTTGTAGAACGCTGAACTAAGCGTGAGTGTAGAATAGCTTATTCTACACCCCAGTAACGATACATACAAAATGTAGTAACACACTATGCAAAATATAGTAATTTTCATAAAAATGTGCTAAATCACAAACTTGAGAAGTAATTTTTTTTTGAATTACTACATTTTATACACCGTTTCACTAGATTTTGTATATAGCATTACTAGGGGGTGTAGAATAAGCTATTCTACACTCACGCTTAGAATATTGTTACTCTATTAATCACCCAGGGTACATAATAAGTTATTCTTCATCCGAAGTAATCTTACGATCATTTCATAATTAAATTATGTTTGGAATTCAAATTCAAATAGTTACATTCCTATTGATTCACTACGTAAAATTTGGCATAAGAAAATAAAAATATAGGTCATAAGACAAGAAAATTTGCAGTTTATGACCTTTCATATAGCAAGAAAATTCAAATAGTTACATTCCTATTGATTCACCGAAGGGGAGCCTTGGCGCAGTGGTAAAGCTGCTGCCTTGTGACCATGAGGTCATGGGTTCAAGTCCTGGAAAGAGCCTCTTACAGAAATGTAGGGAAAGGCTGCGTACTATAGACCCAAAGTAGTCAGACCCTTCCCTGGACCCTGCGCAAGCGGGAGCTACATGCACCAGGTTGCCCTTTTTTTTACATTCCTATTGATTCACTACGTATTTTACACTATATTTTTACGTTTATAATTTTACATAACATAATATATATATTTTTACAACTATTATATATTTTCTTACGGTCTCTTTTTACATCGGAAATAAAACAAAACTTAAGGAACATAAAATTACGGTGCATTGATGGTGAATACATGGGGTGAAGAATAATCATTCCTCACCTAGGTTGACGAATAGTCAATCCCTAAGCCCCTATCTTTCTCCGTGTCCGATTGAAACTTTGATCTCATAAGTATCGCCTGAGTGTTAGCAATTGTGAAAGACTAAAAGATGGTTTAGTATGTGGGCTTGCGATAAAAAGCTCTTACATTGACTCTTTTTGATATTGTGATAAATTGCAATTGCTTCAATGACTGAGATCATAGTTTGTTAGTTTTCAATAATTTCTTTGCTTCATACTATATCTTGTGAACGAATTTTCACTTCAGCATGAGAAATCATATGACAATTGTTATTCTAAAGAAGATCATGATGTCTTCATGTCCGTATTTTATTTTTATCGACACCTCTATCTCTAAACATGTGGTCATATTTATCGATTTCGGCTTTCGCTTGAGGACAAGCGAGGTCTAAACTTGGGGGAGTTGGTACGTCCATTTTGCATCATGCTTTTATGTCGATATTTATTACATTATGGGATGTTATTACACATTATGATACAATACTTCTGCCTTTTCTCTCTTATTTTACAAGATTTACATGAAGAAGGAGATTGCCGGCAGCTGGAATTCTGGACGGGAAAGGAGCAAATCTGAGAGAGTTATTTTGCACAACTCCAAAAGTCCTGAAAATTTACGGAGAAATATTTTGTAATATATAAGAATTATTGGGCGAAGAAACTACTAGAGGAGACACGCTAGATGGCCACAAGCCTTGGGCGCGCCCCTAGGGCTTGTGGGGCCCCTGGTAGGTCACCTGTACCCATCTTCTGCTATATGAAAGGTTTTGACCTGGAAAAATCATGAGAGAGATTTCGGGACGAAACGCCGCAGTCTCGAGGCGGAACCTGGGTAGAAGCAATCTAGCGCTCCGGCGGTGCTGTTCTGCCGGGGAAACTTTCCTCCAGGAGGGGGAAATCGAAGCCATCGTCATCACCAATGATCTTCTCATCGAGAGGGGGTCAATCTTCATCACCATCTTCACCAGCACGATCTCCTCTCAAACCCCAGTTCATCTCTTGTATTCAATCTTTGTCTCAAAACCTCAGATTGGTACCTGTGGGTTGCTAGTAGTGTTGATTACTCCTTGTAGTTGATGCTAGTTGGTTTATTTGGTGGAAGACCGTATGTTCAGATCCTTAATGATATTCAATACCCCTCTAATCTTGAACATGAATATGCTTTGTGAGTAGTTATGTTTGTTTTCGAGGACATGGGAGAAGTCTTGTTTTAAGTAATCATGTGAATTTGATATTCGTTCGATATTTTGATGAGATGTATGTTGTCTTTCCTCTAGTGGTGTTATGTGAACATTGACTACAAGATACTTCACCATGATTTGGGCCTAGTGGAAGGCATTGGGAAGTAATAAGTAGATGATGGGTTGCTAGAGTGACAGAAGCTTAAACCCTAGTTTATGTGTTGCTTCGCAAGGGGCTGATTTGGATCCACATGTTTCATGCTATGGTTAGATTTATCTTAATTCTTGTTTCGTAGTTGCAGATGCTTGCGAGAGGGGTTAATCATAAGTGGGAGGCTTGTCCAAGTAAGAGTAGCACCCAAGCACCGGTCCACCCACATATCAAATTATCAAAGTAACGAACGCGAATCATATGAGCGTGATGAAAACTATGAGATACTGGCCGTGGGGTCCAGGAGTCACACAGTAAATCATTATCTGTCCCAAGGATCAGTTGCAGATAACACGGTGGGTAATAAGAGTAACACACGTCCATTGATAAAATAATTGAAAGTTTACATCATTCGGGTCATATGCCCGTTACATAAATGATGCTGAACAAGATCTTCTTCATGGAAACCTGCTCGATTTAGATCTAAGATAGTGGTGGCGCCGTTGAAAACTCCACAGGCCAAAGTCGAAGAAAACCAGCAACGTCGTCTCTATTCTTCAATCGTAGTACTCACTGTCGTAGTTGTTCCCCTCTGTAGTGATCATCAACATAAACAACATCCACAATGAGTACTTTTATGGTACTCAACAGCCACCCAATGCAAACCTAAACAATTTTAACTCTACATGCAAGGCTTTCTGGTGGAGGCTTGTCTCATTTTGCAAAAACTGCGCCAAGTCTAGCAATATTTTAGTTGAATTCCCAAAAGCAATTTTTAAACCAAGTAATTCTAATTACTAAGTAATTGGGGTTTTTCCGATGACGTCTGCAACGACAACGGAGATAAGCGGCGGAGTCCTTCAAACTCGGCGGCATAGCTGACCAGATGTCAACCTTTAATCCAGATTCCGGAAGGGGAGAGAAGACAGGTAGAATACCCAACCAGACACTTTGTCCGTCCTTGACCGTGGGCACGGCTAATCGATTAGTTTTAGACTCTGTAGAGTGTGTACACTTTAGCCACACGACGTTGACTTGCGCTAACAACACACCTTTCCATTAGGGCTCACTAATAGTATCCCAACCCGCTAAGGTTTCCTGGTCGGAGGTATGTACCGTACCTGCTTCCAGCCCCCCATGCGCTAGTAGCTACGGCCGTGCCGCCAAGGGATCTTTCGCCCCGGTGTCCTCGCAGAACACTCCACCGGTAAGCCAAGACACTGCTAGCTCCTCCTAATGTACTTGATATGTCGTACCCATTTAGGCGTGTGGTTGCACGGGTAAAACGAAGTGTGCAAATAGCTAGATAATTTCCCTTATGGGGTACGAGCAACGATGGGCAAATCTCCACAACATCTGATGCTACCCGCACCCATGGTAATGTTTCACCCAAAGTAGTTCTTACTAACACTTGTCGCACAAGTTTATTCCACAACAAAGTCCTAGACTTTCTCAAATAATCAATGATAAATGATAATCTCAATAAGATGGAACATAGTACCATCAATTTATTAGGTGATGATCTAGTCTAAGCATTGCTAAGCGTCTAACTACTCAAGTTTATGGTGACAACGAACAACGTGTAGGAGCGTGGCATCGTATCCGATGAATAGGTGTACTAGTCAGGTTTAGTATTTTGACTCAAAGCAAGTTTTCATGCAAGTTAGCAAACACATGGATTTGGACAAAACATAGGATCGGAGATGGGGGTGGCATGCCTGCTTGATGCGTGCCTCTGGGTTCTTCCTCGTAGTACTCCTCGTCTCCTCCTTCGTCTACAGGCCGCACAATACACACAAAGATCAACAAGCGTACAACGAAACTCCAAACACAATACCAAGTAAAAACAACAAGCAAACATATGGGCATGGGTGTAGGATATGATGGAGAAGAATACTACGGAATAGATCATGAGGATTAGTCGCTGTCGGTGTCAAAACCGGCGCATCTCGGGTAGGGGTCCCGAACTGTGCGTTTAAGGCGGATGGTAATAGGAGGCAGGGGACACGATGTTTACCCAGGTTCGGGCCCTCTTGATGGAGGTAATACCCTACGTCCTGCTTGATTTTTTCTTGATGATATGAGTATTACAATAGTTGATCTACCACGAGATCGTAGAGGCTAAACCCTGGAAGCTAGCCTATGGTATGATTGTTGTTGTCCTACGGACTAAACCCTCCGGTTTATATAGACACCGGAGGGGGCTAGGGTTACACAGAGTCGGTTACAAGGGAGGAGATCTACATACCCGTATTGCCAAGCTTGCCTTCCATGCCAAGGAAAGTCCCATCCGGACACGAGACGAAGTCTTCAATCTTGTATCTTCATAGTCCAACAGTCCGGCCAAAGGATATAGTACGGCTGTCCGGAGACCCCCTAATTGATGCGGAGCATCCCAAGGTCATCCCCATGGACCTACCATCGTCTCACCAAGTGCCTACGGGCCCATGACTCGATCACGCGCAAGAGCCCTTGAAACCAAGGTGACATCTCTCCTCTCACAATCCCACTCCGATGCACATGAAGCATGGCTACTACCTCATATGGATACATTATGCATACTCAGGTACAATGGAGAATCTAAGGAGCAAGGACAAGAAGAATAGGAAGATGGATGAGAAGACGGAGAAGAAGAAGAGCTGCAGGAAATTTCCCAGCCACCGGACAACCGGCCGGGACCGGACGTCCGGCGCCTGAAGCGTCAGCCGAGCTCCAGCCAGCGGACGTCCGGCTCGTACTGGACGACTGGTGCCCCCGCACCCGAAGCGAATGAGCGGACGTCCGGTCCGGACCGGACGACCGGCGCGCCATCACCCGAGGCAACATCAGCGGAAGTCCAGAGCCTCCGGACGTCCGGCGCCCCCATCACAGAGCAGAACCAGCGAACGACCGGAGGACACCGAACGTCCAGCAGCTCCTGAGACACCGGACGACCGGTCCCCAGCGGACGTCCGGTACCTGGCTGCGTCCAGATTCGGGCTCGAGGCCCATGTACCCCTTCACTTCGCCCCCCTTTTGCACTTAGACTATAAATAGACCCCCATTCATCCTAGCTAGGGTTAGCGTTGGTTTAGCTCATTCTTCGAGATAGAGCTTCGCTCATCCATACCGATCTCCTCCTCGAGAGAGACTGCGGCCCCTCTTCGAAGAAGATCAACTTGGATTCAAGACCCCCTCTTGGGCGGCCCCATCAAGACCTCCTTCTAGGAGAAGAACCGGTTACTTGTATCGTCCTTTTTTGACCTTGAATCATCGTGTATCTGTTTGTGTTTCGGGGATCTAGCACATGTGTGATCTATTTCTTGTTGGTTGAGTGTTTCTCTTGTGTTTCCCCTCGTTTTCCCCCTCATGTTCTTCGTGTTCCTCGTAGGGATCCACTCCTTTCGTGAAAGATCGGCCATCTAGGGTTCCACCTTACATCATCTTGGTATCTTGAGCAAGGTTGATTACGATTTCGGAGCCCCCTCTTCGTTTTTCTAGCTTGATTTTGGTTGTTTTTCGTCCTAATCCGAAAATCCCCACAAAAATAGCCCCAAAATTTTTTCTTGTGTTTTGTGAGTTTTGATGATGTTTTGTTGGTTTTGATCCGTGAATTTGTTGCGTTGCAAGTAGATCTAGCCTTCCCCCACCACTTCCACCTCGAAATCCCTCCCAAATTCCCCATATTCCCCACAAAAATCACCTCCCGGATCTAGAATCTCATGTTGACCCCGACCACCGGACGACCGGCACATCACCGGACATCCGGCGACCCAGGAAGCACCGGATGTCCGACCCGACCGGACGACCGGCGACCGCTCCTTCCACCACTTCATCCGCTACACCACCACCGACTTTCCGCACTCTTTGACATTATCCCAACCCACACCACCACCTAACCGCCACCTACTCCGACAATTTTGGTCGCCTTTGGTTTTGAGAATTTGAGTTGCGGTACCATATCCTTTTGTGTTTCGGCTATCTAGGTACGGTTTGACATCGACACCACCGCCGCTCATTTTTTGCCACGGATGCGTCATCAACATCGGTCAACAACAACGACCACCTCGACAATGACTTGGTATTCGTGCCACCATTTTGACACCATACCGGAAGCAAGACCGGTAACCTCATCTTGGTATTGGACATATCATTCTTGCCATCACATTGTTAGCCATCATCGCCTGACTCCTTTGCGTTGCTTACCCATAGAGACTAGCCATTGAGTATTGCCGGCAACGAGACTTGTGCACTTTAGTGATCATACTTCCCCATAGCATACATACACGCATCATTGTTGATTATATTGTTATCATCTCTTATGTCACAAAGTTGTCATCGCATACTCACTTGCTATCTTGGTTCATCAAGCGTCGCATAAGAAAAGAGCTCAAACATCAAAGAGCCAACCAAGCTTTTAAGCAAAGAGGAAAGATAAGCAAAGAGCTTTTAAGCAAGAACCATAGCATCATACAACATTAAGATTGTCATACTCGATCATCTTGGATCATATCATAGCAACACCTTGCATAAAACATATTTGGGATAGAAGCCGTTGCATTTTTGCTAAGTAGGTTGTGCACAAGTTCTTGTATCCGCCTATCGTGTAATCGTGCTAGCGTCTCTCTAGTGTTGTGCAACAAGAGCATTCTTGTGGATTCCACATTTTGGCTCACCCTTGGTTGCTCAACCCCACTTATCTTTTTGCGTGTGTGTTTCCGTGTACCGTATATGCTTGGTCTACTTGTTACATTGCATCTTGCGAATCTTTTCCAACATTCTTGAATCTTGCTTACATTCACATTAAAAATTGTGCCACCATCCTAACCAAGCTCCACCAAAAGCTTTTACTTGTGTAGGTGTGAGAACCGACAAGAATTGGTACCAATTGTGCTATTTCCTTGTTACACATTGGAGTCATCTTTGATCCATTGTCAACATCGGTCAAGGTACATTTGATATTGGTTCTTCCCTTTCTTCCACTCACACTTGTCTTGGAATGATGGATAGGCCAAGTACTTCTACCAACCCACTCTTCATGGAGCAAGACGACGACATGAACTCCTTCGTCACCAAGAGTCACCTCTTTGGTGCACAACGTGCTTTGCATCAAGAGCAACAAGCTATGAGTGAACGCATCGACAACCTTGCCGCCGACTTGCGACTTTCCGAGCAACGTACAAGGGACTACTTTGACAACAAGCTCGACGATCACAAGCAAGAGAATGACGCAAGGATGGACGAGATTCGCGCTTTGTTGCTCAACCGCTCTTCTTCCACTTCAAGAAGGAGCCGTTCAAGTCGACACTCCGACGACACCATCTCCGGTTCAAGTACACCGACATCGAACACTCTTCGACGAGCCGCGCGCAACGAGCGTCAAGCAAACCTCAATCCACTTCGAGACACCGACTCGCAAGAACATCGACAACGTCAAGCCGAAGAAGCCTTTGCGCTAGCTCAAGAACGGCATCGCCAACGTCAACACGAACAAGAGGAGCGAGCGCGACAACATCAAGATGCACAAGACGCCGAGGCGGAACGCCAAGAACAACAACTACGTGAAGCTCAAGCACTTGAAGCGCAACGTGCCCTTCATGAATCAAGTCGTGCCGTAGCCGACCGAGGCCGACAAGCTCGACTACATCGAGAAGCACTTCGCGATGAAGCTCGAGAAAGAATTTACCAAAGACGTGTGCGTCAACAAGCTCCTCGTCAAGATCGACAAGCGCCTCGTCAAGATAGACAAGCTCCCCTCAAGCTCGCCAAGACCATCAAGTTCACCAAGAGCATGAAAACAATGGGAATCCTCCGCGGCAAGAGCAACACGAGGTTGACAACCCTCCGCGTCAAGAGTACCACGAGTTGGACAATCATCTACAACATGGGCGTCATCATCCCCGACCCCAACACAATGAAGAGCAACGCTACGGCAAGCTCAAGTTCACCATGCCCAAGTTCAATGGAAGCAACGATCCCGAAGAATACCTTTCATGGGCATTGAAAGTTGACAAGATCTTTCGTTTGCACAATTATGAAGAAGAGAAGAAGATCGCGATGGCATCCCTTGAGTTCCAAGATTATGTCCTCATTTGGTGGGAACAAGTCATTGAGCGCCGCGAGGCAAGAGGTGATCCACCCATCACTACTTGGGCACAAATGAAGGATGTCATGAGAGCACGCTTCGTGCCTACCTACTACAACCGCGACCTCTTCAAGAAACTCCAACAACTCAAGCAAGGAACTAAGAGCGTTGAAGAATACTACAAAGAGATGGAGATTGCAATGATAAGAGCCAATGTGACGGAAGATGATGAGCAAACTATGGCACGTTTCCTGAATGGACTCAATCATCCCATCAAGAAGATCGCCGACTTCCAACCATACTCAAATCTCATCGAGCTCGTGCACCAAGCTACCAAAGCGGAACGCCAAGTGCAAGATGACTTCAAGTATGCCAAGTTCTCATCTAAGTCCTACGGCTTCTCCAATAACCACGCTTCAACGACTCCAACGCCGACTACAAGAACGTCTACTTCCAACATCGACAAGCCGACTTCCAAGAAAGCTTCGTCACCTACAAGTCATCCTCCTACGAACAACTTCAAGCCGAGAGCTTCATCATCATCTACCCCAACCGATGAGACCGTCAAGACGAGTTCCCTCAAGTGTTTCACTTGCGGAGGCCGAGGCCACAAGTCCTATGAGTGCACCAACAAGCGCACAATGATCTTCAACGACGATGGCACTTATGATTCCATGAGCGAAGGAGAAATGGAAGCCCTTGAGCAAGTGGCCATGCACCGCCAAGTGAACAATGAAGATGAACAAGTCTTTTGTGATGAAGACTCAAGTCCCGCACTTGTTGTCTCCAAGGTCTTGACTCTTCAACATCAACAAGACGAAGATCAAAGATGCCATATCTTTCACACAAAGGTCGGCATCAATGGACGATCCGTCAAGGTCATCATCGATGGAGGGAGTTGCCACAACTTAGAAAGTGAAAAACTATGCTCCAAGCTCCAATTGGTCAAGATGAAGCACCCTCACCCCTACAATGTTCAATGGCTAAGCGACATCGGCACCATACAAGTCGAGCATAGAGTACAAGTCTCTTTCAAGATCGGCGCCTATGAAGACACATTGGAATGTGATGTCCTTCCGATGACCGTTTGCCACCTCCTCCTTGGACGGCCATGGCAATTTGACCGAGGTGTCATTCACAATGGGCGTACAAATCACTATAGCTTCAAGATGAACGGGAAAGAGTTCGTGCTACGTCCTATGTCTCCAAGCCAAGTGATAGCCGACAAGCAAGCCACCCATCATGGAGAAAATAGTGAGAGAGCGATCCACCAAAAAGAAAGTGAGCGCCACAAGCCCAAATTGAGTGACTCCACGATGAGCGACAAGAAAAACTTAGTTCTCTTTGCCACCAAACGTGAGATGAGAGAAGTGTGTGAGAACCCATCAAGTGTCCTACACTATGTCCTATTGTGCAAGGACGAGGCCACAACAACTAACAACTCTCACGATCTACCTTTGGTGGTATCTTCTCTCTTGCAGGAATTCCAAGATGTTTTCTCCGATGAGCTACCTCCGGGTCTATCTCCACTACGAGGCATTGAGCACCGAATTGATCTCATCCCCAGAGCGCCGCTTCCCAACAAAGCTCCATACCGCGTCAACCCCGAAGAAACCAAAGAAATACAAAGGCAAGTAAAGCATCTCATAGACCATGGTCATGTGCGTGAAAGTTTGAGTCCTTGTGTCGTACCGGTCATTCTTGTGCCAAAACGTGACGGTAGCTTTCGCATGTGCTCCGATTGTAGACCTATCAATGCTATCACCGTTAGATATAGGTACCCCATTCCACGCCTTGATGATATGCTTGATGAACTTAGCGGTGCCACTATATTTTCCAAAATTGATCTTAAGAGTGGTTACTATCAAATCCGCATACAAGAGGGTGATGAATGGAAAACCGCCTTCAAAACCAAGTTTGGTTTGTATGAGTGGTTAGTCATGCCTATGGGTCTCTCGGAAGCACCGGGCACTTTTATGCGCCTTATGAATCATGTCTTTCGCCCTTACATTGGTATATTTGTTGTGGTTTACTTCGATGACATTCTTGTGTTTAGCAAATCTATCCAAGAACATGTCACCCATGTCCGCACCGTTTTGCAAACTCTTAGAAAAGAGCGTCTCTATGCTAATATGGAGAAATGCCTATTTGGTGTTGATAAGCTCGTTTTCTTGGGTTTTGTGGTCTCTTCTAAGGGTGTTCATGTTGATGAATCTAAGATCAATGCTATTAAAACTTGGCCCCAACCAACCAATTTGCAACAAGTGCGTAGTTTTCTTGGTTTAGCCGGTTTCTACCGTCGATTTGTGAAGGATTTTAGCACCATTGCTTCACCTTTGCATGCTTTGAGCAAGAAGAACGCGCCTTTTGTTTGGGGACCATCTCAAGATATTGCTTTCAATGAGCTTAAGAATTTGCTTACTCATGCTCCCATGCTTGCTTTACCCAACTTCGACAAGCCTTTTGAGATTCATTGCGATGCTAGCGGTAATGGCATAGGAGGCGTGTTAACGCAAGAGAAGCGCCCCATAGCTTACTTTAGTGAGAAACTTTCCGGAGCGCAACTCAACTATCCCATCTATGACAAAGAGCTATATGCTTTAGTCCGCATTTTACATGAATGGGAACATTACCTTCGTCCCCACGAGTTTATCATTCATACTGATCATGAGACCCTCAAGTATCTCAAGGGTCAAACTAAGTTGAACAAGCGTCATGCTAAATGGAGTGAATTCATTGAGTCTTTTCCCTATGTCATCAAGTACATCAAGGGTAAAGAAAACATCGTCGCGGATGCTCTTTCCCACATATGCATGCTAGTCACGCAACTCGAGTTAGATGTCATTGGCTTCGAGCATATCAAAGATTTGTATGCGCATGATGACACTTTTGCCACCCCTTATGCCAAGTGTTTGTCGAATACATCATGGGAGCGCTATTACATCAAAGACGGCTACCTTATGAGAGCTAACAAACTTTGCATCCCCAAGTCATCCCTTCGTTTATTGCTTTTGAAGGAATCACATGGAGGAGGATTAATGGGACACTTTGGATGCGATAAGACGTTCGCCACGCTCTCGAAGAGCTACTTTTGGCCAAAGATGTTTCGGGACGTCAATCACTTCACCAACCGATGTTCGACATGCCGCAAAGCTAAGTCCACAACTCAATCTCATGGCCTCTATATGCCTCTACCGATTCCATACCAACCATGGGAAGATATTAGCATGGAATTTGTGCTTGGTTTGCCTAGAGCTCGAAATGGCAAGGATTCCATTTTTGTTGTCATGGACCGTTTCTCCAAAACGGCTCATTTCATTCCTTGCAACAAGATAGACGATGCTTCACATATTGCAAATTTGTTTTGTAGGGAAATCTTGCGCCTTCATGGAGTGCCAAAGACTATCGTCTCAGACCGCGACGTCAAGTTCCTTAGCTACTTTTGGAAGACTCTATGCGCCAAGCTCGGAATCAAGCTACTCTTCTCCACGGCATACCATCCTCAAACCGACAGCCAAACGGAGGTGACAAACCGCACACTCTCCGCTCTACTTTGAGTACTCATCAAGAAGAACATCAAGGAGTGGGAGGAGTGTCTACCCATCGCCGAGTTCGCATACAACCGAGCAAGACACTCAACAACCGGCAAGTCCCCTTTCGAGGTCGTCTACGGATTCAACCCTTTGTCACCATTGGACATTCTTCCTCTACCACTCCAAGAGCGCATCAATTTGGACGCAAGTGCGCATGTGACACATCTCAAGAAGATGCATGAAGATACAAGAAACACCATCGAGCACCAAGTTCAACGCCTTGCGACCAAGCTCAACTTGAACAAGCAACCTATGGTCTTCAACATTGGTGATCAAGTGTGGCTACACCTTCGCAAGGACCGCTTCCCACAAGAACGCAAATCCAAGCTTCGTCCACGAGCGGATGGAACCTTCAAGGTGCTTGCACGCTACAATGACAACGCTTACAAGATCGACCTTCCACGCGACAAGTACAACGTGAGCGACATCTTCAACGTCAAAGATCTCTCTCCTTTCCATGGTGATGAAGATTTTGATCCGAGGACGGATCTTCCCCATGGGAGGGGAGATGATGCGGAGCATCCCAAGATCATCCCCATGGACCTACCATCGTCTCACCAAGTGCCTACCGGGCCCATGACTTGATCACGTGCAAGAGCCCTTGAAACCGAGGTGACATCTCTCCTCTCACAATCCCACTCTGATGCACATGAAGCATGGCTACTACCTCATATGGATACATTATGCATACTCAGGTACAATGGAGAATCTAAGGAGCAAGGACAAGAAGAAGAGGAAGATGGACGAGAAGACGGAGAAGAAGAAGAGCTGCAGGAAATTTCCCAGCCACCAGACGACCGTCCGGGACCGGACGTCCGGCGCCTGAAGCGTCAGCCGAGCTCCAGCCAGTGGACGTCCGGCCCGGACCGGACGACCGGTGCCCCTGCACCCGAAGCGAACAAGCGGACATCCGGTCCGGACCGGACGACCGGCGCACCAGCACCTGAGGCAACATCAGCGGAAGTCCGGAGCTTCCGGACGTCCGGCGCCCCCATCACAGAGCAGAACCAGCGGACGACCGGAGGACACCGGACGTCCGGCAGCTCCTGAGACACCGGACGACCGGTCCCCAGCAGACGTCCGGTACCTGGCCGCGTCCAGATTCGGGCCCGAGGCCCATGTACCCCTTCACTTCGCCCCCTTTTTGCACTTAGACTATAAATAGACCCCCCATTCATCCTAGCTAGGGTTAGCGTTGGTTTAGCTCATTCTTCGAGATAGAGCTTCGCTCATCCATACCGATCTCCTCCTCGAGAGAGACTACGGCCCCTCTTCGGAGAAGATCAACTTGGATTCAAGACCCCCTCTTGGGCGGCCCCATCAAGACCTCCTTCTAGGAGAAGAACCGGATACTTGTATCGTCCTTTGTTGACCTTGAATCATCTTGTATCTGTTTGTGTTTCGGGGATCTAGCACATGTGTGATCTATTTCTTGTTGGTTGAGTGTTTCTCTTGTGTTTCCCCTCGTTTTCCCCCTCGTGTTCTTCGTGTTCCTCGTAGGGATCCGCTCCTTTCGTGAAAGATCGGCCATCTAGGGTTCCACCCTACATCACTAATCCAGGACTCCCTCAGTAGCCCCCGAACCAGGCTTCAATGACGATGAGTCCGGCGCGCAGGTTGTCTTCGGCATTGCAAGGCGGGTTCTTCTCCAAATCCTGAATATCTGCTGAGTAGTGTCCGGCTCCCCATAAATGTTGCACTTCTTAGCTTTTGTGCCCAATAAGGGCTATCTTCCACATGTCGAGCGAATGCGAGGAGCCAGGGCATTTTTACATTCGCCATCCTAGCCATGTAAATAAACTGTCTATTAAAGGGACGGGGATTCTTAGATCCAAACCACACCATCCTCCCACGGTGAGTATCCATCAGAGCGCGCTCGGAAAAATCCATTCCAACATGGCCGGCCACCGCAGCTCCTCCTCCCACTCCCATAGCCCTAAGCCCGATGACTGGGAGAAGTGTTCCGTCCCGCACAGCCAATTAGTAGAGTTGCAGACCCAGGGATTCCTCCCTCCAGCATATATGGTCCCCGTTCGAGCCGGGATTGCCACCTATAATGGCGGGGAGCAAGCGGAGAGCTTCCCCAATCCCTCCAAGGGGGAGCGGGTATGCCTTGTCCCCTATTTACTAAGGGGACTTGGATTTCCAATCCATCCGTTCCTCCACGGGCTCGTGGAGTTTTACGGCCTCCAGTTGCATAATTTCACCCCTGCTTTCATATTACACATTGCTGGTTATGTTGCCCTATGCGAGCTATTTCTGGGTTGCGAGGCTCATTTCGGGCTGTGGAAGAGGCTATTATGCCTGGTGCCCCGTACACAGGAGGGGTCACTATATCAAGTGGGCGGAGCCGAAATATGGCGCATTGCCGGGACCGGATACCTGTCCGGCACCTCGAAGAAGACGTCCGAAGTCTGGCCTTCGGAGTGGTTTTACATGGAGGACGTCCCCCTTCCAGATCCTATTCGGAGGGGTCTTCCCGAGTTCAACAATGCTCCTTTGAAGAAACGCCAAAGTTGGCGCCCACAGAGCCCCCCGGAGGAAGACAACGGAGAAGTCCTTTACCTGATGGACCGGATTAAAGTGGTGGCCCAATCAGGATTGACGATAATCGAGGTCATGTCAATATGCATAATGCGGGGGGTGCAAGCACTTCAATATCGAGGGCACCCCGTGTGGTGCTTTAACGGGGAAGATGATGCCACCCGCTGTGGGCGTAAGGGACCGGACTCATCTGCTGCTCTAGCAAAAATTCTGTCCGAGTTGTTCAAGGGAGAGTGAGGGAGTCCTGGATTAGGGGGTCTCCAGACAGCCGGACTATATCCTTTGGCCGGACTGTTGGACTATGAAGACACAAGATTGAAGGCTTCGTCCCGTGTCCGTATGGGACTCTACTTGGCGTGGAAGGCAAGCTAGGCAATACAGATATGTATATCTCCTCCTTTGTAACCGACCTTGTGTAACCCTAGCCCCCTCCGGTGTCTATATAAACCGGAGGGTTTTAGTCCATAGGACAACAGACAATCATACCATAGGCTAGCTTCTAGGGTTTAGCCTCTCCGATCTCGTGGTAGATCAACTCTTGTAATACTCATATCATCAAGAACAATCAAGCAGGACGTAGGGTATTACCTCCATCAAGAGGGCCTGAACCTGGGTAAACATCGTGTCCCCTGCCTCCTGTTACCATCCGCCTTAGACGCACAGTTCGGGACCCCTTACCCGAGATCCCCCGGTTTTGACACCGACATTGGTGCTTTCATTGAGAGTTCCACTGTGTCTTCACCACAAAGGCTTGATGGCTCCTTCGATCATCGCTAGCGATGCGGTCCAGGGTGAGGCTTTCCTCCCCAGACAGATCTTCATATTCGGCGGCTTTGCACTGCGGGCCAATTCGCTTGGCCATCTGGAGCAGATTGAGAGCTACGCCCCTGGCCATGAGGTCAGATTTGGAAACTTGAACTACACGGCTGACGTCCACGGAGACTTGATCTTCGACGGATTCGGACCCATGTCAGACGTGCCATACAGTCATGACGAGCATGATGTAACTCTGCCGTCGAACAATGTTCGGGAGATCGCATCCGCAACTACTCCGTCCATCAATCCGGAGCAAGTCGTGCCATCCGAGAGCCGAGGTATGGACCCCGCCACGGAGGCCGCACTCTCAGTGGCAATAGAGCCGGATACTGATTTCACACCTTACGGGAGCCGTGTCACCGAACCACTGGATTCGTCTCCGGCCACGGACTCCGAGCCGCTCATATCCGTGCCCATCGAGTCCGACTGGGCACTGATCATGGAGTTCACCTCCGCGGATATCTTTCGGCACTCACCTTTTGGAGATGTGCTAAATTCATTAAGGTCTCTCTCCCTATCAGGAGAACCTTGGTCGAACTATGTCCGGCTAGAATGGGATGCGGACGATGAAGGAATTCGCTGCCCACCCACCACCCACTTAGTAGCCACTGTCGATGACTTAACCGAGATGCTCGACTTCGGCTCCGAAGACTTCGACGGTATGGATGACGAAGCCGGAGACGAATAGGATCCACCGCCCTCGGGGCACTAGACCGCCACCTCATCATATGATATATACATGGTGGACACCCCCAAAGAAGCCAATGGTGACGAGACAGCGGAGGATGACCCCTCCAAGAAGCAACCCAAGCGCCGACATCAGCGGCGCCACTCTAAGTCCCGCCACAACAAGAGCAGTGATACCGGCACAGGAGATAATAACACTCCGGATAGCGCCGAAGACAACAACAATCCCCTCCAGCACGGTGTAGAGCTAGAGGACGAACAAGCTAGCCCTCTAGAGCAGGCAGCAGATGGAGAACCGGAGGAGGACAATTACATGCCTCTCTCCGAAGACGAGGCGAGCCTCGGCGACGACGAGTTCATCGTGCCTGAGGACCCCGTCGAGCAAGAGTGCTTCAAGCGCCGGCTTATGACCACGGCAAATAGCCTAAAGAAGAAACAACAATAGCTTCAAGATGATCAAGACTTGCTAGCAGACAGGTGGACCGAAGTCCTTGTGGCCAAGGAGCATGAACTCGAGCGCCCGTCCAAAAGTTACCTAAAACGCAGGTTGCTACCTCACCTCGAGGAGGAAGCATTGAAACCTCATTCACCAGTGTATGATGCGGCTGACCGACCACTACGCGGCCGAGCCAGAGAGGCGTTTCAGCCTAAAGTTCAAACCGCACCCCGTCGCCACTCAGTCAAAAATACTGCCCGGGGTAACACAGAGGACCCGCGAGACATCTTGGACAGTAAGGCAAAAATCGCAAGGTCAATATACGGGACACGAGCACGTGCGCCCACACGGGACGATGATCGTCGCGTCGGATACACCAAGAGCAAATCTGGCCGGGCCGAATACAGCAGACAAGACTCATACGAACTACGTCGGGATATAGCCCGACACAGAGGTGCCGCACACCCCCTAAGCTTCACTGATGAAGTTATGAATCATGAATTCCCAAAGGGTTTCAAACCCGTAAATATCGAATCATACGATGGCACAAGAGATCCCGCTGTATGGATTGAGGATTTCCTCCTTCACATCCACATGGCTCGCGGTGATGATTTACATGCCATCAAGTACCTCCCACTAAAACTCAAAGGACCAACTTGGCATTGGCTGAATAGCTTGCCAGCAGATTCCGTTGGCAGTTGGGAGGATTTGGAAGATGCATTTCTTGACAACTTCCAGGGAACTTATGTGCGGCCACCGGATGCTGTCACATAACCCAGCAGCCAGGGGAATCGGCCAGACAATTCTGGACACGGTTGCTACCTCTTGACCACTGCGTTGGTTTTCCCCGAAGATGAAGGGATGATGCAGCAAAGTAGCGTAAGAATTTCCCTCAGTTTTTGAGAACCAAGGTATCAATCCAGTAGGAGGCTACACGCGAGTCCCTCGTACCTTCACAAAACAAATAAATCCTCGCAACCAACGCAAACAGGGGTTGTCAATCCCTATAAGGCCACTTACGAGAGTGAGATCTGATAGATATGATAAAGATAATATTTTTGGTATTTTTGTGATAAAGATGCAAAGTAAAATAAAGGCAAAGTAAATAACAAAGGAAATAACTAAGTAGTAGGAGATTAATATGATAAAGATAGACCCGGGGGCCATAGGTTTCACTAGTGGCTTCTCTCAAGAGCATAAGTATTCTACGGTGGGTGAACAAATTACTGTTGAGCAATTGACAAAATTGAGCATACTTATGAGAATATCTAGGTATGATCATGTATATAGGCATCACGTCCGAGACAAGTAGACCGACTCCTGCCTACATCTACTACTATTACTCCACTCGTCGACTGCTATGCAGCATGCATCTAGAGTATTAAGTTAAAAACAGAGTAACGCCTTAAGCAAGATGACATGATGTAGAGGGATAGACTCATGCAATATGAATAAAACCCCATCTTGTTATCCTAGATGGCAACAATACAATATGTGCCTTGCTGCCCCTACTGTCACTGGGAAAGGACACCGCAAGATTGAACCCAAAGCTAAGCACTTCTCCCATTGCAAGAAAGATCAATCTAGTAGGCCAAACCAAACTGATAATTTGAAGAGAATTGCAAAGATAACCAATCATACATAAAGAATTCAGAGAAGATTCAAATATTATTCATAGATAGACTTGATCATAAACCCACAATTCATCGGTCTCAACAAACACACCGCAAAAAGAAGATTACATCGAATAGTTCTCCACAAGAGAGGGGGAGAACATTGTATTGAGATCCAAAAAGAGAGAATAAGCCATCTAGCTACTAACTATGGACCCGTAGGTCTGAGGTAAACTACTCACACTTCATCGGAGAGGCTATGGTGTTGATGTAGAAGCCCTCCGTGATCGATGCCCCCTCCGGCGGAGCTCCGAAACAGGCCCCAAGATGGGATCTCGTGGATACAGAAAGTTGCAGCGGTGGAATTGGGTTTTTGGCTCCGTATCTGATTGTTTGGGGGTACGTAGGTATATATAGGAGGAAGGAGTACATCGGTGGAGCAACAGGGGGCCCACGAGGATGGAGGGCGCGCCTGGTGGGGGTGGGCGCGCCCCCCTACCTCGTGGCCTCCTCTTTTCTTTCTTGACGTAGGGTCCAAGTCTCCCGGGTCTTGTTCGTTGAGAAAATCACGTTCCCAAAGGTTTCATTCCGTTTGGACTCCGTTTGATATTCCTTTTCTTCGAAACCCTAAAACAAGCAAAAAACAACAATTCTGGGTTGGGCCTCCGGTTAATAGATTAGTCCCAAAAATAGTATAAAAGTGGATAATAGAGCCCAATAATGTCCAAAACAGTAGATAATATAGCATGGAGCAATCAAAAATTATAGATACGTTGGAGACATATCAAGCATCCCCAAGCTTAATTCCTGCTCGTCCTCGAGTAGGTAAATGATAAAAACAGAATTTTTGATGCGGAGTGCTACTTGGCATAATTTTAATGTAATTCTTCTTAATTGTGGTATGAATATTCAGATCAGAAAGATTCAAGAAAAAAGTTCATATTGACATAAAAATAATAATACTTCAAGCATACTAACAAAGCAATTATGTCTTCTCAAAATAACATGGCTAAAGAAAGTTATCCCTACAAAATCATATAGTCTGGCTATGCTCATCTTCACCACACAAAATATTTAAATCATGCACAACCCCGATGACAAGCCAAGCAATTGTTTCATACTTTTGACATTCTCAAAACTTTTTCAATTTTCACGCAATACATGAGCGTGAGCCATGGACATAGCACTATAGGTGGAATAGAATGGTGGTTGTGGAGAAGACAAAAAGGGGAAGATAGTCTCACATCAACTAGGCGTATCAACGGGCTATGGAGATGCCCATCGATAGATATCAATGTGAGTGAGTAGGGATTGCCATGCAACGGGTGCACTAGAGCTATAAGTATATGAAAGCTCAAAAATAAACTAAGTGGGTGTGCATCCAACTTGCTTGCTCATGAAGACCTAGGGCAATTTGAGGAAGCCCATCATTGGAATATACAAGCCAAGTTCTATAATGAAAAATTCCCACTAGTATATGAAAGTGATAACATGAGAGACTCCCTACTATGAATATCATGGTGCTACTTTGAAGCACAAGTGTGGTAAAAGGATAGTAGCATTGTCCCTTCTCTCTTTTTCTCTCATTTTTTTATTTGGGCCTTTTCTCTTTTTTATGGCCTCTTTTCTTTCTTTTTTTTCATCCGGAGTCTCATCCCGACTTGTGGGGGAATCATAGTCTCCATCATCCTTTCCTCACTGGGACAATGCTCTAATAATGATGATCATCACACTTTTATTTTTCTTACAACTCAACAATTACAACTCGATACTTAGAACAAAATATGACTCTATATGAATGCCTCCGGCGGTGTACTGGGATATGCAATGAATCAAGAGTGACATGTATGAAAGAATTATGAACGGTGGCTTTGCCACAAATACGATGTCAACTACACGATCATGCCAAGCAATATGACAATGATGGAGTGTGTCATAATAAACGGAATGGTGGAAAGTTGCATGTCAATATATCTCGGAATGGCTATGGAAATGCCATAATAGGTAGGTATGGTGGCTGTTTTGAGGAAGGTATATGGTGGGTGTATGATACCGGCGAAAGGTGCGCGGTATTAGAGAGGCTAGCAAAGGTGGAAGGGTGAGAGTGCGTATAATCCATGGACTCAACATTAGTCAAAAAGAACTCATATACTTATTGCAAAAATCTAAAAGTTATCAAAGCAAAGTATTACGCGCATGCTCCTAGGGGATAGATTGGTAGGAAAAGACCATCGCTCGTCCCCAACCGCCACTCATAAGGAAGACAATCAAAAAATAAATCATGCTCCGACTTCATCACATAACGGTTCACCATACGTGCATGCTATGGGAATCACAAACTTCAACACAAGTATTCTTCAAATTCACAACTACTCAACTAGCACAAATTTAATATCACCATCTTCATATCTCAAAACAAGTATCAAGCATCGAACTTCTCATAGTATTCAACACACTCATAAGAAAGTTTTATTATTAATCTTGTGTACCAAGCATATTAGGATTTTAAGCAAATTACCATGCTATTAAATACTCTCAAAATAATCTAAGTTAAGCATGAGAGATCAATAGTTTCTATAAAACAAATCCACCACCGTGCTCTAAAAGATATAAGTGAAGCACTAGAGCAAAATTATATAACTCAAAAGATATAAGCGAAGCACATAGAGTATTCTAACAAATTCCAAATCATGTATGGCTCTCTCAAAAGGTGTGTACAGCAAGGATGATTGTGGTAAACTAACAAATAAAGACTCAAATCATACAAGACGCTCCAAGCAAAACACATATCATGTGGTGAATAAAAATATAGCTCCAAGTAAAGTTACCGATAGAAGTAGACGAAAGAGGGGATGCCTTCCGGGGCATCCCCAAGCTTTGGCTTTTAGGTGTCCTTAGATTATCTTGGGGGTGCCATGGGCATCCCTAAGCTTAGGCTCTTGCCACTCCTTGTTCCATAATCCATCAAATCTTTACCCAAAACTTGAAAACTTCACAACACAAAACTTAAAGTAGAAAATCTCGTGAGCTCCGTTAGCGAAAGAAAATAAAAGACCACTTCAAGGTACTGTAATGAACTCATTATTTATTTATATTGGTGTTATACCTACTGTATTCCCACTTCTCTATGGTTTATAAACTATCTTACTAGCCATAGATTCATCAAAATAAGCAAACAACACACGAAAAACAGAATCTGTCAAAAACAGAACAGTCTGTAGTAATCTGTAGCTAGCGCAAGATCTGGAACCCCAAAAATTCTAAAATAAATTTCTGGACGTGAGGAATTTATCTATTAATCATATGAAAAAATAATTAACTATATATCACTTTCCAAATAAAAATTACAGCAGTTCTCGTGAGCGCTAAAGTTTCTGATTTTTACAGCAAGTTCAACAAGACTTTCCCCAAGTCTTCCCAACGGTTCTACTTGGCACAAACACTAATTAAACACAAAAAACACAACCAAAAAAGATGCTAGATAAATTATTTATTACTAAACATGAGCAAAAAGCAAGGAATAAAAATAAAATTGGGTTGCCTCCCAACAAGCGCTATCGTTTAATGCCCCTAGCTAGGCATAACAAGCAAGAATAGATCTAGGTATTGCCATCTTTGGTAGGCAATCCATAAGTGGCTCTCATAATAGATTCATAAGGTAATTAGTTTTCTTTCTAGGAAAGTGTTCCATGCCTTTCCTTAATGGAAATTGGAATCTAATATTTCCTTCCTTCATATCAATAATTGCACCAATCGTTCTAAGGAAAGGTCTACCAAGAATAATAGGACATGAGGATTGCAATCTATGTCAAGAACAATAAAGTCTACGGGTACATAATTCCTATTTGCAACAATAATAACATCATTAATTCTTCCCATAGGTTTCTTAATAGTGGAATCCGCAAGGTGCAAGTTTAGAGAGCAATCATCAAAATCACGGAAACCTAACAAATCACACAAAGTCTTTGGAATCGTGGAAACACTAGCACCCAAATCACATAAAGCATAGCATTCATGATCTTTAATTTTAATTTTAATAGTTGGTTCCCACTCATCATAAAGTTTCTAGGGATAGAAACTTCCAATTCAAGTTTTTCTTCATAAGATTGCATCAAGGCATCAACGATATGTTTAGTAAATGCTTTATTTTGACTATAAGCATGAGGAGAATTTAGCACATATTGCAACAAGGAAATACAATCAATCAAAGAGCAATTTTCATAGTTAAATTCCTTCAAATCCATAATAGTGGGTTTAGCAACATCTAGGGTTTTAATTTCTTCAATCCCACTTTTATCAATTTTAGCATCAAGATCAACAAATTCCGAATTCTTGGAACGCCTTCTAGGTAAAGGTGGATCATATTCAGTCCCATCATTATCAAGATTCATATTGCAAAACAAATATTTAATAGGGGACACATCAATAATTTTTAGATCTTCATCTTTATTTTCATAGGAACTAGAACACGCTCTTATAAAGGCATCTTTCTTAGCACACATCCTAGCGGTCTTTCTTTGCACTCATCAACGCAAATTCTAATAGCTTTGAGAGACTCATTGATATCATGCTTAGGTGGAATAGATCTAAGTTTCAAACAATCAACATCAAGAGAAATCCTATCAACGTTCCTAGCCAAATCATCAATCTTAAGCAATTTTTCTTCAATCATAGCATTAAAATTCTTTTGCGAAGTAATAAATTATTTAATATTAGATTCAAAATCAGAGGGCATCTTATTATAATTTCCATAAGAATTGTTGTAGGAATTACCATAATTATTAGAGGGATTACTAGGATAAGGCCTAGGATTAAATTTCCTCTATACGCGTTGTTACCAAAATTGTTCCTACCAACAAAATTCACATCCATAGATTCATTATTATTCTCAATCAAAGTAGACAAGGGCATATCATTAGGATCAGAAGAAACACTCTTATTAGCAAATAATTTCATAAGTTCATCCATCTTTCCACTCAAAACATTAATTTCTTCTATCGCATGCACCTTTTTATTAGTAGATCTTTCAGTATGCCATTGAGAATAATTAACCATAATATTATCTAGGAGTTTAGTAGCTTCTCCTAAAGTGATTTCCATAAAAGTGCCTCCCGCGGCCGAATCTAAAAGATTTCTAGAAGCAAAATTCAATCCGGCATAAAAATTCTGAATAATCATCCACAAATTTAAACCATGAGTAGGGCAATTACATATCATTAATTTCATTCTCTCCCAAGCTTGTGCAACATGTTCGTGATCAAGTTGCTTAAAATTCATAATATCGTTTCTAGGAGAGATGATCTTAGCGGGAGGAAAATACTTAGAGATAAAAGCATCTTTGCACTTGTTCCATGAATCAATACTATTTTTAGCAAAGACGAAAACCAAGCTTTAGCACGTTCTCTAAGCAAAAAAGCAAATAGCTTCAATTTAACAGTATCATTATCCACATCTTTCTTCTTTTGCATGTCACACAAATCAACGAAGCTATTTAGATGGGTAGCGGCATCTTCACTAGGAAGGCCGGAAAACGGATCTTTCATGATAAGATTCAGCAAGGCAGTATTAATTTCACAAGATTCAGCATCGGTAAGAGGGGCAATCAGAGTACTAATAAAATCATTGTTGTTGGTATTGGTGAAGTCACACACTTTAGTATTATCTTGAGCTATCGTGACAAGCAAGCAAACTAACACACAAGCAAACAAAAAGCAAACGGGCAAAAAGAGGCAAATAGAGAAATAGAGGGAGGATAGAGAGAGAGGGCAAATAAAACGGCAAGGGTGAAGTGGGGGAGAGGAAAACAAGAGGCAAATGGCAAATAATGTAATGCGGGAGATAAGGGTATGTGATGGGTACTTGGTATGTTGACTTTTGTGTAGACCTCCCCGGCAACGGCGCCAGAAATGGCTCGTTGACGGGAGATAAAACGTTAACTTGACTTCGCGTGAGCCTCCCCGGCAACGGCGCCAGAAATCCTTCTTGCTACCTCTTGAGCACCGCGTTGGTTTTCCCCGAAGAGGAAGGGATGATGCAGCAAAGTAGCGTAAGTATTTCCCTCAGTTTTTGAGAACCAAGGTATCAATCCAGTAGGAGGCTACGCGCGAGTCCCTCGTACCTGCACAAAACTAATAAATCCTCGCAACCAACGCAAATAGGGGTTGTCAATCCCTATAAGGCTACTTACGAGAGTGAGATCTGATAGATATGATAAAGATAATATTTTTGGTATTTTTGTGATAAAGATGCAAAGTAAAATAAAGGCAAAGTAAATAACAAAGGAAATAACTAAGAGGAGATTAATATGATAAAGATAGACCCGGGGGCCATAGGTTTCACTAGTGGCTTCTCTCGAGAGCATAAGTATTCTACGGTGGGTGAACAAATTACTGTTGAGCAATTGACAGAATTGAGCATAGTTATGAGAATATCTAGGTATGATCATGTATATAGGCATCACGTCCGAGACAAGTAGACCGACTCCTGCCTACATCTACTACTATTACTCCACTCGTCGACTGCTATCTAGCATGCATCTAGAGTATTAAGTTAAAAACAGAGTAACGCCTTAAGAAAGATGACATGATGTAGAGGGACAGACTCATGCAATATGAAGAAAACCCCATCTTGTTATCCTCGATGGCAACAATACAATACGTGCCTTGCTTTCCCTACTGTCACTGGGAAAGGACACCACAAGATTGAACCCATAGCTAAGCACTTCTCCCATTGCAAGAAAGATCAATCTAGTAGGCCAAACCAAACTGATAATTCGAAGAGACTTGCAAAGATAACCAATCATACATAAAGGAATCCAGAGAAGATTCAAATATTATTCATAGATAGACTTGATCATAAACCCACAATTCATCGGTCTCAACAAACACACCGCAAAAAGAAGATTACATCGAATAGTTCTCCACAAGAGAGGGGGAGAACATTGTATTGAGATCCAAAAAGAGAGAATAAGCCATCTAGCTACTAACTATGGACCCGTAGGTCTGAGGTAAACTACTCACACTTCATCGAAAAGGCTATGGTGTTGATGTAGAAGCCCTCCGTGATCGATGCCCCCTCCGGCGGAGCTCCGAAACAGGCCCCAAGATGGGATCTCGTGGATACAGAAAGTTGCGGCGGTGGAATTAGGTTTTTGGCTCTGTATTTGATCGTTTGGGGGTACGTAGGTATATATAGGAGGAAGGAGTACGTCGGTGGAGCAATAGGGGGCCCACGAGGGTGGAGGGCATGCCTGATGGGGGTGGGCGCGCCCCCTACCTCGTGGCCTCCTCTTTTCTTTCTTGACGTAGGGTCCAAGTCTCCCGGGTCTTGTTCGTTGAGAAAATGACGTTCCCGAAGGTTTCATTCCGTTTGGACTCCGTTTGATATTCCTTTTCTTCGAAACCCTAAAACAGGCAAAAAACAGCAATTCTGGGCTAGGCCTCCGGTTAACAGGTTAGTCCCCAAAATAGTATAAAAGTGGATAATAGAGCCCAATAATGTCCAAAACAGTAGATAATATAGCATGGAGCAGTCAAAAATTATAGATACATTGGAGACGTATCAATAGTTCCTGACTAAGAAAAATCAAATTGTAGACTGTCCGGATGTAGAGGCCCTAGCGGCATTCAAGCATAACATCCGCGACGAGTGGCTCGCCCGCCACCTCGACCAAGAAAAGCCGAAATCAATGGCAGCCCTCACAATACTCATGACCCGCTTTTGCGCGGGCGAGGACAACTGGCTGGCTCGCAGAAACAACACATCAAGGAATCCGGATACCTCGGATACCAAAGATGTTAACGGTAGGCAGCGTCGTAATAGACCGAAGCGCCACAATAACGGTGTCGTGGATCTAAGTCTGACAGTAGAGTGGGGGGTAGGTATGGAGAGGCAAGGTCCTAGCTATGGAGCGGTTGTAAACACAAGAGATGTACGAGTTCAGGCCCTTCTCGGAGGAAGTAAAAGCCCTACGTCTCGGAGCCCGGAGGCGGTCGAGTGGATTATGTGTATATGGATTACAAGGTGCCGAACCCTTCTGCCTGTGGAGGGGGGTGGCTTATATAGAGTGCGCCAGGACCCCAGCCAACCCACGTAATGAAGGGTTTAAGGTACATTAAGTCAGGGGCGTTACTGGTAACGCCCCACATAAAGTGTCTTTACTATCATAAAGTCTACTTAATTACAGACCGTTGCAGTGCAGAGTGCCTCTTGACCTTCTGGTGGTCGAGTCCTTCAAGTCAGTCGAGTGAGTCCCTCGTAGGTCGACTGGAAGGTGATCTCTTCTAAGGGTGTCCTTGGGCAGGGTACTTAGATCAGGTCTGTGACCCTACCCTAGGTACATGACTCCATCATTAGCCCCCGAATGGATTGAGGCTTGAGTGATGAAGGAGTTGATGCTGTTTCTGATTAGCCTTCGCATACTGGTCGTGCGTTGTTTTGAACCAAAAAATCTCTTTGTTGATAGTGAACAACTTTTCTTCAGTCGTCTCGATCCATTCCTTTCCTTCGTCGAGTGATCTTTTGGACTTCGCCGATTTCTAAAATCCCGCGTTTGGCAGACCGATCTGCCGTTCGCGGATTCCGCGAGATGCGAAATTTGGGGAAGCGCGCGAAGCGGGGCGGACCGCGGAGTTCGGACGGGACAGGGCATAGACGCCTCGATCCTCGCGCCGCTTTTTTCGCCACGTATCACGTCCGCGTAACTGTTTAGGATATGATTAGATCGACCGGGCCCACCTGTCATCCACTCGGAAGGGATCTTATAAATGCGCCCGGCGAGGGTTTTTTGAACAGTGCCTCAGCATTCTCTCTCTGCTCCCTTCGTCTCCTCCCAACGCGCTCGCTCTCGCCTCCGCACAACTTCCCCTCGCGCGTCCCGCCGGCAGCCATGGTCAAGGAGAAGACGGCGGCGTTGGAACGCGCGAAGAAGGCGTCGGCGACGGAGAAGGCGAAGGGGAGATCCACCAGTCGTGGCGGGTCTTCGTCTAGATCCCGCCTGCCGAAAGGCTGGGTCCAGGGAGATTGGATCCAGTCGACCATCACGGAGAAGGATCTCCTCGACATGGCCAACGAGGGCCTGATCCCTCATGGAGCTGCGAGGCTTCCGGGGAAAGAGTGGCAGCCCCAGCCGGAAGAGGGTGAGTGCGTGCTTCTGGCTACCCATGTCGACCGCGGATTTTATTTGCCGCCGAGCATTTTCTTCCGTGGTTTCTTGAACTTCTTTGGAGCGCAACTCCACCACTTCACCCCGAATTCTATCGCCTATCTTGCCGCGTTTGTGTCCATGTGTGAGAGTTTCCTGGGTTGTCGACCGCATTGGGGTTTGTTCAAGCACATATTCACGTGTCGCTCTCAGACCGTGAAGAAGGCGAGCCCAGGCGACGAAAAAACCCGAGTTGTCCAAATGTGTGGGGGTCTGGGGATCCAGGTGAGGAACAAGAGCACCTTCCCAGCCATGACATTTCCCGAGTCAGTCAGAGGCTGGCAGTCGACCTGGTTCTACTGCCAGGATCAGTCGACGCCGGGGCAGTCGAGTGGACTCCCTCAGTTCACCATGGGCCGAGTGAGCAAGCCCTCCTCTCTGAAGGTGATTCCGGAGGAGAAAGTTGACGTGAAGATGCTGATGGAGCGTGTAGTTCAGTTGGTTCGGGAGGGAGTGACGGGTATGGATCTCCTGGAGGTTTTTCTTAGGCGTCGTATCAAGCCTCTTCAGTTCCGGAGCCATTGCATGTGGTTGTACTGCGGGACTGAGGATGTGACTCGGGTCAATCCAGAAGCAGTCGATGATGCCACTCTGGAAAGGTGGATGGCCGCTGTTACTGGGAACAAGGATAACCCTCGCGGAGCCAGAAGGATTCCTCCGCTCGACCACCACAATGATCCAAACAAGGTATGTCTGCTCCACTTCCCATTGTATTCTTGTCACATTTATTTCTGTTTTCTCTGCCGATCGGTCGACTGTTCTTTGTCTTGATGTCTATCAGGCCCTCACTGAGCTGTACTCGATGCCCAATGGAGCACAGGCTCTGACTGAGGAGGGAGAAGCGAGCGGGGGTGAGAGCCAGGAGAAGGAGTGGGACTCGGACGCCGCTGAGGATGATGATGATGACGATGACGATGAAGATGATGATGATGATGAGGAGGACGAAGAAGAGGAGGAGGAGGAGGTCGCACCACCGCGCTCGGAAAGGCGGTCGAAACTTGTCCATGACCCTGCGACTGAACGTGGCAAGGGGGTTGCGACTGTTACACAGTCGACCAAGCGCCCTCGGACCACCTCTCCGGCGCCGACTGAAAAGGCGTCGAAGCAGCCCAGGGCGGCCCCGTCAAAGCCGACCAAGCTCCTGCCGAAGATGAAGGTGTCCATCCCCACCATATCAGGGTAATCATGCTGCTTAAGTCTTCTTGTTTTGTGCGAACTTTATCTCTGGTTGGCGCTGGAGTTAGTCGACTGATTCTTTGGAGTTGCAGTGCTGCTACTTCTGAGACCTCAGCCCGGGCTGACGACCATGAGATGGAGGACGCAGCAACCTCAAAACCTGGTACTATACTCTTAACACCGTTTCTAGTCGACTGACTCATGATCTCTGACTCTGATTCTTTTCTGTAGCTCCATCCAATGTTGTTATAACTCTCCCTGATGATGATGAAGATGAGGAACCACTGAAGCACAGAAGGAGTAGGAAAGCGTCTGCCGGCAGGGTGCCCCAGGATGTGACGGTGCCTGAGACCTTGGTCGCGGAGGAAGAGAACACCACTCGACACACTGTGTCCTTTGCAGATCCGCTGACGAGTGCTCTGCAGCCCTCCCTCTTCACGATGCACCACGTCCCAGAGGACCAAGCTGGCGCCGCGAAGGAGGCGATACGCCAGGCAGGGATCATGATGGAGCAGTTGAAGACCATCCGGGATGCGAGCCAGGCAGCTTACGACTCCAGTTCCGCCCTTCAAAGCAATGTTCAGGTCAGTCGAGCACCACTTGTTCTGTTAGGATATGCTATCAAAAACTTTTCTTTCCAGAATTTATAGTAATCACCCGGTGGGAGTGTCGATTTAAACTCCGTGTTAGCGGGGGCACGCTGAGTGCACCCGCTGGGTGTAGTCCCCAAGGCTAAGGTCGATTGCTGGCAGTCGGCCTTAGGCTTTATAAGTTCAGTCTTTCTGTCATTCGACTATGGCGAATTGATTTCGCAAACTGGTGGGGGCACGCTGAGTGCACCCACTGGGTGTAGTCCCCAAGGCTAAGGTCGACTGCTGGCAGTCGGCCTTAGGCTTTATAAGTTCAGTCTTTCCGTCATTCGACTATGGCGACTGGATTTCGCAAGCCGGTGGGGGCACGCTGAGTGCACCCACTGGGTGTAGTCCCCGAGACTGTGGTCGACTGCTTGCAGTCGATTATAGTCTTAAAGAATACATCTTGTTTTTTTTGAGGTCGACTGGTCGACTCTGTCTTCAACAGGATTAGTGGGGGCACGCTGAGTGCACCCACTGGGTGTAGTCCCCGAGACTACGGTCGAATGCTTGTATTCGGCTGTAGTCTTAGAAACGCATGATTTTTCCTGTTCCACTCGGAAGTGAATTATCTTTGACATTTAGTCGATTGATTCTTCCCAGAGATCCTGTGACCTTGCGGCTCGCTACACTGAGCTGGAAAAGAAGCACATTCAGCTCGAGCTGGATTTGAAGCTGGCTCAGGAGAATCTGACGAAGGCAAAGGAGGAGACCAAAGGTATGTTTGGTGAGACCTCGACGACTACTTTTTCCCTTTATTTGTTTCAAAATCTGATCTTGCTGTAAGGTGAAGGAGGCCCAACAGAAAAAGACCTTGAACTAGCTGAGAGGATCAAGCTTGCTGACGAGAAGTTAGCTTCAGTCACCAAGCTTGAACAAGAAAATACCAATCTGAAAGCTGCTCTTGGGAAGAAAAATGATCTGGAGGCCTTCCTGAATGGTCTTGCCGAGAAGCTGTTCCTTATGCTTGAAGGTAAACCTTTATGCTCAACAATCATTTTCAACTGTAATTTTTCCATTCGACCATTGCCTTGACTTGGTGATCGCCCTTGCAGAATTTTGTCAAGACTTTGAAGAAGAGACTAGCCGGCTGGAACCAAACCTTGACCCCGTCAATTCTCTGGTGAACGACGAAGTTGCTATGAATGTTTTCCGACTGGAGTCCCGTGTTGCAGCTGTCGTGGACTATCTTGCAAGGCTGAAGGTCGCCACATCTCGCATCGACTCAACGCTCTGGCCCAGGGAGACACTCTAGCACGACCTCGAGTCGCTGATGGCTCGCTTGAACACGGTCCCTGGTCGAGTGCAGGAGTGGAGAAAGTCCTCGGCTCGGTGCGGTGCAGATGTTGCTCTGTGTCTGGCCCGAGTCCACTGCAAAGATGCGCGAGAAGACAAGCTGGCGGCCCTCCGGGTGGCCAACACCAAGAAACACGACTTCAGGTCCTTTATGGAAACTTTCATTGCTGCTGCCACTCGGATCGCAGATGGAATTGATCTTGATGAGTTTGTTGCACCTTCCAGCCCTCCACAGGAGGGGTAAAAAACTTCTTTTAAGCTCGACGCTTTCAATTTGCCTCGGTATGCCGAGTGGGGTTGTAACCGATAAACCTTAACAGGCTTAGCGCCTGAGCACTTTCGGTTCCTTTAGGTATCGTTCCGAACTTGAATTTGATGTTTGAACATGATTGCTTTTGGCTTGAAATGTCTTTTGCAGGTTCAAAGCAAGACGCTTACTGCAGTCGACTTATTCCTTAATCCACTTAGGCGAGCACTGGGCTGCAGCTAAGCCCCCGAGTGAGAGGTTTGCTCTTCACTCGGTAGGATTTTTATATCTTAGGCGAGCACTAGGCTGCAGCTAAGCCCCCGAGTGAGAGGTTTGCTCTTCACTCGGTAGGATTTTTATATCTTAGGCGAGCACTGGGCTGCAGCTAAGCCCCCGAGTGAGAGGTTTGCTCTCCACTCGGTAGGATTTTTATATCTTAGGCGAGCACTGGCCTGTAGCTAAGCCCCCGAGTGAGAGGTTTGCTCTCCACTCGGTAGGATTTTTATATCTTAGGCGAGCACTGGGCTGCAGCTAAGCCCCCGAGTGAGAGGTTTTCTCTTCACTCGGTAGGATTTTTATATCTTAGGCGAGCACTTGGACTGCAGCTAAGCCCCCGAGTGAGAGGTTTGCTCTTCACTCGGTAGGATTTTTATATCTTAGGCGAGTACTTGGACTGCAACTAAGCCTCCGAGTGGAAGTCTGGCTTACCACTCGGTAGGATTTTGATAACTTAGGTGAGTACTTGGACTGCAGCTAAGCCTCCGAGTGGAAGTCTGGCTTACCACTCGGTAGGATTTTTATAACTTAGGCGAGTACTTGGACTGCAGCTAAGCCTCCGAGTGGAAGTCTGGCTTACCACTCGGTAGGATTTTTATAACTTAGGCGAGTACTTGGACTGCAGCTAAGCCTCCGAGTGGAAGTCTGGCTTACCACTCGGTAGGATTTTGATAACTTAGGCGAGTACTTGGACTGCAGCTAAGCCTCCGAGTGGAAGTCTGGCTTACCACTCGGTAGGATTTTGATAACTTAGGCGAGTACTTGGACTGCAGCTAAGCCTCCGAGTGGAAGTCTGGCTTACCACTCGGTAGGATTTTATTTAATCTTAGGCGAAACGGATTCACAGCTAAGCCTCCGAGTGGGAGTCTGGCTCACCACTCGGTAAGGATTTTTACAAACTTAGGCGAAACGGATTCGCGGCTAAGCCTCCGAGTGGGAGTCTGGCTCACCACTCGGTAAGGATTTTTACAAACTTAGGCGAAACGGATTCGCGGCTAAGTCACCCACTGAGGGGAAAATTTTATTGGACAAAATAAAAAGTGACAAAAATTGTGGAGGAACTATGACACTATTATTTTGAAATCCATGAACTACAGGAGTACTTTATTGCAACTCATCCGAGTGATAAACTTAAGTGTAAAATGGGCGGAGTAGTTCCGCGTTCCAAGCTCGGGGCTCGTCGATATTATGTTCGACGTTGTAAAGACGGTACGCCCCGTTGTGGAGAACTTTGGTGACGATGAAGGGCCCTTCCCAAGAAGGAGCAAGCTTGTGATGTTTCTTCTGATCCACTCGGAGAACTAAATCTCCTTCCTGGAAGGCTCGACCCCTCACATTTCTGGCGTGGAAACGAAGCAAATCTTGTTGGTAGATGGTCGATCGGATCAGAGCCATCTCCCTTTCTTCCTCTAAAAGGTCGACTGCGTCCTGCCGCGCTTGTTCAGCTTCTGCTTCGTTGTAGATCTCAACTCGAGGAGCATTGTGGAGAAGATCACTCGGCAAGACTGCTTCAGCTCCGTAGACCAAGAAGAACGGAGTTCTTCCGGTCGATCGATTAGGTGTGGTCCGCAGTCCCCAAAGCACCGAGGGAAGTTCGTCGACCCACGCTCCAGCTGCATGCTTGAGATCATGCATCAGTCGGGGTTTCAATCCCTTGAGAATCAGGCCATTGGCTCGCTCTGCTTATCCATTCGTCTGCGGATGGGCGACTGAAGCGTAGTCGACTCGTGCGCCTTGAGAGTTGCAGAAGTCCCTGAATTCCTCTGAGTCAAAGTTCGACCCATTATCCGTAATGATGCTGTGTGGGACTCCATATCTGAATATCAGTTCCCTGATGAAGCTAACAGCAGCACCGGCGTCAAGGTTCTTGATTGGTTTAGCCTCAATCCACTTGGTGAACTTGTCGACTGCCACCAGTACATGCGTGAAGCCACTTCGCCCTGTTTTCAAAGGACCGACCATGTCCAACCCCCATACTACGAAAGGCCAGACGAGTGGAATGGTCTTCAGAGCTGATGCAGGCTTGTGCGACATATTCGAGTAGAACTGACATCCCTCGCACTTATCCACTATTTCCTTTGCCATCTCATTCGCTTTTGGCCAGTAAAATCCGGCTCGGTATGCTTTGGCCACGATGGTCCGAGAGGACGCATGATGACCACAGGTTCCCGAGTGGATATCATTAAGGATGATTCGACCTTCTTCTGGTGTTATGCACTTGTGACCAACTCCAGTCGCGCTTTCTCTATATAACTGTCCTTTGATTATGGTAAAGGCTTTAGATCGACGGACGATCTGTCGAGCCTCTTCCTCATCCTCCGGAAGCTCTTTTCTCAGGATATACGCGATATACGGAACTGTCCAGTCGGGGATGACCACCAAGACCTCCATGACCAAGTCGACCACTGCTGGGACTTCAACCTCAGTCGGATCTGTGGCACTCTTGGGCTGTGGAGCTTCTTCGGTGAAAGGATCTTCTTTGACTGACGGAGTGTGTATATGCTCCAAGAACACACCACTCGGAATGGCTCCTCTCTTGGAACCTATCTTTGCTAGATCATCAGCTGCTTGATTTTTCAGTCGGGGTATATGATGGAGCTCCAACCCCTCGAACTTCTTTTCCAGCTTCCTCACCACACTGCAGTATCCAGTCATGGCTGGGCTTCTCACGTCCCACTCCTTCATCACTTGGTTGACCACTAAATCTGAATCGCCATAGACCATCAGGCGACGGACGCCGAGTGAAATGGCCATGCGCAATCCGTATAAGAGGGCCTCATACTCTGCCTCATTGTTAGAGGAATCAAAGTGAATCTGGAGCACATATCTGAGCTTATCTCCTCTGGGGGAAACCAGGACAACCCCAACGCCGGAACCATTCAACATCTTAGAGCCATCAAAAAACATGGTCCAATGCTCCGAGTGAACTTCAGTCGGCTGCTGCTGTTCAATCCACTCGGCGAGGAAATCTGCTATTGCCTGGGACTTAATGGCTTTCTTTGCCTCAAACTTGATATCAAGGGGAAGAAGTTCAATCGCCCATTTCGCCACTCGACCAGTTGCATCTCTGTTGTGCAAAATCTCTGATAGTGGAGCGTCGCTGACGACTGTGATGGAATGATCAGAGAAATAATGAGCAACCTTCTTTGTGGTCATGTATATTCCATACACAAGCTTCTAATAATGAGGATATCTCTGCTTGGATGGAGTCAAGACTTCAGACAAATAATACACTGGGCGCTGAACTTTGAAAGCTTTTCCTTCTTCTTCCCGCTCGACCGTAAGCACTGTACTGACGACTTGTCTTGTGGCTGCGATATAAAGCAACAGAGGCTCTTTGCTGATTGGAGCAGCAAGCACCGGCTGGGTGGAGAGCAGAGCTTTTAGCTCGGCAAACGCTGCATCAGCTTCTGGAGTCCACTCGAACTTCTCTGCCTTCTTCATCAGTAGGTAAAGAGGCAATGCCTTTTCACCGAGTCGTGAGATGAATCGACTTAATGCGGCAAAGCATCTAGTAAGCTTCTGGACATCGTGCACTCGCACAGGGCGTTTCATTCGGAGAATAGTGCCGATCTTTTCTGGATTAGCGTCGATCCCTCACTCGGAAATGAGAAAACCGAGTAACTTGCCACCAGGAACTCCGAATGTGCACTTTGATGGATTGAGCCTGATATCATACTTTCTGAGGTTGGCAAACGTTTCGGCGAGGTCAGCGAGCAGGTCGGAACCTTTTCGTGACTTGACGACGATATCATCCATATACGCTTCCACATTCCGACTGATTTGAGTGAGTAGACACTTCTGAATCATTCGCATAAATGTGGCTCCGGCATTCTTGAGGCCGAATGGCATGGTGATATAGCAGAAGCACCCGAATGGAGTGATGAAAGCTGTTTTTACCTCGTCGGGTCCGTACAGACGGATCTGGTGGTACCCGGAGTAGGCGTCTAGAAAAGACAATCTCTCGCATCCCGCGGTCGAGTCAACAATTTGATCTATGCGAGGGAGAGGAAAATGATCTTTCGGGCAGGCCCGGTTGATGTGCTTGAAATCAATGCACATTCGGAGCGATTTGTCCTTCTTGGGAACCATGACGACATTAGCGAGCCACTCGGAGTGGTATATCTCTCGGATAAATCCTGCCGCCAACAGTCGAGCCACTTCCTCACCAATGGCTTTTCTCTTCTGGACGGCGGACCGCCGAAGATGCTCTTTGACTGGTTTTGCTGATGAGTCGACTCTTAGGCGATGCTCAGCCAGTCCCCTGGGAACACCTGGCATGTCAGCGGGCTTCCATGCAAAAATGTCCCAGTTCTCACGGAGGAACTGGATGAGCGCTTCTTCCTATTTCGGGTCGAGTGTTGTGGAGATGTGGGTCGGGGCTGCATCGGGGTCGGTCGGGTGAATGTGAACAGGCTTCGTCTCACCGGATGACTGAAATGCAGATTCTGTGGCGGGTTTCTTGGATCGCAGCAAATCACTCGGATCTGCGTTTTGCTTGTATTCTTCAAACTCGACCGCTGTCACCTGGGAATCAGCAATCTTTGAGCCCTTCTGAAAGCACTCTTCTGCCTTTTTCCGATCACCGGTGACAGTGATCACTTCTTTGGGGCCGGGCATCTTCAATTTGAGGTACACGTAACATGGTTGAGCCATGAACCGTGCATAAGCTGGTCTCCCCAAAATGGCATGACATGCACTCTGAAAATCCACGACCTCAAACGTCAACTTCTCTTTGCGAAAATGTTTCGAATCACCAAACACCACGTCCAGAGCTATTTGGCCGAGTGACTCGGCTTTCTTCCCTGGTATAACTCCATGAAAGCTCATGTTACTGGTGCTCAGTCGGGACATCGGAATGCCCATTCCTTTCAGTGTGTCTGCATACAACAAATTCAGTCCGCTACCACCGTCCATCAGCACTTTCGTCAGTCGAGTGCCTTTGACAACTGGATCGACCACCAAAGCTTGCCTCCCAGGGGTGCCAATATGAGTCGGGTGATCAGATTGGTCGAATGTGATGGGTGTTTGGGACCATCTCAGATAATTTGCTTTTGCTGGGGTAACCATGTTCACCTCGCGGTTAATGACTTTCAATCGACTCTTGCTTTCCACATCTGCAAAGATCATCAGAGTGGAGTTGACATGCGGATATCCTTCCTCACTGTCCTCCTTGTCTTCGGCCTTGTCCGACTCCTTTTCCTTGTCTTTAGACTGTTTTCCTTGAAACTGCTGGATCAGGAGTCGACATTGGCGAGTGGTATGCTTTGGGTAAATGATATTCCCCTCTTCGTCTTTCTTCGTGTGGATGTGACACGGCATATCCATCACGTCGTTCCCTTCTTTATCCTTTACCTTCTTAGGGTTCCAGGATCCTTTTGGTTTCCCTTTAAACTTTCCATGAGCCACGGCCAGAGCCTCTCCAGGAGCTGCCGGTTCAGCCTTCCGCTTCTGTTTCCGACTGGTGTTTCCCTTCTCCGACTGGCTCGGCTTGTGCTTGCCTCTTCGGAGTCGGTCTTCTTCTTCGCCGTTGGCGTACTTGGTAGCAATTTCCATCATCCGACTCAAGGTCATGTCACCGGTTCGACCAAATTTCAAACTCAATTCTCTGTTCTTGACACCATCCTTGAAGGCGCAGACTGCCTGATGATCAGATACATTCTCCATAGTATGGTGCAAAGTGATCCATCTCTGAATATACTCCCTGAGAGTCTCATTGGTCTTCTGTACGCAGACTTGCAGCTCCGTCAATCCAGCCGGTCGCTTGCAAGTTCCTTCAAACGTTCTGACGAACACTCGGGACAAGTCTTCCCAAGTGTAAATGCTGCTAGGAGGTAACTGATTCAACCACGCTCTGGCAGAACCTTCCAACATGAGGGGCAAATGCTTCATGGCCACCTCGTCATTCCCACCACCAATCTGGACCGCCACTCGGTAGTCCTCAAGCCAAGTTTCAAGCTTAGACTCACCGGTGAACTTGCTGACTCCTGTTGCCAACCTGAAATTGGGAGGAATCACTGCGGCTCTGATAGCTCTGCTGAAACATTCTGGACCAGAAATGTGCACTCGACTGCTCATGGGCGCATCTCTGTCGAGTCCACCTCGATGGGCTCTGTTCCGGTCGACCAAGCCTTGCACGATAATGGATCGCGCGCGAAGCCTGGTTCCCTGGGGTCGACTGGAACTCTTCGCCCCGCACTGAGCTGACGTCTGTCATCTTGCTGCCGAGGAGCGTAAGACCCACCCCTCGGAGGGGAAGTGGGCACTCGACGCCTATCATCTCGGTCGTGTCAGTCTCCATATTGGTCTCGCCGATTCTTGCGCCCCTCACGCCGCGGAGGCGATCGGGGACTGTGAGCCGACTGAACCGTATTCGCAGCGACGGATCGACTGTGAATTCTGTTGCGCGACTGCGACACGGCTGAATTCTGATCTCCTGCTGCCCGGAGCAGATCCCTGATCTGCATCAAGCCTCTGCCAGCTTCCGACTGAGAGGGCTGGATGGACTCTGCAATATGGGTCGCAGCTGCTAAATTCTGGATTGGGGTTCGATATACCTGAGTCGGCGGGAAGAGTTGACGTCGACTGGCGTCGGGAACTCGTTGCCGCGTGCGCTCGTCGAGTGCTCGCTGAAGATTCTCCAGGCGAGCGCGTCTGGCCAAATTGGCCAAACGTGCCTCCTCCAAGGCACGAGCCTCGGGGGTTTCTCCTGCGATGGGAGTATGCAGGGCATCCATGTTCCTGCGGCGAAGTTCCTCTCTTTGCAGAGAGTCGAGTGGCTCGGGCCGGTACTCTTCGTGGTCTCGTGCGGGGTCGCCTCCGTCGCCTGCCCCACCATCACGGGCGAAGCCAGGGGGGCTGCGAGGCCCGTCGACCATCAGGATTTCCGCCGCTGGATCACTGCTATCGCATTCGGATGCAGTCTCTACGGAGCCAGTCGACAGATCGAACAGGCCATAGAGAGATTCATCGGGCTCGATTGCCGCAACTTGGGTGGTGGCCGTCTGGCGAGCCACCGCGTGTCTCACCCACCGCTGAAGCCTCAACCGACCCGAGCGCTTGCGCTGGTGGGAGACCGGGAGGGTGGTCGATAGGGGAGTCGACCGATATGGGGTCGACGGTTGCCGCAGCAGAACGCCGCGGACACATGCGCGAAAATGCATCGCACCACGGACGGGGAGCGCATCAACGTCGAGTGGAGCCTCCTGGAGCCAGGCGGAGTCGTCGGCGACGAAGGTGAGAGCACCGAGACGAATCTCTCGACCCTCGACCAAAACTCCAGCAGCTACCATGATGAAAGTACTCGGAAGAATCGCAACTTCTCCACAAAATCGCTAAAACACCGGCCCCACGGTGGGCGCCAACTGTCATGGATCTAAGTCTGACAGTAGAGTGGGGGTAGGTATGGAGAGGCCAGGTCCTAGCTATGGAGAGGTTGTAAACACAAGAGATGTACGAGTTCAGGCCCTTCTCGGAGGAAGTAAAAGCCCTACGTCTCGGAGCCCGGAGGCGGTCGAGTGGATTATGTGTATATGGATTACAAGGTGCCGAACCCTTCTGCCTGTGGAGGGGGGTGGCTTATATAGAGTGCGCCAGGACCCCAGCCAACCCACGTAATGAAGGGTTTAAGGTACATTAAGTCCGGGGCGTTACTGGTAACGCCCCACATAAAGTGTCTTTACTATCATAAAGTCTACTTAATTACAGACCGTTGCAGTGCAGAGTGCCTCTTGACCTTTTGGTGGTCGAGTGAGTCTTCGTGGTCGAGTCCTTCAAGTCAGTCGAGTGAGTCCCTCGTAGGTCGACTGGAAGGTGATCTCTTCTAAGGGTGTCCTTGGGCAGGGTACTTAGATCAAGTCTGTGACCCTACCCTAGGTACATGACTCCATCAAACAGCGATAACACTGAAGATACGATAGTTAATGCAGGATTCAGAGGCTCTAGATCCGGTCAGCGAAAAAAGCCATTTAAAAGAAATACTCCGGCTCCGTCCAGTCTGGATCGCATACTGGATCGCTCAAGTCAAATCCACGGCACCCCCGACAAGCCAGCCAATCACACCAACAGAGAATGCTGGGTGTTCAAACAGGCCGGCAAGATAAATGCCGAAAATAAGGACAAGGGGCTGCATAGCGATGACGAGGAGGAGCCCCGGCCGCCGAACACAAGAGGACAGAAGGGGTTTCCCCCACAAGTGAAGACGGTGAACATGATATACGCAACCCACATTCCCAAGAGGGAGCGGAAGCGTGCACTAAGGGACATCTATGCGATGGAGCCCGTCGCCCCAAAGTTCAACCCATGGTCTGCCTGTCCGATCGCCTTCGATCGCAGGGACCACCCCACTCGCATCCGTCATGGCGGATCCACCGCACTGGTCCTAGACCCCATCATTGACTGATTTCACCTCACTCGAGTCCTTATGGACGGCGGCAACAGTCTGAACCTGCTTTATCAGGATACAGTGCGAAAAACGGGTATCGATTCCTCGAGAATCAAACCCAGCAAAACCACTTTTAAAGGCGTCATCCCAGGTGTAGAGGCCCATTGCATAGGCTCAATCACACTGGAAGCGGTCTTCGGATCACCGGATAACTTTTGAAGCAAAGAGTTAATCTTCGACATCGTCCCGTTTCGCAGTGGCTATCATGCACTGCTCGGACGGACACCATTTGCAAAATTCAATGCAGTGCCGCATTACGCATACCTCAAGCTCAAGATGCCAGGACCCCGCGGGGTCATAACAGTAAATGGAAACACAGAACGCTCGCTCCGTACGGAAGAGCACACTGCGGCCCTTGCAGCAGAGGCACAAAGCAGCCTGTTCAGGCAGACCACTCATTCGGCGTTACAGCCCCCGGACACCTTCAAGCGAGTCCGGAACAATCTGCAATAGGATCGCCTGGCGCGATCAGCACTCGCCTAGCAATCCGGCCCCCGTCCCAGTCCCAGTGCAGCGACGAAATTCGTGTCGTGCGTACATAACTACGCATTGAAAATACCATGGACATAGGCGGAGGCACAATCAGGACACGCCCCACATTGTGGCTTAACCACACCAGGGCTGTATACCTTTGACATTCCTTTTCTCTTTCAGGGCCTAACACTTCGGAAGCCCTTTCTAGCAGTCCGATTGTCGGACACATTCCAGAAGCAACAACCAAGGCGGCAAGAAGCTAATATGAACACAGGAACCGCCAGGTGGTCTCTAGTAATACTCGATATACCCACTTTTCACTATTTATACGTAGCTTGCCTTAGGATAGGACATTTCAAATTGTCCTACTTTATGCTTATTGCACTACTTGTACCAGTACGCTTCGATGTATTATTCAAATAACAATGCATATTATTAATCTGTCATTGCATTATTTAAGTTTTTCTCTTTCTCTTATATGTCCATTTACGATATTCCGCACCTGCACGCCCGGGAGTACGCCAGGGGCTCTTGTTTACCCCGTAATACGGCGCAAGAAGTCCGAACACTTTCGATAGTGCGGCACCCCAAACTTATAGCATTATATGCATCAGCTCCGAATCATGTCTTGGGTCAAATGTTGGGTTGCCCGGCTCCCATGCTTTGGTACCTTACGTTTCGCTATATCAGCTAAGGTAGCGGTGGGAGAACTACTATGATTGTGTCCCAGTTCTTCCGGACAAGCACCTCAGTAGAGAAAGCAAAAAATTGACTGTCATGATAAGGCGAGAGACTGGTCGCTGTTCGAGAGTTCTCAAGTCCTTAAAGAATTTTTCCACTTTGGGCGAGGAGTCGGCCTTGTCCGGCTTAGGCATGTATAGCGCCCCAAATTCGTCCCTCCGAATACCAGGGGCTCCGCCAAAAATTTAAAATCATAGACTTCTATGGCTAAGTGAGAGTGATAAAGTATTTTAGTCCGATTGCCTGGTTCGTTGCGCTGAGCACCTACCTTGAAGGACCCAAAATTGGGGTAAAGAGTGTTCAGATTTACCCCGAACACCCCAGTACTAGTTACATGGGGGTAGAAGCCGACAACTGGCCAACTCTTAGATTTTATAAACGGCCGCACAGAAGGTAATATTTTAAATTAAGAAAGCGTCGCATGGCGCAAAAGAACTCGTTTCATATTACAGGATCACATGGGTATGTTCATTCAAAAATTACATCCTTGGCACACTCATCTGCCACTAAGCGGGAACCCTTCGGGACGCTCTCATAGTAATTCTCGGGGCAGTGATGCTCCTTGCCCTCCGGCGGCCCCTCCTTCACAAGCTTCACGGCGTCCAACTTCGCCCAGTGCACCTTCGCCCCGGAAAAGCCCTGCGTGCACCTTCGATGCAGACGGACCGCTTGATGACTTCAAGCCGTGGGCAGGTTCCACCATCCGCCTCACTAGACCGAAGTAGCTGCCGGACAGGGGCTCGCCAGGCCACATCCGGACTATAAGGCCCCTCATGGCCTGTTCGGCCGCCTTGTGAAGTTCGACCACTGCTTCAGCTGGTCGCTCAAGGACACGGGGTGTTCGGTCCCAGTATACTAAGACCAGAACAACTTCTCCGCTGAGCTCCCCTCCTCAGCCCAGTAAAACTCTGCAGCATCTAGCACACTGCGGGGAAGATCTGCAAACGCTCCTGGAGAGCTCCGAACTCGGGTAAGAAAAAGGAAAGTCTTCTTCACATGCTTGCTTTGCATATTGAATGCCTTACCCGCTGCTATCTTCTTTGCCGCATCAATCTCCTAGAGGGCCTTGTGGGCTTCGGCCTTGGCGCTCCGGACGCTTTTAAGCGCCTGCGCGAGCTCGGACTCTCGCGTCTTGGAGTCAAGCTCCAAGGACTCGTGCTTTTTGGCAAGAGCCTCGAGCTCTTGTTGCACCTCGCCCACTCGGGCTCCTTGTTTCTCCCGTTCAATGCGTTCTTTGGCCGCTTTGTCTTCGGCCTCGGACAACGCCTTCCTCAGGGTCTCCACCTCGGTCGTGGCCCCTGACAAATTCATGATGATCCTATTACTTTACACTGAACTTCTTTCTAACTATATAAACTGGGTATATCTTACCTTTGCTCTCTTCGAGCTGCCCCTTGGTAAGGCCGAGCTCGTCCTCGGACCACTTCAGGGCTTGCTTCAGCATAGAGACCTCCGCAGTACATGCGGCAGCGGCCAGCAGGGATGCCTGCACATACACATAGACATACTCTAATTAGACTCCTGAGTTATCATTTGATACTCTATTCGGCTTTTCTTCGTGAACGCCGAACATAGCATCAGGGGCTACTATCTATGCGGTAATATTTTCTTATATTTTGAATGCTTACCTCAAAGCCTGTTAGGAGGCTGGTGCAAGCTTCGGTCAGTCCGTTTTTGGCGGACAGAACCTTCTTGACCACCGCACTCATGATAGCGCGGTGCTCTTCATTGATGGAAGCACTGTGAAGCGCTTCCAACAAGTTGTCCGGTGCCTCTGGTTGGACAGAGGACACCGGCACGGATGGTTGGCCCCCCTTAATGGGGGACCACCTGCCGAAGTCTGGAACCATCAAAGGTTCCGGCGTAGTGTCCGGCTGGGGCCCAAACTCGAAGCCCGTAGGAGCCTCGCTCCCTTGGTACCCAGGGTCCGGGAGGTCGCCGTGAGGCGCCCCCAGGATCACCTCCCCTTGGCTCGGTGCCTTTTGAGACAACACCTCAGCGTTGTCCGTAGGGCGAGGGGTGGAAGCCATCGGAGGAGAACCGCTGTTCATATCCGACGAGCCCAAAGAACCCCTCGACAAGGGTACGTCGAGATGAGCTCGGGCCGGACTGCATAATCATGTTCGGCATGAGCAAAGGCAGAACAATAAAACATACCATGAAGTACTATGGTGTCCGGACAGTTACGACTTCGCCAGGGGCTTGTCCCTGGGTAGCCACTCGTCGCCGCTGTCGGCGGCTATCGTGGCACAGTCTGGAGGGAGGGTCTTTCCCTTCTTGGACCCTTCGACCTCCCCGGATGGGTCAGCCTTCCTTTTCTTGTCTCCCCCGGCTGGGGAGGGGGGAGAACTTTTCTCCTCCTCCTTGTTTCCGTGGGAGGAGTGCGCGTCGGACTCATCGGACGATGAGTCCAATAGAACCTTGCACTGGAGACCCTTTCGGGTCCCCGTGGCCTTCTTCTTGGCCTTCTTTTCCGGCACCTCGTAAGGTGCCGGAGTCAGCATCTTCGTTAGAAGAGCGTCTGCAGGATCTTCAGGCAGGGGGGCTAGGCAACCAAGCTGCTCCGCTGTCTTTATCTAGTCCTATTAATGACATGAAAGCTTAGATCCAGCATATAACTAAACCAAGGCAAATAAATACCCTGAGAGATATAAAAGCCTATCGGATGGGCGCGGCGCTTTGCGCTGAGTCCACGGTCCTCGGTGAGGGAGGGAGGCATCTTGGCGCCCTTGAACAGCACCCTCCAGACGTCCTCGTGCGTCGTGTCATAGAGCTCTCGCAGCGTCTGGTGCTGGGCCGAGTCGAACTCCCACAAAACAAATGCCCGTCGTTGGCACAGAATGATCCGGTGGAAGAGCATAACCTGGACCACGTTGACGAGTTTGATTTTCTTGTTCGTCATGTTCTGGATGCAGGTCTGGTGTCCGGTCAGCTCTACCGAAGAACCCCAAGACATGCCCTTCTTTTTCCAGGAGGTGAGCTGCATGGGGATTCCAGATCAAAATTTGGGGGCCGCCACCTAGTTGGAGTCGCGCAGCTCGGTGATGTAGAACCACCCCGATTGCCACCCCTTTATGGTATCCACGTAGTTACCCTCGAGCCAGGTGACATTAGGCATCTTGCCCACCATGGCACCTCCGCACTCGGCTTGCTGGCTACCCACCACCTTCGGTTTGACACTGAAGGTTTTCAGCCATAGGCCGAAGTGGGGCCTGATGCGGAGGAAGGCCTCGCACACGACGATAAATGCCGAGATGTTGAGGATGAAGTTGGGGGCCAGATCATGAAAATCCATCCCGTAGTAGTACATGAGCCCGCGAACAAACGGGTGGAGAGGAAATCCCAGTCCATGGACGAAATGGATAAGAAAGACTACCCTCTCATGGGGTTCGGGCGTTGGGACGATCTGCCCCGAATTCGGTAGCCGGTGCGCGATATTCCCAGCTAGGTATCCGGCTTCCCGTAACTTTTTGATGTTCTACTCCATGACGATGGAGACCATCCACTTGCCTCCTGCTCCGGGCATGATTGGAGTGGTTCGAGAAGAAGAACGCGAGCTTGGGCGCTAGAGCTCGGGTGTGCGGGAATGGGTAAGCGAGAAGGAAGAAGGCGTGGGTGAAAAAAGTAAATATTTATCCCTTTATAAGGGCGGAGGAGGCGATGAGTCTCCCCACTTGCCTGACAAAACCGCTTATTCCCCAGGCGCCATAATTGATGGTGCGGTTGGGCTACCCACGCCCGTATTGATGAGAATCCCGTGATAAGGGGAACACGATCTCTGCTTTGATAAGACGTGTCAAGAAAAATGCCTCGTGATATGTGCGGAGCTAGTTAATAAAAGCGGTTCGAATAATAACCGGGCCATGAAGTGATGTCATACTGTCAAAACGTATCAATAGATTAGATTTGTGGAAGTATTATTCTCTCTACGGTGGTATGTGGAACTTATTTTGTAGGGTCGGACACTATCCTTGCATTCAGACTCTTCCATGGTGTATTCGGAGGAGGAACCCGCCTTGCAATGCCGAAGACAACACTGCGCGCCGGACTCATTGTCATTGAAGCCTGGTTCAGGGGCTACTGAGGGAGTCCTGGATTAGGGGGTCTCCGGACAGCCGGACTATATCCTTTGACCGGACTATTGGACTATGAGGACACAAGATTGAAGGCTTCGTCCCGTGTCCGGATGGGACTCTACTTGGTGTGGAAGGCAAGCTAGGCAATACGGATATGTATATCTCCTCCTTTGTAACCGACCTTGTGTAACCCTAGCCCCTCTGGTGTCTATATAAACCGGAAGGTTTTAGTCCATAGGACAATAGACAATCATACCATAGGCTAGCTTCTAGGGTTTAGCCTCTCTGATCTCGTGGTGGATCAACTCTTGTAATACTCATATCATCAAGAACAATTAAGCATGACGTAGGGTATTACCTCCATCAAGAGGGCCCGAACCTGGGTAAACATCATGTCCCCTGCCTCCTGTTACCATCCGCCTTAGACGCACAGTTCGGGACCCCCTACCTGAGATCCGCCGGTTTTGACACCGACAGAGAGGAAGAGGAGTTTATCCGTATTAAGCCACGGGATGGATTCTCCATGTACAACCCTCCAAGCTGGGTGAGCTGTCACTCTTTACTCCCAACCTTCCCGCATTCTTCATCATAAATAGTCACCTTGCCGTTTCATGGTAGGAACTGCGAAAAGCTGTAAGGGAGGTCAACAGCCCACCTCCACAACCGGAGGACCCTAACCGGGCCCTCGAACCCGGACTCGAAGAGGATCCGGACATATTTGTGGAGCTGATAGACAGGACATTCTATCAGTTGAGCTACGATGACGCCATGGTGGCCATCATAGCCAACTATCCTGGGCTACTCCCTGCATCGCAGGTGAGGAAAAACCGGAGTCCCAACTTCTGAGAAGGATCCCCTTTTATGCACTTCACCTACCGTACACATATGGTGTTTTATAGGGAAGGCTTTCGGGACGCCATGCCGAACCCGCAGTGACTCGCCAACAAGGGGCACCGAAGCCGGGTAGGCCAAAAATGAAGGCGGTCAGGACTGAGATGCCGGCGCAGAGGTATGATACAAAACCTTGCTCCGTGGTTGTCGTCTTTCTTTAAAATATAACGACGTCCATGTTTCCTAGTAGGAAAAACGCTCGCCAGACTATATCCGGAGAGGTTGCCGATCACGCCTCCACCAGTCGGGCTCCAGGGCCGGACATAGAGGCGGAAGCTAACACGGGGCGGATGCCGGATGCTCCTCCTACAGAGGATGCGGACAGACTATCCGCTACAAATTCCAAAGTGGAGAGCGCCATGAATCACAGGCGTCTCCGGGCCGTACTCCGTGACGCTTGTTTCTCCCAAGAGGCGTTCGATGCCTTCAACTCAGGAGACGCGTACATCCGTGCTGCTCAAAATGGTCTTGCCAGAGCCACAGACCAGTATGTAAAGGATATACGGGTAGGAAAATATGACGATTATATATATCAGTAGCCCCTGAGACTTGAAACAGTTGACACAACTGATTTAAGGATCATTATTTGTGCCAGTTCTTACAGAGAAGAATACCCAATTGTCTCAAGAGCTGGAAGAGTGCAAAGCCCAGCTACAGGCCGCGGTGGCCGCGTTGAAGGAGTCTGAGAAGGCCCCCTCTGGTAACAGTTGCATCTGTTGCGAAGAATTACCGGTACCAGATAGTATGCGACATGCATGCAAAGCTAACAGTAGATATTGCAGATGACCCCTGAGTGAATCCGGAGGCCATGCCAGAGGATGCACACTGTGCTAATCGACAGCTAAATGCTGGCGAGCGCGTGCTTACGCGGGTCAGGCAGGAGAAAAATAATCTCCAGGACGCCAATATCCGACTGGACGTGGAACTAAAAGACGTCCGAGCCCAACTTGCGGACTCCGTGAAGGAGAATAAGCGGCTTCGACGCGGCATTTTTAGTAAGTGCTTGAACGAACTTTTGAAGGAGTTCGACGAAGAAGCCGGTTAACAGAGTTATGTCTGCAGGTATGCTGACGGGTCGTCCCGCGGAGGAGATGCCCGGGTTTGCGGGTGATCTTCTACCAGAGCTCTCACAACTGCACGAACAAGTTCGGCAGGTGATGCAGGGTATTGCCCAAGCCTTGTGGCCATCCGCGTCCCCGCCAGGAGGCATGGGGGAGCTTATAGAGAAGCTCAAGGGAGTGCGGCGGCGCTTCCGATTATGGAAGATATCAGCCTACCGACAAGGTGCGAGGGAAGCCTGGGCTATGGTGAAGACGCGATATACCAAAGCTGACCCAAACCACATGGCCAAGGTCGGACCTATGGGGCCCGATGGGAAAGAGATCCTCGTCAGTTTGGTGTATGACCGAGTAGAATTAGCCGCGAATTATTCGCAACAGGATTGTAGGCTAGATAGCCTGTTGGATGGTATAAAAGAAGAATTTAATCAGTCTCAGTGACTGTGTACTTCAAGTGACATATATAATATCCCTAGCCGGATTGTAAATCGTTTGTCATGGCAGAACTTTTCGCTTCGACCTCTGGACCCGATAGTCCGGAGTGTATCCGAATACCCACTCGGTTATGTAAAAACCGGGGTATGCATGGAAACCAGGCGTAGGGGTCATAAGTGCTTGAACAGACAAGTACCCAACTAGCTCTGTTATATTACATGGATAGTAAGAAACATCTTCCAGGGAGAATAGTTCCGTTAAGGGTTCCTTTCCCTGGGTACACATGCCCTAATGTGCATGTCCAAACCGCGAAAAGAGATGCAGGATATAAACATCTGGGGGCATGTGTCGAATTAAATAAAAGTCATCTTTTGTTCACCGACTGAATATTCCCTTAAGAACGCTAGCTTTCAGCTTCACCTAGTCTGAGGTACACATTCGTCTGACCCGACAGTAACAATCGCAGAGGTGCTCCCCTTATGCCCTAGCCGAATTAAGGGAACGTAGGGCATAAATACAAGAGCCAGGCAACCCAGCTTGGCCAAAACTTAAGTCATATCGATGCATATAATGGCGAAAAAAGGTACATGCGGAAGAATAACACATGTGCGGGGCATAAAGCCCAGAAAATAGTTATATTAAGCTTCTGTATAAGAAGCCCCCAGGTATAATGAGCGCGGTTAGCGCGTCAAGATTGTGTAACCAAGACACAAGTTTAGCCTTTTAAGGCCTTGAGGGGAAAAAGAGAGAGAAAGAGAGAACAGATAGATAATTATATGCAAAAAATTCACGGAGGTAAGGAGACGAACATAGAGTCCGACACTAGGCGTAGAATCTTCGGAGTCTGGCTGTGTTCCATGGGTTTGGCTCGAGTCGATTGTCCGATGCATCCGGTAGACGGTACGCTCCACCGGTCAGAACCTGGTCAATAATGAAGGGACCTTCCATTTGGGCTTCAGCTTGTTCTTTTTCTTCTCCGGTAGGCGTAGAACTAGTTCGCCAACATTATACGTTTGGCCCATACTTCTCTGCTTTGATACCTTTGAGCCTGTTGCTGATAGAATGCGGAACGGGCTTTTGCCACGTCGCGCTCCTCTTCCAGGGCGTCCAAACTGTCTTGTTGATCGAGCTCGGCCTCTTTTTCTTCGTACATGCGCACTCGAGGTGAGTCATGAATTATGTCGCAAGGCAGAACCGCCTCTGCGCCGTACACCATAAAAAACGATGTGTATCCGGTAGTGCGATTCAGCATGATCCGCAGCCCCCATAGTACGGAGTCGATCTCCTCTACCCAGTGTGTGTTTGATTCCTTTAAGGACCGCACTAATTTGGGTTTGATGCCGTTCATGATAAGACCATTTGCTCGCTCGACTTGACTGTTAGTTTGCGGGTGATAGACAGAAGCATAATCGAGCTTGATGCCCATGTTGCTGCACCAAAGTTTCACCTCGTCGGCTGTAAAGTTCGTGCCGTTGTCAGTGATGATGCTGTGGGGGATGCCATAACGGTGTACAACCTCAGATATGAAGTCTATCACCGGTCTGGATTCAGCCATTTTGACAGGTTTGGCTTCTATCCATTTGGTGAATTTATCCACCATGACCAGTAAGTATTTTTTCTTATGGGTTCCCCCTTTAAGGGGTCCAACCATATCAAGCCCCCAGACCGCAAAGGACCAAGTAATGGGGATTGTTTGGAGAGCGGTAGGCAGCATATGGCTTCGGTTTGCAAAAAGATGGCAACCGATGCAATGTTGGACCAGATGTTGTGCATCTGCTCGGGCCGTCGGCCAATAGAAACCTGTACGGAAGGCCTTGGTTACAAGGGCCCGGGCTACGACGTGATGGCCGCTGAGTCCAGCATGGATTTCTGCCAAAAGCTTCCGCCGTTCCTCTTCGGAGATGCACCTTTGAAGGACTCCGGTAGTGCTTTTCTTATAGAGCTCTCCCTCATGGACCCTGTAGGCTTTAGATCGCCGCACTATGTAGCGTTCCTCGTTTTGGTCCTCGGGTAGTTCCTGCCTAGTTAGGTAGGCCAGGAATGGTTCTGTCCGCGTGGCGATGACGACCATTATCACGTGGGCTGAAGGTGTTATTTCGATAGCAGAGACTCCGATTGTGTCAGAGTGTTCGATATCTGGTGTTATGGCCGGGTCCAGACTATTATTACCGGTGTCCCCTTCCCATACCACGGATGGCTTAAACAACTTTTCCAGGAAGATGTTAGGTGGGATAGTGTCATGCTTAGCGCCGATACGGGCAAGGATATCCGCCGTTTGATTGTTTTCCCGAGCCACATGGTGGAATTCAAGCCCCTCGAACCGAGCTGACATTTTGAGGACGACGTTGCAATATGCCGCCATTTTCGGATCCTTGGCATCGAAGTCTCCATTTATTTGAGATATTGTGAGGTTCGAGTCCCCACGCACCTCCAGGTGTTGAATGCCTATGGAAACTGCCATCCGGAGACCATGTAACAAGGCCTCATATTCGGCTGTGTTGTTGGACCATGTAACAAGGCCTCCGATGGGGGACGTCAGGACGACGCCAGCCCCCAGACCAGCCAGCATTTTAGAGCCGTCAAAGTGCATGATCCAATTGGAGTATGCGCCGTACTCTTTAGGGAGTTCGGCTTCTGTCCATTCGGCGACGAAATCGGCCAGTACTTGCGACTTAATGGCCCGCCGTGGTCTATATGTTATGTCGAACGGGAGGAGCTCGATAGCCCATTTGGCAATCCGGCCGGTGGCATCGCGGTTGTTTATTATGTCGTTGAGTGGTACTTCTGAGGCCACCGTGATTGAACACTCTTAAAAGTAGTGTCGTAATTTCCGGGATGCCATGAATACCGCGTATGCTATCTTTTGATAATGTGGGTACCGTGATTTGCATGGGGTGAGGACAATGGATACATAATATACCGGCTTTTGAAGTGGGAATTTATGTCCGTCCGTCTCTCGTTCGACGACGAGCACTGCGCTTACAACTTGGTGAGTTGCCGCTATATATAACAACATTGGTTCGCCGACATTTGGCGCAGCCAAGATTGAGTTGGTGGCCAGGATGGCTTTTATTTCCTCCAATCCGGTCGTGGCTGCGTCCGTCCACTTGAAGTGTTCGGTGCGCCGAAGAAGGCGATATAGGGGGAGTGCCTTTTCTCCTAATCGGGAGATAAAGCGGCTTAAGGCCGCCACACATCCAGTTAATTTCTGGATTTGCTTGAGGTCAGTTGGGATAGCCAACTGCGATAGAGCCCGGATCTTAGCCGGATTTGCTTTAATTCCTCTACTGGAGACGATAAAGCCCAGGAGCTTTTCGGCGGGCACGCTGAAAACGCATTTTTCCGGATTGAGCTTAATGTCGTATGTTCGGAGATTGTCGAACGTGAGCCTCAATTCATCTATTAAGGAGTCGACATGTCTGGTTTTAACGACCACATCGTCGATGTATGCCTCCACTGTTTTGCCGATCTACTTTTCCAGACATGTCTGAATCATGCGCTGATACGTTGTGCCGTCGTTTTTGAGACCGAAGGGCATTGTGTAAAAACAGAAAGGGCCGTATGGAGTGATAAATGTCATTGCGGCTTGATCGCACTCCGCCATCTTAATTTGGTGGTACCCGGAGTATGTGTCGAGGAAGCACAATGAGTCGTGTCTTGCGGTAGCGTCGATAATTTGATCGATGCGAAGGAGGGGGAAGGGATCCTTTGGGAAGGCCTTATTAAGGTCCTTGAAGTCGACGCATAGGCGCCAGGATTTGTCCTTCTTTGGTACCATCACCAGGTTTGCTAGCCAGTCCGGATGCTTTATTTCTCTAATGAATCCGGCCTCCAGTAACTTGGCTAGCTCCTCTCCCATGGCTTATCGCTTAGGTTCGGAGAAACGCCGAAGAGTCTGCTTGACCGGCTTGAATCCCTTTAGAATGTTAAGGCTATGCTCGACCAGCCTGTGTGGGATTCCTGGCATGTCTGAAGGATGCCAGGCAAATATGTCCCAATTCTCGCGCAAGAACTCCCGTAGTGTGGTGTCTACAGCGGGGTTTAACTGTGCCCCGATGGATGCTGTTTTTGTGGGGTCCATTGGATGGACTTGGAATTTGACTATTTCGTCCGCTTGTTTAAAAGAGGTGGACTTGGATCTTTTGTCTAGTATCACGTCGTCCCTGTCCACTGTGGAGCGCAGCGCGGTTAATTCCTCCACCACAAGGGCTTCGGATAATGCCTCGAGGGCTAGTGCAGCTGTTTTGTTCTCGGCACACAACGCTATGTCCGGATCACTAGCTAGAGTGATGGTTCCATTGGGCCCGGGCATTTTGAGCTTCATGTACCCGTAATGGGGTATGGCTTGGAAGATCATGAATGCCCCCCGCCCTAGAAGGGCGTGGTATCCGCTACTGAACGGGGCCACTTGGAATGTAATTTCTTCGGACCTGTAATTCTCCGGAGTGCCGAATGCCACATCTAGTGTGATTTTCCCAGCGCAACATGCCTCCCGACTAGGGATTATTCCTCAGAAGGTCGTGCTGCTTTGCTCAGTACGGTTTCTGTCTATTTGCATTTTTTGAAGAGTCTCCTCATAAATGAGGTTTAATCCGCTGCCGCCGTCCATGAGCACTTTAGTGAGCCGAAAGACGTCCACAATTGGACTGAGGACCAAGGCGGCTGGTGCTCGGGCTGTTTGGAATTTAGGTTCATCACTGGCATTGAAGGTGATGGCCGTGTCGCTCCATGGATTTATTGCTGCCACGTGGCAGACTTCGGCAAGGCTGCGGAGTGCTCACTTACGCCTGTTATTTGAGGCGAAGACTGTCAATACTGTATTGTTATCCATGGGATGGTGCTCTGAGGTGTTTTGGATGAGAAGATCCTCACCGCTCTTGGCCACCTGCCGGAGTACCCAACATGCTCTAAGGCTGTGTGTTGGTATGGTATCTGCTGTACTATGAATTTTGCAGGGCCCGTTAAGTCATCCCTCCAATACGGTTCCACGCCCTGTAGTGGGCTTTTGCTTCTTTGTAATTGATAATTGAGTAGGGCGACTTATGAGAGTGCGCCCTTTTAGTTCGTACTGGGGGTTTTGCCAGAGCCGGATTATCCCAAAATTTTGTTTGGGTTTTCCAGGCGCTTTCCATCGTACAGTACTTCCGTACTATGGCCGCCAAGTCAGCGAAGTGTGCTATGTCATGGCGACTTATGGCGTTGAGTATTCCCTTGTCCGTGCAATTGTTGCAAAAGAACGAGATTGTGTCTTCCTCGCGACAGTCCTTGACCTTGTTCATTACAAGGAGGAATCTGGCCCAATAGTGATGTACTGTCCCTTGGGGCTCTTGCCTAATGTGGGAAAGATTGTTTGTATCTGGGTGGGTGGGTGGATTTAAGTCCAGACCTTGACCCAATCCGAGACTCCGGGGCGGGGGAGTTTCCGATCTTGGAAGTTCGGGCTCCGGGATGTTGCCCCGCGAGTTCAGCATGCAACCTGATTCTAGGTTCAGGGTTAGGCGATGTCCTCCCGTGGGCGGGTATCCGGCTCGGAGAGCTCGGGAATCTAGACATAGTTCGTCCTCAGGATAGAGGGAGAATCGCCGCATTGCTCCTCCACCACCGCTATCCGATGAGTGACCGGTAGAGAGTTAATCTCCCTTTGGTCGGGTTTAAGCCCAATCCGATCCTAGTCCATAGCGACTCCCAGAGCGGCGATGCGATCCAAGAGCTCATTCAAAGAGGAGAGCTCAATTGGATCCATCTTCTTGGTGAATTTCGAGCCGATGTGGCGGCTATTTTTGATGACCCGAGAAGTCATCATCGGCGCAGCGGCTGAGCGGGCGGTCATGACGAAGCCGCCTAGTCAAAGAGTTTGGTCTATAGCCAGGGCTCCCCCAGAGGTGATGTTGTCCTTGATAACGATACGAGCCATCCCTCCTTATGATGACGACACCGTGGAACTCTCAATGAAAGCACCAATGTCGGTGTCAAAACCGGCGGATCTCGGGTAGGGGGTCCCGAACTGTGCGTCTAAGGCGGATGGTAACAGGAGGCAGGGGACACGATGTTTACCCAGGTTCGGTCCCTCTTGATGGAGGTAATACCCTACGTCCTACTTGATTGTTCTTGATGATATGAGTATTACAAGAGTTGATCTACCACGAGATCGTAGAGGCTAAACCCTAGAAGCTAGCCTATGGTATGATTGTTGTTGTCCTATGGACTAAACCCTCCGGTTTATATAGACACCGGAGGGGGCTAGGGTTACACAGAGTCGGTTACAAGGGAGGAGATCTACATATCCGTATTGCCAAGCTTGCCTTCCACGCCGAGGAAAGTCCCATCCGGACATGGGACGAAGTCTTCAATCTTGTATCTTCATAGTCCAACAGTCCGGCCAAAGGATATAGTCCGGCTGTCTGGAGACCCCCTAATCCAGGACTCCCTCAGTCGCCCATGAAAGGATACTGGACAGTAGCTGGCATGCATGAATTCTACATCGTGAGCATAGATCATGACGTACAAGAGCTATGAAACTAATCTCTATGTGCTACAAACAAAACCTAGTTTGAAGATGAAGCAATCTATTTTCATGCATGCACCTGATTTGGGGATCAACAACAGGTATATAGGTGGTGGTGGTCGAATTGCATACAAACCCTAATGTGAAAAACTGAAGTATCCCATGATTTACATGAACTAGCCCAAAACAGAAATAGTTTTTTTTTCAGAACTAGCTCTAAAGATGCGATCGGTGTGACCAAACGGTAGAACGAAATAAAGATCTGTAAACTGTACTGGAAAGTAGACATCTAGGGCTACATGATGACAAAATATATTGAAGTTTGGCATATCGAGTTGATAGCTGTACTGCTCGCAAAACCGGTGAGAATCTGTACTGATTCGCTCGTCACAAACGGTAGCTCGGAGATGACCTCGGTGACGAAGATTGGCTGCATGGATTTGATAGAAATTTTAGGGGAAGGTTGATGACATCCTATGAGTTAGATCAGAGAGGTTTCATGGTGCTACAAAACGTGAAACAAGGGAGTAATATTAGACTACAAACCGAAGGTTTGAACTTGCCCAGAAACTTGCCTGAACAGGGTCTCGGTAGATTGGATGGCGAGAGAGATTGCACCGTTGGATCGACCTCAAGCTTTATGAGCTTGGAGTAGACTCAAAGACACAGAAGTTTCACCGTTGGATCTTCAAGAGGATGCTCGAGTCACCGGGAATAGATGGATTACGGGACAGATTCCCGCTGTCTCACGGATTCCGCGAGATCAACTTGTGGCGGCTTTGGGGCAGATCGTGAGGTATGGACATATGGTTTCATGGAATTTTAGCCCTGGGGTGTAGGAGAAGTATTTATAAGGGTCCTAGGTCGGTTGGGGCTGCCCTAGGTCGAATAGAATTGGGTAGAGATTGAGTTTCTTTCTTGTATTCGAAGATAAGGCTAGAATCTGGGTCTGGTTCAGGTGGGTTGAATTTGGTCGCCCTAAAGGAACCTTCTGGAGTCAAGAGAACATGTTGGGGCTGAGGTAAAGATATATAGCTAGCCTTGGGTCGTTGGGATTGAGCCCGGTTGAAACCAAAGTGTGTTTGGGTCGCCGGTTTAGAAGAAAAGATTGCCAAGTGGGCTGGATTTCGAGTAGAAGGTGAATAGGAGTCCAAATGTCCCCTTGCTCAAATACTAATGAACCTTCAATGAACTTGACCCAAGAGACGATGGGGCAAAAGATAAAATGAAAACAACTCCTAACTTACGTAACAACAATAACAAGACAAAGGTTCGAAAGTGGTATGTTACAAAAACTAACTTGATAATAATTCCTATGTGTCCCCGGGAGCGCTTTGCTTTATATAAGAGTTTGTCCAGGCTTATCCTTTGCTACAAAAAGAATTGGGACACCTTCCTACACCTTTATTACACTTGTTACTTATTACCCGTTATAAATTATCTTATCACAAAACTATCTGTTACCGATCATTTCAGTACCTGCAGAAAATACCTTGCTGAAAACCGCTTGTCATTTCCTTCTACTCCTCGTTGGGTTCGACACTCTTACTTATCAAAAGGACTATGATTGATCCCCTATACTTGTGGGTCATCAAATATTTGTATCCAAAGTGTACTCCAAGATGATATAAAGCTTATGTGCACAAATGAAAAATGCAGCTTGTGATTACAAAAGTGTAGATGATAATATACAATACCTGAATAATTGTGGCGCCAAAGACCATGTCGTGATGTTTAAACTGATCACAAATTACACCCAACGTCTCAAGTTTAGGCACAGAGACGACAACTATTTACGAAGGTGTATAACAATTACCAAGTAACAACCTTTGAGGTGAAGGGGCATCTTCGATGATGAGCTGTTGTCCTTCAAAACAAATTACAATGCTTTTAAGGTGAGGCGACTTTATTTGGAGACAATGGATACAGGTTTCTAATATGAAAACAAGTAACAAACACTCTAGGACAGGGCAACCGGAGTGGATGATGTTGTGCAGTGAGGCCTCCGACAGATCAACCACCACAAGCGAAAGTCTTTTTAGCAGTGGGAGTTGAATCATTAGTACCAGATTGTCTGGTAAATGGCATAGGGATGTGGTGAGGATGTGGAGAGAGAGGAGGAAAACCATGATATGGATAACGGTGGTGTGGGCACAAATACATGGCGTTCGGGTCGCGGTATGTATTTTTCATAGTAATGGTGGAACTCAAGCTGCTGCAGTTTTTTGAATTCGATGGATGTCAGCCAAGCATCCACCGGGCATGATGTGGATAGCAGGTAGCATGTCGGTATGCAGATGTGTTGAACGGGAACCTGCTGGTAGGAGATGATGGCTCTGAGGAGTTCAAATCCATGAACGACAGATATCTGATGACAGTCAAGATTAAGAGGCGCAGTGTGCCAGAGAGTGCGCCACCGAGATGCGAGGACTTGTGTGTGGCAGCCATCCTTGGTGGGGAGAAGGGAGATGATCTCCTCGAGGATGGCGTCCGGGAGATCACTCATGCGGTCCACCAAAGATTCTACGGGTTCCTCAGATCCAGGGGGGCTCGCCCCTTCTCCTTGCGCTGCCGAGTGCGGGATCTATAACCGGCGTCGCCACTGGCGGGAGCCTCATCTTCTTGGCACTGGGGCCAGCCGACTGCATTTTCCTTGTGGGCGTCACATCGAGATCATGGATTTGAGTAGAGCGGCCAGAGACGAGCCTAGTGGCAGTGCAAGTGCGGAAGGAACAGGGATGGTGTTTTCTGTAGGAGCGAGGAAGAAGGGGATCGGGCGTTTTCTGTACGAGTGAGGAAGAAGGGGAACATGCGTTTTCTCTACGAGCGAGGAAGAAGGTGAGCAGGGGTTTTCTGTATGAGTGAGGAAGAAGGGGAGCGCGAAGAATTGGGGGACAATGAAAGGGGGAGAGTCTAGCGGGATGCAGGTTTTTTTCGGGAACGTCCCAAATTCGAGAAATATAGTCTTTTCATCGCAAAAAAAACTAATGGCCTTTAAGATAGATTGGCTTTTGTATCGGCATGGTTGGCTATCGTCGTGTTTCTCGTCCTGGATGTTCTTAACACTAGAGGTACCCCATAAGAGACACTCGTCGGCTCTCCCAACTTATTGCCCATTCAAAAGAAAAAAGAGAGACACCCTCCAGCTTATCGCTCCTCATCGATAACCTTTTTCAACTTTAAAAAAAGTATGGCTCCTTCTCAGGCCCGCCTGCCATCCACCAAATTAGAGGATGCAAAACTGCATGCAGACACTCACACTGGTCGTAGCGCGGCAAAATGAGGTGTCAACATTTACATTAAACTAAGCTTTAAAAGATACGGTATCCATACTAACATTCACAAGCACAAAAGTTCAGCATGTTTATGCATCCTAATGATTCACCAAACTATAACTAAGACAGAGTTGTGAGAAGGTGCAGAAATAAATAAAAACGATCGATGCTTCTCTGAGCAAAGGGCCTCCCTACGCACGCATCAATTTTCTGGGCATGCTTGTTTCTTCTCAATGTTGTGATCACTTTGAGCATGTTGGCAAATCCATAGTTGTTGCTTGTTTGCTCCTCCACTACTCACCGTCCATGCCGTATTTGACTCGGGACACTTTTATCTTGCGGTGACGTTGCAGTTGCGCTGCTTGTTTGCTCCTCCACACATGACAGGCTCGTTCCACGCTGCAATCATCAAGTCAACGTATGAATAAGGTTATTTCATCTTTCGTGGTCATTGTACCTAGTTACGAGTGTAGGAATACCTGGAGCACCCTGAGGTTAGCTGACAGCAGGTAGATGCAGCAGTATAATTTTGTGCGGTTCTACAAAAATTGAGGTATGTGTCCCTTCCCCTTCTTGTGAGAATTCTTCTTGAAGTTGGCACAATGTGACGACTTGTTTTTTTGCATCAAACTTGACTTTCCCCTGAGAATTGTTCTTGTTGTTTTTGGGCTGGAAGTTCTTCTTGTGTACCATGTGGGCACTAGAAGCTCTCTCAGCGACTCGAGCACGTGTGTCTTTTGCTCTCACCTTCTCATCAAAATCAAGAGTGCTAATGAGATCCAAAACGGAAAACTCCTGTCCCTTATGTTTCAGAGAAGTAGCAAAATTGTTCCACGAAGGTGGAAGCTTGGCAACGATGGTCCCAACAAAAAATTTGTCCGGCGACACACAGTTAAAGTGCTCAAGTTCTTAGCAAGTGATTGTATATCATGAGCCTACTAAACAACAGAGCGCTCATCAGTCATCTTTTAGTCACAGAATTGCTCCATGACGTACAACTCGCTGCCAGCGTCCGAGGCCCCAAACGTGGCCTCGAGCACAGCCCACATGTCTTTGCTGTTTGTCAAATGACATATTGATGAGGACATCACTAACAAAGTTACACCCACAACCCCTACTGATACATATACAGGACCAATTACTAGAGCTCGCGCACGCCAATTAAATTACCAGGTACTTTCGTTTCTTGGTAATGATTCTAATGTTCATGAGAATATGCTGCTGCCTAAATTGGATACACTTGTCTTGCTTACAAATGAAGGGCCTAGCTTGGTCAAGAAGGATGATCATCGGAGTAAAATCAAGCATGGAGATGATGGCATGCGCAAGGGGAACAAGAACAGAGTTACAAGTGATGATTTCAGGACTTTAAAGCCACCATAAGGACTGCGTGAAGCCTTGGACGAAATATACAAGATGCCACTTCATAAATTTCGTCCAGAGGCTATTATAGGTGCTGCATCACCTTATTATTGGGCTAGGCCCATGTAAAGTCGAAATACTTGAGTATAGGTTGTTTTAATAGTCCGTATGTGTGGGGAAACAAGAGTTGGGGTTGGTTTCGGACCCCTCCTCCAAGGGCCACGAAATTCCCCCCTCTTCCTCCATATATACAACCCTTAGGGCGTCGTTTAGACTTTGGGTCTTGTTTAAATTAAAGTTCGCCATAGCTACAACTTCGCATACTTCGTTTGTGTTCAACGACTAGAAAAATGCGTCACAGAACCCCACCTTGGTCAATAAAGCTTTCCTCTTATATTCGCAATATCCAGATTGCAATCTTAGTTTCTTGCTTATTCTTTGTTTGCCTGCAGGAAACAAACCTTCATGGTCAGGTTGATCGTGCTCCGGCATGGTCAATAATCTCTCGGCATTGGTTTAGCGATTGCCAAGGCACGACGTCCTCGGACGTTCGTAGTCGGATCATCAAAGTCGACTTGCTCCAAAATGATAGCCACCATCTCATTGAAAGACGGGACACCTTTGCCTCTATCAAGTGGTATCAGATTTCCAGGTTGCGCGCTGAGATTTTACAATTTTTTCATAGTTTGATCGAGTCTGTTCTTCATACCTATAGTCCACGAAAAAGCCAAAAAAATTTAGGGTTAGTTCATCCTATCCGAACCAATCTGAGCCTTTGCATAATCTTTTCTGTATTTGCTTTGTTGAATTTGCAGTTGCATCATCGTGTAAAGTTGCTGGTCTTAGCGTCTAGTCCTTTAGAGTTTCGAGTTCTGTTCACAGGTTTTCACGTCGCCCTGCCATATATCACCGCCGCATCATCATCATCGTTGCTACCGTATACCACTAGCGCACCAACTTCATCGCCACTGCCATATACCACCACCACATATTCACCACCAATCCGAGTCCATATACGCCACCACCTATCCGTCGCCATCACGCCAATCCGAGTCAACCTGCAACATGTATCCGCCACTAGTCCGAGTTCCACCAGATTCATCACCGCCACCAGTCCAAGTCCCACCAGATTCATCTCCGCCACCAGTCCGAGTTCCACCAGATTCATCTCCGTGACCAGTCCTAGTCCGAGTTTAGTATATTTTTACTCTGTTTTGGATTTCCATATCACGCCATACTCCGGGTCGTGACAGAGTAGGACTCTCGAACTTTCGTGATACCTGTAGTAGATAGTTCCAGTTTAAAAAAAACTATGTCTGGAAAATTCTGGCTAGGCAGTTTTTAGACCATTTGTAGACTTTTCGAAAAAAAAATGTTGCGGAGCAAAAAAAAGAAAGAAAAAAGTGCAAAAAATAGAAAAAAAGAGAGAAAAAATTCAGAGTGTTCTCCTCCCTTGTTTATGTGCAGCGCCGTGATTTTGTTAATGTTCTAGGCTCGCGTCTCTAGCACGGTCTCGCCTAGGACCAGCATAGTACCATCGTTGAGCGTTTATTCAACTTTGCATCTCTGAATTGATTATTGTTGACCCTTTTTGCTACCATATTATAAGCCTTCCCAGCTCCACATACATCTACGTCGTGCATTTGACTCTCCTTGGTAATCATTCTATCCAAGCTTTGAGAGTTTTGACTACGACGGTTGCCGATCACCGCCTGCTGCTGGATAAGAACTGGTAAGAATTTGAGATTTTCTTGACGGATTTGTGACGCCCCACCACCACCATTTTCTAGTAGTCTGTAGGATCATATTCATGTGTGTTTCTATTGCTGCTAACCATGGCAAGATCACAAGTCGATTAGACTGACTGGGAGAACATGACGAATAAGGAGTTGCATGATAAATTTCAGCAAATGATGACTAAACAGGTGCAAGATATGCTGAACAATTTTGAAGAGGCCATGGATAAGATAACTGTCCTTGACAAGATGTTCAAAACAAAGCTCGATAACAAATTTAATGAACTGCTTGCGCATCTTCCACAACCACCACTGGCTGCACCTGCCGCACCTCTGCAACAACAACAACAACGACTACCTCCACGTCGTGAAACAACCCTCCGCCAAGCGAGCCGTGTCCCTCTTGAGCCTGGCCAAACTGTTGGTGCTGCTGTTGATACTTCTGTGGCTCCTACTACTGATGAGGAGGAGGATGATTATGCGGGAGATTACGAGGATGAGGTTGATCAAAATCAAAACTACGTGCAACCACCAGCACCACAACCACCAGGTCGTCCACATGCAAATCATCGCAATGGTAGGGCTCCCCCTCAGGTACGAGATCATGACCATCTCCCTAAACTGAAATTGAATATTCCACCATTTGAGGATAGATACGTTCCTGATATATATCTTACTTGGGAGTTAGAAACCGAACAACGTTTTACATGTTTAGAATATCCCGAGGAGAGACGTGTTGCTGCTGCACTTTGGGCTTTCACTAGTTTTGCTTGTGTGTGGTGGTCTGAACATCGTAGATTATGTCCGAATGATATCCCAACTACTTGGGCTGGTTTCAAAACTGCTATGCGTACTTGTTGGGTTCCACCATATTATCAACGTGAATTACTTCAAAATTTGCAGCGTTTAAGACAAGGAATTTTTTTTGTAGAGGAATATTATCAGGAAATACAAACTGGCATGATTATATGCGGTATTGTTGAGGATAATGAAGCTATGCTTGCATGTTTTATGGGTGGATTAAATAGAGAGATTTAGACCATTCTAGAGTATAAGGAGTATAATAATATCACTCTTTTATTCCATCTTGCTTGTAAAGCTGAACGTGAAGTGCGGGATCGACATGCATTAGCACAGACTAACTATTCTGCAGGTCGACCTTCGTCATGGACACCGCGTGCATCCTCTAATTCCACACATTCTACTGCATCGGCACCTCCATCAGCTGCCACCTTGAGCCGTGATACAAGAAAGCAGGCACAACCACCACTATCTACCAAGAGCACACATGTCGGGCCTATACAGAGCTCTTCTTCTCCCATGGCATCAACAGGGCACACAAGTGATATTATTTCTCGTGATTGTAAGGGAAGAGGTCATTATGCAAATCTCAGCGTGTGATGATTGCTACTGAGGATGGTGGTTATGAGTCCGCTAGTGACTATGATGAGGAGACTTTGGCTCTTATTACACGTGAAGAACACGATGGAGATGATTCTGAAAATGAGATGCGATACATGGCTCCCGAAGACGCTAACCGGTATGAATATTTAGTTGCTCAACGTGTTTTGAGTGTGCAGGTCACACAAGCAGAGCAAAATTAGAGGCATAATTTGTTCCATACAAAGGGAGTTGTGAAGGAATGTTCTGTTCGCGTCATCATAGATGGAGGGAGCTGGAACAACTTGGCTAGCATGGATATGGTGGAGAATCTATCTCTCACCACAAGACCACATCCACATCCTTACTATATCCAATGGTTCAATAACAACGGCAAGGTTAAGGTAACATGTATTGTTCGTGTGCATTTTAGTATCTCTACAGATGGTGATTATGTTGATTGTGATGTGGTACCCATGCAAGCATGTTCCTTATTACTTGGTAGACCATGGCAATTTGGTAAAAATGCTATACACCATGGTAGAAACAATCAGTATACTCTTGTTCATAAGGATAAACCTATTACTTTGCTTCCTATGACTCATGATTCCATTTTGAAAGATGATATTAATAGAGCTAATAAAGAAAAACAGGAGCACAACAAGATTGAAAATGAGATTGTGGCAAAAGAATTTGAGTAACAAATGAAGCCTAATAATAAACCATCTAGTGTTGCTTTTGAAATTAAATTGAAAAGTGAATGCTTACTTGCCACCAAATCTAATATTGATGATCTAGATTTCAGCAAATCTGTTTGCTATGCTTTTGTGTGCAAAGAGGCACTATTTTCATTCGAGGACGTGCCTTCCTCTTTGCCTCCTATTACTAACATTTCGCAGGAGTTCGCTGACGTCTTTCCACAAGACGTGCCACCGGGATTACTACCTATTCGAGGGATTGAGCATCAGATTGACTTAATTCCCGGTGCTTCGCTACCCAACCGTGCACCATACCGTACCAATCCAGAGGAGACGAAGGAGATTATGCGTCAAGTCCAGGAGCTACTCGACAAAGGCTATATTCGTGAATCCCTTAGTCCTTGTGATGTTCCTATTATTCTAGTGCCGAAAAAGGATGGTACATCGCGTATGTGTGTTGATTGTAGAGGCATTAAGAATATTACTATTCGTTATAGTCATCATATTCCTAGGCTAGATAACATGCTTGATGAATTGAGTGGCTCTATAATATTCTCCAAAGTTGATTTGCGTAGTGGATACCATCAAATTCGTATGAAATTGGGAGATGAATGGAAAACTGCATTTAAAACTAAGTTTGGTTTATATGAGTGGTTAGTCATGCCTTTTGGGTTAACTAATGCACCTAGTACTTCCATGATATTAATGAACAAAGTTTTACGTGCTTTCATTGGACGATTTGTGGTAGTCTATTTTAATGATATACTGATTTATAGTAAATCTTTGGGGGAACATTTGGAACATTTACATGCGGTTTTTATTGCTCTACGTGATGCATGTTTGTATGGTAACCTTGGAAAGTGCACCTTTTGCACCGACCGAGTATCTTTTCTTGGCTATGTTGTTACTCCAAAGGGAATTGAAGTTGATAAAGCCAAGATTGAAGCTATTAAGAGTTGGTCGCAGCCCAAAACGGTCACACAAGTGAGGAGTTTCCTTGGCCTCGCTGGCCTCTCAAAGAGCTTACAAAGAAGGATGTACCTTTCGTTTGGGGTACCGCACAGGAAGAAGCCTTCACGGTATTGAAAGATAAGTTGACACATGCTCCTTTACTCCAACTTCCTGATTTTAATAAGACTTTTGAGCTTGAATGTGTGTAACACCCTCGATGCGGCTATATCTCCCACGTGTCGAAGCGCGACTTAGAGGCATAACCGCATTGAAAGCAATGTCGCAAGTGAGGTAATCTTCGCAAACAACCCATGTAATACAATAGGGGAAAAGATACATAGTCGGCTTACAATCTCCACTTCACACAAATACATGAATACAACATTACAACATCCAAATACAATCAAGGTCCGACTACGGAACCAAAATAAAAGAAGAACCCCAAATGCGACAAGGTCCCCGATCGACCCCAACTGGGCTCCACTACTGATCAACTAGAACGAAACAACACAAAGGACAAGATCTTCATCGAGCTCCTCCTTGAGCTTGGTTGCGTCACCTGCTCGGTAACATCGGCACCTGCAAACTGGTTTTGGAAGTAACTGTGAGTCACGGGGACTCAGCAATCTTACACCCTCTCGATCAAGACTATTTAAGCTTATGGGTAAGGTAAAAGGTATGAGGTGGAGCTGCAGCAAGCGACTAGCATGTTTGGTGGCTAACATACGCAAATGAGAGCGAGAAGAGAAGGCAAGGCACGGTCGATAAAACTATGATCAAGAAGTGATCCTAGAACAACCTACGTCAAGCATTACTCCAACACCGTGTTCACTTCCCGGACCCCGCCGAGAAGAGACCATCACGGTAACACACGCGGTTGTTGTATATTAATTAAGATCAACTTCAGGTTTTCTACAACCGGACATTAACAAATTCCCATCTGCCCATAACCGCGGGCACGGCTTCCGAAAGTTCAAAACCCTGCAGGGGTGTCCCAACTTAGCCCATCACAAGCTCTCACGGTCAACGAAGGATATTCCTTCTCCCAAGACAATTTGATCAGGCTCGGCATCCAGGTTACAAGACATCCTCGACAATGGTAAAACAAGTCTAGCAACACCGCCCGAATGTGCCGACAAATCCCGATAGGAGCTGCACATATCTCGTTCTCAGGGCACACTCAGATGAGACATCCTACGAGTAAAACCAACCCTCAAGTTGCCCCGAGGTGGCCCCGCAGTCTACTCGGTCGGACCAACACTCAGAGGAGCACTGGCCCGGGGGGGTTAAATAAAGATGACCCTTGAGTCTGCAGAACCCAAGGGAAAGAAAAGGCTAGGTGGCGAATGGTAAAACCAATGTTGGGCATTGCTGGAGGAGTTTTATTCAAGGCGAACTGTCAAGAGGTTCCCGTTATAACCCAACCGCGTAAGGAATACAAAATCCGGGAACATAACACTGATATGACGGAAACTAGGGCGGCAAGAGTGGAACAAAACACCAGGCATAAGGCCGAGCCTTCCACCCTTTACCAAGTATATAGATGCATTAATTAGATAAGAGATATTGTGATATCCCTACAAGTAAACATGTTCCAACAAGGAACAACATCTCCATGTTCCAACAAGGAACAAACTTCAATCTTCACCTGCAACTAACAACGCTATAAGAGGGGCTGAGCAAAGCGATAACATAGCCAAACAACGGTTTGCTGGGACAAGGTGGATTAGAGGCTTGGTTCAACAATATGGGAGGCATGATAAGCAAGTGGTAGGTATCGCAGCATAGGCATAGCAAAAGAGCGAGCATCTAGCAAGCAAAGATAGAAGTGATTTCGAGGATATGGTCATCTTGCCTAAAATCCCGCAAGGAAGAAGAACGAGTCCATGAAGAAGACAAACGGACGTAGTCGAACGGGTCCTCACAAACGCGACGTTAACGAAACCAACCCGAAGAAGCAACATCGGAAAGAAGCACACAACATAGTAAACAACCAACACACGAACATGGTATGATGCACACCCAAGTATGATGCATGTCCAGTTTAATGAGACATGGCATGGCATGGCAAAGAGCACAAACAATCCTACAAATTAAGTGGAGCTCATTATGCAACGGAGTTGCATATTGAAGAAAACACCACATGACTTATTTGGTTCTCTCTCGTTTATGTACCCAACAAGATTAAATGTTGTTAGAATGGCAAGAGGTGAAGCATGATGAAACTATCTAATCTAGGCAAGTTTAAATGAGGCCGGAACAACAAAACAACAAGTCGGAAACTCCTCATATGCATATATTAGGTTTGGTACTGTTCTGCCCTAAACACAATTTTAGGTTTGTTAAACATGCAAGATGAAAGCACCATGTTAAACTAGGCAATTTTGTACCCCATTTACATATAAAGTTTGTTTAGAACCGAGCTACGGTTAATTAGTTATGAATTAAATCATTTTAGCAAGTTATTTAAGAAAATTTAAACAAACAACATTTTAAACATTTAAAACATAGATGAAAGTTGCATATTATTAAACTAGATGAAAAACTAAGCAAGTTTCATATACAAAGTTTTTACATATGATGTACGGTTGTTGATTTTTAATATGCATGGAGTTTAGGGACTTTTCTGTAAAACTGCACTCTCTGAAATATTAGGAAAAACCTCCTGAACTGAAAAAAAACATAACGGGCCGGAAACTGAACTGGCCCAACAGGCACAAAGGGCTGGAGGGGGCTGCTGCTCACCCATGGGCCTATTGGGCCGGCGGATCTGGGCTGGGGCGTGGTGAACGCTCAACAAGCGTGGCTGTGCCCGTTCGATCGAAGCAGGGCCATGGCTGCCCTGGTTCATTATTGCCAGCGAGGTAGATGGCCAACGCGGGCTCGCAGGCATGGGGGAAGGCATGGCTCCGGCGAGCAGGGGCCGGAGACGGCATGACAGAGCGGCTTGCGGAGGCGCTGGGGACTCCGGGACGGCGCGGCAGCGGATCCGGGCGAGGAACTGCGCGGGGAAGGAAGGCTGGCCGCGGGTCCATGGCGCGGGGCAAGCGAGAATCTTGTTGAGGCTTCGGCAGCGACGTTCGAAGGGGAAGCAGGGGAACTTGGTGCCACGGAACTCTCCAGTGAAGCAGCAGCGGTAGCAGGGTCAGGCGGGAGCGGGGGTTGGCGAAGGTGGAGCCTCTCCGGCAAGGCGCAAGCGAGACGGCGGAGATGGCGGCGAGCCATGCAGGAGGCGGCGCGACGAGCTTCGGCTCTGGCGGCCGGCGAGCTTCGGCGCTGGAGCTCCCTGTACGAGCAAACAAAGGGAGAGAGATGTGAGGGAGGGGGAAGAAGAATGGGAGGAAGGAGAAGAGATGGGCGCGAGGCACTCATCTCCGGTACGGCAGCGCCCCAAACGGCGGCGGTGGCGCTCGTTCTGGTTGGAAGAGGAGCTGGGTTCACCTGGGGGTCTCGGGCGCGAGGACGAGATGGATTAGGAGGAGTGGCTGGTTGGCTCGGTGGAGAGATTGGGGGGAGATGGATCCCGAGGTGGGAGATGCTGGCGGCGGGGATTGGACAGGAAGGATCCCTAGAAAATAGGGGTTTTGTCTAGATTTAGACTAGGGATTATATATAAGGAAAAAGGGAGAGTTTAGGGGCTAATCCGTCCCTCCAATTAAAATCGAGCGGTCGAGAAAAATACACTAGGAAGTCCAATTAACAAAACAGAGACGTTTTGTAGATGTTTGGGGATGATCCGGACACAACGGTGACGACTGCTCCGATCGGGTCTGGGATAACTTTCGGACGCAAGCGAGGGGGGCTGCGGGCTGACGAGAGAGGTTAGGTTGGACCTGGCGGTAGGTATTGAGTTGTGTAGACGGTCTCGAGCTAAGAGAAGAGAAGAGAGGGAGGCCCGGCGGCTGTTTCCGGAGACCGAAAACGTCCGACGTTAGATCGGCTATACTGCCACTATAGTTTAACGGTTGGGCTATCGAACGAACTCCGAATGCGATGAAACTTGGCAGGAGACCTACTAACACTAAAACAACACCGCATGCCAACTTTCACCCCAATCCGAGAACATTTTCCGGCCACTTATAAAATAACATTTTGGAGGTGCCGCGGGCGCGTGCAAGTGTGTCTGGGCTCAGAACGAACAACAGACGAAACTGGGGAACCCGGACGGATGCAAGTTTTGAAAACATGATGATGCAATGCATATGATGACATGACAAGATGCAACACGCAAGCAAATGACATGGCAACGATGGCGAATAACTGGGAGACAACTGGCACATCGGTCTCGGGGCGTTACAGTGTGATGCTAGTGGAATTGGATTAGGAGGTGTGTTATTACAAGATGGCAAACTTGTTGCATACTTTTTTGAAAAAATGAGTGGGCCTAGTCTGAATTATTCTACTTATGATAAAGAATTATGTGCTCTTGTTCGGACCTTAGAAACATGGCAGCATTATTTATAGCCCAAGGAATTTGTTATACATTCTGATCATGAATCTTTGAAACACATTAAAAGTCAAGAAAAACTAAACCGTAGACATGCTAAATGGGTTGAATTCATTGAGACTTTCCCTTATGTCATTAAACACAAGAAGGGTAAAGAAAATGTTATTGCTGATGCATTGTCTCGTCGTTATACTATGCTTTCACAACTTGACTTTAAAATATGTGGTTTGGAGACCATCAAAGATCAATATGTGCATGATGCTAAATTTAAAGATGTATTGCAGACTTGTAAGGAAGGGAGAACTTGGAACAAGTTTGTTGTTAACAATGGATTTGCGTTTCGTGCTAACAAGCTATGCATTCTAGCTAGCTCCATTCGTGTTCTGTTGTTGAAGGAGGCGCATGGAGGAGGATTAATGGGACACTTTGGCGTGAAGAAGATGGAGGATATACTTGCTACACATTTCTTTTGGCCAAAGATGAGACGGGATGTTGAGCATTTTGTTGCTCGCTGCACTACATGTCAAAAAGCTAAGTCACGACTCAATCCTCGTGGTTTATATATGCCTTTGCTTGTACCTAGTGTTCCTTGGGAGGATATATCTATGGACTTTGTTTTAGGTTTACCTCGAACAAAGAAGGGGAGGGATAGCATATTTGTTGTCGTGGATAGGTTCTCGAAAATGGCACACTTTATACCATGTCATAAAAGCAATGATGATGTTAATATTGCTGATTTGTTCTTTCGTGAAATTATTCACTTGCATGGTGTGCCAAATACTATTGTTTCAGATCATGATACTAAATTTCTTAGCCACTTTTGGATATGTTTATGGGCTAAGTTGGGGACTAAACTGCTTTTCAGTACTACATGTCATCCCCAAACTGATGGACAAACTGAAGTAGTCAATAGAAGATTGTCTACCATGCTTAGGGCTGTTTTGAAGAATAACAAGAAAATGTGGGAAGAATGCTTGCCTCATATTGAATTTTCTTATAATCGGTCGTTGCATTCTACTACTAAGACGTGCCCTTTTGAAATTGTGTATGGTTTCCTACCTCATGCACCTATTGATTTGTTGCCTCTTACATCTTCGGAGAAGGTTAATTTTGATGCTAAACAATGTGCTGAATTGATCTTAAAAATGCATGAGTTAACTAAGGAAAATATTGAGCGCATGAATGCTAAATATAAACTTGTTGGAGATAAGGGTAGAAAACTTGTTGTCTTTGCACCTGGAGATCTTGTTTGGTTACATTTGCGCAAGGATAGGTTTCCTAATTTGCGCAAGTCAAAGCTAATGCCACGTGCTGATGGTCCTTTTAAGGTGTTAGAAAAAATAAATGAAAATGCATATAAACTTGAGTTACCTACAGATTTTGGGGTTAGTCCCACTTTTAACATTGCAGATTTGAAGCCTTACTTGGGTGAGGAAGATGAGCTTCCATCGAGGATGACTTCAATTCAAGAAGGGGAGGAGGATGAGGACATCACTAACAAAGTTACACCCACAACCCCTATTGATACATATACATGACCAATTACTAGAGCTCACGCATGCCAATTAAATAACCAGGTACTTCTGTTTCTTGGTAACGATTCTAATGTTCGTGAGAATATGCCTAAATTGGATACACCTGTCTTGCTTACAAATGAAGGGCCTAGCTTGGACAAGAAGGATGATCATTGGAGCAAGATCAAGCATGGAGATGATGGCATGCACAAGGGGAACAATAACGGAGTTACAAGTGATGATTTCAGGACTTTCAAGCCACCATAAGGAGTGCGTGAAGCCTTGGACGAAATATAGAAGATGCCACTTCATAAATTTCGTCCAGAGGCTATTATAGGTGCTGCATCACCTTATTACTGGGCCAGGCCCATGTAATTTCGAAATACTTGAGTATAGGCTATTTTTAGAGTCTGTATGTGTGTGGGGAAACAAGAGTTAGGGTTGGTTTCGGACCCCTCCTCCAAGGGCCACGAAATTCCCCCCTCTTCCTCCATATATATAGCCCTTAGGGCGTTGTTTAGGCTTTGGGTTTTGTTTAGATTAAAGTTCGCCATAGCTGCAACTTCACGTACTTCGTTTGTGTTCAACGACGAGACAAAGGCATCACAGAACCCCACCTTGATCAATAAAGCTTTCCTCTTATATTCGTAATATCCAGATTGCAATCTTAGTTTCTTGCTTATTCTTCATTTGCCTGCAGGAAACAGACCTTCGTGGTCAGGTTGATCGTTCTCCGGCATGGTCAATAACCACTCGGAGTTGGTTTAGCGATTTCTAAGGCGCGACGTCCTCGCATGTTCGTAGTCGGATCGTCAAAGTCGACTTCCTCCAAAACAATAGCCATCATCTCATCGAAAGACGTGACACCTATGCCTCTATCACATATATGAATCCACAATGGAATCGTCAAGAACACTAAGAAGGGCGCCTTTGAAGAGGGTATCCTTGTTCTCAAAAGCTTTTTGTTGTGAAGGATTAAGATTGCCCTCAGGCTTGCCCTTAGTGGCATCATAGCAGTACATGATCTGAAACTAGTAAATTGCTCTCGTGCGCCACCCTTTATATTGCACCCCCTTAAAGGTAGGCAGCTTCAAAAGCGCAGCAAAACCACTAGGGATAAATTGCTTATAATCAGGTTTTTGGATTGGATTGTTGAATATATGATAAAATTACTATGAGATTTAATCTGAATAAATAGTAAATAGATCACGACGACAATTGCAAAGATCAAAGTAATTATGCGGACTAAACTAGGAGGACAGAATCACATACTATGCACCGGGAGCAGCACCACTGTGGTTGATGTTGTCACTCATGTCGTTGATGAAGATGTTGCCGAGGTCAGGGAAGAAGGTTGTCGTTGATGAAGTACTCACTCGCAACAGTCACGTGAGTGTGCTCCCTGAAACCGGATTTCCCCTCTCTCGTATAGGATCACGAAAGGCGGGGTTCCGAAGGACTTCTGTCCCTTCTCACGGTGCACGCTGGAAGGAGGGATGGAGAAGACTTGCGTGGTGGCGCTGTGATCTGGAACGGTGCGAAACCATATGATACAACGGTGGCTAGGGTAGAGCCTTTCAGGTCGGTTGTGGGAGTAAACCCCACATCCAAGTCAATAATAGCCCCACTATCCAAAAGAATCGGAAACGTCGGAGTAATTAAGGCATCCGTTAATTATTAATTAATGACTGGATTTGTGCCATTTTTGTTCTTGTAAGTGACATTTTCCTATGTGACCACAGGAAATCTAGACGTGCTCATTCTTAGTTGCATTGTCAACCCAACACTCCCTCACTTTCTTTCCTTTTTCGACCAAGAGCCCGGTTAGGCCCGCCCCAACCCCACTTTATTTTCCTTTCAACAGAGAGATCGGTTCATTATCCAGTCTCTATAGTACCTTTTTTCCTTTGTTAGTAAAAATCCAGGTGGTGTTCTAGTGTTCGATAAGCCGACGCAACTAGCTACAGTGGCGGAGATACGGGAGCAGCAGGGGCCCTCCCCCCCAACATCTGAGATTTACATCTAATTAGCTGATGAACAGTGCCGAGTTGGTGATGTTTTGTTGCTACAAAACCTATTATATTTCAACAGCTTGGTCCTCCCCAACTTGTTTTGACAACATCTTCCCCCCTAATCGGATTTTTATGGCTCCGCCACTGTCTAGATACATGGGGAACTTTGTAAGGAATATCCACATGCATCACTACAAAAAAAGACACATCTGTGCATTTTGGGCCGAACGAAAAACATTTCTGTCATGCTTATGACACTTCTATGATGATAATTGTGACAAAACCCGGTATCATCATAGATGTGGTGGGGTCCTACTTCTATGACAAAAAATCATGACAGAAAATGGGCTTTTTGTCCTGGGCGGGCCGGAGACGCAGCTGCATGATATTCTTTGGGTCGTCCATGACAGAAAAACCATGGTAGAAGCGAGGGCTTGGAAAATATCGGGGGAGTTCACGGTTACGGTGGGTGGTCGGGGGCCGAGCGATTCGCGTTTCTCTCATACGTACGCGTGTGCCGGCGAGGCGTTGGGCTCTAACTGAACCTGAGCGAGGCGTTGGGCTCTAACTGAACCCGAGCGATTCCACTACAGGCTACGCGTTACTGAACCCGAGCGATCGATCGATCCCTTGCTGTTAACTGAACCCGAGTGATTCCTTCGCTACTGCTGCTAACTGAAGCCGATCGATGTTGCCTCTGCATGAACAGTGAGTGTTGTTGGGGGGGGGGGTTGGATGAACAGTTCTCTGTGGGGGGTTGGATGAACAGGACCCCATGGTAGTAGAGGCCATTGCCGCTGGATGAACAGGACCCCGATCGATCAAGGCTACGGACGAACAGGACCCCGTGGAGGGGTGGATGAACAGGACCCCGTGGAGGGGTGGATGAACAGGACCCCGTGGAGGGCTGGATGAACGGGACGACCCCGTGGAGGGCTGGTTGAACAGTAGCCGGTGGAGGGCTGGATGAACAGTAGACCGTGGAGGGGTGGTTGAACAGGACCCCGTGAAGAGGGCTGGTTGAACAGTAGCCTCGCTGGAGGAGCGCGCGGTGGAGGCTAGATGAACAGGAGCCCGTGGATGAACAGTCGCAGGTGGAGGCTAGAGGAGGTCGATGGTGGACGAACAGTAGCCCGTGGAGGCAGTCGACGGAGGATGAACAGTAGCCCATGGAGGTAGTCGACGGTGCAGATGAACAGTATCCCGTGGAGTCCCGTTTTGTGGTACGCCACACCCCTCCAAAAGAACAGGACCCCCATTTCGACCATAGCGCTCCAACACAAGTCTGTTTCCTCCGTTTTGCAGTACGCCACACCCCTCCTGATCATCAGGACCCCGTTTCCATCATAGGAGGTTCGTTTCCTCCGTTTTGTGGTACGCCAGACCCCTCCCGATGAACAGGATCCCGTTTCGAACATGGCCGCTCGAACACAAGGCCATTTTGTAACACCCACGATATGTCTATATCTCCCACGTCTCAGGGCATGACTTAGAGGCATAGCCCTATGGTAGGCTTGTCGCAAGAGGGGTAATCTTCACACATCCCATGTACTGAATAACAAAGGGATAAAGAGTTGGCTTACAATCGCCACTTCACACAATACATAAATAATTCATACATCATCCAAAGTACAATCAAAGCTCCGACTACGGAACCAAAATAAAAGAAGACAACCCCAAATGCTAGATCCCCAATCGTCCCAACTGGGCTCCACTACTGATCAACAGGAAACAAAAAACAACGATCAAGATCTTCATCGAGCTCCCACTTGAGCTGGGTTGCGTCACCTGCACTGGTATCATCGGCACCTGCAACTATTTGGAAGTATCTGTGAGTCACGAGGACTCAACAATCTCACACCCGCGAGATCAAGACTATTTAAGCTTATGGGCAGGAGAAGGATAGTGAGGTGGAGCTGCAGCAAGCACTAAGCAATATGGTGGCTAACATATGCACATGAGAGCGAGAAGAGAAGCAACGCAACGGTAGAGAAGCTAGAAGTGATCAAGAAGTGATCCTGAAAGCTACTTACGTTCAAGCATAACACAAGACCATGTTCACTTCCCGGACTCCACCGGAAAGACACCATCACGGCTACACGCGCGGTTGATGCATTTTATTTAAGTCAAGTGTCAACTTCTCTACAACCGGACATTAACAAATTCCCATCTGCCACATAACCGCGGTCACAGCTCTCAAAAGTTTAAACCCTGTAGGGGTGTCCCAACTTAGCCCATCACAAGCTCTCACGGTGAACGAAGGATATTCCTTCTCCCGAGAAGACCCGGTCAGTCTCGGGATCCCGGTTACAAGACATTTCGACAATGGTAAAACAAGACCAGCAAAGCCGCCCGATGTGCCGGCAATCCCGATAGGAGCTGCACATATCTCGTTCTCAGGGCAACACCGGATGAGCAATTTGTACAACTAAAACCAACCCTCAAGTTTCCCCGAGGTGACGCTGCAAGAGGCTCTAGTTTGGACCAACACTTAGAGAAGCACTGGCCCGGGGGGGGGGGGGGGGTTAAAATAAAGATGACCCTCGGGTCTGCAGAAACCAAGGGAAGGTGATAGGTTGTTAGGGAAATGTAAACCAAGGTTGGGTCTTGCTGGAGGAGTTTTATTCAAAGCGATCTGTCAAGGGGTTCCCATAACACCCAACCGCGTAAGGGACGCAAAATCAAGGAACATAACACCGGTATAACGGAAACTAAGGCGGCAAGAGTGGAACAAAACACCAGGCATAAGGCCGAGCCTTCCACCCTTTACCAAGTATATAGATGCATTAATTAAATAAGAGATATTGTGATATCCAAACATATCGATGTCCCAACATGGAACAAACTTCAACTTCACCTGCAACTAGCAACACTATAAGAGGGGCTGAGCAAAAGCAGTAACATAGCCAAACAACGGTTTGCTAGGAAGGTGGGTTAGAGGCTTGACATGGCAATAAGGGAGGCATTATATAACAAGTGGTAGGTAGCGCGACATAGAGATAGAGCGAACAACTAGCAAGCAAAGATAGAAGTGATTTCGAGGGTATGGTCATCTTGCCTCAAATCCCGCAAGGAAGAAGAACGAGTCCATGAAGAAGACAAACAGATGTAGTCGAATGGATACTCACAACTCCGGAACGAAACCGAAGCTAACGAGAGAAGCAACCCGAAAAGAAGCAAGCAACATAGTAAACAACCATTACATAAACATGGCATGATGCACAACCAGGTATGATGCATGTCCGGTTTAAAGAGGCATGGCATGGCAAAGTGCACAAACAATACTACAATTTAAGTGGAGCTCAATATGCAACGAGTTGCATATTGATGAAACATCACATTCAAACATTTAGTTCACTCTTGTTTATGTACCCAACAATATTAAATGTTGTTAAACATGGTAAGAGGTGAAGCATAAGTAAAAGACACAGTTAGGCATTATAAATGAGCCCGGAAACATCAAACAACAATTCTGGTAAATCCTCATGTGCATTAGCAATTTAAAGCAACAATAGTTTTAAACATTTTAAAAGTTTTTCTCATGATGCGAATGACATGTGCAAGTTTATGCAATTTTATGAAAATGTTGACATGAGCATATTATGAAGCATTTGTCATCGTGACGGAAACGAAAGGGGTGCCACGGCAACGAATCCGAAAATGGTGCCACGGCAACATATCGGTTCCGGTAGCTCATGGAGATACCGGTGCAAAAGGAAAAGTGACGGGAGCGTGTCATGCAAGGATGGTGGGGTGCTCCCGGATACCGGGTTCCCACATATCGGTGACAAGGCAAAAGAGCGGCAGTGTGCACCGACAGTTTGGACTCGAGGCGAACAAGGGTGCATCTCATACAACATGCATTCATTCGTTCACGGGCGTCGTCTCGGGGTTATACCATCAAAGCGTGCAAACGGGACGGTTCAAGTTTGGTGCAATGTAGAGGAAGTGGCCGTTCCGCGATGGTAGTAGAAGTAGTGGTACTATCGGTCTTCAACGGTAGTGGTACACGTTCCCAAGTAGTCGTACACGTCGATGGTAGTTGTTCACTCAACGGCCTTCCGCGATGGTAGTTGTTCTCGTATCGTCGTGGAAGTAGTTGTACATGGTTGCGGCGGTAACCGAACTAGGCGATCCAGCGGGGTACTCTTAAGTCGTCGTGGGAACTTGATGAATCCAAGGATTTCGGGGTCGACGGTAGTTGTACACTTGGTTGGTGATAGTCGAACTTGGCGTATCCAAGGTGTTCGGTGCTATGGTACTTGGCGAGTCATCATGTAGATGTACTTTCGAGAGGAAACTTGGTGCGTCCAAAATCTTCGGGGATCATCCTTGGACTTGGCGGTGCTAGTCTCCTCGGTTCAACAGTGATATGCAAGGGCCAAAACAACCGGCAACTCCTAAGACCATGGAGATGACAGGCAGGAGGAGGTTGCTGGTGGAGGCAGAGCCACAACGAGGAGGTCCTGCTCCGTCAGCTGCAAGTGGTGGGCGAAACGCAGGCAGCAGCAAGGCTTCGGCATGTGCGAGAAGGAGTCGGTGCGTGGGAATGAGAAACAGGGGAGCAGGCGAGCAGAGTACGGGGTCGCCGGAGAAGGGGCTCGCCGGCGGGCGAGGCAAGGTGGCTCGAGTTCCTGGTGCTGGTCAGACAACGAGGGGTGGCGAGGGAGCAGCTTCCCGAGGAACTTGGGCGCGGTCATGGTGGTCCTGGACGGCGACTGGCTGGAGGAGGACGCGGGGCTCGCGGGAGGAACTGGCGTGGGGAGCTCCTCTCTGGACGCGGAGCCTCGCTGGACGGAGCTTGCAGGCGGCTGCGCGGTCGACGAGGTCGGCAGGGAGGCCTCGCTAGTGGCCGGTCGGCGGTGAGGCAAGCAACAAAGCAGGCGGGAGGCGCGTCCATGGGGAACGACGTGAGGAGGAGGTCGACGAAGGAAGGCCATGGCACCATGGGAGAAGGAGGCGAAGAGGCAGGGCTTGTCGGCGGTGGCGCCATGGAGGTGATGGTCGCCGGTAGGGGCTGTTGGAGGTAGCAGCGAGGCGTGGCGCTACGGGGTGAGGGAGAGAGAGAGAGGAGGGAGGAGTGTGGGGATCGAGCGCGGGGCTCCTCCCTGGCGGCGTGAGGTGGGAGACGAGGGAGATGGGGATCAGTCGGGCTAAGGTTATAGGTTAGGTGGGCCTGTGAGGATGGGCCTAGGTGGGCCGTCTTGGCTGCTGGGCTAGCTGCCACGCATAGAAAGAGAAGGAGAGAGAAAAGAGTTGGGGCCCGACAGAAAGAAAGGTTCTCCTTTTTTTTCCAGCACAAGAAGGAAAAAAAAGGAAGATTACAAATTTATTGGAAGGGTCAAATAAATTCGAATCAAGCTGGAATTTGGCATGCGACAACTAGGACATATATCAAAGCACCACCACTGCAATTGGAGTGAGCAAGATTGCAAAGTTTCAATTCAAAAGCATTTGAATTTAATTCAAATGGTTTGAACAAGGGGTAGGATTTTTAAGTGCCCAAAAATGTTTGGATTTTTGGAGGAACCTCGGTAAATGGGAAGAGAATTTTTGGCAAGGTTTTGAATTCAAGCTTTAACTAGAAAAGACATGGGGACTATTTGCAAGTGTGTTTATGGGTGATTCCGAAAAATGGAATATTTTATAATAGCTCCCTAAATATCGGGAGGGTATGTTTTAAAGAGAAACCACCATGTGAGTTCCCTCAATTTAAATGGACCAAAGATCCATGCAATTTATTTAGTTGAGTTTTTAAAATTAAATGACATGATGGCATGATGACATGATGCAATGCACATGATGCAAAAAAAGAATGAAACCAACCAAACAAATCACACGACGAATCTCAGGAATCATGGAAGGCATCTGAAGCTCCGGTCTTGGGGCATCACAACACTCCACCACTACGAGAGGATCTCGTCCCGAGATATAGGATGGCACCAGAGGGAAAACGGGACATGAATAGGTAAAACAAAGTTGCTTCTTCGACAAATGAGTGAAACCATGAACCTTGAGAGGTTAAACCATTTTGAGAAAAGAATACAATGGAGATGATCGAAGTTCAAAACACTCTGTTAGAAAAGAGGAACAAGGAAGAACAAATTCGGAGAACACTCCGGTTGAAAAGAGATGTAAGACTTGATAAGATGAAAAGAACTTGAAGAGATGACGCAACACTCTGGTTAATTGGATAAGCATGAAAAGAACACGATCCTCACAATTCGAGATGATGATTGAAAAGAGCAACATCACAAAGCCTCCGGGAGAAAGAATAGAAGATCGATCATTGGAATAAGAATGGAGAAGAAAATGCCAACTTCTGCCACAAATGAGCTTGGAAAGCACCCTTCGAAGAAGGTTAAAATGGAGTTCATGGAAAACCAACAACGGAACGGAAAAGCTTGTAGTGGGCTTATGGAAAACATCTCAAAACTGAGGTGAAATTCTGCCACCGAAATCAATGATTGATCGGGAACAAAGAAGAGATGAAAAACTTCTTCACCGAGATAGGAAGGAGAAGATTGGATCATTGATAAGCACCGCAATAGCAACATTCCTTAGGGAAGGCTTTAGGTGAAATATAACCCAAGATAACTCCAATGAAGAGGTTGACGGGTTGCAAAGGATCTCCTGAACGAAGATAAAATGATGGGTTTAAAATATCTCATCCTTAACAATTTGTTAATCATGAAAACATGAAAGAAAATTTTCAAGAATGGCATATCACCACCCAAAAGATAAGGTAGAAAGAATTGCACTTTGGAATGCAAGATGAAGAATGCTTGAACTCCTCTGAAAAGAATCTCGATGAACACTTCGAGAAGGAATTAAATCCTTTATGAACCATCATGTAGAGTCTCCATGAAGAACTCCGGTAACAAAAGGATGATCAAACGAAAGGAAAGAGAAGTTGAAAACACAAGGTGAAGCCTTGCGAAGATTTAGATGGAGCTTCGCGATGAGATAATGCGGAAAACCTGGAACTCCGGAAAGGAAATATGAATAACTAGAAACCGAGAATTGATATCATGAACGAACCCCGGAAGAAAGAATTAAACACTTGGATGAAGCAAGAATAAGAATTATGTTATGCGCATCCTTCACCAATTTAAATTGATGACAAGCAACGGATTTGGGAGACTACTTATTCTCGTAGAAAAGGATTGATGAGAGATATAGCCAGACTTGAATAAGGTCTTGATGGAACCGTCGGTGGGATTTGGAAACAACGAATGAATTGATACGATAACGAAGGAAGAGAAATCTTGAACGAACCACCATAAGAATTGAAAACGAATGAAGTAAAGGGATGAATCACTGGTAAGAATTTGAAAACGAATGAAGATACTTGGGGAAGTTTAGATACAAGAGAACGAAGATATCATGAACTGATTAGAGGATATTTGAGCGATGCACCGGTAAGATTTGGAGAACGAGAGTTGAAAGCTGGAATGAATAATTCTGAGATGATGGGCTCCGGAGAATCAAACTAAAAAGACTCTTGAATTGCTCCAGATGGGTTAAAATAATTCTCACAATCGAAAAGGAATAATGAGAGGATGGCATCCAGCTTGAACTTCGCATCTTTGAGAGAAACGGATAAGATTTGGAGGAAAAACTCTTCTTTGGTCTTCAAATGTTGATAATGATGATGAGAAACACCACCTAGAATTGTTGAGACACTCCGGAATGATTAAAAGAGGAAAGGTTGAGCCAAAGATGAAAAGAATTTGAAAGATCTTGAAGAAATACATATGACTGATGACAATCCATTCTTACGTCAAACATGGAAAAGAATTTAAGGATAACTCCGGAAAAATTAGAAGAGTTAGGTAAGATCCTAGGAAAAGACCTGTGGGTTAGGGCCCACTCAAAAGATACACCGTTGAACGATTTAAAAGAGAGATTGCGCCGGTTGAATTAAATGGCTTGAATGAGATAACAACCTCGAAATAGCTTGAACGGATTGATAGTGGAGACAAAAATCTTCTGAGATATCTTCGGCACTTTGGATATGAATAGAGAGAGGTGAGCAATTAAGAGGTGCACCGGCATGAGAAAACATTTGAAACGAGAAAAGGATATGATCGACAAAGTTTGAATTGAATCCACCGGAGAAGAAAAGAGAACGAAGAATAATAAACTTGAAGCTCCGTTAGTATCTTCCTGAGAATCACCGGATAAGAACATTGACGGAAAAGAATAAAGAGACTTCACATTAATAAAAGGATACTTGATTAAATATCTATGAGTCCTTGAAGAAAAAGAGGTGGGTGGGCGGGAAAACAAAGGCAACTTGGGGACAGATGAAACGAACAACGTTGAGAAGAACTGATAATTGATCTTACACATGGGGAGAATGATGGGATCATCTTGAAGAGAAGCACGCCGGCTGGAAAGAATTGACATGACAATCTTGATGATCAAGAAGGATTAGTATTCACATAGATATATGAGAACACTGCTTAGGGAAGGTATGTAATCAACACTTGACATTAAAGCAACTCGAATACCACAAACCAAAACAAAACAAAGGATTGGAACAAACATATGATAGACCCCATATTGTATCATGTGTCTGTTGGAAAGATATCCTACGTGATACTTGAATTCCCACTTATAAACTCCCGAAACTTTCTGGTTATGCAATCGGGTGTTGGGGATACAGGGGAAGCATAACCTACATCCAATTGTATCCATCCTTCAACACATAACCAAGAAACCTTCGGAAATAATGTACCTCAACCTTCGAAAAAGCATCTGTTATACGAGTTATGGAAATACTCCCGAACTCCCGCCCAGTACTGGGTGGCATCGAAGTTATCTCACCAACAACTGCATAAAAGAGATTTTCGATGTCGGCGAAACTCAGGTATTCCAGAACTGCAACGATAAAATTGTGACGACAACACCTCAGAGCTCAACTCCCCAGGACACTGCCACAACCCCTAAATGTCAGGAGCCACCAAGAACAATGTTCTCGTCACAAGACTATCAGAACGATTCCAATATACCCGCGTGATCCTAAAAATGTTTTCATGAAATTTGAGAAGAGGAGAGTCAAAACTTATATGTCAGGAGGCCTCACCAGAGCGACGAAGGGACTGAGGAGTAAAAAGAATCCTACTCTCCGATATATATAATCCTAAGACTCAAAACATTTTGTTCTAGACTCAACAAAGTCAGCGATTCGATCAAGCAAGGGGCTCCTAAGTCAGGGAAGGCTCTGATTACCAACTTGTAACACCCACGATGCGGCTATATCTCCCACGTGTCGAGGCACGACTTAGAGGCATAGCCACATGGTAGGCTTGTCGCAAGAAGGGTAATCTTCACACATCCCATGTACTGAATAAGAAAGGGGTAAAGAGTTGGCTTACAATCGCCACTTCACACAATACATAAATAATTCATACATCATCCAAAGTACAATCAAAGGTCCGACTACGAAACCAAAATAAAAGAAGACAACCCCAAATGCTAGATCCCCGATCGTCCCAACTGGGCTCCACTACTGATCAACAGGAAACGAAAAAAACAACGATCAAGATCTTCATCGAGCTCCCACTTGAGCTGGGTTGCGTCACCTGCACTGGTATCATCGGCACCTGCAACTATTTGGAAGTATCTATGAGTCACGAGGACTCATCAATCTCACACCCGCGAGATCAAGACTATTTAAGCTTATGGGCAGGAGAAGGATAGTGAGGTGGAGCTGCAGCAAGCACTAAGCAATATGGTGGCTAACATACGCACATGAGAGCGAGAAGAGAAGCAACGCAACGGTAGAGAAGCTAGAAGTGATCAAGAAGTGATCCTGAAAGCTACTTACGTTCAAGCATAACACAAGACCATGTTCACTTCCCGGACTCCACCGGAAAGACACCACCACGGCTACACACGCGGTTGATGCATTTTATTTAAGTCAAGTGTCAAGTTCTCTACAACCGGACATTAACAAATTCCCATCTGCCACATAACCGCGGTCACAGCTCTCAAAAGTTTAAACCCTGTAGGGGTGTCCCAACTTAGCCCATCACAAGCTCTCACGGTGAACGAAGGATATTCCTTCTCCCGAGAAGACCCGGTCAGTCTCGGGATCCCGGTTACAAGACATTTTGACAATGGTAAAACAAGACCAGCAAAGCCGCTCGATGTGCCGACAATCCCAATAGGAGCTGCACATATCTCGTTCTCAGGGCAACACCAGATGAGCAATCCATACAACTAAAACCAACCCTCAAGTTTCCCCGAGATGGCGCTGCAAGGGGCTCTAGTTCGGACCAACACTTAGAGAAGCACTGGCCCGGGGGGGTTAAAATAAAGATAACCCTTGGGTCTGCAGAAACCAAGGGAAGGTGATAGGTTGTTAGGCAAATGTAAAACCAAGGTTGGGCCTTGCTGGAGGAGTTTTATTCAAAGCGATCTGTCAAGGGGTTCCCATAACACCCAACCGCGTAAGGGACGCAAAATCAAGGAACATAACACCGGTATGACGGAAACTAAGGTGGCAAGAGTGGAACAAAACACCAAGCATAAGGCCGAGCCTTCCACACTTTACCAAGTATATAGATGCATTAATTAAATAAGAGATATTGTGATATCCCAACATATCCATGTCCCAACATGGAACAAACTTCAACTTCACCTACAACTAGCAATGCTATAAGAGGGGCCGAGCAAAAGCCGTAACATAGCCAAACAACGGTTTGCTAGGAAGGTGGGTTAGAGGCTTAACATGGCAATAAGGGAGGCATGATATAACAAGTGGTAGGTAGCGCGACATAGCGGTAGAGCGAACAACTAGCAAGCAAAGATAGAAGTGATTTTGAGGGTATGGTCATCTTGCCTGAAATCCCGCAAGGAAGAAGAACGAGTCCATGAAGAAGACAAACGGATATAGTCGAACGGATCCTCACAACTCCGGAACAAAACCGAAGCTAACGAGAGAAGCAACCCGGAAAGAAGCAAGCAACATAGTAAACAACCTTCACATAAACATGGCATGATGCACAACCAGGTATGATGCATGTCCGGTTTAAAGAGGCATGGCATGGCAACGTGCACAAACAATACTACAAATTAAGTGGAGCTCAATATGCAACGAGTTGTATATTGATGAAACATCACATTCAAACATTTAGTTCACTCTCGTTTATGTACCCAACAATATTAAATGTTGTTAAACATGGTAAGAGGTGAAGCATAAGTAAAAGACACAGTTAGACATTTTAAATGAGGCCGAAAACATCAAACAACAATTCCGGTAAATCCTCATGTGCATTAGCAATTTAAAGCAACAACGGTTTTAAACATTTTAAAAGTTTTTATCATGATGCGAATGACATGTGAAGGTTTATGAAATTTTATGAAAATGTTGACATGAGCATATTATGAAGCATTTGTCATCGTGACAGAAACGAAAGGGGTGCCACGGCAACGAATCCGAAAATGGTGCCACGGCAACATATCGGTTCCGGTAGCTCATGGAGATACCGGTGCAAAAGGAAAAGTGACGGGAGCTGTCATGCAAGGATGGTGGGGTGCTCCCGGTTACCGGGTTCCCACATGTCGGGGACAAGGCAAAAGAGGGGCAACGTGCACCAATAGTTCAAACTCGAGGCGAACAAGGGTGCATCTCATACAACATGCATTCATTAGTTCACGGGCGTCATCTCGGGGTTATACATTCAAAGCGTGCAAACGGGATGGTTCGAGTAAGGTGCAATGTAGAGGAAGTGGCCGTTCCGCGACGGTAGTAGAAGTAGTGGTACTATCGATCCTCGACGGTAGTGGTACACGTTCCCAAGTAGTCGTACACGTCGACGGTATTTGTTCACTCAATGGCCTTCCGCGACGGTAGTTGTTCTTGTATCATCGTGGAAGTAGTCGTACATGGTTGCGACGGTAACCGAACTTGGCGATCCGGCAAGGTACTCTTAAGTCGTCGTGGGAACTTCATGAATCCGAGGTCTTCGGGGTTGACGGTAGTTGTACACTTGGTTGGTGATAGTCGAACTTGGCGTATCCAAGGTCTTCGGTGCTACGGTACTTGGCGGGTCATCATGTAGATGTACTTTCGAGAGGAAACTTGGCGCGTCCAAAATCTTCGTGGATCGTCCTTGGACTTGGCGGTGCTAGTCTCCTCGGTTCAACAGTGATATGCAAGGGCTCCTCAAGGCCATGGAGATGACAGGCAGCAGGAGGCTGCTGGTGGAGGCAGAGCCACGACGAGGAGGTCCTGATCCGTCAGCTGCAAGTGGTGGGCGAAACACAGGCAGCTGCAAGGCTTCGACGCGAGGGAGAAGGAGTCGGCGCGTGGGAAGGAGAACAAGGGAGCGGGCGAGCAGAGTACGGGGTCGCCGGAGAAGGGGCTCGCCGGCGGGCGAGGCAAGGTGGCTCCAGTTCCTGCTGCTGGTCGGACAATGAGGGGTGGCGAGGGAGCAGCTTCCCGAGGAACTTGGGCGCGGTCATGGTGGTCCTGGACGGTGACTGGCTGGAGGAGGACGCGCGGCTCACGGGAGGAACTGGCGCGGGGAGCTCCTCTCTGGTGCGCGAGCGAGGAGAGTGAGAGAGATGGGGAACAGGCGCGGAGCCTCGCTGGATGGAGCTTGCAGGCGGCTGCGCGGTCGACGAGGTCGGTAGGGAGGCCTCGCTGGTGGCCGGTCGGCGGTGAGGCAAGCAACAAAGCAGGCGGGAGGCGCGTTCATGGGGAACGACGTGAGGAGGAGGTCGACGAAGGAAGGCCGTGGCACCATGGGGGAAGGAGGCGCAGAGGCAGGGCTTGTCAGCGGTGGCGCCATGGAGGTGCTGGTCGCCGACAGTGGCGGTTGGAGGTAGCAGCGAGGCGTGGCGCTACGGGGTGAGGGAGAGAGCTAGAGGAGGGAGGAGCGTGGGGATCGAGCGTGGGGCTCCTCCTTGTCGGCGTGAGGTGGGAGACGAGGGAGATGTGGATCAGTCGGGCTAGGGTTATAGGTTAGGTGGGCCTGTGAGGATGGGCCTAGGTGGGCCGTCCTGGCTGCTGGGCTAGCTGCCACGCATAGAAAGAGAGGGAGAGAGAAAAGAGTTGGGGCCCGACAGAAAGAAAGGTTCTCCTTTTTTTTCCAGCACAAGAAGGAAAAAAAGGAAGGTTACAAATTTATTTGAAGGGTCAAATAAATTCGAATCAAGCTGGAATTTGGCATGCGGCAACTAGGACATATATCAAAGCACCACAACTAGAATTGGAGTGAGCAAGATTGCAAAGTTTCAATTCAAAAGCATTTGAATTTAATTCAAATGGTTTGAACAAGGGGTAGGATTTTTAAGTGCCCAAAAATGTTTGGATTTTTGGAGAAACCTCGGTAAATGGGAAGAGAATTTTGGGCAAGGTTTTGAATTCAAGCTTGAACTAGAAAAGACATGGGGAATATTTGCAAGTGTATTTATGGGTGATTTCGAAAAATGGAATATTTTATAATAGCTCCCTAAATATTGGGAGGATATGTTTTAAAGAGAAACCACCATGTGAGTTCCCTCAATTTAAATGGACCGAAGATCCATACAATTTATTTAGTTGAGTTTTTAAAATTAAATGACATGATGGCATGATGACATGATGTAGTGCACATGATGCAAAGAAAATGAATGCAACCAACCAAACAAATCACACGACGAATCTCGGGAATCATGGAAGGCATCTGAAGCTCCAGTCTTGGGGCGTCACACATTTCCTCCATTCTACGGTACGCCAGGCCTCGTTTCCATCGGTTGTCCCCTCCAAGCCGGTGGGCACCCAATGAACAGCACACGTCCCGTTCCGACCCAGTCGGTTCGCTGCCCGATCAATAGGACATCGTTGCTCCCGTCCGTTGCCTCTTCATGTACACAAGCCCTGGCCGTCCGCGAGTACGCGCTCGAGACCCTGCCCGTATGTACGTACGTGGCCGTATTTTTTTCCCTTAGGCTATACGTACATGCACAGGACTTAGACGGGACTACGTGAATTGCTATGTCGGGTGCTCTACAGCGACACACGTGCCGCTACTTACTCGGCCACGGTTCATACTTGCAGAGAGACCGATCGACCAGTATGTACGTAGATGTTCGCGACTAGAATGACAACGCTACGTACACTTCGACCAGGTGGGTCCCGACTGCCAGGCACTTCCTTGCGTGCGAAGATGTAGCTGGTTGGTCCCAGCAGTTAGGGGGCGAATCATTTTTCCCTGTAATATGGACGCACTTCCTTGCGTGCGAAGATATAGCTGGTGGGTCCTAGCAATCAGGGGGGAAACATTTTTTTCGCGAAATACGATGGCCCGTCCAGTGGGTCCTTGCTGTCAGGTGGAGGAATCATAATTTTCCGCGTAATAAAGAGGCACTTCCTTGCTGCGGCCGTGGACCTAGCTGTCAGCCTCTCCACGTACAGTACTCTTCTGATAGAAGTCGTTCCTTGACCACGCCACGCCGAGAGTACCAGGGCGGTGGATGACGGTGAGACCTAGGAAGGGGACGACGCGGAGCCGGGGAAGATGCGACAGTGGAAGCACACGTGGACAGGAGTACGAGGGTTCACTGGTTCGGTTGCGGTGTGAGCCTGCCGTCGCTGCAGGGCCTGGCCAGCGGTGGGAGTAGTAGGGGGCGTGAGGCCTCCGCGGCAGCACAGCCGTCCACAGGAGACAGGAGCAGGCGGCACGACCGGCGCTGCTTTGGGCGGCTGGAGCAAGAAGACCAGAGGTTGAAGAAGCACTACGACCGTTGGATGGACATGTACGGTCACTGGAGCTAGAATTGTTCATATTGACTAAGTTGACAAAGCCCTCCGTCCCCGTCAACTTAGTAGGCCCACAATTTAGCCTCCCATTATGCTGGGTCCCAGCTAGCAGGGGGGTATTCATTTTTTTGTGCGTAATAAGGAGGCACTTCCTTTCCTGTGAAGATATAGCTGGTGGGTTCGAGCTGTCAGCGGCGGGAATGTTTTTGTCGCGAAATACAGAGGTCCTTTCGGTGGGTCCCAGATGTCAGGTGGAGGAATCATTATTTTGCGCGTAATAAGGAGGCATTTCCTTGTGTGCGGCGGTGGACCCAGTTGTCAGCCTCTCCACGTACAGTCCACTTCAGATGCATGTCAGTCGTTGACCACGTTGACCACGCCACGCCGAGAGCACCAGGGCCGTGGATGGCGGCGAGGCCTAGGAAGGGAACGACACGGAGCCAAGGAAGACTCGGTTTACTGGTTTATCTGCCGTCACCGGAGAATAATAGCAGGCGTGGGTGAGTAGAGGGATGACTAGGCCAGCGATGGGAGTACAGTGGGGCGGTGAGGCCTGCGCGACAGCACAGTCGGCCGCGGGAGGAGGGAGCAGGCAGTCCCGACGGCACTTGTTTGAGTGCCTGGAGCAGGAAGAGCAGAGATTGAAGAAGCACGACGGCCGTTGGATGGACATCCAACAATCACTGCTTGTGCGTCAAACTTTTTTTTAGGAAAGCCTCAAATCTGTGGAAAACAGCATATATCCCATCTGCCAATATTTCTAATAATTTACAGCCCATTTGCTAATTCTTAAGGTTTTTTTGGAGCCCATATTCTTTTTGTTAGCATTACATCCCATATTGTGGCCACGGTTAAAAAATTATACGAATTTTTGCATATTTCGGTGCGGTCCAAACTGTTTTTAATCCCGAAATTTTGAGTCACATTCAAACTGATTTAAAAAATAAATGTATATCAATATAAAATCCAACAAATTGTCCACGCATAAAAATTAATGCAATTTAAAATCTCGAAATGAAAAAAAAGAAATTTGTAACTAATTGTCGGTTTGATGTGTTTGAAAAATGTACAGCCCATTTCTCATTGCTGGTAGGCCATTTTCTCGGCCAGCCGAATGAAGCTCTCCTCGTCTTGAAAGATTGCAGCGCCAGAGTGCCCCGCACAGCCCAGTTGACACCCTACTTCCGTCTCAAAAACAAAATAGATAAATTCCACTCCAATTATGGTGATTCATAAAAATGCCATTGCAATTTCCAAACTTGAAAAATGCCACTGCAATTTTCGCAAACTTTAAAAAACTCCATTGCAATTTTTGCAAACTTTGAAAAACGCCACTCCAGACTTCAAAAAATGCCACTAGAAATGGCATGAAATGGCATTTTCAAAGTTTGGAAATTGCAGTGGCATTTCTCGGAATCACCAGATTTGGAGTGGCATTTATCAAAGTAACCCAAAATAAAAATAACTGGGCGAGCTGCTGGGTCACTGGTGGCAGCCGCTCGTTGTGCAATTCTCTCATTTATTGACTACGTTGACAATGGCATGGGACCCAAATATCAGAAATTCATTAGGAGGAGCCATTTTTTTATTGGCTTGAAATAAGGAGGCACTTGCTTGCGTACTGCCATGACCTTGGTGGGTCCCTACTATCATCCTCTCCATGTACAATCATCTCCTGATTGTGTACGCGTCAACCTGGTAGGCCCACAAGTCGGCCTCAAAACCCGTGGCGGACAAATACAACCCATTAAAAAAATAACAGCCCATTCCATACGTTCAAATGGAAAGTTCAACATTTAGAGCAAAGTAACAGGTCTGATCCAGATATAGAGTACTGAACTTCCATGTTGACAACCATCATAGCCAAGTTAACTATCTACTCACACTAATACTCTAGTAGTGTACAAGTACTAACTTACTCTTAGCTAACCAGACGATACCGGCAGCCATCTGCGGTGCAAGCTAAACGCCGGCACCGACGTCCTCCACCTTGCCTCGGACTTGCCAGAGGTGCGATAGGGCGTGTTGCTCGCCCGCGTTGGCCCTTTCCATGCCGGTGTGGTCCACCGAAGCTTCGGCTTCTAAGAGGGAAACCCACTTGACAAGCTTGTAGTAAAATCCAGCATTGCAAACGCGTGCGTGCCTGACAACCTCCAGGGCTATTTGTCGGGCACCGGCCTCCATGTAGTCGGTCCAGTTGCGGGCGCTTTGTTCGCGACTCAGAGCGTCGGTGCGCTGGTGATCCATGTCCCACTGGCGGCGCAAATTGGCAATACGTTGCTCCGCCACCAGGCGGTCGCGCTCCAACAACTCCTCATACTCCGCATTGCCATCTAAAGACCGATAGAATGCCTCCTCCCTCCGTCTGCTTTCCGGTGAAAAACCGAACACTAGTTCCTGCGGTGACCGCCTCCGGCGTCGCCTATCGCGGACGGGCGGGCATGGCGGACGGGGCGAGAGCGAGGATAAGTGGTGAGCGACGTCGGGCCGGTGGGGGATTATGAGGATATGGCGAGTTGGGTGATGGTGCCACCGGAGAAGCCCGGGAAACAGTAATTATAGGCGGAAGGTAGGCGAACCAGCGTGTCACGGGAAACGCGATGGTCATCGCGATCATCAGAATTCAATGCATAAACAAGCATGGCTTGGCGCGCCAGCTTGCCGTGGAAAACTAGAAAAACTGAAATTATGACTGTGCCATCCCGTCCCGTCAGTGGTGTGTCCCGTCCGTGCTGGGTCACACGCTGGCATGACAGTCAAACGAGTGCACTCGAATCATCCAGATGAGGTACTCCCTCCTTGTCAAAAATGATTCCACCACTCATCTGAAGGAATTATGCCCTAGAGGCAATAATAAAGTTGTTATTTATATTTCCTTATATCATGATAAATGTTTATTATTCATGCTAGAATTGTATTAACCGGAAGCTTAGTACATGTGTGAATACATAGACAAACATAGTGTCACTAGTATGCCTCTACTTGACTAGCTCGTTAATCAAAGATGGTTAAGTTTCCTAGCCATGGACAAAGAGTTGTCATTTGATAAGTGGGATCACATCATTACAAAATGATGTGATTGACTTGACCCATCCGTTAGCTTAGCACGATGATCGTTACAGTTTCATTGCTACTGCTTTCTTCATGAATTATACATGTTCCTCAGACTATGAGATTATGCAACTCCCGAAAACCGGGGGAACACCGTGTGTGCTATCAAATGTCACAACGTAACTAGGTGATTATAAAGATGCTCTATAGGTGTCTCCAATGGTGTTTGTTGAGTTAGGCATAGATCGAGATTAGGATTTGTCACTCCGTGTATCGAAGAGGTATCTCTGGGCCCTCTCGGTAATGCACATCACTATAAGCTTTGCAAGCAATGTGACTAATGAGTTAGTTGTGGGATGATGCATTACGGAACAAGTAAAGAGACTTGTCAGCAACGAGATTGAACTAGGTATGATGGTACCGACAATCGAATCTCGGGCAAGTAACATACCGATGACAAAGGGAACAACGTATGTTGTTATGCGGTTTGACCGATAAAGATCTTTGTAGAATATGTAGGAGACAATATGAGCATCCAGGTTCCACTATTGGTTATTGACCGGAGATGAGTCTCGGTCATGTCTACATCGTTTTCGAACCCGTAGGGTCCGCACGCTTAACGTTAAGTGACGATTTGTATTATGAGTTATGTGATTTGATGACCGAAGTTTGTTCGGAGTCCCAGATGATATCGAGGACATGACGAGGAGTCTAGAAATGGTCGAGATGTAAAGATCAATATATTGGAAGGCTATATTCGTACATCGGAAAGGTTCCGAGTGATTCGGGTATTTTTCGGAGTACCGGAGAGTTCTGGGATTCATATTGGGCCTTAATGGGCCATACGGGAAAGGAGAGAAAGGACTCAAGGGTGGCCGCGCCCCTTCCCCATGGACTGGTCTGAATTGGACTAGGGAAAGGGGGCGCCCCCTTCCTTCCTTCTCCTTCTCCCTTCCCTTTTTCTTATTCCATGTAGGAGGTGGAATCCTACTAGGACTAGGGAGTCCTAGTAGGACTCCACACTTTGGGCGCGCCCTATGAGGGCTGGCCTCCTCCTCCCTCCATCCTTTATATATGTGGCCAGGGGGCATCCCATAGACATAAGTTGATCATTGATCCCTTAGCCATGTGTGGTGCCCCCTCCACCATAATCCACCTCGATCATGTCGTAGTGCTTAGGCGAAGCCCTGCGACGGTAGCTTCATCATCACCATCATCACGCCATCGTGCTGATGAAACTCTCCCTCGAACCTCAGCTGGATCAAGAGTTTGTGGGACATCACCGAGCCAAACGTGTACAGATCGCGGAGGTGCCGTACTTTCGGTACTAGGATCAATTGTATTGTGAAGACGTACGACTACATCAACCACGTTGTCATAACGCTTCCACTTACAGTCTACGAGGGTACGTGGACAACTCTCTTCCCCTCTCATTGCTATGCATCACCATGCTAGATCTTGCATGTGCGTAGGATTTTTTTTTTGAAATTACTGTGTTCCCCAATAGTGGCATCCGAGCCAGGTCTATGCGTAGATGTTATATGCACAAGTAGAAAACAAAGGAGTTGTGGGCGTGGGTATATACACATTGCTTGCCGTCACTAGTTGATTTTTGATTCAGCGGTATTGTTGGATGAAGCGGCTCAGACCGACATTAGGCGTACGCATACGCGGGACTGGTTCTACCGACGTGCTTCTCACACAGGTGGCTGGTGGGTGTCAGTTTCTCCAACTTTAGTTGAATCGGATTCAATGAATAGGGTTTTTTTTGAAGATCAAAAAGAAATCACTATACCGCGTTGTGGTTTTTGATGCGTAGGTAAGAACGGTTCTTGCTCAGCCCGTAGCAGCCACGTAAAACTTGCAACAACAAAGTAGAAGACGTCTAACTTGTTTTTGCAGGGCTTGTTGTGATGTGATATGGTCAAGACGTGATGGTATATAAGTTGTTGTATGAGATGATCATGTTTCATTGAAGTGATCAACAACTGGCAGAAGCCTTATGGTTGTCTCTTTGTTGCATAAGATGCAAGAGCCAAATAATTGCTTTACTTTATCGCTATGCGATAGCAATAGTTGCAAGAAGCTATAGTTGGCGAGACGGCCATGTGATGACATGTTGATAGAGATCAAGATGATGGAGATCATGGTGTCATGCCGGTGACGATAGAGATCATGACGGTACTTTGGAGATGGAGATCAAAGGCGCAAGATTATCATGGCCATATCATGTCACATATTTTGATTGCATGTGATGTTTATCCTTTATGCATCTTATTTTACTTAGTTCAGCGGTAGAATTATAAGATGATCTCTCACTAAATTTAAGTGTTCTCCCTAAGTATGCACCGTTGCTACAGTTCATCGTGTCGAGACACCACGTGATGATCAGGTGTGATAAGCTCTACGTTCACATACAACGGGTACAAGCTAGTTTTGCACATGCAGAATACTCAGGTTAAACTTGACGAACCTAGCATATGCAGATAGCCTCGGAACACTGAGACCGAAAGGTCAAGCGTGAATCATATAGTAGATATGATCAACATAGTGATATTCACCATTGAAAACTACTCCATCTCACGTGATGACCGGACATGGTTTAGTTGATATGGATCACGTGATCACTTAGATGATTAGAGGGATGTCTATCTAAGTGGGAGTTCTTAAGTAATTTGATTAATTGAACTTCAATTTATCATGAACTTAGTACCTAATAGTATTTTGCATATCTATGTTGTAGATCAGTTGCTCGCGTATAGCTTCCCCGTTTTATTTACGATATGTTCCTAGAGAAAACTACGTTGAAAGATAATAGTAGCAATGATGCGGATTGGATCCGTGATCTGAGGATTATCCTCGTTGCTGCACAGAAGAATTATGTCCTTGATGCACCAATAGGTGACATAACTATTGCAGGAGCAAATGCAGACGTTATGAACGTTTGACAAAGCTCACTATGATGACTACTTAATAGTTTAGTGCACCATGCTTTACGGCTTAGAACCGGGACTTCAAAAATGTTTTTGAACACCACAGAGCATATAAGATGTTCTAAGAGTTGGAACTGGTATTTCTAACTCATGCCCACGTCGAGAGGTAGGAGACCTCTGACAGTACTTTGCCTACAAGATGGAGGAGAATAGATCAACCAGTGAGCATGTGCTCAGATTGTCTGGGTACTACAATTGATTGAATCAAGTGGGAGTTAATCTTCCAGATAAGATAGTAATTGACAAATGTTCTCTAGTCACTATCACCAAGTTACTAGAACTTAGTGATGAACTATAATATGCAAGGGATGACGAAAGTAATTCCCAAGCTCTTCGCGATGCTAAAATCTGCGAAGGTAGAAATCAAGAAATAACATCAAGTGTTGATGGTTAACAAGACCAATAGTTTGAAGAAAGGGGCAAGGGAAAGAAAGGGAACTTCAAGAAGAATGACAAGAAAGTTTCCACTCCCATGAAGAAGCCCAAAGCTAGACCCAAGCTTGAAACTGAGTGCTTCTACTGCAAAGGAATTGGTCACTGGAATCGGAACTGCCCTAGATACTTGGCGGATAAGAAGGATGGCAAAGCGAACAAAAGTATATTTTATATACATGCTATTGATGTGTACTTTACTAGTGTTTATAGAAACCCCTCAGTATTTGATACTGGTTCAATTGCTAAGAGTAGTAACTCGAAAAGGAAGTTCCAAAATAAACAGAGACTAGTTAAGGGCGAGGTGATGATGTGAGTTGGAAGTGATTCCAAGGTTGATAAGATCACCATCGCACACTCCCTTTACCTTAGGGATTAGTGTTGAACCTAAAATAAATGTTATTTGGTGTTTGCGTTGATCATAATATGATTGGATCATGTTTATTGCAACACGGTTATTCATTTAAGTCAAAGAATAATTGTTATTCTGTTTACATGAATAAAACCTTCTGAGGTCATACACCCAAGGTGAATGGTTTATTGAATCTCCATCGTAGTGATACACATATTCATAATATTGAAGTCAAAAGATGCAAAGTTAATAATGATAGTGCAACTTATATGTGGCACTGCCGTTTAGGTCATATTGGTGTAAAGCGCATGAAGAAACTCCATGCTGATGGGCTTTTGGAATCACTTGATTATGAATCATTTGATGCTTGCGAACCATGCCTCGTGGGCAAGATGAATAAAACTCCATTCTCCGAAACAATGGAGCAAGGAACTGACTTATTGGAAATAATACATACTGATGTATGCAATCCGATAAGTGTCAAGGCTCGCGACGGGTATTGTTATTATCTGACCTTCACAGATGATTTGAGCAGATATGGGTATATCTACTTGATGAAACATAAGTCTGAAACATTTGAAAAGTTCAAAGAATTTCAGAGTGAAGTGGAAAATCATCATAACAAGATAATAAAGTTTCTGCGATCTGATCGTGGAGGTGAATATTTGAGTTACGAGTTCGGTCTTCATTTGAAACAATGCGGAATAGTTTCGCAACTCACGCCACCTGGAATACCACGGCGTAATGGTGTGTCTGAACGTCATAACCGTACTTAATTAGATATGGTGCAATCTATGATGTCTCTTACCGATTTATCACTATCATTTTTGGGTTATGTATTAGAGATAGCTGCATTCACGTTAAATAGGGCACCATCTAAATCCGTTGAGACGACACCATATGAACTGTGGTTTAGCAAGAAACCTAAGCTGTCGTTTCTTAAAGTTTGGGGCTGTGATGCTTATGTGAAAAGTTTCAAACTGATATGCTCGAACCCAAATCGGAGAAGTATGTCTTCATAGGATACCCAAAAGAAACTGTTGGGTACACCTTCTATCACAGATCCAAAGGCAAGATATTCATTGCAAAGAATGGATCCTTTCTAGAGAAGCAGTTTCTCTCGAAAGAAGTGAGTCGGAGGAAAGTAGAACTTGATGAGGTAATTGTACCTTCTCCCGAATTGGAAAGTAGTTCATCAGAAAAATTAGTTCCAGTGATTCCTACACCAATTAGTGAGGAAGCTAATGATGATGACCATGAAACTGCAGATCGAGTTACTACCGAACCTCGTAGGTCAACCAGAGTACGGTCCGCGCCAGAGTGGTACGGTAATCCTGTTCTGGAAGTCATGTTACTAGACCATGACGAACCTACGAACTATGAGGAAGCGATGATGAGCCTAGATTCCGCAAAATGGCTTGGGGCCATGAAATCTGAGATGGGATCCATGTATGAGAACGAAGTATGGACTTTGATTGATTTTCCCGATGATCGGCGAGTCATTGAGAATAAATGAATCTTCAAGAGGAAGACAGACGCTGATAGTAGTGTTACTATATACAAAGCTCGAATTGTCGCAAAATGTTTTCGACAAGTTCAAGGTGTTGACTACGATGAGATTTTCTCACTTGTATCGATGCTTAAAAGTTTGTTCGAATCATGTTAGCAGTTACCGCATTTTATGAAATCTGGCAAATGGATGTCAAAACTGCATTACTTAATGGATTTCTTAAAGAAGAGTTGTATATGATGCAACCAGAAGGTTTTTTCAATCCTAAAGGTGCTAACAAAGTGAGCAAGCTCCAGCAATCCATCTATGGACTGGTGCAAGCATCCCGGAGTTGGAATATATGCTTTGATAAAATGATCAAAGCATATGGTTTTATACAGACTTGCGGTGAAGCCTATATTTACAAGAAAGTGAGTGGGAGCACTACAACATTTCTGATAAGTATATGTAAATGACATATTGTTGATCAGAAATAATGTAGAATTTTCTGGAAAGCATAAAGGAGTGTTTGAAAGGAGTTTTTCAAAGAAAGACCTTGGTGAAGCTACTTACATATTGAGCATCAAGATCTATAGAGATACATCAAGACGCTTGATATATTTTCAATGAGTGCATACCTTGACAAGATTTTGAAGTAGTTCAAAATAGAACAGTCAAAGAAGGAGTTCTTGCCTGTGTTGCAAGGTGTGAAGTTGAGTAAAGACTCAAAACCCGACCACGGTAGAAAATACAAAGAAAATGAAAAGTCATTCCCTATGCCTCAGTCATAGGTTCTATAAAATATGCTATGATGTGTACCAGACCTATTGTGTACCTCACCATAAGTTTGGCAAGAGGGTACAATAGTGATCCAGGAGTGAATCACTGGACAACGGTAAAAAAATATCCTTAGTGGAATAAGGAAATGTTTCTCGGTTATGGAGGTGCTAAAGAGTTCGTCGTAAAGAGTTATGTCGATGCAAGCTTTGGCACCGATCTGGATGACTCTAAGTCTCGATCTAGATACATATTGAAAGTGGTAGCAATTAGCTAGAGTATCTCCCTACAAAGCATTGTAGACATAGAAAATTTGCAAAATACATACGACTCTGAATGTGGCAGACCCGTTGACTAAATTTCTCTCACAAGCAAAAATGATCACTCTTTGGGTGTTAATCACATAGCAACATGAACTAGATTATCGAATCTAGTAAAACCTTTGGGTGTTAGTCACATGGAGATGTGAACTAATCACATAAAGATGTGAACTATTTGTGTTAAATCACATGACGATGTGAACTAGATTATTGACTCTAGTGCAAGTGGGAGACTGAAGGAAATATGCCCTAGAGGCAATAATAAAGTTTTTATTTATATTTCCTTATATCATGATAAATGTTTATTATTCATGCTAGAATTGTAATAACTGGAAACTTAGTACATGTGTGAATACATAGACAAATAGAGTGTCACTAGTATGCCTCTACTTGACTAGCTCGTTAATCAAAGATGGTTAAGTTTCCTAGCCATGGACAAAGAGTTGTCATTTGATAAGCGGGATCACATCATTACAGAATGATGTGATTGACTTGACCCATCCGTTAGCTTAGCACGATGATCGTTACAGTTTCATTGCTACTGCTTTCTTCATGACTTATACATGTTCCTCAGACTATGAGATTATGCAACTCCGGAATACCGGAGGAACACCTTGTGTGCTATAAAACGTCACAACGTAACTGGGTGATTATAAAGATGCTCTACAGGTGTCTCCGATGGTGTTTGTTGAGTTAGGCATAGATCGAGATTAGGACTTATCACTCCGTGCATCGGAGAGGTATCTCTGGGCCCTCTCGGCAATGCACATCACTATAAGCCTTGCAAGCAATGTGACTAATGAGTTAGTTGCGAGATGATGCATTACAGAACAAGTAAAGAGACTTGCCAGTAACGAGATTGAACTAGGTATGATGATACTGATGATCGAATCTCGGGAAAGTAACATACCAATGACAAAGGGAACAACGTATGTTGTTATGCGGTTTGACCGATATAGATCTTCGTAGAATATGTAGGAGCCAATATGAGCATCCAGGTTCCTCTATTGGTTATTGACCGGAGATGAGTCTCGGTCATGTCTACATAGTTCTCGAACCCGTAGGGTCCGCACACTTAACATTCGGTGATGATTTGTATTATGAGTTATGTGATTTGATGACCGAAGTTTGTTCGGAGTCCCGGATGAGATCGGGGACATGACGAGGAGTCTCTAAATGGTTGAGACGTAAAGATTGATATATTGGAGGGCTATATTCGTACATCGGAAAGGTTCCGAGTGATTCGGGTATTTTTCGGAGTACCAGAGAGTTACGGGAATTCGTATTGGGCCTTAATGGGCCATACGGGAAACGAGAGAAAGGCCTCAAGGGTAGCCGTGCCCCTTCCCCATGGACTGGTCCAAATTGGACTAGGGAAAGGGGGCGCCCCCTTCCTTCCTTGTCCTTCTCCCTTCCATTTTTCCTATTCCATGTAGGAGGTGGAATCCTACCAGGACTAGGGAGTCCTAGTAGGACTCCACACTTTGGGCGCACCCTATGAGGGCCAGCCTCCTCCTCCCTCCATCCTTTATATACGTGGCCAGGGGCACCCCATAGACATAAGTTGATCATTGATCCCTTAGCCGTGTGTGGTGCCCCCCTCCACCATAATCCACCTCGGTCATATCATCATAGTGCTTAGGCGAAGCCCTGCAACGGTAGCTTCATCATCACTGTCATCATGCCGCCGTGCTGACGAAACTATCCCTCGACCCTCGGATGGATCAGGAGTTCGTGGGATGTCACCGAGCCGAACGTGTGCAGATCACGGAGGTGCCATACTTTCAGTACTAGGATCAGTCAGATCGTGAAGATGTACGACTACATCAACCGCGTTGTCATAACACTACCGCTTACGGTCTACGAGGGTACGTGGACAACACTCTTCCCCTCTCATTGCTATGCATCACCATGCTAGATCTTGCATGTGCGTAGGATTTTTTTTGAAATTACTACGTTCCTCAACATCATCATCTACCTTGGTTGGTGAGATTTTTGAATTAAGCCCTGCAAATCAAAAAGGAGGTAGTACGTGCATGATCCGCTATTTATTCGTGTAGGATCGAGTAGGTCGTTTTTTGAATTGAGCCCTGCAAACCAGAAAGGAGGTAGTACGTGTGTGATCTGCTATTTATCCGTGTAGGATCGAGTAAGTCGGATAGTGTACGTGTAGGATCGAGTAGGTCGGATGGTGTACGTGTACGATTGCATTAGCTGATGAACGTTCGGTGGGAGATAGGGCATTTGCGAACGTTTTTGCTGGCAGTTTCTTCAGATTCGCATGGCATTTTCTTCATAACAGCTTGTCAGTTTCTTCATAGGGAGGCATTTTTATTCAGAAAAATGCCACTTCAGATCTTGCATGGCAACTAAAACTACCAGGAGCGCATTAGTAGGCTAGCTAGTGATCAATCAGTAATTTGTAAACACTGAGCGAACAGAAATAAGGAACTGTTAGTAACTTGTAAACACTAAGAACACAAAAATAAGGATCATGTTGTGCATAGCAGTAAGAGTCGATCCGTTTGAAATGTTCACACGAGACTCACAGGCCTGGCATTGTAATATGTTCACATTAGTAGCCCAAATTCAAAACCAACTAGTATGATTCCCATACATAAGATCAACATGTTAATGCATCTCAATGATTTACAAATCATATACAAATATGTAGCTCCAAAAGCAAAGATCTAGAAAAAACATATGTTCTTCCTACTACCATGCACTGGTGCGCGTCGGTCCTAAACAAACAGTTTTTATCCCCTTTCCGTGACGGCATTTGGAACCGTCGCCAAGTGAGTATGTGCGATAGGGTGTCCTTCCCACACGACCCAGAAATCGTCGGGGATAGGCCCTCCTAGGACCCAGGCTGGGGCCGCGTGTGATCGGGCGAGGCATCGAAACCTAATCATTTCCTTAGGTATGTACATCCCACACGGTAATCTGAGAAAATCATTTCCGTAGGAATGTACATCCCACACGGTAATCCAAGAAAATCATTTCTGTAGGTATGTACATCCCACATGGTAACCCGAGAAAATCATTTCCGTAGGTATGTACATCCCACACGATGAATCCCAGAAAAACATTTCCGTTCGTGTGTATATCACACACTGTCAATCCAAGGAATACGTTTCCGTTCTTATGTACATCCCACACAGTCAATCCAGGGAAAATGTTTTCGTTCATACATACATCCCACACAGTTTTATGTGTAGGCTCGTGTATGAAAGGTGTAACTATCACACACGGTCTTCCTTGGTTAACTATTTGCTTTTATCAACTATATCACACACGATTTGATGAAGAAAACTGTGTGGCATTGGGCTATCCATCGCAAGCGCTTTTACTGCTAGAACCGTTTGCAAAGTTCCATGACCCATTTAGCAGGTTTATTAGTTTATAATTAATAATTACAGTATTACGCAAATTCACATTTCATATCGAACAACTGTTTGCCAATTTCATATCAAGCACATAAATATATTATAACATCACAGTACGGTAGCTACATGAAAACATCACGGTACAACATGTAGCTAGTTCAACTTCACAAGAACAATATATTCATTTCCCTAATTAAGATCATCCAGGCTCGTCTTATCCACCTCTGCTTTCAGTTCAGTAAGAACCCGTTTTGCACGGGCCAATTGGGAAAGTGCCTCCTCCTTAGCCAACACCATCTTAGCAAAGTCTGGTTTAAAAAAATCTGAGCTCATTCTCCACATTCAACTTTTTATCCCACATCTTGAAATATGCTTCAGCGTTGACAAGACTTTCTATAAGCCTACGTGTGTTACCTTCCTCATACATGCTCCAGAGCTTCGTTAGGCACATCTTCAAAGACCGTGGCCACTCTTGATCAACCCACTCCAAGTAAGAACACTTCCGTTCATCCTATAATATTTAAAACTAGACCAGTAACAATTGTAGGGGAAATGGGTTTATAGCAACATAGAAAATCACTAATGCTTATTTTGAAAAATTGAAGAAACATGTTAATTATGACATATCTTCTCAAAAGATCAATGTGCAAATGAAATAATTGGTACTGAGAAAACAACCAAATTCTGGAACATCAGAAGCTATAATTAACTACAACGACGCTCAAGTTCTTACTCATGTACAATAAATAAAAAATTGAACATTTTATGAGGAAGGTAAATATAACCGCAACAACATAGCGACATTGTTTGGATGACAACAAATTGATACTAACAGGTGTGTACATGCACAAATTTAGTAACATAGAACTAATAGCACTAAGGCCGTCCACTATGTATGCCAAAACTGGGGTAAAGACAACTGTTCCTACATCTCGCACCAGTGCCTTGCACAGGCGAGCTGATGCAGCGGAAAAAAAATCAGGGACCCGGACTCCGAAGCACGTAGTTGCTCCGATGCCTAGTTCCTTCATGCCATAAATATTTAGTATTTTACTGCTTGGCTGCTCGGATGTGTGGACCAAAGTTGGTCCTTCATGCCATAAATATTTAGTATTTTACTGCTTGGCTGCTCGGATGTGTGGACCAAAGTTGGCTGCATAAACTGCTGAAGCGGTGCCAAATAATTTTCTAATGGCACCGCTGATGAGATGGCAACAATTTAAGATACTAGGTACAAACTGTGATACTGTCTTAGGATGTGTTTGGTTGAAGGTGTGGTATGAATGGGTTGGGACCATGACAGTGTCTGAATCACATCTAACAAATGATTTGTATCAATGAAAGAGGGTCTAACCTTCTCTGCATATGCCAGAAACTTCCTCCCACTGTCCACAGAATCAAACAGAACTAGCTTCACGCATGGGGATTGATGGTGACAATGAGCAGATAGATCTTCAACCACCACGCTCCATTCGTTGCCACTGATGGTCTTAGGGAGCTACAAGAGGAAGAAACGACTGAAATCAACCTCCGGGTAAAAATCCTTCATTCCAAGTCATAGCCTGAGAGAGAGAAGAGAGGCATACCCGGGTGGTGAAGGAGTAGTTGCCGGAGGAGGAACCGCTGGAGATGTATTTGAAGAAGACCATGGCGACCCCGGTGGTAGGATGCGAGAGGGTGAGAGCGAGGAAGTGGCTATAGCTTAGCAAGGAAGGACGGAAGGAGGAAACAGGGGAAATATGACTTGTGGTCAGGGAGAAAAGGCGGTGGGGAAGGGGCGGGGGTAGATATTTTGGTCGTAGGCCAAAATTTTGGAAATGTGGAGGAAAACTTTACGCGCGGTGCCGCCGGACCATTAACTTTGAATGATTGTGTGCATCACAAATGATTCTTCTGCTTTACATGCATGGGATGAGTTTGATAATTCAAATTTTGGTCTCAAGGCATGGGCACATTCACTTTGAATGCGCGCGGTTCCGCCGGACCATTCACTTTGAACGATTGTGTGCATCGCAAACGATTCTTCTGCTTTACGCGCATAGGATGAGTTTGATAATTCAAATTTTGGTGGAAATTTCCCCGGGTACGTCATTGGATAATTTAACATCGCTTGCTAATTTGGGCACCCAAAAGAGTGTACAGCAGAAAGACCACACTTACTGAATGGAGCAATTTTAGTAATTACACAGAGCCAGTTGACCTAAACATTGCTCTAACAAAAGACCAGCATTAAAAACAAAGCCTAAGTGCGCACAATTAAAAATCCGCCGCCGTGTCGGCCCATGCATCACCGGTGTGAGATGAGATATCGATGATTTGTCCTGGCGACATGCCACCGTTGGTGGACTCCGTGTCCCCCCTGCTGAAGTCGTCCTCGTCCTCGTCCTCGGTGCCGCCCTCAAGGTTGTAGTACTCGTAGTAGTGACTGCTCTAGAGCTCGCATTGGTACTCCATCGCTGATTCCTCGACGGATAGACTCTTCTCTACCTCGACCTCGGCCACGCGCAACTCCTCCTCCCGGCGCTCGTCGATCTCCGCCGCCTCCTGCATCTCCAGCTCCCGCTCGTCGACCTCATGAGGAAGCAGGTGCTCCATGGCCACCGCTGCCTTTTCAGACGTGGGTTGCATGCTGGAGTCCGAGGTGGCCCGGAATATCTTGGCGTCTACATCCTCGATCTTTCCGTGGATGCCTCGACCTGGGCCAGGGCAACATTAGCGGCACGGATGGCAGCTCGAGCGCTCTCGGCGTTTGCAGCCGCCGTCGCAGTAGCAGTTGCAACCGTCTCAGCTGCTGCAGCTGCTCTGTCAGCTGCCGCAGATGCCCTCTTGGCGGAAGCGGCCGCGCTCAATGCGGATGCGGCGGCACTCTTGACGTAGGCGGCAGTGCTCTCGGTGCAGGCGGCGACGCTCGGGGGGGGGGGGACGCGGCCACCGTATGGACCTTCACAAAGTGTTTCCACGGTGTCATCTTTGCAAGAAGGGGGTGCGGGAATGGGAATCGGGATTCGTGGATTAGCGGGTTGCCTACACTAGAGTAGACGAGCTGGCGAAGCTTAAGGAGGGAAACTTAAATAGAACCAGATATTTTCATCGCAAATGGTTCCTAGAAAACAATTGTGTGTGATGTTGTAGATATTTTTATTAGCTGTGAAAGACGAATTTGGAATAAACTGCCAACAGATGGTGTTTTAAATGAACGAGAAATTTTGTAGTACTAATACAACTGTCATTTCAAATTTGGAAAATTTCAGGGGTCATTTGACCTTCTAAGACATTTAAGTGATTTTCTAGCCATTTAATGACCGTAATTGAAATTTGAACTACATGTACATGCAACAGCTAACCATAACGGTTTGAAAACTCATATTTCGTGTACTTGTGTGCGACTTAATTCCATGTGCAGTAAATTGGAAGGAATTTTCAAACATATTGGTCTAACGGCTATGACACAATTAAGCATGGAGTGACATGGAATTTTAATTCCAAAAATAAAAAAATTCAGAAACACATGAAACCTTGGTTGATGTAATGTCATGCCACCAAGATGATGTGTTAAATTTTTTTGGCATGTTTGACCAAAGTTTGGACACACACCCCTCACAAACCGGAGCAACTCACTAGAAGGCTCGTGGTTCCGAGAGGGAACAATGCATGTTTGATGACGAACGGGAGATAGCTTCCTCTTTTAGCCTTCAATTTTTCTTTACGTCTAACGTGCACTACTACAACTGTAATGTGATTTTTTTTGAAAATTCTAGGGGTCATTTGACCTTTTAAAGACATTTAAGTGATTTTCTAGCCATTTAATGACCGTAATTCAAATTTGAACTACATCTACATGCGACTCCTAACCAAAACGGTTTGAAAAATCATATTTGTGTACTTGTGTGCGAGTTAATTCCATGTGCAGTAAACTAGAAGGAATTTTCAAACATATTTGTATCGCGACATGGACACATATGCATGAATACGTATGCATGGAGTGGCATGGCATTTTAATTCCAAAAAAAATCAGAAACACATGAAACCTTGGTTGATGTAATGTCATGCCACCAAGATGATGTGGTAAAGAAATTGGCATGTTTGACAAAAGTTTGGACACACACCCCTTACAAACCAGAGCAACTCGCTAGAAAGTTTGTGGTTTCGAGAGGGAACAATGCATGTTTGATGACGAATGGGAGATAGCTTCCTCTTACGGCCTTCAAATTTTTTCTATGTCTAACATGCACTACTACAACTGTAATGTGAAATTTTGGAAAATTCTAGGGGTCATTGACCTTTTAAAGACATTTAAGTGATTTTCTAACCATTTAATGACCGTAATTCAAATTTGAACTATATCTACATGCAACGCCTAACCAAAACTGTTTGAGAAATCATATATGGGTACTTGTGTGCGAGTTAATTCCATGTGCAGTAAATTAGAAAGAATTTTCAAACATATTGGTCTCACGACATGGACACATGCATACGTATGCATGGACTGACATGGCATTTTAATTCAAAAAATTGAGAAATGATCAGAAACACATGAAACCTTGGTTGATGTAATGTCATGCCACCAAGATGATGTGGTAAAGAAATTGGCATGTTTGACGAACGTTTGGACACACACCCCTCACAAACCGGAGCAACTCGCTAGAAGGTTCGTGGTCCCGAGAGGGAACAATGCATGTTTGATGACGAATGGGAGATAGCTTCCTCTTACGACCTTCAAATTTTTACCTACGTTTAACGTGCACTAATACAACTGTCATGTGAAATTTTGGTAAATTTTGGGGGGTCATTTGACCTTTTAAAGAAATTTAAGTGATTTTCTAACCATTTAATGACCGTAATTCAAATTTGAACTACATCTACATGCAATGCCTAACCATAACGGTTTGAAAAATCATATTTTTGTGTACTTGTGCGCGAGTTAATTCCATGTGCAGTAAATTAGAAGGAATTGTCAAACATATTGGCGTCAAGGCATGGGCACATGCATGGAGTGCATGCTATGGCATTTTAATTCCAAAAAACTTAAAAATGATCAAAAAAACATGAAACCTTGCTTTATTTAATGTCATCCACCAAGATGATGTGGTAAAGAAATTGGCACGTTTGACGAAAGTTTGGACACACACCCCTCACAAACCGGAGCAACTCGCTAGAAGGTTCGTGGTTCCGGGAGGGAACAATGCAGGTTTGATGACGAACGGGAATAGCTTCCTCTTACAGCCTTCAAATTATTCTATGTCCAACGTGCACTACTACAATTGTAATGTGAAATTTTGGAAAATTCTAGGGGTCATTTGACCTTTTAAAGTCATTTAAGTGATTTTCTAACCATTTAATGACCGTAATTCAAATTTGAACTACATCTACATGCAACGCCTAACCAAAATGGTTTGAAAAATCATATCTGTGTACTTGTGTGCGAGTTAATTCCATGTGCAGTAAATTAGAAGGAATTTTCAAACATATTGATCTCACGACATGGACACATGCATACGTATGCATGGAGTGACATGGCATTCTAATTCAAAAAAATAGAAAAATGATCAGAAACACATGAAACCTTGGTTGATGTAATGTCATGCCACCAAGATGATGTGGTAAAGAAATTGGCATGTTTGACGAACGTTTGGATACAAGCCCCTCACAAACCGGAGCAACTCGCTAGAAGGTTCGTAGTTCCGAGAGGGAACAATGCATGTTTAATGACGAACGGGAGATAGCTTCCTATTACGGCCTTCAATTTTTTCCTACGTTTAACATGCAATTGTCATGTGAAATTTGGTAAATTTTAGGGGTCATTTGACCTTCTAAAGACATTTAAGTGAATTTCTAACAATTTAATGATTATAGTTCCCATTTGAACTACATCTACATGCAACGCCTAAACAAAATGGTTTGCAAAATCATATTTTTGTGTACTTATGTGCGAATTAATTCCATGTGCAGTAAATTATAAGGAAATTTCAAACATATTGGTGTCAAGGCATGGGCACATGCATGGAGTGCATGCCATGGCATTTTAATTCCAAGAAATTGAAAAATGATCAGAAAAACATGAGACCTTGCTTGTTTAATGTCATGCCACCAAGATGATGTGGTAAAAGAATTAGCCTGTTTGACGAAAGTTTGGACACACACCCCTCACAAACCGGAGCAACTCACTAGAAGGTTCGTGGTTCTGAGAGGGAACAATGCATGTTTGCTGACGGGTGGGAGATAGCTTCCTCTTATGGCCTTCAAATTTTTTCCTATGTTTAACGTGCACTAATACAACTGTCATGTGAAAATTTGGAAATTTTCAAGGGTCATTTGACCCTTTAAAGACATTTAAGTGATTTTCTAACCATTTAATGACCGTAATTCAAATTTGAACTACATCTAACCAAAATGGCTTGAAAAATCATATTTTTGTGTACTTGTGTGCGAGTTAAAAAAAATCATCAGACGATGTAAATATCTGGTGTTCAAAAAAGAAAATGTAAAGATCTGGCAAGACAACCGCCCCCCACACGATTGGCAGTCTATCTCGCGGCTCGAGGTTTGGTAGGTGAATGGCGGGGATCATTAATCAGACACGGTTCTGCATTGGAAACCATCAGCTATTATGTTCACACATGGATTTTGGCTATTATGTTAACACATGGATTTTGCTGCGGGAATCGTGTGTAACTCAAACTACAGTACTCATAAATTCCGGCGACCGGCGTTTGTACTGTCCCCGTCGATCTATATTCCGACCGCCAATAAATACTACCTTGCTCACGTCGTCCTGCCTGTATTCTCATCTACAACCTCCCCTCACTCACCCCCCCCCCTCTCTCTCTCAAATCTCTGCCATGGCACCGCCGGTCTGCCCACGCGCCGACAAGGAGTCGCCGCCCCCTGAGGACGCTCACTCAATTAGCAGTTTTGGGGCCAGTACAATCTTTGTCTGTGGAAGTCGCTGCCGCCGGCTAAGAAAGCCAGGCAAGTGGCGTTCAAGAAGGAGATGGCGGAGGAGGAAGCCAGGTACCAGGCGGCCTGTGAAGCCCGTGATGCCGCCTGGAAAAAGGAGGTGGCGGAGCTTTGGGGGCGAGCGCGTCGTCGTGCCGAGGAGGTGTACGAAGACGGGTACTTCGGGAGGAAGGTCATAGGCGTTGGGCGCCTTTTCGCTGCATGGAGGTGGGTCGATAAGCTCCATCATGCCACCGATGAGGAGCTCTGGTGGGCGCCCAATGAAATGGCAAGATCAGCCACACGCGTCCGCCAGCAAGAGGCAGATCGGTACATCAAGCACTGCGAGGCGGAAGAGTCGGAGTACTGCCTCCGCACTGGGAAGACGCCGCGCACAAGGGAGCTGCTGGCGAGGGGCTGCCGGAATACTGGCCCCAGGAAGGATTTTAGTTTTAGTATTGATCGTTTTCAATTTTATGCATTGTACCTAGTAGTTAAGTATCATCACGTATATGTGATGATATTACACACACACACACATATATATATATATTCTGTGATGATCTAATGAACAATTAATATATATATATATATATATATATATTATGAATTCCATTTTCTATCTGTTTTTGTATACTAATTTGAATCTAGCTGTTATCATCCACATATACAGAATGGAAAACGTATATACACGCATTGAAACAGAATATATAAGAATGGATAACAGAGTACACACATTGAAACAGAGCAATACTATGATTGCTGTGAATACATAGCTATCAATGTCGAAATGACTTTTCAAAATAAAACGCATCCATGAGACCATGACCAGCAGCCCTTACCTAGGGTAGCTCTTGGCTCTGCCTGAACTCGTGCAGGCATTCGTCCAAGCGGTCGACACGCTCACGGTACATCTGGAGCGCGATCTCGAGCTCCAAGTTGGCAATTTCATCAGAGATCACCAGCTCGAGGATGCGACAGCCATGTTCCTCTACCGCGCCCAGGTGGACACCTGGGCCAAGGAGGCGATCGAGCCTACGGACCAGCGCATTGGCATCCAGTGGGCCGCGGACAAGGCGAACGGCAGCACCCATGCGAACGGTGCGGCGGGCGTCTGGTGCAAGTACGGCACGGCCGGCCTTTGGTGCAAGTACGACGCTGAGGGCCTCTTCCCACTCCTTGCCGATGAATGGGGGTACTAACGGGATGTGTACCCAGCTGCGACGCCGTGTCGACAGCGGGCAAGTGCCGCTTGATTCGCTCTTGCTGTGCGGCGCTCCGCGCCTCTCGCTCTGCTCCAACTGTCTCGCCGTGCGGCGAGCCACAACCTATCGATGCGGACTCGCCTAGCTTGCTCTGCGGTGTGCCATCGATCATGTTGTGTGGCGAGCTGCAGCCTGTTGGTGTTGACATGCCTATCTTGATCTGCGACGCTCAAGCGCCATGCGCCAAAGGTCTGCTCAACCCTGGCGATGACACACATCACGACGTCGTCCATCACATTGCCGGGGAGCGCCTCGGCCTCGACGGGCCGTGGTGCCTGCTCATTTTCCTCGTCGACGAGGTTGATGGCACATGCGGCGCTTTGGTGCGTTGGCATGCTTGGAAAAGGTGGATGTGCTACAGGTTGCGCTTGTCGCCTCCGTGGGTCGCGCGCCCCCTATGTGCAATATTGCAGGGTGGCGGGAAGCAGGTGAGGAAATGGCGGGAAACGGTGGCGTGTTCATAAAATGACATCAATTAATGGAAACTTGGCATCGAGCTAGCACAAGAAGTAGATGATGATCAGATGAACACGAACCACACTTGGGAACCCGTCGGTGATGAATTTATCAATCCCAAATGGTTGAATACTAGCAATTATTTGCCCACAATACACACGGCCTTTTCCATCATAAATAGGTCGGATGGATCAACTGTATGCCACGTATCGCACATTGTCAAAAAGTAATGCGGTAGACCTTCTTTAACATGTGTTAAAAAATAAAATTAAAAATTAAAAAACAAGGACCTCGAGGTTAAATTAGCTGAGGGAATGGGGCATTTCGGTCATTTTACCAAAATGACCCATCCGATCACCTAATTTAACATCGACACAACTTCCCATCCAGTCACCCATCCGATGGCTGCTCCAGCCTGAGCACACTTAACTTGATAGTTTTCTTACATGAGCTACTGGTGGAACAACTAGTCCTTGCTGATAGGAATGCCTCTTCACATCCTTATGGCATATCTGGATGACCGCCCGCCCCACAATGGCCAATAGATGTTGTGTAGATAGAGCATATCACATACGTCTTATTAGAAGCAATCGTCTGCGTTATTATCGGTCTCCGCACACATTTTTGATTACAGACCTGTTTGCTGCGTATCACACACATCTTGTTATATTGAACCATCTCTGTTCTCTTGCCTATTCACAAACAGTTCATCTGAGTGAACTGTATGATGTACATCGCACACACCTTGATCAGGCTGCCATTTCTTTTGTGTTGCCTAGTCACACACAGTTCGTCCCAGTGAACCGTATGCTGTATATCGCACACGCCTTCATCTGGCTGGCCGTTTCTTTTGTTCCCCCTCATCACAAAAAGTTTATCAAACTGAACCGTATGCCCTTCATCGCACACACAACTAAAACCTGAACCGTGTTTGATGCATCTGTCATCGCAAACGTTTTATACATTTCTGACGGTTTTCATACAACACCATTTGCGATTATTGCATCGCACACAGTTTCTCGAAGGGTCTCTGATCGTAGTGTCGCGTTAGCAGCATCCTGCAGTAGTGATGGATGCTTCTCTTGGCCAACATTCAGTATAGAGTGAAAGACAAATTTGTTTGTGAAGTCTACAATTCCTCTTGCAAACGTAACTAGTTTCACCAATAGCTGGAAGCGTGTGAATGAACCACACATGATGGAGGAACATCCACTGCAATATGATTTGGTCTTCTCTCGATCACACGATGAGACTATTTTCGGAATACAAACTTTAACTTAGGAAAATGATGCCCATTGTATAATTAGACCAAAGCAATGAAGCACCTAGTGTTGGCCAATAAATAGTACAATACTACTTTTCTGCAGTCCATGAAGTGACTATCCAATCTTTCTGTGTCTATTTTCAAATGGCACTGCATGCAGTGATTATACTATTCTCTTGTGCAGTTCAACCAAAATTGTGGTCACTTTGTTTGTTTGCCAAATAGCAACGGGCAGGCATCTCTGTCTGCACAAATATCAAGCAGCTAGTAAACATATACCCCACCTTGTATTTTCGGTTTAAAACGTCTCTTCCGCTTAGCATCTGTCATGTTTTGCACGGGACAATTTGATACAGTCATGTTTTGCCCTGGACAATTTCATACTGAATTGATTTGCTGGTCCAGAGCAGAAATATAGCACCTATTCTTCGTCAGACCAAGGATATCCATGTTTGCAGTGATGGAAGAGGTGAAATGGATACAACCAAAATTGAGCATCCAATCATTGAATGATGTCCTGCACCTCCAATGTAGGTCCACCCTACCAATAAATTCACATGCAAACCACTAGTATTACTACCTAATGACAGTACAAAAAGAGTAGCAAGATAGTAGCAAACCATGTACCTTCGTAATGAACAGCTCATAGTGCCACCAATTGGATATAAAGGTTTGGAAGAAAACATGCTCCTAATGTTGAACCATTTGGACTTTTTGTGCAGTTCCACTGAAATCGAGCATCCCTGTTTGCATAGATAATGAAAGTGTGATTACCATAAAAGTGGCACTAGTTGAAGCATAGACTCACAAATATAAGCATTCCAATTTCTTAATGGGAAAAGGTAGCAAGACTGTTTCTAAGCACCTGTTTGAAGGAATAAATAAGGCAACAACGGCTGATGTCAGGAAGGCATACATAGCTTTTTCTGAAAAATTGAGCCATTGCTGACCTTTCCTATTCTTTTAAGCATAGTTTGTGCAGTTCAACTAAAATAAAATGGCATCACCGCCTTGACAATTCAGTGACACTGTACAAAAGGAAATGACTTAACATTATATCATGATGTTAGGTATGTAGTCGACAGGCATTAGAGACAAACATACAGACCTCCTCCGATAACATAATGAACATTAATTTTAACAAAGGTGTGACTAGCTTTACTGGGATAATTTGAGTGAACTCTACACCCTCTGTTCCTTAATATAAGACGTTTTCGTAGTTCAATTTAAAGTACCCCAAACGTCTAGTATTTAGAAAAACAGGTAGTAGTTTTCTTGAGTACATATCTGGGAAAGCTTGCCACACTTTATATATGTCCATACGCTAATGCAACACCATTCGAATAGTACAAATATACACTAATCCAGTGGCTAGTGCAACCGTAGAGTAGTTATTTTATTACAGGGTACAGTACAATGGTTTTACTGAACAGATTTCCATAAGTTCTACCACTGGAAGATTTATATAAGAATTAAAAATACAAAATGTAAAGGTAACAAGTTTCAGTATTAGTATACTAGCTGTGCAAGAGCATTAAACCAAATACAAAAGTCTGAAGGTAACTAGCATTATTAACTAACGACAGTATAAAAAAATTGCAAACCATGTACCTTCAAGGTAAATATCATTTCGAACTCGAGGGGACCTAAAAATTGCTATCCCAATCTTGATAATCGATCAAACATAAAAACTTGATCGAACGAATCAAGAGAACAGCCGGAGGAGGAGGTGCCCACTCTTGACCTTTCTTCTTGACACTGTACAAAAAAATTGAGTTATCTCACGGAAGTGAGGTATGTAATCTATAAGCATTAACAGTGCAAAAATCTTAAGGTAGTAACAAGATTCATCATTGGTATACTGGTTGTGCAACAACATTAGAATGCCTGAGCTGAAAATTCTTTAATACATCCACAATCAACAACTAACCCTGAAATAATCAAGTGACATTAAATGGCATTGCTTAAATTTATTGGTGGAATTAGACTGAGTGCGACATTAGTTAAATGTGGCATCACTTTAGCAGTAGCATTTCTTGACTTGACCGCTGGCGTTATACTAACAGCAAAAAAGTGGCAACAAGAGCATGGGAGGCCCATTCGGACAGTGGGCGCACCAGTATGATGTACCTCCACGGACGCATAGAGTGGTGAGGGAGGTACGGTTGCCCAAAGCAACAAATATCCAGGCAGCATATGTGAATTATGTCCCATTTTTGTTCTCTTTAGCTACTGATTTCCCCCTTTTCAACCTAGATGCAGGTTCGATGCCTAGTCTCTTGGACAGTATAGTCTCTCTTCCTTTCCTTATTCAACCCAGACATGGATTAGTCTGCATGAAGTAGGGTTTCCTTTAATAGTCACCTTCTAAGTCAAATTAACCTCTCTTGTTGTCAGGCAAAAAGGAGTGATGGACCAAGAAGGCCCACAGATGGAAAGCATCGATATCGCTGATAACCGCTTAAGTGGGTGTGAGAGGACAACCACCACCGCTTTGCATGTGGGCCAAACATATATATGTTGAATACCCAAGATGCACAACTTTGATGTGCCACATGCCTCAAAAACCGTAAACCATGCACCCACACAGAGCAACGTTCATATCAAGCGTACAACATATGATTGTCCCCTTCCCCCCTCTTCACCGCATACTATATGCTCCTGCCGTAATATATGTACAACCCAAAAGAATCCTCTAATTAATTAAGCTCTTCCGATGTAGGTCAAAGTGATGCATGCATGCATGCATCGACTATGGCCTCATGGGCCCACAGATGGAAGTGTCACACGTGAGTGTCCTAGCTAGGATATATATATGCATGTGGCCCAAAAAGGTGTTTTGTGATGTTTGAATAACCAATTTCACAATTTTGATGTGGCACGTGCCTCGGTAACCAAAAAGTCCCGACACTGAGTGAGGTGTACTTGTTCACGAACGCATACATATAGTATATATGCTAGTCCCCTCCCACCTCTTTGACGCGTACTATATACCACCATAACACAAACAAAAAAGATTCTACCTTGCTGGTCAAATTAACCTCACTGTTGGCTATTCATCAAAGTGATGGACGATGACCTTGCCGGCCCACAGAAAGTGTCATATGCGAGTATCGAGTGACGTGTAGGACAACCATCGACTGCATGTGGCAAAACATTTATGTATGAAAGGGTTGTGTAATGTTTTAAATAACGATTTCATGACTCTGATGTGGCACCAGCCTGCGTAACAAAATGGCCAACCCACACGGTGGCTCACAACTCGTAGTGTACTGCGAGCCACCCGCCAACCCCAGACGCACACACCCACACACACACCGTGAATGCACCGCAACTACGATGCATGTTAAATTAATTATCCGGCGGTGAACATACATGTTACCAAAGGCGGGACGTTTTAATTTCAAAAAAAATCAGAGAGATCATTAAGACGTTTTAGTACATTGATAGACTGATTTTCTATGGGTATAATGTGCAAAAATCAAATTTGAGCTACATGCACACATGACAGTGCACCTAAATGGGTTGCAAAAACACATGTGTCTCACTGGGTGCATGTTTACTCCCCGTGCAACATTTCAAACATTGAGAATCTTGATTTTTAAATTCTAGTACATCCAAAACTTATTTGAAGTTCATGAAACTTATCGTGTTGTCATATGGACACCAATACAAAGTGGCATTGTATTTTTTTGTCAAATTGGAGACCAATTTTGATGTAATCTTTATCTAATTACAGACGGGAGATTATTAATAATTGGGAACTAATATCCCAAACGGATTATTTATTTGAACCGTGAGCGTTAGACCAACAGTGGATATGTGTAATGCTTCGGTTAAGCAATAAAGCGGCAGCATTAATCATCCAAATAGAAAAATAATATACGTGCCGCCGCGCGACCCGTGTGGCGTGCGAGCAGGCATGAGTTGACAGGACGCATGCGAGAAGTCTGCCGCGCAGGCAAACAGGGAGGCGCGCGTGCAGGTGTGTGAATTGATGGAGGTGTGCTCGCTGCGCAGTGTCATCGGGAGGCGTGCGAGTAGCTGTGTGAAATTTGGTAGGCATGCCAGTAGTCCGGTGCGCAGGCTCACCGGGAGGCGAGCCATCGGCTTGACCGCTGCCCGCCTCTCTCCCACAACTCCCACTACTCGATATTAATGGTGCACCCGAGCGGCCGCCTCTCCCCCCATCCTCGCTACGCACACACAATCCTCTCTCTCCGCTTGCATCCTCGACACCGCTCTCAATCCTCAAAGCCGTCAGTGTATGAGGATGTCACCGAAGCGCCCCATCGGAGGGAGTGGCATTGCCGGGGCTGCTAAAGCATCGGAGCATGGCGTGGAGATGGAGACAGAGGTTGCCGTCACCGCCGGCGAGTTATCGCTGCACCCTGACGTCGTCGACGGTGTCGAGCTTCCACAGCCGTAAGTGGAGTTCCACACCGACTCCGACGACCACTCCGGGGACGACTCCGATGACCACTCCGGCGACGACTCCGACGACCACTCCGGTGACGACTCCGACGACGATGGATAGCTGGTTAGTCATCTATACCCATTTATGTGTCAAATAGACCATAGGGTTTCTCTGGTTACTCCCGCCTCCCCCTTTTTGGAATAGAAATCCTATGGTTATGTTCTTCCAATCCATGAAATCTGAGTAAGTTTCGTTAGATCTGTGTAGTGTATTGATTTTTTGAATGGCACATGTGATAAGTGATTAGTTGTTCCATCTGTGCAAATGATTTCTTCTAGTAATCCGACTAGGGTTAGTGTTCATGCTAATAATTCCTAGCGAGGACTTGACAATTGATTTTTAATGACCTACCTATGTTTGTGCCATTATTTTCTTCAAGATTGGTTTGTACATAGATGATTGTGCTTAAAAATCGAACCATAATCTATGGATATGTATAAATAAATAGCCATAAATTCCTAATCCTACTTCATAGCATGTAATCAGTGATTTGATGCCAAATTTGTTTTACTATTTGTATAGGTGTTGTCTGGCGATGTGGACAACGAGGATGAAGATTCCCAGAGGAGGTACAAGAGGCGTATCCCGAGGGATCTTTATGCGGGAATGCATAACAGGCATATTAGGACTTGGAACGACGGCAATGGATGCCCATTTTGCCACCACAAGATTCATGACGCATATCTAAGTGTTCTGGCGCATGCAAGAGGACGGGCCGTTGGCTCCTTCAAGCAGAAGTATTCTCGCAGGGTGGCGCATGGCGTGTACGCCGAGTACCTGGAGAAGCTTCAGGATCGTGTCAGTCGCATGTGAGATGAGATGTGGGATGGATCGAACTATGTACGCTTGAGTATGCTTAATGACAGTTGAACTATGTACTTATGGTTGAACTATGCTTATGTACGTGTACGCTTATTATCTATGTCTGAGTATGTTAAATATTTCGCCAAATTTTGATAAAAATTACAATGGGGGACCAATAAACTAGGACGGAGGTAGTACGTCATTCGCACACGGTTCCCAAAATTGGAATCATGTGCAATGACTTTCATTTTGCCTGCTACGTCAATCACACACGGTTTGCTCTAGCAAACCGTTGCCCCCAAAATTCTTTGTGGGACAGAAAACCTTCACCACCCAATTCAAAAAAAAACCCTCACCATCCCCACGTCACAAAAACCCTAACCCCGTCGTCCCCTCTAGTACGTTCCCCATTCACACCTGCATAAGCTCCTCCATGTCTATGCCATGGCACCACCTATCACGGCGGTAAACACTTAGCTCGACGCATGCCGCCGTCGCCAGGCTGCTGGCAAAGCCCACCACATTTCGCCACTTCCGCTTGCCGCCGCCTATCGCCATCGACTTTCTCGACGTTGCTCGCGGTCGACCCAACTCCGCTCGGTTGGGAAATCTGTCATACTGAGGGTTCTTTCTCATGGACGACAAGGTAACTAATTTAACGAGATATTATCTAATCTCTTATCCGAGTTCATTTGCCTACTTTAATCACCCGGCGGAAATCGCCATGAATTCATTTTTATTCGAGCTGTTTTGAGGGTTTTCTTTCATTCATAGAATGTATAGTGCGTCGACACTTCAGGACTTGGCGACCGCCACCAGAGATTCCATCTCATCGTACCAGATAACTTGAGGACGCGTGCGGTATGTTCAATCTCACTCTAAATCGGTTGGCATGGCCTACTTTCCTGAACATACTCTAAATATTGCTACATTTGGATAAAAGGTGCCACATGCACCATATACGTCAAAGGTGATTTTCCCCCTCTTATTTCTACATTAGGAAAATTAATGATGTACTGATCTTTCGATTACTCTCATATTTCCATGACATCATGTTTACCCTATCTGTTTAATTATAGACTTTTGTCCTTCGATTTCATCTGCTGTACAGTTCTTTCAATTTGGGCCCATATTTGCATGTTACCATATTTTCTTTAACAATCCCTCGACATGCAACAGATTATGTAGTGCACAATTTTCCCTTTACATACATCAAGGCTCCACGAATGTAATACTACACACAAACCATGGATTTACAATCGTTGCTACTGTAAGACTTGATGAACGTGGTGACTCCTATTTTGGCACTGGCTTTTGGAATGAAATTGCAAAGTTTTATGTACTGAAAGCTGGCACTAAAATTGCACTGCACATAGAAGGGCCTGGTCCCCGACAAAATCATCCATCCAGACTTTGTTCGAAGTAAGTTTTCTTTTCAACTATCTGCATATGTTGACTTACCCAGCAATGTCAAATGAATTGTGTAGTATTTAAGCAACCAATTGTTATTCCCTTGTCTTACTATATCCCTACCTAATAACTTCTAGTTACCAATACACTTTTCTATTGCCCTTTTTAAACTAAATATTCCTTGTACTCCCATTTCTATCAGAAAGCGCCGCTGACAAGGAGACTCCGGAGGTGGAGAACGGGGCTGCCAACAAGCGGAGGCTGGGCGAGCTAGAACCGCAAGCGACTCCAGCAGGCCTAGACTTAATCAGCAGCCTCCCCGATGATATGTTGAGAGTCATCATCTCCCTCCTCCCAATCAAATATGGGGCGCGGACAACCCTCCTTTCCTGGCGGTGGTGCCCCCTATGGAACTCTAGCCCTCTCGACCTCATCGACAACCACGAGCTCTGCCATGGCTATCGTGAAAGCTTGGATGCGTCCTCCAAGATCCTTGGCAGTCACCTTGGCCCAACCAAAGGCCTTAGAATGGGCAAGTTCCATTCCAATGGCAAGGACCGAGCCAAGCTTGACGACTGGTTTCGATCCAATGGCAAGGATCTCACTTTTGATGATAGGCATATGCGGTCGCTGCCAATGTTCGCACTCTTCCTCGCGCCCACGCTGCGCATCGCCAAGTTCAGGAACTGCCATTTCCCGCCACTTAATGACGTGCCCGCTCATATTCTACCATGACTGAAGCACCTTGAGCTCGTCGTCGTCTGCCTCTCAAAGGGTGACATGGAGCGCCTGCTCCGTGGCTGTATTGCACTCAAGTACCTTCGTCTTCAGGTGATCAATGGGTTGAGTACCTTCCACATCACCTCCATGACTCTCTGGACTATTTATGTGTGTTGCTGGTGCAGCAGGAAGACATCACAAAAGGTGGACCACAGTATGGTTATCCAGGACACACCTGCACTTGAGAGATTACTTGTAGTTGATCAAGAAGGTCCAACAAGAATCAATGTCATTTCTGTGCCGAAATTGACAATCCTGGGCTACTCGTTTGACAAATACTCCGAACTTGTTATTGGATCCACACCCGTTCAGGTACAACAGCCGCCTTCTACCTCTCCTTCTACAAATTCACACTATTTCTAATTTTGAAGATGTTTGTTCGTTTGTCATTCAGAAAATGATTCCGACAAGCTTGACCCTAAAACTGTGCACATTGAAGGTCTTGGCACTAGAATCTATCGGGCCCGACCTGGAGTAAGTTATCAGTTTCCTGAGATGCTTTCCGTGCCTCGAGAAGCTATATATCAAGGTGATGTTCCTTGCCTATTAAATTTTAACCATAAGGGAGTTCAATTTGTGACACCTTTTTCCAAGTTTACAATGACAATGTACTACAATTTCCGAAGGTTCTTTTGGAGTATTTCAGTACATACATCCCCCCATATTGGTTGCTTGATCCATATGGTAACATTCAATAAGCATTTCTCCTTTGGATTCATCTGTACTAGTTTTCTTAGGGAACTTTTCATCCACTCCAACCTCTTGTGAACAAGTCTACATTTTTCTAGAATGTAATCAAATTCCCATGTTAATCATGTTTGATCGAAGATGGCATGTTAGTGCATTTTACAAATCCTGCAAACCAAATAGCTAGGCCTGTAGTAATGTTCAAAACTACAAGTAGGCACTAACACATTTTCTTCTTTTGCAGATAAGATTAGGCCCAGTGGTGGATAATGTGATACAATATAACAATCACATCAAATGCCTAGATCTTCATCTCTCAAAAATTACTTTGAACTCCTACCGAGGGACCTTACCGGAGATTATATTCGCTAGGTTCTTTGTTCTCAGAGCAAGGGTGCTGAAGGAAATGAGGTTTGCCCTACATTTATTTCGCAAAAATGAATGGTCTGTTGATCAGTGCCGGCGCCTTCGGCAGAATGGAGTAGCCTCCAAAAATGTTGAATTTCATTTTGGAACTTCATATGATAGAGTAATCGGAAGTCATCGGGTCAACCCCATACATGACTTCTCAGTGGCTGACCCCTTTGCAAAAATGGTGAGGTTTTGAAGCCAGACTTAGAAGCAATGATATTAGTTTGAACCTCTCTGATATCCATGTTCAGCGCATCAGCGTGAGCGTTTGCAGCTGATGAGCTGAATTTCATTTCTAATATGAGTTTGAACCTGGTAATCTTAGAATTTGGGCCATATAACTATGGAATTTGAACCTTGTAACATTTCGAGATTTTGTGGTACAATCGTTGAAATGGCATCATATGAGACTCGTATATTGCTAGCACTATTTTGACCTTAATATGCAATTGTCTTAGATTTTATTAACCATTCTTGAATCAGTTTACCTTGCCGATCTCACAACACACGATCTATATAGCTAACTCGACTGTGATCTTCGACAATATTGCAAACAGTTGGTTTCTTCCACCATGTGCACTATAGAGCATAGAATTAATTATCGCACTCGAGTGTCCATCATCACCCTTCTATTTAACTTTGACCTCATCACCCAAGGGTAAACTTATGACCGAAGCCATTCCACACACTTCATTTTTACAAAGTTTTTTGCGAATAAACGCGCATGATTTGTCCCTCTTCTAGCCGACGCGTGGCCAAACTAGCTGGGTGGGAAGCTTGCGCAGTAAACAGCGCGGTAGCGTGGGAACAAGCTCTTCGAGCCCACGCCTGGGGTGCGGTGTTGTCAAGCATGCACTAGATTCTGGAATCCTCCGCTGTGAACATCGTGACAAGACGTGACGATTATAGGCCGGTCGGCCCCCATTTATTACAGCGGCCATTTAACCTACCCTTGTGTCTCTTCAACCTTTCGATCGTGCACCACCATTGCAAGAAGCACACCCACCATGAGAAATTCTTGGAGGGTATCCTGCGCGGCTCCAATGGCGCTCCGAGCGGCTGCCGACGACGAGCAGCAGTTCACCATGCGTGCCGTGGTGGACACCCATAGAAGGTTCATGGACCTCTCGGTGGTGTAGACCAACGACCCGGTCTAGGCGGAGCACTCCATCCATACCATGGAGCTATTGCTTGCCGAGGAGAAGTACAAGGTGGTCAGGCTCGACCTCGAGTACACCCGCGCTTGTGCCGGGTCTCATCCCAAGGTTGCCGTCTCCCAGATGTGCGTGCGCCACCACGTCCTCATCTACCACTATTGCCTGGCCACAAGGCCTTGCGAGCATTTCGCCTGGTTTGCCAACAACCCCCACTACAGGTTCGCTATGGTGGACATCACCAACGATGTAAAGGCGCTCGAGAATTCGGGCATCGCCTGCCAGAATCTTGTCGACATCTAGGGCGAATACAAGATGAGGGGCAGCAAGGAGCATGAGAAGGACTCACTGGTTCACCTCGCCGAGGCCATCATCGACCCCTACTATAGAGACATGAAGGATTCGTGCAACAAGGACAAGCGTGCCTGGCACTCGGCCTGGATGGTGAAACTCAACAAAGCTCACGTCGTGTATCCGGCCAAGGAGGCATACATGAGCTACGACATGTACAGGCGGATCGTTGACATGAGGAAGTCCCTCCTTCCCTAAAATGGCTAGGGATCCAGCCGGAAGCAGAGCAATGGCAAGCGTCGTCGCAACAATAAGTACATGATTAGATCCTTGTTTCTCCTACTTTAGTATGCATGCAATTGCTTTCTTTGGCGTGTGGAAATGTTATGTGTGTAGTCACTTGTGTAATTGTATGCTTAATTTGGTTATGCAATGTTGTCTTTTTAAGTATATATGTTGATGTTGTAGACAGAGCGTAGATGTTGTGCGGACAAACAAAATCACATCACACATGGACTAAACAATGGAACCCGCCTGTGATGTTTTCATCAACCACTCACAATTGTATACTAGCAATCGTTTGCTCACAACACACACGGCTTGTTAGTAGTAATCGTCTGTGTTGTTATCGGTCTTCGCACACATCTCCGATTACAGACCTGTTTGCCTCGTATCACACACATCTTGTTCATTTGAACCGTTTCAGTTCTCATGTCTCAACGCAAATAGTTCATCTGAGTGAACCGTATGCCGTATATCACACACACCTTTGATTTGGCTGACCGTTTCTTTTGTGTTGCCTAATCACAAATAGTTCATCTGAGTGAACCATATGCTATGCATTGCACACGCCTTCATCTGGCTGCCCGTTTCTTTTGTTCCTCCTCATCGCAAACAGTTCATTGAACTGAACCGTATGCCCTTCATTGCACATGCAAATAAAACCTGAACCATGTTTGATGCATCCGTCATCGCAAACACTTTACACATTTTGGACGGTTTTCATACAGCATCATTTGTGATTATTGCATCGCACACAGTTTCTCAAAGGGTCTCTGATCGTAGTGTCACGTTAGCAGCATCCTGCAGTAGTGTAGTCTCATGTCTAGCCTCTATTCTATCAACAAGTGCACTAGTCTCATCTCTAGCCTCTATGCTAGCTAAAAGTGCTAGATCATCTACTAAATTACGCTCTATCAATATATCGATGTAATCTTCTTCCCAATACCAAAACGTGCATCGATTCTACATAATAAAATTTTAAGTTAGCACAACTAGTCTAATCCGATAGCACAACCGAAGCTAAAGTAGCACATACCCCATCGGTTGAGCACTTGATGAACACCCATCCGGGATGTTCCAGCATTGTAGACACACGACACAAGGCCTTCTTTGGGCAGTCGTCGCACGTAATGAGTGGCAATGGTGCGCCGACGAGCTTTTGGGACAGCACCGAGCCCGGCCGACCGCCATTCATGTATCTGCCAGCGGACCGCCGACGGTGTAGATCCGAGTGGCTAGAGCAGGAGTCAGTACCTGCATGCGGCCTTGCGGCCTTGCCGGGGCCTTCCGGCCTGGTGCTCGTCCAGTCCATGGCGCGGCGCGGCCTCCCACAATCGGGCGAGCTCAAGCCCGACCGGATCCGCTCTAAATCCAGCCGCCGGGTGCGCAAAACATGTAGCCGTGGTTGGGCAGCTCCGGGGCGTCGAGGGAAAGGGGGCTGGGCGAGCGCGCATCCGAGCTGCACGCCCTGGAGTTGGCCTAGCGGCATGGCGGACCAACTGTGTGGGGGTGCGAAGTGGCTTCGCTCGACAGAAGCCATCCCACGCGGGCGCTAGGTCTGACTGGACGGCCTTGTCGTTAGTGTGTGACCTCTGTGGCAACCATCCGCTCCTCACTAGCCTTTTCGTTCACCTGTGGTCCCGTTCCAACATGTCAGTGGGACGACAGCGAGTCCTTTTGTACAATTTCCGAACGGACGTCTATGTAGGCCGGGGCACCTCTTCGTGTACCGTGGCTACCGTCCACCAACTCTTCGCCTTTCCTTCTCTATTTGGAACTGTTGTCGCACGCTCTTCCTCCCTCCTCCATTTTCCTTCACCCTTCCTTCTTCCATTGCTCGATCGTCTTCTCCATGGAGGGAACAGACCGGAAACGACCCCGTTATTCTTTCCCCGATCTGAATGATGACGTGGTGGAGGAACTCATTGTCGGTGTGACGTCATCACCTCGGCTACCATGGCAGGTTCATTCAAGACCATTCTTGACTCAACTAATAACATCATTACAAGGAACCCAAGGGTCCAGGAGCAGTTTGATCTCCCCTATCTTCTTCGCCGTGGCCCTGCTGACTGGCGCGCAGACAACGGAGGCCTCGCCTTGTGCAAGTTGATGCCGCTTGATAATGATACGTGTGATGTTAAGATGCCATCGCTTGAGGGTAAGGCTTGGGCAGGCGCAAATGGAGATTGGGTTGTTTATATTGGGTACAACTGCGATTGGGAACTTGTGAATGCGTACACTCGTCACTGGGTTCCACTTCCAAACATCTGAGACTGCCCAGAGGTTGAGCACACCGGTATTCTACGTACGTTCAACTACGATCATGGTGACTGTCGTCTACAAAATATAGCAATTTTTCGAGTTCCCAACCGCTCTTGGGGTTATAGGAATGCTTGTGTTGTCGCTTTCTTCGACAAGCTTGTTATCGTCCTTCATTGTTCGACTCAATGGATATTGCTCAAAAATCAGTTTCTATCCACGGATGAGTAATGTGATGCAATTCAATACGAGGGTCTTGTGTTTGCTGCCACCACTCATGGCACTGTTTTTGCATGGAATCCTTATGCTTTTGTATGTTTGTCTTCCACTGGAATTATAATTGTTTCATCCACATGCATGCGGGTTAGCTAGTTTCCCTTTACTAATTAACCTTCTTGTCTTTCCAAGGTCCTGTGAACATTCCACCACCTATATTTGAAAAAAAATTATAACCAAGGGGGAGATGACAATGATGATGATCACGAGCATTGGGACCCATTTACTTAGTGGTGCCTGGAAACTTATTCTGATGGATCACCTCTTCTTGTCTGTATACAGGGCACTGTTGATGTTACTAAGGAAGCAGGTGTTGTCTCCCATGGTCGCACTCTCTGGACCTATTCCAACATCCATTGCAGGGTATTCGGGATGGATACTACTGTGCTAGCGCCAGCACCTTCTCCCTGGTTTAGTGTTGATACTCTTGGAGGAAACTCACTCTTCCTTGGACAAAACTATCCAATGATGGTGAAAGGTGATCCAACTGCCATTGACACAACGTTACTACCATTTATGAGAAGCAACCGTATCTATACCTCAGACATTGCTACGGTTCCCTACCGTGGCTATCACAATATGTGTCTTGACATAGGCCGCTTCAGCCTGGATGATCAGTCCTGCGTTGTTCTCGAGATTGACAGTAGCTGCCCCTTCCCAGAGAATCACTTCTGATTCAAAGCAAGCGTCTCCAACGCCAATGATTGGTTGAGCTGAAGGTCATTTCATTGCTTGTTATTTGTTGTGTGATGAAAACTTTAGTATTTACTAGAATGTTTTGTTGGAATTAATCTATAATACAACATGTATCCTCGTTGTCGTTGTGTGTTGATGACTTGTTGTATGTAATGAATGGTAATTTTGCATGTGCATGTCATAAACTCAATTTATAAATGGTTTTTGACTCACTTCTTGGAGTGTTAGTGTCGTAGTAGTATAGCGACCATCCTTAGTAGTATGAAGTTGCCACATCACATAGAGCCAACCAATAGTTAGTTATAGTTAGATCAACTAGAGCTAGGTGTCACACAGAGGCCGAGAAGTATGGTGATAGCGTGACTGCGTGAGGTGGGATTGTACGTAGTATGATGTAGGCATAGGGCTTGCCGTGTTTCCTACTCCTCCGATCTAAATGTGGAGAAGATTTGGTCAGGTTCTTCCTCCTGTTGCCGACACATGGGACATCCAGCATCCAGGTCGTGTCATTCTAGAAAATGGAGTGGTAGTTGAAGCCACGTGATGTGCATCTTGGGTTAAACTATAAATAGAATCTTACTACTGTTGAGTAACTCCAAAAGCGGCCGCTGAAGATCTTTATTGGATTTTTTTCATCATCAGCACGTCGAGGTGAAAGATGTGCAAGTTGAGTGGGTCCTCTTGCATTTTCACTGACATGTGGGACCACATGTGAGCAAACAAACGATGTGCTTCTCGCGTCTGCTGGCTGGCTGAGAAGAGAGATAGAGGAGGGCTGAGCACGGACTCCAGGAACTTTGTTCTACGTAACCAGCACCTCGATATAGGCTCGATATAGTGGGGTGGCGTGGGCCATAACTAGCACTCACGTCTAGCAGTACGGCACACGCCCCCCACACAAGTCCCATCCAACACCAATTTTCTTGGAGTCCATGCTACAACCATTTTTTCTCCCTCCTGTTTTCTCAGCCATCGCACGGTGGGAGGTGGGGGTTTGCTGATAGTCGGTTTGCTCAACTGCAGTCCCACTTGTAAGTGGAAATACAACACAACACGCATTCCCCCTTGAGCAGCGTGCCGGACCAACCGTGTGGGGGTGCGACGCAAACACGACAGGCTTTTCCTTTTGAACTTTAACTTGTAAAATTTGGTTCTGCTCCATGGCGCGACTGATAGATAGAAATAACGATTTTCCCTAGAGTAATGAGAAGTTTGGTTCTGGCGTGGTTCATGCATGGAGTACATACGAAAAATATGAAGTTGAGGTGACAGGTAAGATAATTACTAGTAGTACCATATACTACTACATGGATTTGATGGAAAGATAAAGATACATATAGATCCATTAACGACATCCTCACGCCCTAGTACGCCGGGTCACCAACCGACGTGTGAGGGGCAACGGCGTTGGCGGTGAGCTCAACGTGCTTCTGAACAATGCCGTCCAAGGTTGTCCTGCGAGTCAAGAAGGCCAGCGACCTATCGTCCTCCTTTGGCACGCAGTAGTCCTTGTGGACGATTTGCGCGTAGACGTGGGTGATTATGTCGATGGTGTCTTGCTGCTCCAGGTGCTCCGCGGCGAGCGCGACCTTGAGGTGGACATTCTCCAGCGAGACGGCGGGCAGTCGTAGGGCCACCACTGCGTCGAAGAGGTTGTCACCATAGAGGCCGTTGAGGGTGGTGGGCATCATAGAGGCTGGGCGCGTGGGTTGGAGGCGTACGTCAAGGTCGTCAACGAGCTTCTTGACGACGGTGAACTTGTCGAGGAAGTCGATGAGGACCTTGTCGAACAAGGAGACAGAGTTGTCGTCCAAGCGGCCTCTCGCCCTGGCGGCCTCAAGCACGACCTGGAGATGCTCCTCGGTGCTGGGCCGCAGGCCGGCGTCGTGGACTATCTGGCACAACCGGCTGATGCCCGCGCTCATCGCCTCCATGGGTCTAGCTTCTAATCAACTGATCTTGCGATTGGAGTGATCAATGTTGCCCTTGGTTAGGGTGTGTAGGTGTGTAGGATTTCATAGATTGGACTGGCGGGGGGCCTTTATATGAGAAGTGCAGACTGCATTGCATTCACCTGTGTGTTGGCCATCTACTCCCCGGCCCTCTACTGCACCTGCCTTTGGTTGTATGACAGGTGGGCCAGCCACCTGTTGGGCACACGAGTCATTCTCCCAAATGCATGTGCAGTAAGTCAATGAAGCTGCGTCCCCCTTCGCCCCAAAACACTTATGCATGGTACATTAACTCCCTCCTCGTTTCTTATTTCATGACATATCAACCAATGAGAGATGTGCGTCGTGCTTGCTTTCAATGACTTGAGACTACCAAACATGACATGCAGTGGTTAGCTCATTGCATGTAATCCTATTAATTAGAAAAAAGACATTAAGTTCTCTCACTTTCCCCTTCGTCTTGGTCACGGTGCACAAGAGCATGGTTAATAGTATAGCCAGCTGCTGGCTATATGATGTTGCCATGTCATATAGAGCCATCACTTGTAGCCACTCATACAATAAGGTTAGCTATAAGGTTGGCTATAAGAGTACTACTTTTTCTCATCTTCTCTCTCTCTCTTTCTTCATATTTATTGTATATCGGCCTAGGAATCCGCATATAGTGGCTCTTGCATGAGAGCCCACTCCTCTTTTTCGCTTGCTCTAAGATGACTTAGACTAGCCACAGTGGGAGTAACTTCAGCAGTAACATCGAGTCCAACTCAACAAATTTGCTTATGTGGCAATGAGTTAATGAGGAGAGAGGTAGTTTGAGTAACTTAGTTAGTTACTGTAACATCACATGTCCCAATGCAATATGAGTCTATAACCTAATAAATGAGGCTTTGCATGTTACCATACTTATGTTACTTCCCACTATGAAAGATAGTAACATAGTTTAGGGATATGTGTATGTTACTAGTGTATGTTACTCTTCATTGTGGCTAGTCATACACCTAGACGGAGGGAGTAGTCTCAAGTCATTGGATGCATACGCACGCCACATCTTGTATTGGGTGATTTCTTTTTTCGTGGCAATAAACAGGGAACAAGGTGGGTAGTTAAAGCACTGCGCCTAAAAGTTTTGGGATTACTATTTGGTTTTCGTAAGGTGACTAATGCACCAGTATGGAGCGAGTACAATAGTAGTCTTTGATTGCAATTTTTTGTTGGTAGCTTACAAAGCTGAGCGCCCGGTGAGTACAATAGTAGTCTGATTGATGAGACTTCAGATTTGAGCCATCTACCGGAAGGAATAAAACAATACACCATGTATTTATTTACAGAGGGAGTAGTACATTTTTTTGTGCAGTTTGTCTAATTCACATCTAGATGTTTTCCAAGGATGTCACATCTAATCTCCCAAAAATAACATAGCAACAAGGAACAAAAAAACTAAGACAAGAAAAAAACAGGCCACAAACATAGTGGACATCAGGTTAGATGTGACATAACTATGTCACATCTATGTGTCCTAGGCAGACCCTTTTTTGTGACATGCATTACTAGATATTGCTAATCAAATACTAAACCCAGATGGACGTGGTAGTACTACTAAATCCAGACGGTGGTGCTAGTACTAGTAGTAGTACTACCAATGTAGTGGCACTATACTACCCATTGGTCAAATTATTATGTGCTGCTCCTCGCAGTGAAGTGACAAGACCCTGTGCCGGAGATGACACCTGAGTATAGGTGTCGTGTTCGGTATAACATAGTCAGCCTCACCGTCTGCAGTCACTATCATCATGGCTGTAGAGCTAGCCTACTTACAACTAGCCATGTTCGACATAATTTCCCGTGCGTAGATGCCCGTGCATTGCATGGAACACCAAGATTGGGGGTGGACGGCGCCAGCAGCAGCCATCGCACCAGATTTTCCATGGCCTTCTAGATGTGGTGGGGAGGAGATAAGGCTGATTGTGAGATACAAGGAGTTGTTTGTAAGAACAAGTGCTGGCATATTTTTGCAAAACTGGAGAAGTTTGGTTTATATGCGTCAGATCTAGATCTGACGGCTGTTGGTGAAAGATGGTAGGCACAACATCATCACCAACTTAGGACCTCTTTGATTCACAGGATTTCGAAAATACAGTAATAGGACACGACAATATTACAAGTTCCAAACTGATAGTACAAATGTTAGGAGTAACGCTGCACCTACGAAGAGGGAATCTAGGAAGTTTACGTAAGAACTTCCGTTACTGTAGGTGGATGCAGCATTATCGTACAAACTAAAATCCACTGCCCAGACAAGTCACTCATGGACAAATAAATTTTCGAGTCTCTGGCCACTTGATTTTACAAAAACAAATTCAGCTACTGCAGAGACTTTGTCATTTAGGCTTAGATGCTTGCGGTGATCAGCACGCCATTCATTGTTGCGCCAGAGAATGCCAAACCTCATTACCTTGAGCACACTTCCCTCCAGAACAAAGAACCTCGCCAATTTAATCTCAGATGTGTTGCCTCGGTAGTCGATCAAATCAATTTCTGTAAGATGGAGATCAAGGCATTTGATGAGATTGTTATAGTGCAACACATTTTTCACATTCAGGTCTTTTTTTATCTACAAAAGAAGAGAACATATTAGAGCAGCTGGGTGTATAAGATTGCCGTGTCAGCAAGAGGTACCAATATCATTCGCTCATGCGATAGGGTTGGCTAGCTAGTGATATTTTTTCACTCTCACTCTCTCTCTTTCTCTTTCCTCTCATTTACCTAGGAGTACGTGAAGAGCTTGGGCATTTGTTGCCTTCCACTATGTGGCTGATGCCATGTTTCTCAAAAGTATGCCACATAATAAGCATCATTGTCAAATCAAAAAATTTTGGCACCGCTCTCGCTATGTGGGAGAGTTGGCACCGCTGTGCACACAGACCCACGTGTGTTCCGATAGGTGGTGCTATCGTACATCCACGTTGATGGATACTTCAACCCACGAAGGGTAACAGTTGCGTGAGTCCACGGAGGGCTCCAGCCACGAAGGGTCCACAAAGAAGTAACCTTGTCTATCCCACCATGGCCATCGCCCACGAAGGACTTGCCTCACTAGGGTAGATCTTCACAAAGTAGGCGATCTCCTTGCCCGTACAAACTCCTTGGTTCAACTCCACAATCTTGACAAAGGCTCCCAAGTGACACCTAACCAATCTAGGAGACACCACTCTCCAAAAGGTAATAGATGGTGTGTTGATGATGAACTCCTTGCTCTTGTGCTTCAAATGATAGTCTCCCCAACACTCAACTCTCGCTCATAGGATTGGCTTTGGTGGAAAGATGATTTGAGTGGAAAGCAACTTGGGGAAGGCTAGAGATCAAGATTTATGTCATTGGAATGGAATATCTTGACCTCAACACAAGTGTAGGTGGTTCTCTCTCAGAAAATGTATGATGGAAGTGTAGGCATGTTCTGATGGCTCTCTCCTCGAATGAAGAGTGGGTGGAGGGGTATATATAGCCTCCACACAAAATCTAACCGTTACACACAATTTACCAAACTCGATGGGACCGAATCAGAAAACTCAGTCAGACCGATTCAGTTCAAAATGTGAACGTTAGGATTTTCGATGGGACCGACATGTCAACTTGATGGGACCGATTTCATTAGGATTAGGGCATAACGTAATATTGGTGAGACGGATTACACAAACTCGGTGGGGCCGGTTTTGGTAATAAGAAAACATAGATTTGTTCAGGCAAACTTGGTGGGACTGATTCGCTCATTTCGGTTGGATCGAAATGTTGCGAAGGGGAAATAGAGAGTTTTGCATTGCGAACTCGGTGGGACTAATCGCTCATCTCGGTTAGACCGAAACATTATGAAGGGAAATAGAGAGTTTGCAATCCCATCTCGGTGAGACCGAGATTCCTATCGGTGGGACCGAAGTGACTAGGGTTTTGTGGCAGTGGCTATGTCAACTGAACTCGGTGGCGCCGGATGGAAAGTTTCGATGGTGCCGAGATTGACTTTTGGTTTGGGACATATGTGGATATGAGAAAGTGGTTGAGGGTTTTGGAGCATATCACTAAGTATTTTGAGCAAGAACCTCATTAAGCAACACCTCATCCCCTTTTAATAGTATTGGCTTTTCCTCTGGACTCAATGTGATCTTGTATCACTAAAAGGTAAAATGTACAGTCTTGAGCCAATCTATTGTCCTTAGCATTTTGAGGGGTCCACATTTCTATTCCATGCCATGGCAATCATTGAGCTTTCCTGAAATATTTATCTTGAAATAGTATTAGCTCAATGAGCTATATGTTGTTAGGAATTGCCAAAACCACCCACGGATAGTTGCACTTTCAATCTCCCCCCTTTTGGTAATTGATGACAACATATAGATCAAAGCTTCAACAAATGATTATAAGATTGAAATACATCGTCGCTTTGAGAAGTATGTGATAAGTAAGAGCTCCCCCTAAATTTGTGCATTATTTAAAATTTGCTTTTGAATGCAAATGCACAATCAATTAGGATCATGGGTCACTCTTCCATGTCACATACATCTTGGTGGAGTGCTCAAAATGATATAACTTAAAAGCATGCACTCATCACCAAGCAAAGTGAATGATCATATAGAGCAATAAAAGATAGTATCATCCAAGCAAGCATTAAAGTAGCATATGATCAATCACATGATCACACAAGTATCTCACACAAGGACATAAAGTATCTCACACAGGCATACAATAAAAAAGTTCAACCAAAAGGCAAAAAAGCAAAACACTCTCTTGAAGCCTATGATTTATACATATTTTCCCCCCTTTGGCCACAAGTTACAAAAAAGTTCAAATATGCATAGTGCTATGCGTCTCTCAGGCTTGGTCTTCGGGAGGTGGTGTAGAGAGAACTCCAAGGACGAAGGCATCCGTTGATGTAGTTGGAGCTGGTGGAGTGGCTGCTGGAGGTGGTACTGAGGCTGTGGCTGCTGGTGCTGATGTTGTTGCTCTCGTAGCAGGTACATGCACTACAGCAGACCTCTGTCCTCTAGGCACTCGCTGAAATGCATTAGTAGTTGCCTTCCCTCTCTTCTCTTCTGCTTCCTCCTGGAGCTGCTCAACTGCTGTCTGAATCTCAGTTACCTTCAGATCAAGATCATAAAATTTACTTTCTATGATCCTCTCCAAGCTCTCCTGGTTTTGAGTTAGGGTGGCCAAGCCCTTCTCAATCCTAAGTGTACACTAGATCATATATGCAAGTTGATCTTGCTTGCTCTTCAGGAAAACTTGAGATGCCTCTTCAACACTTGGCATCTTGGCAGCTTTCTCAGCCTTTGCTTTGGCTCTCTTCTCCTGTGCTTGAACTGATGATGGTTCCTCCTCATTCATCACTATAGTGTTGTCTTCAACATCAGGATACAAGGGTAGATGCTCCTTATCCAACTGATATGTTCATGTGCCCATCTTGGAGTTGATGAGCTCCTGAATGTGTGGAGCATACCCACAGCTTCTCTTCTGGTCAGCGGCAGTCCTCTTGATTGTCTCTACAATCAGACTCATGACCTTGAACTTCTGAGGGACATCAAAAAGCTAGAGCAGGTTGATAGAATGCCCTCTGATCATCTTGTGATCTCCTGACTTGGGTAGCAATGCGTGCCTAAGGATCCAGTTAATGGTAGGCATACCAGACAACAAGTAATGTACTGATCCAAGCTTGTGAGTCTCCAAAGCTTTTTCCGGGATCTCCTTGTACATGTTTGACATAGTGTTGTGGTCTTTCTTCTTCTTGGCATACACATCGAAGTCATTCTCGTGTTCCTCTGGGGCATTTATCAGCTTGGCCCATTCTTCAACAGTGGACTGATACCTAGTAACTATTGACATCCAAATGATCTTCCCATTTGGGTAAAAGTGAGCAGTGGAGTAAAACTACATGATCAGCTCATCATTCCATTTTGTGAGCTTCTGTCCAACAAACTCATCGACTCCACATGCTTTGAAACAGTCATATACTCCTGGGAAGTGATCTTCATTCTCCTTGATGAATTCCCAATCAACCCATCTCATGTCACACACAATGGGCTTCTTGTCAAGCAAAATAGTTTCATAGAAGTCTTGTTGTTCTTTTGTGTGGAACCTGTAGTCAACTGCAGTCCTTCTCCTCACAGCATAGGTATCAGACTGTCTCCACAATCTCAGTCCAGCATCTTTTCTGATGTGCATGTCTTCAGCCACTGGATGAGTATCATTGTGGTCTGGGATCTTGGGTTTCAACTTTCTCAAAACAAGAGACTCATCATCCTCTTCTTCAGCTTCAGGCACTGGGCTTTGTTCTTCTCTTCAGCAGGAATACTTCTGGTGTTCCTCTTGGGCTTAGGAGTCTTCTGAGCTTGAGCTTCTGGAGCAGCTTTGGGCTTTGATGTTGCAGCCCCTGACTTTATAGCATCTTCCATAAGCTTCTGAGCTTTGGGTGCTGGAGCATCCTATTCTTCTTCATCTTCAGAGGGATATCTCATCATGGAGGGCTTGCCAATGACTCTGGCAATGGTCTTCTTGACCCTCTCCTTCATCTTCTTGCCTTCTCCACCTTCTTTGGGTTCAAGAGTGAACTCCATTATCTCTTGAGTGGAGGCTCTGGCCTTAGACATAGGAATCCTTCTTGCTGGAGCCTTCTTATTCATCCCTGGCTTAACTGTAACAGTTATGCCATACTCCTTTTTTAGCACCTTCTTCTTGGAGCTTACTTCCTCCTTAGTAGCCACATAGTCCTCATCCTCTGAATCTGAGGTTCTCTTCTTTCTAGATCTGGTGGCTGCCATTGGCAAGTTACTTGGAGTGCTCCTGCTGCCATCATCAGAAGTGCTTGAGGGATCTGAACCCTTACTCAGCTGCACATGTTCCTCAGACCTGTTCTGACTGTCACTCTGATCAGACATCTTTGCAAACTTACTGACAGCAGACCCTGTGAATAGATGTAGATGAGGTAGAGTGGATGAGAATCACAAAGTGCAGAGATTTTGCAAAATAGATGACTTAAAAACATAGTTTTAGTTCTCCACGGAAAGCATTGCGGAGCTACCGATTTGTAAACTCGGTGATACCAAAGCAGATTTTGGAACCTAAACTAGTGAACTCGGTCAGACCGAGTCCACAGTTCGGTGGCACCGAGACTGCTAGGGTTTCACAAAGAATTGAACTCGGTCACACCGATTTGCAATTTTTGGTCACACCAAAAATGCATGTGCTATGGCCTAAGCCAAATCGGTGAGACCGATTTCTACAACTCGGTCGGTCCGAGATGAGTTTGACCGAGACCTAACCCTAAATTTTCAAATCGAATTTAACCTAAATGATGTTTTTTTAGTGGATAGAGTGTTTGCATACGTGGTAAGGATCATGGCAAAACAATGTGCTATGAATCAGAGGTAAAAGAATAGCACAAAAGGTCGAACCCATACCCTAGTTCGGCAGGAGTTCGCTACAGCGACAACAGTGGGGCAGATTTGATACCACTTGTAGGATCGAAAGTATGTCTCGAGGGGGGTGATTAGACTACTTGACCAAATAAAAATCTAGCCTTTTCCCAATTTGAAGTCTTGGCAGATTTTAGCAACCTAGCACTAGTCAAGTAAACAACCTACACATGCAAGTCTAAGAGCATAGTAGCGGAATGTAAAACATTGCACATGAAGGTAAAAGGGAGGAATTTGGAGGGAGCAAACACAATGTGGACACGGAGATTTTTGGCGTGGTTCCGATAGGTGGTGCTATCGTACATCCACGTTGATGGATACTTCAACCCACGAAGGGTAACGGTTGCGTGAGTCCACGGAGGGCTCCACCCACGAAGGGTCCACGAAGAAGCAACCTTGTCTATCCCACCATGTCCATCGCCCACGAAGGACTTGCCTCACTAGGGTAGATCTTCACGAAGTAGGCGATCTCCTTGCCCGTACAAACTCCTTGGTTCAACTCCACTATCTTGACAGAGGCTCCCAAGTGACACCTAACCAATCTAGGAGACACCACTCTCCAAAAGGTAATAGATGGTGTGTTGATGATGAACTCCTTGCTCTTGTGCTTCAAATGATAGTCTCCCCAACACTCAACTCTCGCTCATAGGATTGGATTTGGTGGAAAGATGATTTGAGTGGAAAGCAACTTGGGGAAGGCTAGAGATCAAGATTTAAGTGGTTGGAATGGAATATCTTGACCTCAACACAGGTGTAGGTGGTTCTCTCTCAGAAAATGTATGATGGAAGTGTAGGCATGTTCTGATGGCTCTCTCTTCGAATGAAGAGTGGGTGGAGGGGTATATATAGCCCCCACACAAAATCTAACCGTTACACACAATTACCAAACTCGGTGGGACCAAATCAGAAAACTCGGTCAGACCGATTCAGTTCAAAATGTGAACGTTAGGATTTTTGGTGGGACTGACATGTCAACTCGGTGGGACCGATTTCATTAGGGTTAGGGCATAACGTAATCTCGGTGAGACCTATTACACAAACTCGGTGGGACCAATTTTGGTAATAAGCAAACAGAGAGTTGGTCAGGCAAACTCGGTGGGACCGATTCGCTCATTTCGGTTGGACCGAAACGTTACGAAGGGGAAACAGAGAGTTTGCATTGCGAACTCGGTGGGACCGATCGCTCATCTCGGTTAGACCGAAACGTTATGAAGGGAAACAAAGAGTTTGCAATCCCATCTCGGTGAGACCGAGATCCCTATCGGTGGGACCGAAGTGACTAGGGTTTTGTGGCAGTGGCTATGTCAACTGAACTCGCTGATGGGGCCGAGTTTGACTTTTGGTTTGGGACATATGTGGATATGAGAAAGTGGTTGAGGGTTTTGGAACATATCACTAAGAATTTTGAGCAAGAACCTCATTAAGCAACACCTCATCCCATTTTAATAGTATTGGCTTTTCCTATGGACTCAATGTGATCTTGGATCACTAAAAGGTAAAATGTAGAATCTTGAGCTTTAGAGCTTGAGCCAATCTATTTTCCTTAGCATTTTGAGGGGTCCACATTTCTAATCCATGCCATGCCAATCATTGAGCTTTCCTGAAATATTTATCTTGAAATAGTATTAGCTCAATGAGCTATATGTTGTTAGGAATTACCAACACTACCCAGGGATAGTTGCACTTTGAGAGATCGAGTGACAAGGTGTGTGCGTGATAGAAGATACCCCAAGAGATATCGAGATAGACGTATGGATGGAAGGAGACAATACGTGTGTTCCTGATGGCTGGTGAGAGATAATCATACTTAGGGGGGAGTGCATGCGCCTATGATGGAGTGAGGGATTATGGTACTTAGGGGTGTGCGTGTCACATAGAGAGACAACAAGGGCGGAGAGTGTTGGATGGGTCTATATGTAGCGCGAGCGAGATATGTGTATGTGTGAACCAGGGAGATATAAAGTTTGAGAGAGATAGAGGAGCCCCGATAAGACTGAGTGGTGCGCCAGATAGCTGAGAGGGGGAAAGACATATTCCATCCGCTCAATAATGCAGTGCATGTAAAAAATTTAGAAGTCGAACTTTGGAAACTTTGATTAGGTTTATGCAAATTTTATTCATATATACAATACCAAAGATACATCATATGAAACTACATCTCATGATGAATCTAATGGTATATGTTTGCCGTTCTAGATGTAAATGTTTTTCTCCACGTACATGGTCAAACTTTGTGATGTTTGACTTTTCAAAAAATATATATGCTATGGACCGAAGAGAGTGCCTAAGTCGAGAGAGATCAAGTGCGTGTGAAGGAGAATGAGTGAGTGTGCAAAAATAGTATGTGTGTGAAAGAGAAAGGGACAACAAATGATAAATTAGAGAGAGTGTGTGTTTTTTCGTTTCTTATGCAAACATATCACACATGCATCTCCGAGATGGAAAAGCGAGGTGAAGAGATACACGAAGATAGCTAGTGTGTGATTGTTTGCAACAGAGAGATACATCCCTATAGCACATGTCCAATAGAGGTCTGGCCAACAAGGAACAAAGGTCGAGAGGGGCACATGGAGAACATGGACGCATGGGGAGGGAGAGAGAGGGTGTGTGTGTGATAGAGAGATCCCCTCGAGATCGTGAGGGGACTATATGGGTGGGAGATCGAGGGATGTGCATGCGCGATAGAAAGATGCCCCGAGAGAAATCGAGATAGACCATGCACATGTTTGTGATGGAGACTAAGATTAGCTAGTCATATACATATAGGGGGGACTGTGTGTGCCTACATTTGAGTGAGAAACCATCATACTTGGCTAGGCATGAGATTGTGTGTGTGTGCGTGTGAGATGGAGAGAGAACGAGGGAGAGAGATAGAGTTTTAGATGGGTCTATCGAGTGCGAGTGATATATGCATGTGTATGTGTGACCCAGGTAGATGAGAGTTTGAGAGAGAGAGGGAAGAGCTCCGAGACGACAGAGTGGTGCATGAGAGAGTTACGGGCAACGAACCAAGGAATTTGTGTGCGTACGATGAGTGCACCCAAGATATTTAGCTTGGACTAGAGAACCATACATAGTGTGCGAGAGAGACCTATAGATGGAGTATATATGCATGCGAATTAGAAAGACCCCCCACACACACAAAGAGAGAGGGAGAGACGGAGAGAGAGGGAGAGGGACCAACAAGGTTTGTGTGTTGGATGCGTGCAAAAGAATTGAAGATTGTCGGAGAGAGAGAGAGAGAGAGAGAGAGAGCGAGAGAGAGAGAGAGAGAGAGAGAGTAGGAGTCCGGGAGAGGGGGAGGTCGCGTTTTATGCATCAAAGACCGATATAAACCATGTTTCGATATAAACTTGCATTCAAATATTTAACTTGGAGAACATGTTGTCTGCAATCCACACATGAATGGAGATATGTGTATATCAAACAAGTTCATTAATTTGACTTTCAACATGTTCATGGAGTACTATAATATTGTACAACATGCTACTCGATTGAGGTGTTCAATCTTGGATTTAGTTCACTATGTTGACCTGGTGAACGAGCTATTTCATTGAATCGAGATATTTCATTTTGGGTTTGATTTCCGTTTTTGAGTGGGTCAACTATTTGTCATATAGTAAATCGCTAGCAACGAGCATGTAAAAACACATTACTCCCGAGCATCATCTCTCCATCTAAAAAAGAAGTGGTAAGCTAATATTTCAAAATTTGATTCGAATTGACTTGGTAAGGTAGACGTGGATGCTCGTTCTCCCAAAATTTGAATGAACCATTAAACACCCTCTGCTCGGTGGAATTCGCCCGAGAAAATAAATGGCAGACGCAAAATTACCGGCCTATGTGGGACACGCATCAATTGGCCCGTTGTTCATCGAGGGTAGGTTCATAACTTCATCCAAGCGCGCCTTCTCCTCGGCCGAAATGACATGTGCCTAATAATTCATAAACCATGGTCGGCAAAACACCCTATCCTCGCCCGAAATAGCTCGCGCCCACTATTTCAAAACACACTCTCCTCGCCTGAAATCGCTCGCGCCCACTATATTTCAAAACACGCCCTCCTCGCCCGAAATCGCTCGTGCCCACTATATTTCAAAACACGCCCTCCTCGCCTGAAATGGCTCGCGCCCACTATTTGGGAGAAGCAAAGTTACTCAACTATCCCCGGCCCTCAGTACACAGACCCAAGCCGAGAAGCCTAAAGGCAGGGTAGAACTATAACTCCCCCTCCCCACACATAGACATTTCAGACAAATGCGTCCGCAAGACATGGTCCCCCCTCCCAATTCCCCATTCATACCTCGTGGGTGCAAAATCACCTTCTCCCTGGAAGCTCCCTTCTCCCGAGCCGCGAAACCTCAGCCCCTCCTCCATTGCGCCCCCACCGCACCAAATTCACAGCCGCCCTCCTCTCTAATCCCGGAGACGATGTCCATTTGCCGTCGTACACTGGGCCGTGTGCCTCTTACTCCATGCTGCCGAAGCTGCATCAATGATGGCCGCGTGAACCGTACGAGAGCCGATTCACCCCCGCCATTGATCACGGCGTCGGAGTGGCTCCAACTTTGGACCCTTCCAGAGGCCCGGTGTTGCTTCCCCATAGCTGTCGACCATCGCGACATCTCTGCTTCCCTGCCGCCGGTAGCCACCGCAATCACGCCGGCCTCACCAACTAGGCAGCTAGAGCTGCCTACTTCACTGGGTCGCCAGATAGGTCGCACCCTCATCTCAAATCACTTTATTTAGGCGTCAGTTGTCTGAATTTTTATTCTGGGCTAATCGATTCCCAATGGGAAGCAGCACCCCTCGAGCCGGCGGAGCTCCTACGCTGCCGGTTGGCTGGTGTCTAACGTAAGGGTGTGGGGGTGCAAGTTCGCCGCGGAAGCAGCGCTTAAATGGCTATCTTAGAGTTGTGTGGGTTGAAGGTACTGTCGCCGCCAGATCTGGATGACGGCAAGTCTTTGTGGATTGGCTCGGGGGTGGCGCAACCACGGCAATGCGGTGGGGCGGGGAGCGAGGTTTTGGTCAGGGCCACGAATGGCGGAGGCAGGCTGCTCTATCGGTGGTCGCTGGCTCTTCGGGAATATTCTGATCAGTGTCAGCCGGGAGGCATAAGACGGCCATCAAGCCATCCGGCGTAGATCGGACAGTACCAAAATAAAATAAAATCATGTTACCCCAATTTAGTCTTCAGTCAACAGACATGTGACCACTCTCGTACCTTGCTGTTGATCTCTTAGGGTATTTCTTCAGATCAGAGAGATGTGTCATTCTTAACATTATGCGTTTTCTGTATCTTCATCCACATCGTCTTCTGACTCACCGCAGCTGCTCCAACAAGGGAAGCATACACCAAAAGGGAGCTATAGTCCCCACTCAACAGTTCCCTGCATCGAATGTGTCTGCCCGACATGGACAGCCACAACAACTGCAGGGCCATCGACAAGTCAGCACATGATGCTCACTCCTATGGATGGCGGCCATATAGGTTGTACCCTCATCTTACTTGTGTGCAACATTTATGGCTTTGTTATTCATCTAAGCATAGAAAATAAATTATCACATTTCACTGTATATTCATGCTGATCTCTTATGGGTCTTGTTCAGGAGTTAACATTGTTCCATAGTTCATCTAAGAGACTTGTTCTTTAGGTAATGTTGTTCCATAGTTATCATCCATCAGCCAATGCTATCCCACAGGCTGGTGATTATAGTATTATAACACTTCTAGTATAACCTATGTTGTTCCTTAATACTTTTGTGTGTCATCTAGTTAATCTCGAGTACAAACGATACATATTCTATAGCTTTCATCTGTGCTCTGCCTTTAGTTTTTGAGACCTGTTGCTGCTAGTTAACCCCAGTCCTACTATTTATGTCGTCTCCTACAGGCACTCGTTATATAAATCTAACTACTAGCTGTCTTCCATGCATGTCAGATATAATTGCACACAGTGATTTATCCACAAGAACCTCACGGAGCAATGCAACAGCCAACAAACTTAACGCCAATGATACCCAATATGATGGAACATGTAAAGGTAGTTCTTCACAAGACTTACTGAAAGATGATGAATCCTATTCACCCCATAAGGTCCTTGCTCTAACTTGGCCCTTGATATGGGTACATCATGCATATAATGTCCTGGAGTGCATCTACTCTATCCCAATGCCTTGTGCTTCGCCTGCTGATCATGCATGTAAATATGGCATGATTTCCTGTTTTTCGATACCTATTCCATTAATGATAACATGTTTTCAAATTCAATTATTGTCATTCTACTCTATCACAATGCCATCTGCTTAGTTTGGACATCATGCTTCTCAATATCTTATGCATTGTTATTCATCAGTATGTACTTCATCTGTGTACCATACCATGTTCGTTTTTTACATTGAAGTGTTGTTCTAGTGGTCTCTTGCAATGCCATCTTAGTTTCCCAATCATACACGCATATGTTGCCATAGTGTTTTTCTGTAATGTATTCCGCTAGCATACAATTTTACATTCAAGTAGTGTTTTTTACACTGTTGTCCTGTCGTACCCCTAGCTCTTACATCATACTCCCTCCGTCAGGATTACATGTCGCAGAAATGGATAAAACATGATGTATCTAGAACTGAAATATTCCTAGACCCATCCATTTATTTCCGAATGGAGGGAATACATGTCAATATGTCATGCCTTTCTATTCTTCAGTACCTATTCCATCTCTATTGTAGCATGTTTTATAATTGAAGCACCATTCTTCTATATAAGGCATGCAAGGGGAAGATGGCTATGTTAGAATCTGAAGGGTTACAAACCAGGTCTTTGCAAAAGATGCAAACGCCGGGAGATAATAAACCAACTCCAGTTTTCATAGATACTGCTCTAGCACAGAGAAACCCAACTCCCACTGATAATAAGCAGATTCCTGTGGCCAAAGAACTAGTCCGCTCCAGTCCAGCAGAAATATGTCAACTCCATTCTAAGAAGGGTGTGCGTATCCTGGCATCATGAAATTTTATAGCATTCTGATCATATTTTCTACATGTTTCTTACCCATCTCTCTTCTAGAAAACAAGCTTAAAGGATAGAAGACTTTCTGTACTGGGATCGTATTCGAGGAAAGTATCTTGCGGGAATTCTCTATGCTCCAATGCTGATGTAAGTACCTACTGTATATCACTATATTTTTACATCAACATGTATTTTGTTAATCGGTGTGAATCCAACCTTTATCTGATCTAAATTCATTTGTAGCAAAATGTTAAAGGCGACAATGTTGATTTTTGTAAGGAAAACTTCCTGGTAGTTTTGCATACTGAGATGCATGAGTGTACTATCTCATATCATGCACATTACTGAATTGTAGTGCTGCTCCGGTTGCCCATTCATTCATTGTGTCAATGTTGCTTTCGTATTACCTTACCTGGCTGATGATAGATGTGCCATATTGTGTTAATTTGGTGTAGGCTGGTGTGGTCTGGTTGCTCAAACGTTCGTTGTCTCAATGTTGCTTTCCTATTATCTGACCTGGCCAATAATAGCAATGCTAGTGTGTTAATTTGGTGCAGGCTGCTGAAGCTAAGAAGACAAACTCCGAAAACAGCAAGGCAACCCCATTTTTTCTTTCCAATAAATCTAGGCCAGGTAATATGGCAACAACTCATGATTAATCTGTTAGGTTCCCCTCCTAATTTATGTTATGATGAAGTGGTCGAGACACTCTCCACTATCAATAATACAAGCCTGCCAAAATTGCCATCTGAATCTGTTTAGTTTCCTCTCTCTCGAATGCAATGAAAAAATGTATGTTTGTGAACCAATTAATGGCTGAAGCAAGGATGGAAATTGTGGAGGAATCAGAGATGCACATTCGTGTGCAGCAACAACTGATCAATGTTTTCAGAGACAGTGTAGCAAAGCAGCAAGAACTTGTCGACATGATTATGGGCGTCATCTGCGCTGAGGATGCAGATTGTGACATTGTAGATCGTTAGGTTCTGTTCTTGCACTGGCATCAATCTTTGATTGCCCAGTGGATGTAATTTCCTATAATATATAGTGGATGTGCAACATTTTTCCCTGTATGTCGTACCTTTGCTTGATCGGTTTTGGTCATGTGCATAATTACTCGTCGTAATGGGCTCAAATTATCTAATTGGGCGTAAAGACATGTACGAACTTTAGTGGGCCCATTAAGTTAATGGGCCGTTACCAGGCCGAAAGTTAATGGTCGGCCCTCTTACCTCCCGGGTCGTTAACAGGCCGACATCAAAGAGGGATATAGGTGGGCCCATTTGATTTCATGGGCCATTAACAGACCGTTACTAAGGTCGGGCTACATATGGCCCAACTATACTGTGGGCCTTTAGCAGGCCGAAAGAGACAGTGGGCTCGTACTGGATCATGAAGAGCATTGGCCGCTAAGAGGCCGAAAGTCAGGTCATACTGTAAAATGGCCCAACTGCATTGTGGGCCTTTAGCAGGCCGAAAGAGAAACCGGGCTAGTATTGGACCATGAAGAGCATGGGCCATTAAAAGGCCAAAACTCAGGTCCGACTACAAATGGCCCAGCTCATTTATGGGTCGTCAATAGGCTGAAAGACACACCCGGCCGGGAATTGGCCCAACACTTAAATGGGTCGCTAAAAGGCCAAACTAAGGTCCGGCTACAAATGGCCCAACTAATTTATGGGCTGTCAACAGGCTGAAAGACACACCGGGCCGGAAATTGGCCCAACACTTAAATGGGTCGCTAAAATTCCGAAAGATGTACATCTTGAAAATTGGACCATCCCTTGAATGGGCCGTTAATAGGCTGAAATCACATCGGGCCGATATTGAGCCCAAATATATAGGGCTGTTAACGGGCTCAAACTGACGATGGGCTGCAATGGTGTCAAATCTTTAACGGTCCATTGACGGGCTGAATTGGCACATCTCGTATGGGCCATGGGCTTAAATGGACCTGACACAAGTAGGCCTTATATGGGCTGGCCTGCTAATTTTTACTGGGCCGGCCTTTTCACCAGAATGGGCCACTGTTGGGTCATGCCACATGTCGACCTATCATAGGCGCCTCCTGTCCAATGAGTGGATGACATCTGACCCAGCGGTGAGCCAACACGTGTTTCCTCCGGCCAATGAGAATTTTACATGTGGAAAATCCTCATTGGTCCGGGCTGTTAACGGGTTATCGGATCCAAAACCGGACCCGATAGCTTAACGACAACCCGTTACGGTGGATTCCACGTGTCGGTCACCCTTGACCAAAGCACTTCCATGACGCGCCATTTATCGTCATGGAAGTGGACACTTCCATGATGATAATTTTGGTAATGTCATGGAACACTTCTATGATAGCACATGTATGACTATCTTGATTCTGTCATAAAATCGTCATGGATGTACATGCATGACAGAAAACTGACCTACTGTGACAAACATGTATCATCACAGAAGTGTCTTTTTTGTAGTGCAGGCTGCAGCAACGTGGGGAGCAATCCTAGCTTGATGAAAAAGGATGCAACGGCGTGGCGAGGTGGGCCATTAGAATGAGGCCGGTTGTAAAAGAAGTTATACCTCCGGCCGGCGGGATAAGGCGAGGCAGCCGGCGGGATCTGCCAACTCGACGTCA